>NW_028322245.1:4274136-4911463 GCF_059928025.1 Delphinapterus leucas
GCTGAGTGATATTCCATTGTACGTGCGTACCACAACTTCTTTATCCATTTTTTCCTTTCTCGGATATTTAACTTGTACCGTAGACAAGGTTCTTGTAAACAGAGCCATCCCAAACTTTGGGGTGGCTGTGTGTTTTTGATTTTAATTTCCCTAAGCTATAGGACCATAAGTGGAAGTGACATAGGCTGTGTTGCTTTGTTTCCTACGTGTTTCAGGATACACCATACATTTCTCCAGAGTGGCTGTTGGCAATTTACATCCCGCCCATCAGCATAACAAGGCTCCCTGTACTCCATGACCTGTCCTGTCTTTCTGGATTTTACTCTTTTTTCAGATGGCCCTTTTGACTGGGGGGCAGTGAGACTTAATTGTAGTGCAGATTTCCTTTACACGCTTGCTTGGTTGGCCAAAAAGGGCGTATGCGTTTTTTCCTGAATATATTCAGGAAAAAACGCATACGCCCTTTTTGGCCAAGTGCATCATTGTCGACATTCTGCCTCTTTTCCTATGCTTTAAGTGCAATTCCAGTCTACCCCCTGAAATCGTTTTCCTGAAATTCTGCCCCGCTTTCAAGTCCTCTTTGAAGACTTACTTCAGTACATTTTTGGACGATAGCTGTCATTCATAACTCTGCAGGTTTGTGAATTATACAGTGCCCCTGAGTTCCTTTCTTCAACTCGTTTTCTTGTGAGCTGGCCGCAAAACCGCAGGATTGCTTCAGGCCCTAATCTCTTTCCGGCATGGCATGATGAGCCTTTGGTTAATTCCTCTTCCTGGTGGGAAATGAGCGTTCAATTTGCCCGTGCAGACACCAACAGCTAGTCTCTCATTGGTTCTCCCTATGCCTGTTCATCTTGCGCAGAAATTGCAAACTGTGCGAAACAGGAGGTTAAAGGCACTGACTCTCCAAGTGCGGATAGTGTTAGTAAAGCGTCTGGAATGGTGAACCCGAGTACCAGGGGACGAAAACTGAGATGCATTTGAAAACATTTACCGGTCACACAGTGCACTGTACTGTGGGTTTCCCATGCATGTTTTAGCTGAAGGAAGAATCCCTTAAACCTGGAGAGTTGGGACCCATGGAATGGGTACCATGCAGTATGACTTCAAAGGGTCTGCATTTGCTCACCGAACCTCACCAATGCTATCAGCCCGAAGTGTCCAGCCTTATGTCTCACCCAGCTCTGGGTGTAGATGTGGGAAATCCAGGTTGCATCACAAGCCCTGAATGAATTATTTAAGAATTGCTCTCTATTTCACTGTCATTGTGTTTTGTTTTTGAAATTTATTTTGATAATGGGATTTATCGGATTTTCACTGCTGCGTTTAGGCCGCTGTACACACGCTTGATTTCCTTATGGACACATATAAATCCATGGGTTTTAAGATTCTTACTTGTCAGGTATCTTGCCAGGCGTTGAATATGGGGTGTTGAGTCCATTTCGTTGAGCAAGGAGTAGGGCTTGTCTATTATATATTTGGCTTATGGAACGGTATCTGTGCTAATTTCAATCTCTGGTTTTATGCAGCACCCCAACTCACCTTTCCCCATAAGCAAGCATAAGTTGGTTTTCTAAATTTGAGACCCTGTTCTGTTTTGTAATTCAGTTCATGTGTATCCAACTTTACATTCCGTGTATTAGTGATATCTTATGATGTTTCTTTTTCTGTGTGACTTATTTCTCGTAGAATCATCGTACCTGAATACACTCATTATGCCGCTACGGGCCTGATGACGTAGATTTCATTGCTGAGTGATATTCCATTGTACGTGCGTACCACAACTTCTTTATCCATTTTTTGCTTTCTGGGATATTTTACTTGTACCATAGACGAGGTTCTTGTAAACAGAGCCGTCCCAAACTCTGGGGTGGCTGTGTGTTTTTGATTTTAATTTCCCTAAGCTATAGGACCATAAGTGGAAGTGCAATAGGCTGTGTTGCTTTGTTTCCTACGTGTTTCTGGAAACACCATACACTTCTCCAGAGTGGTTGTTCGCAATTTACATCCCGCCCATCAGCATGACAAGGCTCCCTGTTCTCCATGACCTGTCTTGACTTTCTGGATTTTACATTTTTTTCAGATGGCCCTTTTGACCGGGGGGCAGTGAGACTTCATTGTAGTGCAGATTTCCATTACAAGCATGCTTGGTTGGCCAAAAAGGGCGTATGCGTTTTTTCCTGAATATATTCAGGAAAAAACGCATACACCCTTTTTGGCCAAGTGCATCATTGTCGACATTCTGCCTCTTTTCCTATGCTTTAAGTGCAATTCCAGTCTACCCCCTGAAATCGTTTTCCTGAAATTCTGCCCCGCTTTCAAGTCCTCTTCGAAGACTTACTTCAATACATTTTTGGACGATAGCTGTCATTCATAACTCTGCAGGTTTGTGAATTACAGTGCCCCTGAGCTCATTTCTTCAACTCGCTTTCTTGTGAGCTGGCCGCAAAACCGCAGGATTGCTTCAGGCCCTAATCTGTTTCCGGCAGGGCACGCTGAGCCTTTGGTTAATTCCTCTTCCTGGTGGGAAATGAGCGTTCCATTTGCCCGTGTAGACACCAACAGCTAGTCTCTCATTGCTTCTCCCTATTCCTGTTCATCTTGCGCAGAAATTGCAAAGTGTGCCAAACAGGAGGTCAATGGCACTGACTCTCCAAGTGGGGAGAGTGTTAGTAAAGCGTTCAAATGTTGAACCCGAGTACCAGGGTCGAAAACTGAGATGCATTTGAAAACGTTTCCCAATCACATGGTGGACCATACTCTGGGTTTCCCATGCATGTTTTAGCTGAAGGAAGAATCCCTTAAACCTGGAGAGTTGGGACCCATGGAATGGGTACCATGCAGTATGACTTCAAAGGGTTTGCGTTTGCTCATCAAACCTCACCAATGCTATCAGCCCGAAGTGTCCAGCCTTATGTCTCACCCTGCTCTGCGTGTAGATGTGGTAAATCCAGGTTGCATCACAAGCCCTGAATGAATTATTTAAGAATTGCTCTCTATTTCACTGTCATTGTGTTTTGTTTTTGAAATTTATTTTGATAATGGGATTTATCGGATTTTCACTGCTGCGTTTAGGCCGCTGTACACACGCTTGATTTCTTTATGGACACATATAAATCCATGGGTTTTAAGATTTTTACTTCTCAGGTATATTCCCAGGCGTTGAATATGGGGTGTTGAGTTCATTTCGATGAGCAAGGAGTAGGTCTTGTCTATTATATATTTGGCTTATGGTACGGTATCTGTGCTAATTTCAATCTCTGGTTTTATGCAGCACCCCAACTCACCTTTCCCCATAAGCAAGCATAAGTTGGTTTTCTAAATTTGTGACCCTGTTCTGTTTTGTAATTCAGTTCATGTGTAGCCAACTTTACATTCCGTGTATTATTGATATCTTATGATGTTTCATTTTCTGTGTGACTTAATTCTTGTAGAATCATCGTACGTGAATCCACTCATTATGCCGCTGCAGGCCTGATGACGTAGATTTCATTGATGAGTGATAATCTATTGTACGTGCGTACCAGAACTTCTTTATCCATTTTTTGCATTCTCACCAATGGTATCAGCGCGAAGGGTCCAGCCTTATGTCTCACCCAGCTCTGGGTGTAGATGTGGTAAATCCAGGTTGCATCACAAGCCCTGAATGAATTATTTAAGAATTGCTCTCTATTTCACTGTCCTTGGGTTTTGTTTGTGTAATTCATTTTGATAATGGGATTTATCGGATTTTCTCTGCTGCATTCATGTCGCTGTACACACGCTTCATTCTCTTACGGAGACATATAAATCCATGGGTTTGAAGATTCTTACTAGTCAGGTGTATTCCTAGGCGTTGAATATGGGGTGTTTAGTCCATTTCGTTGAGCAAGGGGTAGGTCTTGACTATTACATATTTGGCTTATGGAAAGGTATCTGTGCTAATTTCTATCTCTGGTTTTATGCAGCACCCCAACTCACCTTTCCCCTTAAGCAAGCATAAGTTGGTTTTCTAAATTTGAGACCCTGTTCTGTTTTGTAATTCAGTTCATGTGTAGCCAAGTTTACATTCCGTGTAGTAGTGATATCTTATGATGTTTCATTTTCTGTGTGACTTATTTCACTTAGAATCATCGTACCTGAATCCACTCATTATGCCGCGATGGGCCTGATGACATAGATTTCATTGCTGAGTGATATTCCATTGTACGTACGTACCACAACTTCTTTATCCATTTTTCACATTCTGGGATATTTAACTTGTACCGTAGACGAGGTTCTTGTAAACAGAGCCGTCCGACACTTTGGGGTGGCTGTGTGTTTTTGATTTTAATTTCCCTAAGCTATAGGACCATAAGTGGAAGTGCCGTAGGCTCCGTAGCTTTGTATTTTCAGTGTTCCGGGAAACACCATACACTTCTCCAGAGTGGCTGTTGGCAATTTACATCCCGCCCATCAGCATAACAAGGCTCCCTGTTCTCCATGGCCTGTGTTGCCTTTCTGGATTTTACACTTTTTTCAGATGGCCCTTTTGACAGGGGGGCAGTGAGACTTCATTGTAGTGCAGATTTCTTTAACATGCTTGCTTGCTTGGCCAAAAAGGGCGTATGCGTTTTTTCCTGAATATATTCAGGAGAAAACGCATACGCCCTTTTTGGCCAAGAGCATCATTGTCGACGTTCTGCCTCTTTTCCTATGCTTTAAATGCAATTCCCGTCTACCCCCTGAAATCGTTTTCCTGCAAATCTGTCCCGCTTACAAGTCGTCTTCCCCGCCTTCCTTCAATATATTTTTGGACGATAGCTGTCATTTATAACTCTGCAGGTTTGTGAATTACAGTGCCCCTGAGCTCCTTTCTTCAAATCGCTTTCTTGTGAGCTGGCCGCAAACCCGCATGATAGATTCAGGCCCTAATTTGGTTCCGGCACGGCATGCTGAGCCTTTGGTTAATTCCTCTTCCTGGTTGGAAATGAGCGTTAAATTTGCCCGTGCAGAAACCTACAGCTAGTCTCTCATTGGTTCTCCCTATTCCTGTTCATCTTGCACAGAAATTGCAAACTGTGCCAAACAGCAGGTTAAAGGCACTGACTCTCCAAGTGGGGAGAGTGTTAGTAAAGGGTCTGGAATTGTGAACCCGAGTAAAAGGGGACGAAACCTGAGATGCATTTGAAAACGTTTCCCGGTCACACGGTGCACCATACTGTGTGTTTCCCATGCATGTTGTAGCTGAAGGAAGAATCACTTAAACCTGGAGATTTGGGACCCATGGAATGGGTACCATGCAGTATGACTTCAAAGGGTCTGCGTTTGCTCACCGAACCTCACCAATGCTATCAGCCCGAAGTGTCCAGCCTTATGTCTCACCCAGCTCTGGGTGTAGATGTGGTAAATCCAGGTTGCATCACAAGCCCTGAATGAATTATTTAAGAATTGCTCTCTATTTCACTGTCATTGTGTTTTGTTTTTGAAATTCATTTTGATAATGGGATTTATCGGATATTCACTGCTGCGTTTAGGCCGTTGTACACACGCTTGATTTCCTTATGGAGACATATAAATCCATGGGTTTTAAGATTCTTACTTGTCAGGTATCTTCCCAGGCGTGGAATATGGGGTGTTGAGTCCATTTCGTTGAGCAAGGAGTAGGTCTTGTCTATTATATATTTGCCTTATGAAACGGTATCTGTGCTAATTTCAATCTCTGGTTTTATGCAGCACCCCAACTCACCTTTCCCCATAAGCAAGCATAAGTTGGTTTTCTAAATTTGTGACCCTGTTCTGTTTTGTAATTCAGTTCATGTGTAGCCAAGTTTACATTCCGTGTATTAGTGATATCTTATGATGTTTCTTTTTCTGTGTGACTTATTTCTCGTAGAATCATCATACCTGAATCCACTCATTATGCCGCTACGGGCCTGATGACGTAGATTTCATTGCTGAGTGATATTCCATTGTACGTGCGTACCACTACATCTTTTTGCATTTTTTGCTTTCTGGGATATTTAACTTGTACCGTAGACGAGGTTGTTGTAAACAGAGCCCTCCCAAACTTTGGGGTGGCTGTGTGTTTTTGATTTTAATTTCCCTAAGCTATAGGAACATAAGTGGAAATGCCATAGGCTGTGTTGCTTTGTTTCCTACGTGTTTCAGGAAACACCATACACTTCTCCAGAGTGGTTGCTGGCAATTTACATCCCGCCCATCAGCATAACAAGGCTCCCTGTTCTCCATGACCTGTCCTGCCTTTCTGGATTTGACACTTTTTTCAGATGGCCCTTTTGACCGGGGGGCAGTGAGACTTCATTGTAGTGCAGATTTCCTTTACATGCTTGCTTGGTTGGCCAAAAAGGGCGTATGCGTTTTTTCCTGAATGTATTCAGGAAAAAACGCATACGCCCTTTTTGGCCAAGTGCATCATTGTCGACATTCTGCCTCTTTTCCTATGCGTTAAGTGCAATTCCAGTCTACCTCGTGAAATCGTTTTCCTGAAATTTTGCCCCGCTTTCAAGTCCTCTTCAAAGACTTACTTCAATACATTTTTGGACGATAGCTGTCATTCATAACTCTGCAGGTTTCTGAATTACACTGCCCCTGAGCTCCTTTCTTCAACTCGCTTTCTTGTGAGCTGGCCGCAAAACCGCAGGATTGCTTCAGGCCATAATCTCTTTCTGGCAGGGCACGCTGAGCTTTTGGTTAATTCCTCTTCCTGGTGGGAAATGAGCGTTCCATTTGCCCGTGCAGACACCTACAGCTAGTCTCTCATTGGTTCTCCCTATTCGTGTTCATCTTGCGCAGAAATTGCAAATTGTGCCAAACAGGAGGTTAAAGGCACTGACTCTCCAAGTGCGGATAGTGTTAGTAAAGCGTCTGGAATGGTGAACCCGAGTACCAGGGGACGAAAACTGAGATGCATTTGAAAACATTTACCGGTCACACAGTGCACTGTACTGTGGGTTTCCCATGCATGTTTTAGCTGAAGTAAGAATCCCTTAAACCTGGAGAGTTGGGACCCATGGAATGGGTACCATGCAGTATGACTTCAAAGGGTCTGCATTTGCTCACCGAACCTCACCAATGCTATCAGCCCGAAGTGTCCAGCCTTATGTCTCACCCAGCTCTGGGTGTAGATGTGGGAAATCCAGGTTGCATCACAAGCCCTGAATGAATTATTTAAGAATTGCTCTCTATTTCACTGTCATTGTGTTTTGTTTTTGAAATTTATTTTGATAATGGGATTTATCGGATTTTCACTGCTGCGTTTAGGCCGCTGTACACACGCTTGATTTCCTTATGGACACATATAAATCCATGGGTTTTAAGATTCTTACTTGTCAGGTATCTTGCCAGGCGTTGAATATGGGGTGTTGAGTCCATTTCGTTGAGCAAGGAGTAGGTCTTGTCTATTATATATTTGGCTTATGGAACGGTATCTGTGCTAATTTCAATCTCTGGTTTTATGCAGCACCCCAACTCACCTTTCCCCATAAGCAAGCATAAGTTGGTTTTCTAAATTTGAGACCCTGTTCTGTTTTGTAATTCAGTTTATGTGTAGCCAAGTTTACATTCCGTGTATTACTGATATATTATGATGTTTCTTTTTCTGTGTGACTTATTTCTCGTAGAATCATCGTACCTGAATCCACTCATTATGCCGCTATGGGCCTGAAGACGTAGATTTCATTGCTGAGTGATATTCCATTGTACGTGCGTACCAGAACTTCTTTATCCATTTTTTCCTTTCTCGGATATTTAACTTGTACCGTAGACAAGGTTCTTGTAAACAGAGCCATCCCAAACTTTGGGGTGGCTGTGTGTTTTTGATTTTAATTTCCCTAAGCTATAGGACCATAAGTGGAAGTGACATAGGCTGTGTTGCTTTGTTTCCTACGTGTTTCAGGATACACCATACATTTCTCCAGAGTGGCTGTTCGCAATTTACATCCCGCCCATCAGCATAACAAGGCTCCCTGTTCTCCATGACCTGTCCTGTCTTTCTGGATTTTACTCTTTTTTCTGATGGCCCTTTTGACCGGGGGGCAGTGAGACTTCATTGTAGTGCAGATTTCCTTTACACGCTTGCTTGGTTGGCCAAAAAGGGCGTATGCGTTTTTTCCTGAATATATTCAGGAAAAAACGCATACGCCCTTTTTGGCCAAGTGCATCATTGTCGACATTCTGCCTCTTTTCCTATGCTTTAAGTGCAATTCCAGTCTACCCCCTGAAATCGTTTTCCTGAAATTCTGCCCCGCTTTCAAGTCCTCTTTGAAGACTTACTTCAGTACATTTTTGGACGATAGCTGTCATTCATAACTCTGCAGGTTTGTGAATTATACAGTGCCCCTGAGTTCCTTTCTTCAACTCGTTTTCTTGTGAGCTGGCCGCAAAACAGCAGGATTGCTTCAGGCCCTAATCTCTTTCCGGCATGGCATGATGAGCCTTTGGTTAATTCCTCTTCCTGGTGGGAAATGAGCGTTCAATTTGCCCGTGCAGACACCAACAGCTAGTCTCTCATTGGTTCTCCCTATGCCTGTTCATCTTGCGCAGAAATTGCAAACTGTGCGAAACAGGAGGTTAAAGGCACTGACTCTCCAAGTGGGGAGAGTGTTAGTAAAGCGTCTGGAATGGTGAAACCAAGTACCAGGGGACGAAAACTGAGATGCATTTGAAAACGTTTCCCAATCACACAGCGGACGATAGTCTGGGTTTCCCATGCATGTTTTAGCTGAAGGAAGAATCCCTTAAACCTGGAGAGTTGGGACCCATGGAATGGGTACCATGCAGTATGACTTCAAAGGGTCTGCGTTTGCTCACCGAACCTCACCAATGCTATCAGCCCGAAGTGCCCAGCCTTATGTCTCACCCAGCTCTGGGTGTAGATGTGGAAAATCCAGGTTGCATCACAAGCCCTGAATGAATTATTTAAGAATTGCTCTCTATTTCACTGTCATTGCGTTTTGTTTTTGAAATTTATTTTGATAATGGGATTTATCGGATTTTCACTGCTATGTTTAGGCCGCTGTACACACGCTTGATTTCCTTATGGAGACATATAAATCCATGGGTTTTAAGATTCTTACTTGTCAGGTATCTTGCCAGGCGTTGAATATGGGGTGTTCAGTCCATTTCGTTGAGCAAGGAGTAGGGCTTGTCTATTATATATTTGGCTTATGGAACGGTATCTGTGCTAATTTCAATCTCTGGTTTTATGCAGCACCCCAACTCACCTTTCCCCATAAGCAAGCATAAGTTGGTTTTCTAAATTTGAGACCCTGTTCTGTTTTGTAATTCAGTTCATGTGTATCCAACTTTACATTCCGTGTATTAGTGATATCTTATGATGTTTCTTTTTCTGTGTGACTTATTTCTCGTAGAATCATCGTACCTGAATACACTCATTATGCCGCTACGGGCCTGATGACGTAGATTTCATTGCTGAGTGATATTCCATTGTACGTGCGTACCACAACTTCTTTATCCATTTTTTGCTTTCTGGGATATTTTACTTGTACCATAGACGAGGTTCTTGTAAACAGAGCCGTCCCAAACTCTGGGGTGGCTGTGTGTTTTTGATTTTAATTTCCCTAAGCTATAGGACCATAAGTGGAAGTGCAATAGGCTGTGTTGCTTTGTTTCCTATGTGTTTCTGGAAACACCATACACTTCTCCAGAGTGGTTGTTCGCAATTTACATCCCGCCCATCAGCATGACAAGGCTCCCTGTTCTCCATGACCTGTCTTGACTTTCTGGATTTTACATTTTTTTCAGATGGCCCTTTTGACCGGGGGGCAGTGAGACTTCATTGTAGTGCAGATTTCCATTACAAGCATGCTTGGTTGGCCAAAAAGGGCGTATGCGTTTTTTCCTGAATATATTCAGGAAAAAACGCATACGCCCTTTTTGGCCAAGTGCATCATTGTCGACATTCTGCCTCTTTTCCTATGCTTTAAGTGCAATTCCAGTCTACCCCCTGAAATCGTTTTCCTGAAATTCTGCCCCGCTTTCAAGTCCTCTTCGAAGACTTACTTCAGTACATTTTTGGACGATAGCTGTCATTCATAACTCTGCAGGTTTGTGAATTACAGTGCCCCTGAGCTCATTTCTTCAACTCGCTTTCTTGTGAGCTGGCCGCAAAACCGCAGGATTGCTTCAGGCCCTAATCTGTTTCCGGCAGGGCACGCTGAGCCTTTGGTTAATTCCTCTTCCTGGTGGGAAATGAGCGTTCCATTTGCCCGTGTAGACACCAACAGCTAGTCTCTCATTGCTTCTCCCTATTCCTGTTCATCTTGCGCAGAAATTGCAAAGTGTGCCAAACAGGAGGTTAATGGCACTGACTCTCCAAGTGGGGAGAGTGTTAGTAAAGCGTTCAAATGTTGAACCCGAGTACCAGGGTCGAAAACTGAGATGCATTTGAAAACGTTTCCCAATCACATGGTGGACCATACTCTGGGTTTCCCATGCATGTTTTAGCTGAAGGAAGAATCCCTTAAACCTGGAGAGTTGGGACCCATGGAATGGGTACCATGCAGTTTGACTTCAAAGGGTTTGCGTTTGCTCATCAAACCTCACCAATGCTATCAGCCCGAAGTGTCCAGCCTTATGTCTCACCCTGCTCTGCGTGTAGATGTGGTAAATCCAGGTTGCATCACAAGCCCTGAATGAATTATTTAAGAATTGCTCTCTATTTCACTGTCATTGTGTTTTGTTTTTGAAATTTATTTTGATAATGGGATTTATCGGATTTTCACTGCTGCGTTTAGGCCGCTGTACACACGCTTGATTTCCTTATGGACACATATAAATCCATGGGTTTTAAGATTTTTACTTCTCAGGTATATTCCCAGGCGTTGAATATGGGGTGTTGAGTTCATTTCGATGAGCAAGGAGTAGGTCTTGTCTATTATATATTTGGCTTATGGTACGGTATCTGTGCTAATTTCAATCTCTGGTTTTATGCAGCACCCCAACTCACCTTTCCCCATAAGCAAGCATAAGTTGGTTTTCTAAATTTGTGACCCTGTTCTGTTTTGTAATTCAGTTCATGTGTAGCCAACTTTACATTCCGTGTATTATTGATATCTTATGATGTTTCATTTTCTGTGTGACTTAATTCTTGTAGAATCATCGTACGTGAATCCACTCATTATGCCGCTGCAGGCCTGATGACGTAGATTTCATTGATGAGTGATAATCTATTGTACGTGCGTACCAGAACTTCTTTATCCATTTTTTGCATTCTCAGATATTTAACTAGTATCGTAGATGACGTTCCTGTAAACAGAGCCGTCCCAAATTTTGGGGTGGCTGTGTCTTTTTGATTTTAATTTCCCTAAGCTATAGGACCATAAGTGGAAGTGCCATAGGCTGTGTTGCTTTGTTTCCTACGCGTTTCAGGAAACACCATACACTTCTCCAGAGTGGCTGTTGACAATTTACATCCCGCCCATCAGCATAACAAGGCTCCGTGTTCTCCATGACCTGTCCTGCCTTTCTGGATTTTACACTTTTTTCAGATGGCCCTTTTAACCGGGGGGCAGTGAGACTTCATTGTAGTGCAGATTTCCTTTACACGCTTGCTTGGTTGGCCAAAAAGTGCGTATGCTTTTTTTCCTGAATATATTCAGGAAAAAACGCATACGCCCTTTTTGGCCAAGTGCATCATTGTCGACATTCTGCCTCTTTTCCTATGCTTTAAGTGCAATTCCAGTCTACCCCCTGAAATCGTGTTCCTGAAATTCTGCCCCGCTTTCAAGTCCTCTTCGAATACTTAATTCAGTACATTTTTGGACGATAGGTGTCATTCATAACTCTGCAGGTTTGTGAATTACAGTGCCCCTGAGCTCCTTTCTTCAACTCGCTTTCTTGTGAGCTGGCCGCAAAACCGCAGGATTGCTTCACGCCATAATCTCTTTCTGGCAGGGCACGCTGAGCCTTTGGTTAATTCCTCTTCCTGGTGGGAAATGAGCGTTCCATTTGCCCGTGCAGACACCTACAGCTAGTCTCTCATTGGTTCTCCCTATTCCTGTTCATCTTGCACAGAAATTGCAAACTGTGCCAAACAGGAGGTTAAAGGCACTGACTCTCCAAGTGGGGAGAGTGTTTGTAAAGCGCCTGGAATGGTGAACCCGAGTATCAGGGGCGAAAACTGAGATGCATTTGAAAACGTTTCCCAATCACACGGTGGACCATACTCTGGGTTTCCCATGTATGTTTTAGCTGAAGGAAGAATCCCTTAAACCTAGAGAGTTGGGACCCATGGAATGGGTACCATGCAGTATGACTTCAAAGGGTCTGCGTTTGCTCACCGAACCTCACCAATGCTATCAGCCCGAAGTGTCCAGCCTTATGTCTCACCCAGCTCTGGGTGTAGATGTGGTAAATCCAGGTTGCATCACAAGCCCTGAATGAATTATTTAAGAATTGCTCTCTATTTCACTGTCATTGTGTTTTGTTTTTGAAATTCATTTTGATAATGGGATTTATCGGATATTCACTGCTGCGTTTAGGCCATTGTACACACGCTTGATTTCCTTATGGAGACATATAAATCCATGGGTTTTAAGATTCTTACTTGTCAGGTATCTTCCCAGGCGTGGAATATGGGGTGTTGAGTCCATTTCGTTGAGCAAGGAGTAGGTCTTGTCTATTATATATTTGCCTTATGAAACGGTATCTGTGCTAATTTCAATCTCTGGTTTTATGCAGCACCCCAACTCACCTTTCCCCATAAGCAAGCATAAGTTGGTTTTCTAAATTTGTGACCCTGTTCTGTTTTGTAATTCAGTTCATGTGTAGCCAAGTTTACATTCCGTGTATTAGTGATATCTTATGATGTTTCTTTTTCTGTGTGACTTATTTCTCGTAGAATCATCATACCTGAATCCACTCATTATGCCGCTACGGGCCTGATGACGTAGATTTCATTGCTGAGTGATATTCCATTGTACGTGCGTACCACTACATCTTTTTGCATTTTTTGCTTTCTGGGATATTTAACTTGTACCGTAGACGAGGTTGTTGTAAACAGAGCCCTCCCAAACTTTGGGGTGACTGTGTGTTTTTGATTTTAATTTCCCTAAGCTATAGGAACATAAGTGGAAATGCCATAGGCTGTGTTGCTTTGTTTCCTACGTGTTTCAGGAAACACCATACACTTCTCCAGAGTGGTTGCTGGCAATTTACATCCCGCCCATCAGCATAACAAGGCTCCCTGTTCTCCATGACCTGTCCTGCCTTTCTGGATTTGACACTTTTTTCAGATGGCCCTTTTGACCGGGGGGCAGTGAGACTTCATTGTAGTGCAGATTTCCTTTACATGCTTGCTTGGTTGGCCAAAAAGGGCGTATGCGTTTTTTCCTGAATGTATTCAGGAAAATACGCATACGCCCTTTTTGGCCAAGTGCATCATTGTCGACATTCTGCCTCTTTTCCTATGCGTTAAGTGCAATTCCAGTCTACCTCGTGAAATCGTTTTCCTGAAATTTTGCCCCGCTTTCAAGTCCTCTTCAAAGACTTACTTCAATACATTTTTGGACGATAGCTGTCATTCATAACTCTGCAGGTTTCTGAATTACACTGCCCCTGAGCTCCTTTCTTCAACTCGCTTTCTTGTGAGCTGGCCGCAAAACCGCAGGATTGCTTCAGGCCATAATCTCTTTCTGGCAGGGCACGCTGAGCTTTTGGTTAATTCCTCTTCCTGGTGGGAAATGAGCGTTCCATTTGCCCGTGCAGACACCTACAGCTAGTCTCTCATTGGTTCTCCCTATTCGTGTTCATCTTGCGCAGAAATTGCAAATTGTGCCAAACAGGAGGTTAAAGGCACTGACTCTCCAAGTGCGGATAGTGTTAGTAAAGCGTCTGGAATGGTGAACCCGAGTACCAGGGGACGAAAACTGAGATGCATTTGAAAACATTTACCGGTCACACAGTGCACTGTACTGTGGGTTTCCCATGCATGTTTTAGCTGAAGTAAGAATCCCTTAAACCTGGAGAGTTGGGACCCATGGAATGGGTACCATGCAGTATGACTTCAAAGGGTCTGCATTTGCTCACCGAACCTCACCAATGCTATCAGCCCGAAGTGTCCAGCCTTATGTCTCACCCAGCTCTGGGTGTAGATGTGGGAAATCCAGGTTGCATCACAAGCCCTGAATGAATTATTTAAGAATTGCTCTCTATTTCACTGTCATTGTGTTTTGTTTTTGAAATTTATTTTGATAATGGGATTTATCGGATTTTCACTGCTGCGTTTAGGCCGCTGTACACACGCTTGATTTCCTTATGGAGACATATAAATCCATGGGTTTTAAGATTCTTACTTGTCAGGTATCTTGCCAGGCGTTGAATATGGGGTGTTGAGTCCATTTCGTTGAGCAAGGAGTAGGTCTTGTCTATTATATATTTGGCTTATGGAACGGTATCTGTGCTAATTTCAATCTCTGGTTTTATGCAGCACCCCAACTCACCTTTCCCCATAAGCAAGCATAAGTTTGTTTTCTAAATTTGAGACCCTGTTCTGTTTTGTAATTCAGTTTATGTGTAGCCAAGTTTACATTCCGTGTATTACTGATATATTATGATGTTTCTTTTTCTGTGTGACTTATTTCTCGTAGAATCATCGTACCTGAATCCACTCATTATGCCGCTATGGGCCTGAAGACGTAGATTTCATTGCTGAGTGATATTCCATTGTACGTGCGTACCACAACTTCTTTATCCATTTTTTGCTTTCTCGGATATTTAACTTGTACTGTAGACGAGGTTCTTGTAAACAGAGCCATCCCAAACTTTGGGGTGGCTGTGTGTTTTTGATTTTAATGTTCCTAAGCTATAGGACCATATGTGGAAGTGCCATAGGCTGTGTTGCTTTGTTTCCTACGTGTTTCAGGATACACCATACATTTCTCCAGAGTGGCTGTTGGCAATTTACATCCCGCCCATCAGCATAACAAGGCTCCCTGTTCTCCATGACCTGTCCTGCCTTTCTGGATTTTACACTTTTTTCAGATGGCCCTTTTGACCGGGGGGCAGTGAGACTTCATTGTAGTGCAGATTTCCTTTACACGCTTGCTTGGTTGGCCAAAAAGGGCGTATGCGTTTATTCCTGAATATATTCAGGAAAAAACGCATACGCCCTTTTTGGCCAAGTGCATCATTGTCGACATTCTGCCTCTTTTCCTATGCTTTAAGTGCAATTCCAGTCTACCCCCTGAAATCGTTTTCCTGAAATTCTGCCCCGTTTACAAGTCCTCTTCGAAGACTTACTTCAGTACATTTTTGGACGATAGCTGTCATTCATAACTCTGCATGTTTGTGAATTACAGTGCCCCTGAGCTCCGTTCTTCAACTCGCTTTCTTGTGAGCTGGCCGCAAAACCGCAGGATTGCTTCAGGCCCTAATATGTTTCCGGCAGGGCATGCTGAGCCTTTGGTTAATTCCTCTTCCTGGTGGGAAATGTGCGTTCCATTTGCCCTTGCAGACACCTACAGCTAGTCTCTCATTGGTTCTCCCTATTCCTGTTCATCTTGCGCAGAAATTGCAAACTGTGCCAAACAGGAGGTTAAAGGCACTGACTCTCCAAGTGGTGAGAGTATTAGTAAAGCTTCTGGAATGGTGAACCCGAGTACCAGGTTTCGAAAATTGAGATGCATTTGAAAACGTTTCCCAATCACACGGCGGACAATAATCTGGGTTTCCCATGCATGTTTTAGCTGAAGGAAGAATCCCTTAAACCTGGAGAGTTAGGACCCATGGAATGGGTACCATGCAGTATGACTTCAAAGGGTCTGCGTTTGCTCACCGAACCTCACCAATGCTATCAGCCCGAAGTGTCCAGCCTTATGTCTCACCCAGCTCTGGGTGTAGATGTGATAAATCCAGGTTGCATCACAAGCCCTGAATGAATTATTTAAGAATTGCTCTCTATTTCACTGTCATTGTGTTTTGTTTTTGAAATTTATTTTGATAATGGGATTTATCGGATGTTCACTGCTGCGTTTAGGCCGCTGTACACATGCTTGATTTCCTTATGGAGACATATAAATCCATGGGTTTTAAGATTCTTACTTGTCAAGTATCTTGCCAGGCGTTGAATATGCGGTGTTGAGTCCATTTCGTTGAGCAAGGAGTAGGTCTTGTCTATTATATATTTGGCTTATGGAATGGTATCTTTGCTAATTTCAATCTCTGGTTTTATGCAGCACCCCAACTCACCTTTCCTCATAAGCAAGCATAAGTTGGTTTTCTAAATTTGAGACCCTGTTCTGTTTTGTAATTCAGTTCATGTGTAGCCAACTTTACATTCCGTGTATTAGTGATATCTTATGATGTTTCTTTTTCTGTGTGACTTATTTCTCGTAGAATCATCGTACCTGAATCCACTCATTATGCCGCTATGGGCCTGATGACGTAGATTTCATTGCTGAGTGATATTCCATTGTTCGTGCGTACCACAACTTCTTTATCCATTTTTCACATTCTGGAATATTTAACTTGTACCGTAGGCGAGGTTCTTGTAAACAGAGCCGGCCCAAACTTTGGGGTGGCTGTGTCTTTTTGATTTTAGTTTCCCTAAGCTATAGGGCCATAAGTGGAAGTGCCATAGGCTGTGTTGCTTTGTTTCCTACGTGTTTCAGGATACACCATACACTTCTCCCGAGTGGCTGTTGGCAATTTTCATCCCGCCCATCAGCATAACAAGGCTCCCTGTTTTCCATGACCTGTCCTGCCTTTCTGGATTTTGCACTTTTTTCAGATGGCCCTTTTGACCGGAGGGCAGTGAGACTTCATTGTAGTGCAGATTTCCTTTACACGCTTGCTTGGTTGGCCAAAAAGGGCGTATGCTTTTTTTCCTGAATATATTCAGGAAAAAACGCATACGCCCTTTATGGCCAAGTGCATCATTGTCGACATTCTGCCTCTTTTCCTATGCTTTAAGTGCAATTCAAGTCTACCCCCTGAAATCGTTTTCCTGAAATTCTGCCCCGCTATCAAGTCCTCTTCGCATCCTTACTTCAGTACATTTTTGGACGATAGCTGTCATTCATAACTCTGCAAGTTTGTGAATTACAGTGCCCCTGAGTTCCTTTTTTCAACTCGCTTTCTTGTGAGGTGGCCGCAAAACCACAGGATTGCTTCAGGCCCTAATCTGTTTCCGGCAGGGCACGCTGAGCCTTTGGTTAATTCCTCTTCCTGGTGGGAAATGGGCGTTCCATTTGCCTGTGCACACACCTACAGCTAGTCTCTCATTGGTTCTCCCTATTCCTGTACATCTTGCGCAGAAATTGCAAACTGTGCCAACAGGAGGTTAATGGCACTGACTCTCCAAGTGGGGAGAGTGTTAGTAAAGCGTCTGGAATGATGAACCCGAGTACCAGGGGACAAAATCTGAGATGCATTTGAAAACGTTTCCCGGTCACACAGTGCACAGTTCTGTGGGTTTCCCATGCATGTTTTAGCTGAAGGAAGAACCCCTTAAACCTGGAGAGTTGGGACCCATGGAATGGGTACCATGCAGTATGACTTCAAAGGGTCTGCGTTTGCTCACCGAACCTCACCAATGCTATCAGCCCGAAGTGTCCAGCCTTATGTCTCACCCAGCTCTGGATGTAGATGTGGTAAATCCAGGTTGCATCACATGCCCTGAATGAATTATTTAAGAATTGCTCTCTATTTCACTCTCATTGTGTTTTGTTTTTCTAATTCATTTTGATAATGGGATTTATTGGATTTTCTCTGCTGCGTTCATGCAGCTGTACACACGCTTGATTGTCTTAAGGAGACATATAAATCCATGGGTTTGAAGATTCTTACTAGTCAGGTGTATTCCTAGGCGTTGAATATGAGGTGTTGAGTCCATTTCGTTGAGCAAGGGGTAGGTCTTGACTATTACATATTTGGCTTATGGAAAGGTATCTGTGCTAATTTCTATCTCTGCTTTTATGCAGCACCCCAACTCACTATTCCCCTTAAGCAAGCATAAGTTGGTTTTCTAAATTTGAGATCCTGTTCTGTTTTGTAATTCAGTTCATGTGTAGCCAAGTTTACATTCCGTGTATTAGTGATAACTTATGATGTTTCATTTTCTGTGTGACTTATTTCACTTAGAATCATCGTACCTGAATCCACTCATTATGCCGCGACGGGCCTGATGAAATAGATTTCATTGGTGAGTGATATTCATTTGTACGTACGTACCACACTTCTTTATCCATTTTTCGCTTTCTGGGATATTTAACTTGTTCCGTAGACGAGGTTCTTGTAAACAGAGCCGTCCGACACTTTGGGGTGGCTGTCTGTTTTTGATTTTAATTTCCGTGATCTATAAGACCATAAGTGGAAGTGCCGTAGTCTCCGTTGCTTTGTTTCTTAGGTGTTTCAGGAAACACCATACACTTCTCCAGAGTGGCTGTTGGCATTTACATCCCGCCTATCAGCATAACAAGGCTCCCTGTTCTCCATGGCCTGTCCTGTGTTTCTGGTTTTTACACTTTTTTCAGATGGCCCTTTTGACGAATGGGAAATGAGACTTCATTGTAGTGCGGATTTCCACTTCTCGAGTGCTTGGTTGGCCAAAAAGGGCATATGTGTTTTTTCCTGAATATATTCAGGAAAAAATGTTTACGCACTTTTGTCCAAGTGCATCACTGTCAAAGATCTGCCGCTTTTCACATGCTTTAAATGCAATTCCAATCTACCTCCTGAAATATGATTCCTGCAATTCTGCCTCGTTTTCAAGTCCTCTTTGCAGACTTACTTCCATATATTTTTGCCAATAGCTGTCATTTATAACTCTGCAGGTTTGTGAATTACAGTGCCCGTGATTTCCTTTCTTAACTCGTTTCCTTGAAAACTGGCCACAGAACCGCAGGTTTCTTCAGGCCGTAATCAGGGTCCGGCACGGCACTCTGAGACTTTGGTTCATTCCACTTCCTGGTGGGAAATTAGAGTTAAATGTGCCCCTCCAGACACCTGCCTCACTCCTAGCCCCTTGGTGATGTGTGTCCTCTGGTTTGAGGCCACATGTGCTGGGTTCCTCACCTTTGGCTGATGTGGCCCCACTGGTGTGAGGACACTCCTGCCTGGTTCCCATCCCCTTGGTGATGTGGGCCCTCCGGTGAGAGTCTGATCCTGGTTGGGTTCCTCACACTTCTGTGAGGTGGGCCCTCTTCTCTGAGGTCACTCCTGCCTGGCTGGCACACCCCGCCTTGGCGACGTCGGCCCTCTGGTGGGATTTGGTGCCTGCTGGGTGTCTCCTCCCCTCGGTAATGAGGGCCCTCTGGCGTCAGGCCCTAACTCCTGGGCTCCCAATATTTTCTGATATGCGCCCTGTGGTTCGAGTACACTCCTGCCAGGTTCCCAACCCCATGGGAATGTGGGCCTTCTGCTCTGAGGTCCCAACCGTGGGTTACTCAGTTTCATGATGAGGGCCCTCTGCTGCGAGTTCTCTCCGGCCTGGATCCCATAGCCTCGCTGCTCTTGGCCACCTGCTGGGAGGTTACAACTGCGGGATTCCTCACCTTTTTTCTTCTATGGGCCCTCTGTTTTGAGACTCCTCCTGCCTGCCTCACTCCCAGCCCCTTGGTGATGTGTGTCCTCTGGTTTGAGGCCACGTATGCTGGGTCCCTCGCCTTTCGATGATGTGGCCCCACTGATGTGAGGACACTCCTGCCTGGTTCCTATCCCCTTGATGATGTGGGCCCTCTGGTGAGAGTCTGATCCTGGCTGGGTTCCTCACCCTTCTGTGAGGGGGGCCCTCTGCTGTGAGGTCACTCCTGCCTGGCTGGCACACCCCACCTGGGCAACATCGGCCCTCTTGTGGCAGTTGGAGCCTGCTGAGAACCTCCCCTCGGTGATGGGGTCCCTCTTGCCTCAGGCCCTAACTGCTGGGTACCCACATTTTCTGATACGTGCTAAGTGGTGCGAGGACACTCCTGCGAGGTTCCCATCCCCATGGGCATGTGGGCCTTCTGATCTAAGGTCCCAACACCTGTGTTGTTCACCGTTTCATGATGTTGGCTCTCTGGTGTTAGTTCACCCAGGCCTGGATCCCATAGACTCTGTGCTCTGAGCGGCCTGCTGGGAGGTTCCTACTGCTGGATTCCTTAACTCTTTTATTCTTTGGGTCCTGTGTTTTCATGCTCCTACTTCCTGACTCACTTCCAGCCCATTTGTGATGTAGGTCCTCTGGTTTAAGGCCACATGTACCGGTTTCCTCACCTTTATTGATGTGGCCCCACTGGTGTGAGGACACTCCTGCCTGGTTCCCATCCCCTTGGTGATGGGGGCCCTCTGGTGAGAGTCTGATCCTGTCTGGATTCCTCACACTTCTGGGAGGTGGGCCCTCTGCTGTGAGGTCACTCCTGCCTGGCTGGCACACGTCACGTTGGCGATGTGGGCCCTCAGTTGGGAGTTGGTGCCTGCTGGGAGTCTCCTCCCCTCGGTAATGAGGGCCCTCTGGCGTCAGGCCCTAACTCATGGGCTCCCAAAATTTTCTGATGTGCGCCCTGTCGTGCGAGTACACTCCAGCCAGTGTCCCATCCCCATGGGTATGTGGGCTTTCTGCTCTCAGGTCCCAAAGGCTGGGTTGCTCACAGTGTCAGAATGTGGGCCCTCTGCTGTGAGTTCACTCCGGCATGGATCCCATAGCCTCGGTGCTCTGGGCCACCTGCTTGGAGCTTCCAACTGCGGGGTTCCTCACCTTTTTTATTCTATGGGCGCTCTGTTGTGAGTTTCCTCCTGCATGCCTCACTCCCAGCCCTTTCGTGATGTGTGTCCCCTTGTTTGAGGCCACATGTGCTGTGTTCCTCACCTTTCGCTGATGTGGCCCCACTGGTGTGAGGACACTCCTGCCTGGTTTCCATCCCATTGGTGATGTGGGCGCTCTGGTTAGAGTCTGATCCTGTTTGGGCTCCTCACACTTCTGTGAGGTGGGCCCTCTGCTGTGAGGTAACTCCTGCCTGGCTTACTCCCATTGCCTTGGTGACGTCGGCCCTCTGGTGGCATTTGGAGCCTGCTGGTAGCCTCCTCTCCTCAGTGATGAGGGCCCTCTGGCGTCAGGCCATAACTGCTGGGTTCCCACATTTTCTGATACGTGCTAAGTTGTGCGAGGACACTCCTGCGAGGTTCCCATCCCCATGGGGATGTGGGCCTTCTGCTCTGAGGTCCCACTGGCTGGGTTGCTCACAGTTTCATGATGTGGGCCCTCTGCTGTGAGTTCACTGTGGCCTGGATCCCATAGACTCCATGCTCTGGGCCACCTGCTGGGAGGTTCAAACTGCTGGATTCCTCACATTTTTTATTCTGTGGGCCCTGTGTTGTTAGGCTACTCCTGCCTGCCTCACTCGGAGCACCTTGGAAATGTGGGTCCTCTGGTTTAGGCCACATGTGCTGGGTTCCTCACCTTTCGCTGATGTGGCCCCACTGGTGTGAGGACACTCCTGCCTTGTTCCGATCCCCTTGGTGATGTGGGCCCTCTGGTGAGAGTCTTATCCTGGCTGGGTTCCTCACCCTTCTGTGAGGTAGGCCCTCTGCTGTGAGGTCACTCCTGCCTGGCTGGCCCAGGTCACCTTGGCGACGTGGGCCCTCAGTTGGGAGTTGGTGCCTGCTGGGAGTCTCCTCCCCTCGGTAATGAGGGCCCTCTGGCGTCAGACCCTAACTCCTGGGCTCCCAAAATTTTCTGTTGTGCGCCCTGTGGTGCTAGTACACTCCTGCCAGGTTCCCAACCCCATGGGAATGTGGGCCTTCTGCTCTGAGGTCCCAACCGTGGGTTGCTCAGTTTCTTGATGAGGGCCCTCTGGTGTGAGTTCACTCCAGCATGGATCCCATAGCCTCGCTGCTCCTGGCCACCTGCGGGGAAGTTCCAACTGCGGGATTCCTCACCTTTTTCCTTCTATGGGCCCTCTGTTTTGAGACTCCTCCTGCCTGCCTCACTCCCAGCCCCTTGGTGATGTGTGTCCTCTGGTTTGAGGCCACGTGTGCTGGGTCCCTCACCTTTCGATGATGTGGCCCCACTGGTGTGAGGACACTCCTGCCTGGTTCCTATCCCCTTGGTGATGTGGGCCCTCTGGTGAGAGTCTGATCCTGGCTGGGTTCCTCACACTTCTGTGAGGTGGGCCCTCTGCTGTGAGGTCACTCCTGCCTGGCTGGCACACCCCGCCTTGGCAATGTCGGCCCTCTTGTGGCAGTTGGAGCCTACTGGGAGCCTCCTACCCTCGGTGATGAGGGCCCTCTGGCGTCAGGCCCTAACTGCTGGGTACCCACATTTTCTGATACGTGCTAAGTTGTGCGAGGACACTCGTGCCATGTTCCCAACCCCATGGTGATGTGGGCCTTCTGCTCTGAGGTCCAAACGGCTGGGTTGCTCACAGTTTCATGATGTGGGCCCTCTGCTGTGAGTTCACTGTGGCCTGGATCGCATAGACTCGGTGCTCTGGGCCGCCCACTGGGAGGTTCCCACTGCAGGATTCCTCAGCTTTTTTATTCTATTCACCCTGTGTTGTGAGGCTACTCATGCCTGCCTCACTCCGAACCCCTTGGAGATCTGGGTCCGCTGGTTTAGGCCACATGTGCTGGGTTCCTCACCTTTCTATGATGTGGTCACCCTGGTGTGAAGACAGTCCTGCCTGGTTCTGATGCCCTTGGTGATGTGGGCCCTCTGGTGAGAGTCTAATCCTGGCTGGGTTCCTCACCATTCTGTGAGGTAGGCCCTCAGCTGTGAGGTCACTCCTGCCTGGCTGTTGCACGTCACCTTGGCGACATGGTCCCTCCATAGGGAATTGGTGCCTGCTTGGGGTCTCCTCCCCTTGGTAATGAGGGCCCTCTGGCATCAGGCCCTAATTTCTGGGTTCCCAAAATTCTCTGATGTGCGCCCTGTGGTGCGAGTACACTTCTGCCAAGTTCCCAACCACATGGGAATGTGGGCCTTCTGCTCTAAAGTCCCAACGGCTGGGTTGCTCACAGTTTCATGATGAGGGCCCTCTGTTTTGAGTTCAGTCAGGCCTGGATCCCATAGCCTCGCTGCTCCTGGCCGCCTGCTGGGAGGTTCCAACTGCGGGATTCCTCACCTTTTTTACGCAATGGGCCCTCTGTTTTGAGGCTCCTCCTGCCTGCCTCACTCCCAGCCCCTTGGTGATGTGTGTCACCGGGGGGCAGTGAGACTTCATTGTAGTGCAGATTTCCTTTACACGCTTGCTTGGTTGGCCAAAAAGGGCGTATGCGTTTTTTCCTGAATATATTCAGGAAAAAACGCATACGCCCTTTTTGGCCAGTGCATCATTGTCGACATTCTGCCTCTATTCCTATGCTTTAAGTGCAATTCCAGTCTACCCCCTGAAATCGTTTTCCTGAAATTCTGCCCCGCTTTCAAGTCCTCTTCGAAGACTTACTTCAATACATTTTTGGACGATAGCTGTCATTCATAACTCTGCAGGTTTCTGAATTACAGTACCCCTGAGCTCGTTTCCTCAACTCGCTTTCTTGTGAGCTGGCCGCAAAACCGCATGATTGCTTCACGCCATAATCTCTTTCTGGCAGGGCACGCTGAGCCTTTGGTTAATTCGTCTTCCTGGTGGGAAATGAGCGTTCCATTTGCCCGTGTAGACGCCTACAGCTAGTCTCTCATTGGTTCTACCTATTCCTGTTCATCTTGCGCAGAAATTGCAAACTGTGCCAAACAGGAGGTTAAAAGCACTGACTCTCCCAGTGGGGAGAGTTTTAGTAAAGCATCTGGAATGGTGAACCCGAGTACCAGGGGCGAAAACTGAGATGCATTTGAAAACGTTTCCCAATCACTCGGTGGTCCATACTCTGGGTTGCCCATGCATGTTTTAGCTGAAGGAAGAATCCCTTAAACCTGGAGAGTTGGGACCCATAGAATGGGTACCATGCATTATGACTTCAAAGGGTCTGCGTTGTTCAACGAACCTCACCAATGCTATCAGCCCTAAGTGTCCGGCCTTATGTCTCACGCAGCTCTGTGTGTAGATGTGGTAAATCCAGGTTGCATCACAAGCCCTGAATGAATTATGTAAGAATTGTTCTCTATTTCACTGTTATTGTGTTTTGTTTTTGAAATTTATTTTGATAATGGTATTTATCGGATTTTCATTGCTGCATTTAGGCCACTGTACACACTCTTGATTTCCTTATGGAGACATATAAATCCATGGGTTTTAAGATTTTACTTGTCAGGTATCTTCCCAGGCGTTGAATATGGGGTGTTGAGTCCATTTCGTTGAGCAAGGAGTAGGTCTTGTCTATTATATATTTGGTTTATGGAACGGTATCTGTGCTAATTTCAAACTCTGGTTTTATGCAGCACCCCAACTCACCTTTCCCCATAAGCAAGCATAAGTTGGTTTTCTCAATTTGAGACCCTGTTCTGTTTTGTAATTCAGTTCATGTGTAGCCAAGTTTACATTCCGTGTATTAGTGATATATTATGATGTTTCTTTTTCTGTGTGACTTATTTCTCGTAGAATCATCGTACCTGAATCCACTCATTATGCCGCTACGGGCCTGATGACGTAGATTTCATTGCTGAGTGATATTCCACTGTACATGCGTACCACAACTTCTTTATCCATTTTTTGCTCTCTCGGATATTTAACTTGTACCGTAGAGGACGTTCTTGTAAAGCGAGACGTCCCAAATTTTGGGGTGACTGTGTCTTTTTGATTTTAATTTCCCTAAGCTATAGGACCATAAGTGGAAGTGCCATAGGCTGTGTTGTTTTGTTTCCTACGTGTCTCTGGAAACACCATACACTTCTCCAGAGTGGTTGTTGGCAATTTACATCCTGCCCATCAGCATAACAAGGCTCCCTGTTCTCCATGACCTGTCCTGCCTTTCTGGATTTTACACTTTTTTCAGATGGCCCTTTTGACCGGGGGCAGTGAGACTTCATTGTAGTGCAGGTTTCCTTTACACACTTGCTTGGTTGGCCAAAAAGGGCGTATGCGTTTTTTCCTGAATATATTCAGGAAAATACGCATACGCCCTTTTTGGCCAAGTGCATCATTGTCGACATTCTGCTTCTTTTCCTATGCTTTAAGTGCAATTCCAGTCTACCCCCTGAAATCGTGTTCCTGAAATTCTGCCCCGCTTTCAAGTCCTCTTCGAAGACTTACTTCAATACATTTTTGGACGATAGCTGTCATTCATAACTCTGCAGGTTTCTGAATTACACTGCCCCTGAGCTCCTTTCTTCAACTCGCTTTCTTGTGAGCTGGCCGCAGAACCGCAGGATTCCTTCAGGCCCTAATCTCTTTCTGGCAGGGCATGGTGAGCCTTTGGTTAATTCCTCTTCCTGGTGGGAAATGAGCGTTCAATTTGCCCGTGCAGACACCTACAGCTAGTCTCTCATTGGTTCTCCCTATTCTTGTTCATCTTACTCAGAAATTGCAAACTGTGCCAAACCGGAGGTTAAAGGCACTGACTCTCCAAGTGGGGAGAGTGTCAGTAAAGCGTCTGGAATGGTGAACCCGAGTACCAGGGAACGAAAATTGAGATACATTTGAAAACGTTTCCCAATCACACGGTGGACCATACTCTGGGTTTCCCATGCATGTTTTAACTGGAGGAAGAATCCCTTAAACCTGGAGATTTGAGACCCATGGAATGGGTATCATGCAGTATGACTTCAAAGGGCCTGACTTTGCTCACCGAACCTCACCAATGCTATCAGCGCGAAGTGTCCAGCCTTATGTCTCCCAAAGCTCTGGCTGTAGATGTGGTAAATCCAGGTGGCATCACAAGCCCTGAATGAATTATTTAAGAATTGCTCTCTATTTCACTGTCATTGTGTTTTGTTTTTGAAATTTATTTTGATAATGGGATTTATCGGATGTTCACTGTTGCATTTAGGCCACTGTACACACGCTTGATTTCCTTATGGAGACATATAAATCCATGGGTTTTAAGATTCTTACCTGTCACGTATCTTCTCAGGCGTTGAATATGGGGTGTTGAGTCCATTTCGTTGAGCAAGGAGTAGGTCTTGTCTATTATATATTTGCCTTATGGAAAGGTATCTGTGCTAATTTCAATCTCTGGTTTTATGCATCACCCCAACTCACCTTTCCCCATAAGCAAGCATAAGTTGGTTTTCTAAACTTGAGACCCTGTTCTGTTTTGTAATTCAGTACATGTGTAGCCAAGTTTACATTCTGTGTATTAGGGATATCTTATGATGCTTCTTTTTCTGTGTGACTTATTTCTCGTAGAATCATCATACCTGAATCCACTCATTATGCCGCTATGGGCCTGATGACGTAGATTTCATTGCTGAGTGATATTCCACTGTACGTGCGTACCACAACTTCTTTATGCATTTTTTGCTTTCTTGGATATTTAACTTGTACCGTAGACGAGGTTCTTGTAAACAGAGCCGTCCCAAACTTTGGGGTGGCTGTGTGTTTTTGATTTTAATTTCCCTAAGCTATAGGACCATAAGTGGAAGTGCCATAGGCTGTGTTGCTTTGTTTCCTACGTGTTTCAGGAAACACCATACACTTCTCCAGAGTGGCTTTTGGCAATTTACATCCCGCCCATCAGCATAACAAGGCTCCCTGTTCTCCATGACCTGTCCTGACTTTCTGGATTTTACACATTTTTCAGATGGCCCTTTTGACCGGGGGGCAGTGAGACTTCATTGTAGTGCAGATTTTCTTTACACGCTTGCTTGTTTGGCCAAAAAGGGCGTATGCGTTTTTTCCTGAATATATTCAGGAAAAAAAGCATACGCCCTTTTTGGCCAAGTGTATCATTGTCGACATTCTGCCTCTTTTCCTTTGCTTTACGTGCAATTCCAGTCTACACCCTGAAATCGTTTTCCTGAAATTCTGCCCCGACTTCAAGTACTCTTCGAAGACTTACTTCAGTACATTTTTGGACGATAGCTGTCATTCATAACACTGCAGTTTTGTGAAATACAGTGCCCTTGAGCTCCTTTCTTCAACTCGCTTTCTTGTGAGCTGGCCGCAAAACGGCAGGATTCCTTCAGGCCCTAATCTGTTTCTGGCAGGGCACGGTGAGCCTTTGGTTTATTCCTCTTCCTGGTGGGAAATGAGCGTTTAATTTGCCCGTGCAGACACCTACAGCTAGTCTCTCATTGGTTCTCCCTATTCCTGTTCATCTTGCGCAGAAATTGCAAACTGTGCCAAAGCGGAGGTTAAAGGCACTGACTCTCCAAGTGGGGAGAGTGTTAGTAAAGCGTCTGGAATGGTGAACCCGAGTACCAGGGAACGAAAACTGAGATGCATTTGAAAACGTTTCCCAATCACACGGTGGACCATACTCTGGGTTTCCCATGCATGTTTTAACGGAAGGAAGAATCCCTTAAACCTGGAGAGTTGGGACCCATGGAATGGGTACCATGCAGTAAGACTTCAAAGGGTCTGAATTTGCTCACCGAACCTCACCAATGCTATCAGCGCGAAGTGTCCAGCCTTTTGTCTCACCCAGCTCTGGGTGGAGATGTGGTAAATACAGGTGGCATCACAAGCCCTGAATAAATTATTTAAGAATTGCTCTCTATTTCACTGTCATTGTGTTTTGTTTTTGAAATTTATTTTGATAATGGGATTTATCGGATGTTCACTGCTGCGTTTAGGCCGCTGTACACACGCTTGATTTCCTTATGGAGACATATAAATCCATGGGTTTTAAGATTCTTACTTGTCAGGTATCTTCCCAGGCGTTGAATATGGGGTGTTGAGTCCATTTCGTTGAGCAAGGAGTAGGGCTTGTCTATTATATATTTGGTTTATGGAACGGTATCTGTGCTAATTTCAATCTCTGGTTTTATGCAGCACCCCAACACACCTTTCCCCATAAGCAAGCATAAGTTGGTTTTCTCAATTTGAGACCCTGTTCTGTTTTGGAATTCAGTTCATGTGTAGCCAAGTTTACATTCCGTGTATTAGTGATATCTTATGATGTTTCTTTTTCTGTGTGACTTATTTCTCGTGGAATCATCGTACCTGAATCCACTCATTATGCCGCTACGGGCCTGATGACGTAGATTTCATTGCTGAGTGATATTCCACTGTACGTGCGTACCACAACTTCTTTATCCATTTTTTGCTTTCTCGGATATTTAACTTGTACCGTAGAGGACGTTCTTGTAAACAGAGACGTCCCAAATTTTGGGGTGGCTGTGTCTTTTTGATTTTAATTTCCCTAAGCTATAGGACCATAAGTCGAAGTGCCATAGGCTGTGTTGTTTTGTTTCCTACGTGTCTCTGGAAACACCATACACTTCTCCAGAGTGGTTGTTGGCAATTTACATCCCGCCCATCAGCATAACAAGGCTCCCTGTTCTCCATGACCTGTCCTGCCTTTCTGGATTTTACAATTTTTTCAGATGGCCCTTTTGACCTTGGGGCAGTGAGACTTCATTGTAGTGCAGATTTCCTTTACACGCTTGCTTAGTTGGCCAAAAAGGGCGTATGCGTTTTTTCCTGAATATATTCAGGAAAAAACGCATACGCCCTTTTTGGCCAAGTGCATCATTGTCGACATTCTGCTTCTTTTCCTATGCTTTAAGTGCAATTCCAGTCTACCCCTTGAAATCGTGTTCCTGAAATTCTGCCCCGCTTTCAAGTCCTCTTCGAAGACTTACTTCAATACATTTTTGGACGATAGCTGTCATTCATAACTCTGCAGGTTTCTGAATTACACTGCCCCTGAACTCCTTTCTTCAACTCGCTTTCTTGTGAGCTGGCCGCAACACCGCAGGATTGCTTCACGCCATAATCTCTTTATGGCATGGCACGCTGAGCCTTTGGTTAATTCCTCTTCCTGGTGGGAAATGAGCGTTCCATTTGCCCGTGCAGACACCTACATCTAGTCTCTCATTGGTTCTCCCTATTCCTGTTCATCTTGCGCAGAAATTGCAAACTGTGCCAAACAGGAGGTTAAAGGCACTGACTCTCCAAGTGGGGAGAGTGTTAGTAAAGCATCTGGAATGGTGAACCCGAGTACCAGGGGCGAAAACTGAGATGCATTTGAAAACGTTTCCCAATCACACGGTGGACCATACTCTGGGTTTCCCCAGCATGTTTTAGCTGAAGGAAGAATCCCTTAAACCTGGAGAGTTGGGACCCATGGAATGGGTACCATGCAGTATGACTTCAAAGGGTCTGCGTTTGCTCACCGAACCTCACCAATGCTATCAGCCCGAAGTGTACAGCCTTATGTCTCACCCAGCTCTGGGTGTAGAAGTGGTAAATCCAGGTTGAATCACAAGACCTTAATGAATTATTTAAGAATTGCTCTCTATTTCACTGTCATTGCGTTTGGTTTTTGAAATTTATTTTGATAATGGGATTTATCGGATTTTCACTGCTGCATTTAGGCCGCTGTACACACTCTTGATTTCCTTATGGAGACATATAAATCCATGGGTTTTAAGGTTCTTACTTGTCAGGTATCTTCCCAGGCGTTGAATATGGGGCGTTGAGTCCATTTCGTTGAGCAAGGAGTAGGTCTTGTCTATTATATATTTGGCTTATGGAATGGTATCTGTGCTAATTTCAATCTCTGGTTTTATGCAGCACACCAACTCACCTTTCCCCGTAAGCAATCATAAGATGGTTTTCTCAATTTGAGACCCTGTTCTGTTTTGTAATTCAGTTCATGTGTAGCCAAGTTTACATTCCGTGTATTAGGGATATCTAATGATGTTTCTTTTTCTGTGTGACTTATTTCTCGTAGAATCATGGTACCTGAATCCACTCATTATGCCGCTAGGGACCTGATGACTTAGATTTCATTGCTGAGTGATATTCCATTGTACGTGCGTACCACAACTTCTTTATCCATTTGTTGCTTTCTTGGATATTTAACTTGTACCGTAGACGAGGTTCTTGAAAACAGAGCCGTCCAAAAATTTGCGGTGGCTGTGTGTTTTTGATTTTAATTTCCCTAAGCTATAGGACCATAAGTGGAAGTGCCATAGGCTGTGTTGCTTTGTTTCCTACCTGTTTCAGGAAACACGATACACTTCTCCAGAGTGGCTGTTGGCAATTTTCATCCGCCCGTCAGCATAACAAGGCTCCCTGTTCTCCATGACCTATCCTGCTTTTCTGGATTTTACAATTTTTTCAGGTGGCCCTTTTGAACGGGGGGCAGTGAGACTTCATTGTAGTGCCGATTTCATTTACACGCTTGCTTGGTTGGCCAAAAAGTGCGTTTGCGTTTTTTCCTGAATATATTCAGGAAAAAACGCATATGCCCTTTTTAGCCAAGTGCAACATTGTCGACATTCTGCCTCTGTTCCTATGCTTTAAGCGCAATTCCTGTCTACCCGCTGAAATCGTTTTCCTGAAATTCTGCCCCGCTTTCAAGTCCTCTTCGAAGACTTTCTTCAGTACATTTTGGTCGATAGCTGTCATTCATAACTGTGCAGGTTTGTGAATTACAGTGCCCTTGAGCTCCTTTCTTCACCTCGCTTCCTTGTGAGCTGGCCGCCAAACCGCAGGATTGCTTCAGGCCCTAATCTGTTTCCGGCAGGCCACGCTGAGCCTTTGGTTAATTCCTCTTCCTGGTGGGAAATGAGTGTTCCATTTGCCCGTGCAGACACCTACAGCTAGTCTCTCATTGGTTCTCCCTATTCCTGTTCACCTTGCGCAGAAATTGCAAACTGTGCCAAACAGGAGGTGAAAGGCACTGACTCTCCAAGTGAGGAGAGTGTTAGTAAAGCGTCTGGAATGGTGAACCCGAGTACCAGGGGACGAAAACTGAGATGCATTTGAAAATGTTTCCCAATCACACGGTTGACCATACTCTGGGTTTCCCATGCATGTTTTAACTGAAGAAGAATCCCTTAAACCTGGAGAGTTGGAACCCATGGAATGGGTACCATGCAGTATGACTTCAAAGTGTCTGCGTTTGCTCACCGAACCTCACCAATGCTTTCAGCCTGAAGTGTCCAGCCTTATGTCTCACCCAGCTCTGGGTGTGGATATGGTAAATCCATGTTGCGTCACAAGCCCTGAATCAATTATTTAAGAATTGCTCTCATTTTCACTGTCATTGTGTTTTGTTTTTGAAATTAATTTTGATAATGGGATTTTTCGGATCTTCACTGCTGCGTTTAGGCCGTTGTACACATGCTTGATTTCCTTATGGAGACATATAAATCTATGGGTTTTAAGATTCTTACTTGTCAGGTATCTTCCCAGTCGTTGAATATGTGGTGTTGAATCCATTTCGTTAAGCAAGGAGTAGGTCTTGTCTATTATATATTTGGCTAATGGAAAGGTATCTGTGCTAATTTCAATCTCTGGTTTTATGCAGCACCCCAACTCACCTTTCCCCATAAGCAAGCATAAGCTGGTTTTCTCAATTTGAGACCCTGTTCTGTTTTGTAATTCAGTTTATGTGTAGCCAAGTTTACATTCCGTGTATTAGTGATATCTTATGATGTTTCTTTTTCTGTGTGACTTATTTCTCGTAGAATCATCGTACCTGAACCACTCATTATGCTGATAGGGACCTGATGATGTAGATTTCATTGCTGAGTGATATTCCATTGTACGTGCGTAACGCAACTTCTTTATCCATTTTTTGCTTTCTCGGATATTTAACTTGTATTGTAGACGAGGTTCTTGTAAACAGAGCCGTCACAAACTTTGGGGTGGCTGTGTGTTTTTGATTTTTATTTCCCTAAGCTATAGGACCATAATTGGAAGTGCCATAGGCTGTGTTGCTTTGTTTCCTACGTGTTTCTGGAAACACCATACACTTCTCCAGAGTGGTTTTTGGCAATTTACATCCCGCCCATCAGCATGACAAGGCTCCCTGTTCTCCATGACCTGTCCTGCCTTTCTGGATTTTACACTTTTTTCAGATGTCTCTTTTGACCGGGGGGGCAGTGAGACTTCATTGTAGTAGAGATTTCCTTTACACGCTTGCTTGGTTGGCCAAAAAGGGCGTATGCGTTTTTTCCTGAATATATTCAGGAAAAAACGCATACGCCCTTTTTGGCCAAGTGCATCGCTGTCGACATTCTGCCTCTTTTCCTATGCTTTTAGTACAATTCCAGTCTACCCCCTGAAATCGTTTTCCTGAAATTCTGCCCCGCTTTCAAGTCCTCTTCGAAGACTTACTTCAATACATTTTTGGACGATAGCTGTCATTCATAACTCTGCAGGTTTGTGAATTACAGTGCCCCTGAGCTCATGTCTTCAACTCGCTTTCTTGTGAGCTGGCCGCAAAACCGCAGGATTGCTTCAGGCCAAAGTCTCTTTCCAGCAGGGCACGCTGAGCCTTTGTTTAATTCCTCTTCCTGGTCGGAAATGAGCGTTCCATTTGCCCGTGCAGACACCTACAGCTAGTCTCTCATTGCTTCTCCCTATTCCTGTTCATCTTGCGCAGAAATTGCAAACTGTGCCAAACAGGAGGTTAATGGCACTGACTCTCCAAGTGGGGAGAGTGTTAGTAAAGCGTTCAAATGTTGAACCCGAGTACCAGGGGAAGAAAACTGAGATGCATTTGAAAACGTTTCCCAATCACATGGTGGACCATACTCTGGGTTTTCCATGCATGTTTTAGCTGAAGGAAGAATCCCTTAAACCTGGAGAGTTGGGACCCATGGAATGGGTACCATGCAGTATGACTTCAAAGGGTCTGCGTTTGCTCACCGAACCTCACCAATGCTATCAGCCCGAAGTGTCCAGCCTTATGTCTCACCCAGCTCTGGGTGTAGATTTGGTAAATCCATGTTGCATCACAAGCCCTGAATGAATTATTTAAGAATTGCTCTCTATTTCACTGTCATTGTGTTTTGTTTTTGAAATTTATTTTGATAATGGGATTTATCGGATGTTCACTGCTGCCTTTAGGCCGCTATACACAAGCTTGATTTCCTTATGGAGACATATAAATCCATGGGTTTTAAGATTCTTACTTGTCAGGTATCTTGCCAGGCGTTGAATATGGGGTGTTGAGTCCATTTCGTTGAGCAAGGAGTAGGTCTTGTCTATTATATATTTGGCTTATGGAACGGTATCTGTGCTAATTTCAATCTCTGGTTTTATGCAGCACCCCAACTCACCTTTCCGCATAAGCAAGCATAAGTTGATTTTCTCAATTTGAGACCATTTTCTGTTTTGTAATTCAGTTCATGTGTAGCCAAGTTTACATTCCGTGTATTAGTCATATCTTATGATGTTTCTTTTTCTGTGTGACTTATTTCTCGTAGAATCATCGTACCTGAATCCACTCATTATGTCGTTTCGGGCCTGATGACGTAGATTTCATTGCTGAGTGATATTCCATTGTACGTGCGTATCACAACTTCTTTATCCATTTTTTGCTTTCTCGGATATTTAACTTGTACCATAGACGACGTTCTTGTAAACAGAGCCGTCCCAAATTTTGGGGTGGCTGTGTGTTTTTGATTTTAATTTCCCTAAGCTATAGGACCATACGTGGAAGTGCCATAGGCTGTGTTGATTTGTTGCCTACGTGTTTCAGGAAACACTATACACTTCTCCAGATTGACTGCTGGCAATTTATATCCCGCACATCAGCATAACTAGGCTCCCTGTTCTCCATGACCTGTCCTGCCTTTCAAGATTTTACACTTTTTTCAGATGGCCCTTTTGATTGGGGAGCAGTGAGACTTCATTGTAGTGCAGATTTCCTTTACACGCCTGCTTGGTTGGCCAAAAAGGGCGTATGCGTTTTTTCCTGAATATATTCAGGAAAAAACGCATACGCCCTTTTTGGCCAAGTGCATCATTGTGGACATTCTCCCTCTTTTCCTATGCTTTAAGTGCAATTCCAGTCTACCCCCTGAAATCGTTTTCCTGAAATTCTGCCCCGCTTTCAACTCCTTTTCGAAGACTTACTTCAATACATTTTTGGACGATAGCTGTCATTCATAACTCTGCAGGTTTGTGAATTTCAGTGGCCCTGAGCTCCTTTCTTCAACTCACTTTCTTGTGAGCTGGCTGCAAAACCGCAGGATTGCTTAAGGCGCTAATCTGTTTCTGGCAGGGCACGCTGAGCCTTTGGTTAATTCCACTTCCTGGTGGGAAATGAGCGTTCCATTTGCCAGTGCAGACACCTACAGCTAGTCTCTCATTGGTTCTCCCTATTCCTGTTCATCTTGCGCAGAAATTGCAAACTGTGCCAAACAGGAGTTTAAAGTCCCTGACTCTCCAAGTGGGGAGAGTGTTAGTAAAGCGTCTGCAATGCTGAACCCGAGTACCAGGGTTCGAAAACTGAGATGCATTTGAAAACGTTTCCCAATCACACGGTGGACCATACTCTGGGTTTCCCATGCATGTTTTAGCTGAAGGAAGAATCCCTTAAACCTGGAGAGTTGGGACCCATGGAATGGGTACCGTGCAGTATGACTTCAAAGGGTCTGCGTTTGCTCACCGAACCTCACCAATGCTATCAGCCCGATGTGTCCAGCCTTATGTCTCACCCAGCTCTGGGTGTAGATCTTGTAAATCCAGGTTGCATCACAAGCCCGGAATGAATTATGTAAGAATTGCTCTCTATTTCACTGTCATTGTGTTTTGTTTTTGAAATTTATTTTGATAGTGGGACTTATCGGATTTTCACTGCTGCGTTTAGGCCGCTGTACACACGCTTGATTTCCTTATGGAGACATATAAATCCATGGGTTTTAAGATTCTTACTTGTCAGGTATCTTCCGAGGCGTTGAATATGGGGTGTTGAGTCCATTTCGTTGAGCAAGGAGTAGGTCTTGTCTATTATATATTTAGCTTATGGAAAGGTATCTGTGCTAATTTCACTCTCTGGTTTTATGCAGCACCCCAACTCACCTTTCCCCATATGCAAGCATAAGTTGGTTTTCTAAATTTGAGACCCTGTTCTGTTTTGTAATTCAGTTCACGTGTAGGCAAGTTTACATTCCGTGTATTAGTGATATCCTATGATATTTCTTTTTCTGTGTGACTTATTTCTCGTAAAATCATCGTACCTGAATCCACTCATTATGCCGCCATGGGCCTGATGACTTAGATTTCATTGCTGAGTGATATTCCATTGTACGTGCGTAACACAACTTCTTTATCCATTTTTTGCTTTCTCGGATATTTAACTTGTATTGTAGACGAGGTTCTTGTAAACAGAGCCGTCACAAAATTTGGGGTGGCTGTGTGTTTTTGATTTTAATTTCCCTAAGCTATAGGACCATATGTGGAAGTGCCATAGGCTGTGTTGCTTTGTTTCCTACGTGTTTCTGGAAACACCATACACTTCTCCAGAGTGGTTTTTGGCAATTTACATCCCGCCCATCAGCATGACAAGGCTCCCTGTTCTCCATGACCTGTCCTGTCTTTCTGGATTTTACACTTTTTTCAGATGGCCCTTTTGACCGGGGGGCAGTGAGACTTCATTGTAGTGCAGATTTCCTTTACACGCTTGCTTGGTTGGCCAAAAAGGGCGTATGCGTTTTTCCCTGAATATATTCAGGAAAAAACGCATACGCCCTTTTTGGCCAAGTGCATCATTGTTGGCATTCTGCCTCTTTTCCTACGCTTTAAGTGCAATTCCAGTCTACCCCCTGAAATCGTTTTCCTGAAATTCTGCCCCGCTTTCAAGTCCTCTTTGAAGACTTACTTCAGTACATTTTTGGACGATAGCTGTCATTCATAACTCTGCAGGTTTGTGAATTACAGTGCCCCTGAGCTCCTTTCTTCAACTCGTTTTCTTGTGAGCTGGCCGCAAAACCGCAGGATTGCTTCAGGCCCTAATATGTTTCCGGCCGGGCACGCTGAGCCTTTGGTTAATTCCTCTTCCTGGTGGGAAATGAGCGTTCAATTTGCCCGTGCAGACACCAACAGCTAGTCTCTCATTGGTTCTCCCTATGCCTGTTCATCTTGCGCAGAAATTGAAAACTGTGCCAAACAGGAGGTTAAAGCACTGACTCTCCAAGTGGGGAGAGTGTTAGTAAAGCGTCTGGAATGGTGAACCCGAGTACCAGGGGACGAAAACTGAGATGCATTTGAAAACGTTTCCCAATCACACGGTGGACCATACTCTGGGTTTCCCATGCATGTTTTAGCTGAAGGAAGAATCCCTTAAACCTGGAGATTTAAGACCCTTGGAATGGGTACCAGGCAGTATGACTTCAAAGGGTCTGCGTTTGCTCACCGAACCTCACCAATGCTATCAGCCCGAAGTGTCCAGCCTTATGTCTCACACAGCTCTGCGTGTAGATGTGGTAAATCCAAGTTGCATCACAAGACCTGAGTGAATTATTTAAGAATTGCTCTCTATTTCTCTGTCATTGTGTTTTGTTTTCAAAATTTATTTTGATAATGGGATTTATCGGATTTTCACTGCTGCGTTTAGTCCGATGTACACACGCTTGATTTCCATATGGAGACATATCCATGGGTTTTAAGATTCTTACTTTTCAGGTATGTTCCCAGGCGTTGAATATGGTGTGTGGAGTACATTTAATTGAGCAAGGAGTAGGTCTTGTCTATTATATATTTGGCTTATGGAACGGTATCTGTGCTAATTTCAATCTCTGGTTTGATGTAGCACCCCAACTCACCTTTCCCCATAAGCAAGCATAATTTGGTTTTCTAAATTTGAGATCCTGTTCTGTTTTGTAATTCAGTTCATATGTAGCCAAGTTTACATTCCGTGTATTAGTGATATCTTATGATGTTTCTTTCTCTGTGTGACTTATTTCTCGTAGAATCATCGTTCCTGAATCCACTCATTATGCCGCTATGGACCTCATCACGTAGATTTCATTGCTGAGTGATATTCCATTGTACGTGAGTACCACAACTTCTTTATCCGTTTTTTGCTTTCTCGGATAGTTAACTTATACCGTAGACAAGGTTCTTGTTAACAGAGCCGTCCCAAACTTTGGGGTGGCTGTGTGTTTTTGATTTTAATTTCCCTAAGCTATAGGACCATAAGTGGAAGTGCCATAGGCTGTGTTGCTTTGTTTCCTATGTGTTTTAGGAAACACCATACACTTCTCCAGAGTGGCTGTTGGCAATTTATATCCCGCCCATCAGCATAACAAAGCTCCCTGTTCTCCATGACCTGTCCTGCCTTTCTGGATTTTACACTTTTTTCAGATGGCCCTTTTGACCGGTGGGCAGTGAGACTTCATTGTAGTGTACATTTCCTTTACACGCTTGCTTGGTTGGCCAAAAAGGGCGTATGCGTTTTTTCCTGAATATATTCAGGAAAAAACGCATACGCCCTTTTTGGCCAAGTGCATCACTGTCGACATTCTGCCTCTTTACCTATGCTTTAAGTGCAATTCCAGTTTACCCCCTGAAATCGTTTTCCGGAAATTCTTCCGCGCTTTCAAGTCCTCTTCGAAGTCTTACTTCAATACATTTTTGGACGATATCTGTCATTCATAACTCTGCAGGTTTGTGAATTACAGTGCCCTTGAGCTCCTTTCCTCAACACGCTTTCTTGTGAGCTGGCCGCAAAACCGCAGGATTGCTTCAGGCCCTAATCTGTTTCTGGCAGGGCACGCTGAGCCTTTGGTTAATTCCTCTTCCTGGTGGGAAATGAGCATTCCATTTGCCCGTGCACACACCTGCAGCTAGTCTCTCATTGGATCTCCCTATTCCTGTTCATCTTGGGCAGAAATTGCAAACTGTGCCAAACAGGAGGTTAAAGTCCCTGACTCTCCAAGTGGGGAGAGTGTTAGTAAAGCGTCTGGAATGGTGAACCCGAGTACCAGGGGACGAAAACTGAGATGCATTTGAAAACGTTTCCCAATCACACGGTGGACCATACTATGGGTTTCCCATGCATGTTTTAGCTGAAGGAAGAATCCCTTAAACCTGGAAATTTGGAACCCATGGAATGGGTACCATGCAGTATGACTTCAAAAGGTCTGCGTTTGCTCACCGAACCTCACCAATGCTATCAGCCCGAAGTGTCCAGCCTTATGTCTCATCCAGCTCTGGGTGTAGATGTGGGAAATCCAGGTTGCATCACAAGCCCTGAATGAATTATTTAAGAATTGCTCTCTATTTCACTGTCATTTTGTTTTGTTTTTGAAATTTATTTTGATAATGGTATTTATCGGATTTTCACTGCTGCGTTTAGGCCGCTGTACACACACTTGATTTCCTTATGGAGACATATAAATCCATGGGTTTTAAGATTCTTACTTGTCAGGTATCTTGCCAGGCGTTGAATATGGGGTGTTGAGTCCATTTCGTTGAGCAAGGAGTAGGGCTTGTCTATTATATATTTGGCTTATGGAACGGTATCTGTGCTAATTTCAATCTCTGGTTTTATGCAGCACCCCAACTCACCTTTCCCCATAAGCAAGCATAAGTTGGTTTTCTAAATTTGAGACCCTGTTCTGTTTTGTAATTCAGTTCATGGGTAGCCAAGTTTACATTCCGTGTATTACTGATATATTATGATGTTTCTTTTTCTGTGTGACTTATTTCTCGTAGAATCATCATACCTGAATCCACTCATTATGCCGCTACGGGCCTGATGACGTAGATTTCATTGCTGAGTGATATTCCATTGTACGTCCGTACCACAACATCTTTATCCATTTCTTAATTTCTGGGATATTTTACTTGTACCGTAGACGAGGTTCTTGTAAACAGAGCCGTCCCAAACTCTGGGGTGGCTGTGTGTTTTTGATTTTAATTTCCCTAAGCTATAGGACCATAAGTGGAAGTGCCATAGGCTGTGTTGCTTTGTTTCCTACGTGTTTCTGGAAACACCATACACTTCTCCAGAGTGGTTGTTGGCAATTTACATCCCGCCCATCAGCATGACAAGGCTCCCTGTTCTCCATGACCTGTCCTGCCTTTCTGGATTTTACACTTTTTTCAGATGGCCCTTTTGACCGGTGGGGCAGTGAGATTTCATTGTAGTGCAGATTTCCTTTACACGCTTGCTTGGTTGGCCAAAAAGGGCGTATGCGTTTTTTCCTGAATATATTCCGGAAAAAACGCATACGCCCTTTTTGGCCAAGTGCATCGTTGTCGACATTCTGCCTCTTTTCCTATGCTTTTAGTACAATTCCAGTCTACCCCCTGAAATCGTTTTCCTGAAATTCTGCCCCGCTTACAAGTCCTCTTCGAAGACTTACTTCAATACATTTTTGGACGATAGCTGTCATTCATAACTCTGCAGGTTTGTGAATTACAGTGCCCTGAGCTCATGTCTTCAACTCGCTTTCTTGTGAGCTGGCCGCAAAACCGCAGGATTGCTTCAGGCCAAAGTCTCTTTCCGGCAGGGCATGCTGAGCCTTTGTTTAATTCCTCTTCCTGGTAGGAAATGAGCGTTCCTTTTGCCCGTGCAGGCACCTACAGCCAGTCTCTCATTGGTTCTCCCTATTCCTGTACATCTTGCGCAGAAATTGCAAAATGTGCCAAACAGGAGGTTAATGGCACTGACTCTCCAAGTGGGGAGAGTGTTAGTAAAGCGTCTGGAATGGTGAACCCGAGTACCAGGGGACGAAAACTGAGATGCATTTGAAAACATTTACCGGTCACACAGTGCACTGTACTGTGGGTTTCCCATGCATGTTTTAGCTGAAGGAAGAATCCCTTAAACCTGGAGAGTTGGGACCCATGGAATGGGTACCATGCAGTATGACTTCAAAGGGTCAGCGTTTGCTCAGCGAAACTCACCAATGCTATCAGCCCGAAGTGTCCAGCCTTATGTCTCACCCAGCTCTGGGTGTAGATGTGGGAAATCCAGGTTGCATCACAAGCCCTGAATGAATTATTTAAGAATTGCTCTCTATTTCACTGTCATTGTGTTTTGTTTTTGAAATTTATTTTGATAATGGGATTTATCGGATTTTCACTGCTGCGTTTAGGCCGCTGTACACACGCTTGATTTCCTTATGGAGACATATAAATCCATGGGTTTTAAGATTCTTACTTGTCAGGTATCTTGCCAGGCGTTGAATATGGGGTGTTGAGTCCATTTCGTTGAGCAAGGAGTAGGTCTTGTCTATTATATATTTGGCTTATGGAACGGTATCTGTGCTAATTTCAATCTCTGGTTTTATGCAGCACCCCAACTCACCTTTCCCCATAAGCAAGCATAAGTTTGTTTTCTAAATTTGAGACCCTGTTCTGTTTTGTAATTCAGTTTATGTGTAGCCAAGTTTACATTCCGTGTATTACTGATATATTATGATGTTTCTTTTTCTGTGTGACTTATTTCTCGTAGAATCATCGTACCTGAATCCACTCATTATGCCGCTATGGGCCTGAAGACGTAGATTTCATTGCTGAGTGATATTCCATTGTACGTGCGTACCAGAACTTCTTTATCCATTTTTTCCTTTCTCGGATATTTAACTTGTACCGTAGACAAGGTTCTTGTATACAGAGCCATCCCAAACTTTGGGGTGGCTGTGTGTTTTTGATTTTAATTTCCCTAAGCTATAGGACCATAAGTGGAAGTGACATAGGCTGTGTTGCTTTGTTTCCTACGTGTTTCAGGATACACCATACATTTCTCCAGAGTGGCTGTTGGCAATTTACATCCCGCCCATCAGCATAACAAGGCTCCCTGTTCTCCATGACCTGTCCTGTCTTTCTGGATTTTACTCTTTTTTCAGATGTCTCTTTTGACCGGGGGGCAGTGAGACTTCATTGTAGTGCAGATTTCCTTTACACGCTTGCTTGGTTGGCCAAAAAGGGCGTATGCGTTTTTTCCTGAATATATTCAGGAAAAAACGCATACGCCCTTTTTGGCCAAGTGCATCATTGTCGACATTCTGCCTCTTTTCCTATGCTTTAAGTGCAATTCCAGTCTACCCCCTGAAATCGTTTTCCTGAAATTCTGCCCCGCTTTCAAGTCCTCTTTGAAGACTTACTTCAGTACATTTTTGGACGATAGCTGTCATTCATAACTCTGCAGGTTTGTGAATTATACAGTGCCCCTGAGCTCCTTTCTTCAACTCGTTTTCTTGTGAGCTGGCCGCAAAACCGCAGGATTGCTTCAGGCCCTAATCTCTTTCCGGCATGGCATGATGAGCCTTTGGTTAATTCCTCTTCCTGGTGGGAAATGAGCGTTCAATTTGCCCGTGCAGACACCAAAAGCTAGTCTCTCATTGGTTCTCCCTATGCCTGTTCATCTTGCGCAGAAATTGCAAACTGTGCCAAACAGGAGGTTAAAGGCACTGACTCTCCAAGTGGGGAGAGTGTTAGTAAAGCGTCTGGAATGGTGAAACCAAGTACCAGGGGACGAAAACTGAGATGCATTTGAAAACGTTTCCCAATCACACAGCGGACGATAGTCTGGGTTTCCCGTGCATGTTTTAGCTGAAGGAAGAATCCCTTAAACCTGGCGAGTTGGGACCCATGGAATGGGTACCATGCAGTATGACTTCAAAGGGTCTGCGTTTGCTCACCGAACCTCACCAATGCTATCAGCCCGAAGTGCCCATCCTTATGTCTCACCCAGCTCTGGGTGTAGATGTGGAAAATCCAGGTTGCATCACAAGCCCTGAATGAATTATTTAAGAATTGCTCTCTATTTCACTGTCATTGCGTTTTGTTTTTGAAATTTATTTTGATAATGGGATTTATCGGATTTTCACTGCTACGTTTAGGCCGCTGTACACACGCTTGATTTCCTTATGGAGACATATAAATCCATGGGTTTTAAGATTCTTACTTGTCAGGTATCTTGCCAGGCGTTGAATATGGGGTGTTGAGTCCATTTCGTTCAGCAAGGAGTAGGGCATGTCTATTATATATTTGGCTTATGGAACGGTATCTGTGCTAATTTCAATCTCTGGTTTTATGCAGCACCCCAACTCACCTTTCCCCATAAGCAAGCATAAGTTGGTTTTCTAAATTTGAGACCCTGTTCTGTTTTGTAATTCAGTTCATGTGTATCCAACTTTACATTCTGTGTATTAGTGATATCTTACGATGTTTCTTTTTCTGTGTGACTTATTTCTCGTAGAATCATCGTACCTGAATCCACTCATTATGCCGCTACGGGCCTGATGACGTAGATTTCATTGCTGAGTGATATTCCATTGTACGTGCGTACCACAACTTCTTTATCCATTTTTTGCTTTCTGGGATATTTTACTTGTACCATAGACGAGGTTCTTGTAAACAGAGCCGTCCCAAACTCTGGGGTGGCTGTGTGTTTTTGATTTTAATTTCCCTAAGCTATAGGAACATAAGTGGAAGTGCCATAGGCTGTGTTGCTTTGTTTCCTACGTGTTTCTGGAAACACCATACACTTCTCCAGAGTGGTTGTTGGCAATTTACATCCCGCCCATCAGCATGACAAGGCTCCCTGTTCTCCATGACCTGTCTTGACTTTCTGGATTTTACATTTTTTTCAGATGGCCCTTTTGACCGGGGGGCAGTGAGACTTCATTGTAGTGCAGATTTCCATTACACGCTTGCTTGGTTGGCCAAAAAGGGCGTATGCGTTTTTTCCTGAATATATTCAGGAAAAAACGCATACGCCCTTTTTGGCCAAGTGCATCATTGTCGACATTCTGCCTCTTTTCCTATGCTGTTAGTACAATTCCAGTGTACCCCCTGAAATCGTTTTCCTGAAATTCTGCCCCGCTTTCAAGTCCTGTTCGAAGACTTACTTCAATACATTTTTGGACGATAGCTGTCATTCATAACTCTGCAGGTTTGTGAATTACAGTGCCCCTGAGTTCATTTCTTCAACTCGCTTTCTTGTGAGCTGGCCGCAAAACCGCAGGATTGCTTCAGGCCCTAATCTGTTTCCGGCAGGGCACGCTGAGCCTTTGGTTAATTCCTCTTCCTGGTGGGAAATGAGCGTTCCATTTGCCCGTGCAGACACCTACAGCTAGTCTCTCATTGCTTCTCCCTATTCCTGTTCATCTTGCGCAGAAATTGCAAAGTGTGCCAAACAGGAGGTTAAATGCACTGACTCTCCAAGTGGGGAGAGTGTTAGTAAAGCGTCTGGAATGGTGAACCCGAGTACCAGGGGACGAAAACTGAGATGCATTTGAAAACGTTTCCCAATCACACGGTGGACCATACTATGGGTTTCCCATGCATGTTTTAGATGAAGGAAGAATCCCTTAAACCTGGAAATTTGGAACCCATGGAATGGGTACCATGCAGTATGACTTCAAAGGGTCTGCGTTTGCTCACCGAACCTCACCAATGCTATCAGCCCGAAGTGTCCAGCCTTATGTCTCATCCAGCTCTGGGTGTAGATGTGGGAAATCCAGGTTGCATCACAAGCCCTGAATGAATTATTTAAGAATTGCTCTCTATTTCACTGTCATTTTGTTTTGTATTTGAAATTTATTTTGATAATGGGATTTATCGGATTTTCACTGATGCGTTTAGGCCGCTGTACACACACTTGATTTCCTTATGGAGACATATAAATCCATGGGTTTTAAGATTCTTACTTGTCAGGTATCTTGCCAGGCGTTGAATATGGGGTGTTGAGTCCATTTCGTTGAGCAAGGAGTAGGGCTTGTCTATTATATATTTGGCTTATGGAACGGTATCTGTGCTAATTTCAATCTCTGGTTTTATGCAGCACCCCAACTCACCTTTCCCCATAAGCAAGCATAAGTTGGTTTTCTAAATTTGAGACCCTGTTCTGTTTTGTAATTCAGTTCATGGGTAGCCAAGTTTACATTCCGTGTATTAGTGATATCTTATGATGTTTCTTTTTCTGTGTGACTTATTTCTCGTAGAATCATCATACCTGAATCCACTCATTATGCCGCTACGGGCCTGATGACGTAGATTTCATTGCTGAGTGATATTCCATTGTACGTGCGTACCCCAACATCTTTATCCATTTCTTAATTTCTGGGATATTTTACTTGTACCGTAGACGAGGTTCTTGTAAACAGAGCCGTCCCAAACTCTGGGGTGGCTGTGTGTTTTTGATTTTAATTTCCCTAAGCTATAGGACCATAAGTGGAAGTGCCATAGGCTGTGTTGCTTTGTTTCCTACGTGTTTCTGGAAACACCATACACTTCTCCAGAGTGGTTGTTGGCAATTTACATCCCGCCCATCAGCATGACAAGGCTCCCTGTTCTCCATGACCTGTCCTGCCTTTCTGGATTTTACACTTTTTTCAGATGGCCCTTTTGACCGGGGGGGGGCAGTGAGACTTCATTGTAGTGCAGATTTCCTTTACACGCTTGCTTGGTTGGCCAAAAAGGGCGTATGCGTTTTTTCCTGAATATATTCCGGAAAAAACGCATACGCCCTTTTTGGCCAAGTGCATCGTTGTCGACATTCTGCCTCTTTTCCTATGCTTTTAGTGCAATTCCAGTCTACCCCCTGAAATCGTTTTCCTGAAATTCTGCCCCGCTTACAAGTCCTCTTCGAAGACTTACTTCAATACATTTTTGGACGATAGCTGTCATTCATAACTCTGCAGGTTTGTGAATTACAGTGCCCTGAGCTCATGTCTTCAACTCGCTTTCTTGTGAGCTGGCCGCAAAACCGCAGGATTGCTTCAGGCCAAAGTCTCTTTCCGGCAGGGCATGCTGAGCCTTTGTTTAATTCCTCTTCCTGGTAGGAAATGAGCGTTCCTTTTGCCCGTGCAGGCACCTACAGCCAGTCTCTCATTGGTTCTCCCTATTCCTGTACATCTTGCGCAGAAATTGCAAACTGTGCCAAACAGGAGGTTAATGGCACTGACTCTCCAAGTGGGGAGAGTGTTAGTAAAGCGTCTGGAATGGTGAACCCGAGTACCAGGGGACGAAAACTGAGATGCATTTGAAAACATTTACCGGTCACACAGTGCACTGTACTGTGGGTTTCCCATGCATGTTTTAGCTGAAGGAAGAATCCCTTAAACCTGGAGAGTTGGGACCCATGGAATGGGTACCATGCAGTATGACTTCAAAGGGTCAGCGTTTGCTCACCGAAACTCACCAATGCTATCAGCCCGAAGTGTCCAGCCTTATGTCTCACCCAGCTCTGGGTGTAGATGTGGGAAATCCAGGTTGCATCACAAGCCCTGAATGAATTATTTAAGAATTGCTCTCTATTTCACTGTCATTGTGTTTTGTTTTTGAAATTTATTTTGATAATGGGATTTATCGGATTTTCACTGCTGCGTTTAGGCCGCTGTACACACGCTTGATTTCCTTATGGAGACATATAAATCCATGGGTTTTAAGATTCTTACTTGTCAGGTATCTTGCCAGGCGTTGAATATGGGGTGTTGAGTCCATTTCGTTGAGCAAGGAGTAGGTCTTGTCTATTATATATTTGGCTTATGGAACGGTATCTGTGCTAATTTCAATCTCTGGTTTTATGCAGCACCCCAACTCACCTTTCCCCATAAGCAAGCATAAGTTTGTTTTCTAAATTTGAGACCCTGTTCTGTTTTGTAATTCAGTTTATGTGTAGCCAAGTTTACATTCCGTGTATTACTGATATATTATGATGTTTCTTTTTCTGTGTGACTTATTTCTCGTAGAATCATCGTACCTGAATCCACTCATTATGCCGCTATGGGCCTGAAGACGTAGATTTCATTGCTGAGTGATATTCCATTGTACGTGCGTACCAGAACTTCTTTATCCATTTTTTCCTTTCTCGGATATTTAACTTGTACCGTAGACAAGGTTCTTGTATACAGAGCCATCCCAAACTTTGGGGTGGCTGTGTGTTTTTGATTTTAATTTCCCTAAGCTATAGGACCATAAGTGGAAGTGACATAGGCTGTGTTGCTTTGTTTCCTACGTGTTTCAGGATACACCATACATTTCTCCAGAGTGGCTGTTGGCAATTTACATCCCGCCCATCAGCATAACAAGGCTCCCTGTTCTCCATGACCTGTCCTGTCTTTCTGGATTTTACTCTTTTTTCAGATGTCTCTTTTGACCGGGGGGCAGTGAGACTTCATTGTAGTGCAGATTTCCTTTACACGCTTGCTTGGTTGGCCAAAAAGGGCGTATGCGTTTTTTCCTGAATATATTCAGGAAAAAACGCATACGCCCTTTTTGGCCAAGTGCATCATTGTCGACATTCTGCCTCTTTTCCTATGCTTTAAGTGCAATTCCAGTCTACCCCCTGAAATCGTTTTCCTGAAATTCTGCCCCGCTTTCAAGTCCTCTTTGAAGACTTACTTCAGTACATTTTTGGACGATAGCTGTCATTCATAACTCTGCAGGTTTGTGAATTATACAGTGCCCCTGAGCTCCTTTCTTCAACTCGTTTTCTTGTGAGCTGGCCGCAAAACCGCAGGATTGCTTCAGGCCCTAATCTCTTTCCGGCATGGCATGATGAGCCTTTGGTTAATTCCTCTTCCTGGTGGGAAATGAGCGTTCAATTTGCCCGTGCAGACACCAACAGCTAGTCTCTCATTGGTTCTCCCTATGCCTGTTCAACTTGCGCAGAAATTGCAAATTGTGCCAAACAGGAGGTTAAAGGCACTGACTCTCCAAGTGGGGAGAGTGTTAGTAAAGCGTCTGGAATGGTGAAACCAAGTACCAGGGGACGAAAACTGAGATGCATTTGAAAACGTTTCCCAATCACACAGCGGACGATAGTCTGGGTTTCCCATGCATGTTTTAGCTGAAGGAAGAATCCCTTAAACCTGGCGAGTTGGGACCCATGGAATGGGTACCATGCAGTATGACTTCAAAGGGTCTGCGTTTGCTCACCGAACCTCACCAATGCTATCAGCCCGAAGTGCCCAGCCTTATGTCTCACCCAGCTCTGGGTGTAGATGTGGAAAATCCAGGTTGCATCACAAGCCCTGAATGAATTATTTAAGAATTGCTCTCTATTTCACTGTCATTGCGTTTTGTTTTTGAAATTTATTTTGATAATGGGATTTATCGGATTTTCACTGCTACGTTTAGGCCGCTGTACACACGCTTGATTTCCTTATGGAGACATATAAATCCATGGGTTTTAAGATTCTTACTTGTCAGGTATCTTGCCAGGCGTTGAATATGGGGTGTTGAGTCCATTTCGTTGAGCAAGGAGTAGGGCTTGTCTATTATATATTTGGCTTATGGAACGGTATCTGTGCTAATTTCAATCTCTGGTTTTATGCAGCACCCCAACTCACCTTTCCCCATAAGCAAGCATAAGTTGGTTTTCTAAATTTGAGACCCTGTTCTGTTTTGTAATTCAGTTCATGTGTATCCAACTTTACATTCCGTGTATTAGTGATATCTTACGATGTTTCTTTTTCTGTGTGACTTATTTCTCGTAGAATCATCGTACCTGAATCCACTCATTATGCCGCTACGGGCCTGATGACGTAGATTTCATTGCTGAGTGATATTCCATTGTACGTGCGTACCACAACTTCTTTATCCATTTTTTGCTTTCTGGGATATTTTACTTGTACCATAGACGAGGTTCTTGTAAACAGAGCCGTCCCAAACTCTGGGGTGGCTGTGTGTTTTTGATTTTAATTTCCCTAAGCTATAGGACCATAAGTGGAAGTGCCATAGGCTGTGTTGCTTTGTTTCCTACGTGTTTCTGGAAACACCATACACTTCTCCAGAGTGGTTGTTGGCAATTTACATCCCACCCATCAGCATGACAAGGCTCCCTGTTCTCCATGACCTGTCTTGACTTTCTGGATTTTACATTTTTTTCAGATGGCCCTTTTGACCGGGGGGCAGTGAGACTTCATTGTAGTGCAGATTTCCATTACACGCTTGCTTGGTTGGCCAAAAAGGGCGTATGCGTTTTTTCCTGAATATATTCAGGAAAAAACGCATACGCCCTTTTTGGCCAAGTGCATCATTGTCGACATTCTGCCTCTTTTCCTATGCTGTTAGTACAATTCCAGTCTAACCCCTGAAATCGTTTTCCTGAAATTCTGCCCCGCTTTCAAGTCCTCTTCGAAGGCTTACTTCAATACATTTTTGGACGATAGCTGTCATTCATAACTCTGCAGGTTTGTGAATTACAGTGCCCCTGAGCTCATTTCTTCAACTCGCTTTCTTGTGAGCTGGCCGCAAAACCGCAGGATTGCTTCAGGCCCTAATCTGTTTCCGGCAGGGCACGCTGAGCCTTTGGTCAATTCCTCTTCCTGGTGGGAAATGAGCGTTCCATTTGCCCGTGCAGACACCTACAGCTAGTCTCTCATTGCTTCTCCCTATTCCTGTTCATCTTGCGCAGAAATTGCAAAGTGTGCCAAACAGGAGGTTAAATGCACTGACTCTCCAAGTGGGGAGAGTGTTAGTAAAGTGTCTGGAATGGTGAACCCGAGTACCAGGGGACGAAAACTGAGATGCATTTGAAAACGTTTCCCAATCACACGGTGGACCATACTATGGGTTTCATATGCATGTTTTAGCTGAAGGAAGAATCCCTTAAACCTGGAAATTTGGAACCCATGGAATGGGTACCATGCAGTATGACTTCAAAGGGTCTGCGTTTGCTCACCGAACCTCACCAATGCTATCAGCCCGAAGTGTCCCGCCTTATGTCTCATCCAGCTCTGGGTGTAGATGTGGGAAATCCAGGTTGCATCACAAGCCCTGAATGAATTATTTAAGAATTGCTCTCTATTTCACTGTCATTGTGTTTTGTTTTTGAAATTTATTTTGATAATGGGATTTATCGGATTTTCACTGCTGCGTTTAGGCCGCTGTACACACGCTTGATTTCCTTATGGAGACATATAAATCCATGGGTTTTAAGATTCTTACTTGTCAGGTATCTTCCCAGGCGTGGAATATGGGGTGTTGAGTCCATTTCGTTGAGCAAGGAGTAGGGCTTGTCTATTATATATTTGGCTTATGGAACGGTATCTGTGCTAATTTCAATCTCTGGTTTTATGCAGCACCCCAACTCACCTTTCCCCATAAGCAAGCATAAGTTCGTTTTCTAAATTTGAGACCCTGTTCTGTTTTGTAATTCAGTTCATGGGTAGCCAAGTTTACATTCCGTGTATTAGTGATATCTTATGATGTTTCTTTTTCTATGTGTCTTATTTCTCGTAGAATCATCATACCTGAATCCACTCATTATGCCGCTACGGGCCTGATGACGTAGATTTCATTGCTGAGTGATATTCCATTGTACGTGCGTACCACAACATCTTTATCCATTTCTTAATTTCTGGGATATTTTACTTGTACCGTAGACGAGGTTCTTGTAAACAGAGCCGTCCCAAACTCTGGGGTGGCTGTGTGTTTTTGATTTTAATTTCCCTAAGCTATAGGACCATAAGTGGAAGTGCCATAGGCTGTGTTGCTTTGTTTCCTACGTGTTTCTGGAAACACCATACACTTCTCCAGAGTGGTTGTTGGCAATTTACATCCCGCCCATCAGCATGACAAGGCTCCCTGTTCTCCATGACCTGTCCTGCCTTTCTGGATTTTACACTTTTTTCAGATGGCCCTTTTGACCGGGGGGGGGCAGTGAGACTTCATTGTAGTGCAGATTTCCTTTACACGCTTGTTTGGTTGGCCAAAAAGAGCGTATGCGTTTTTTCCTGAATATATTCAGGAAAAAACGCATACGCCCTTTTTGGCCAAGTGCATCATTGTCGACATTCTGCCTCTTTTCCTATGCTGTTAGTACAATTCCAGTCTACCCCCTGAAATCGTTTTCCTGAAATTCTGCCCCGCTTACAAGTCCTCTTCGAAGACTTACTTCAATACATTTTTGGACGATAGGTGTCATTCATAACTCTGCAGGTTTGTGAATTACAGTGCCCTGAGCTCATGTCTTCAACTCGCTTTCTTGTGAGCTGGCCGCAAAACCGCAGGATTGCTTCAGGCCAAAGTCTCTTTCCGGCAGGGCATGCTGAGCCTTTGTTTAATTCCTCTTCCTGGTAGGAAATGAGCGTTCCTTTTGCCCGTGCAGGCACCTACAGCCAGTCTCTCATTGGTTCTCCCTATTCCTGTACATCTTGCGCAGAAATTGCAAAATGTGCCAAACAGGAGGTTAATGGCACTGACTCTCCAAGTGGGGAGAGTGTTAGTAAAGCGTCTGGAATGGTGAACCCGAGTACCAGGGGACGAAAACTGAGATGCATTTGAAAACATTTACCGGTCACACAGTGCACTGTACTGTGGGTTTCCCATGCATGTTTTAGCTGAAGTAAGAATCCCTTAAACCTGGAGAGTTGGGACCCATGGAATGGGTACCATGCAGTATGACTTCAAAGGGTCTGCATTTGCTCACCGAACCTCACCAATGCTATCAGCCCGAAGTGTCCAGCCTTATGTCTCACCCAGCTCTGGGTGTAGATGTGGGAAATCCAGGTTGCATCACAAGCCCTGAATGAATTATTTAAGAATTGCTCTCTATTTCACTGTCATTGTGTTTTGTTTTTGAAATTTATTTTGATAATGGGATTTATCGGATTTTCACTGCTGCGTTTAGGCCGCTGTACACACGCTTGATTTCCTTATGGAGACATATAAATCCATGGGTTTTAAGATTCTTACTTGTCAGGTATCTTGCCAGGCGTTGAATATGGGGTGTTGAGTCCATTTCGTTGAGCAAGGAGTAGGTCTTGTCTATTATATATTTGGCTTATGGAACGGTATCTGTGCTAATTTCAATCTCTGGTTTTATGCAGCACCCCAACTCACCTTTCCCCATAAGCAAGCATAAGTTTGTTTTCTAAATTTGAGACCCTGTTCTGTTTTGTAATTCAGTTTATGTGTAGCCAAGTTTACATTCCGTGTATTACTGATATATTATGATGTTTCTTTTTCTGTGTGACTTATTTCTCATAGAATCATCGTACCTGAATCCACTCATTATGCCGCTATGGGCCTGAAGACGTAGATTTCATTGCTGAGTGATATTCCATTGTACGTGCGTACCAGAACTTCTTTATCCATTTTTTCCTTTCTCGGATATTTAACTTGTACCGTAGACAAGGTTCTTGTAAACAGAGCCATCCCAAACTTTGGGGTGGCTGTGTGTTTTTGATTTTAATTTCCCTAAGCTATAGGACCATAAGTGGAAGTGACATAGGCTGTGTTGCTTTGTTTCCTACGTGTTTCAGGATACACCATACATTTCTCCAGAGTGGCTGTTGGCAATTTACATCCCGCCCATCAGCATAACAAGGCTCCCTGTTCTCCATGACCTGTCCTGTCTTTCTGGATTTTACTCTTTTTTCAGATGGCCCTTTTGACCGGGGGGCAGTGAGACTTCATTGTAGTGCAGATTTCCTTTACACGCTTGCTTGGTTGGCCAAAAAGGGCGTATGCGTTTTTTCCTGAATATATTCAGGAAAAAACGCATACGCCCTTTTTGGCCAAGTGCATCATTGTCGACATTCTGTCTCTTTTCCTATGCTTTAAGTGCAATTCCAGTCTACCCCCTGAAATCGTTTTCCTGAAATTCTGCCCCGCTTTCAAGTCCTCTTTGAAGACTTACTTCAGTACATTTTTGGACGATAGCTGTCATTCATAACTCTGCAGGTTTGTGAATTATACAGTGCCCCTGAGCTCCTTTCTTCAACTCGTTTTCTTGTGAGCTGGCCGCAAAACCGCAGGATTGCTTCAGGCCCTAATCTCTTTCCGGCATGGCATGATGAGCCTTTGGTTAATTCCTCTTCCTGGTGGGAAATGAGCGTTCAATTTGCCCGTGCAGACACCAACAGCTAGTCTCTCATTGGTTCTCCCTATGCCTGTTCATCTTGCGCAGAAATTGCAAACTGTGCCAAACAGGAGTTTAAAGGCACTGACTCTCCAAGTGGGGAGAGTGTTAGTAAAGCGTCTGGAATGGTGAAACCAAGTACCAGGGGACGAAAACTGAGATGCATTTGAAAACGTTTCCCAATCACACAGCGGACGATAGTCTGGGTTTCCCATGCATGTTTTAGCTGAAGGAAGAATCCCTTAAACCTGGAGAGTTGGGACCCATGGAATGGGTACCATGCAGTATGACTTCAAAGGGTCTGCGTTTGCTCACCGAACCTCACCAATGCTATCAGCCCGAAGTGCCCAGCCTTATGTCTCACCCAGCTCTGGGTGTAGATGTGGAAAATCCAGGTTGCATCACAAGCCCTGAATGAATTATTTAAGAATTGCTCTCTATTTCACTGTCATTGCGTTTTGTTTTTGAAATTTATTTTGATAATGGGATTTATCGGATTTTCACTGCTACGTTTAGGCCGCTGTACACACGCTTGATTTCCTTATGGATATATATAAATCCATGGGTTTTAAGATTCTTACTTGTCAGGTATCTTGCCAGGCGTTGAATATGGGGTGTTGAGTCCATTTCGTTGAGCAAGGAGTAGGGCTTGTCTATTATATATTTGGCTTATGGAACGGTATCTGTGCTAATTTCAATCTCTGGTTTTATGCAGCACCCCAACTCACCTTTCCCCATAAGCAAGCATAAGTTGGTTTTCTAAATTTGAGACCCTGTTCTGTTTTGTAATTCAGTTCATGTGTATCCAACTTTACATTCCGTGTATTAGTGATATCTTATGATGTTTCTTTTTCTGTGTGACTTATTTCTCGTAGAATCATCGTACCTGAATCCACTCATTATGCCGCTACGGGCCTGATGACGTAGATTTCATTGCTGAGTGATATTCCATTGTACGTGCATACCACAACTTCTTTATCCATTTTTTGCTTTCTGGGATATTTTACTTGTACCATAGACGAGGTTCTTGTAAACAGAGCCGTCCCAAACTCTGGGGTGGCTGTGTGTTTTTGATTTTAATTTCCCTAAGCTATAGGACCATAAGTGGAAGTGCCATAGGCTGTGTTGCTTTGTTTCCTACGTGTTTCTGGAAACACCATACACTTCTCCAGAGTGGTTGTTGGCAATTTACATCCCGCCCATCAGCATGACAAGGCTCCCTGTTCTCCATGACCTGTCTTGACTTTCTGGATTTTACATTTTTTTCAGATGGCCCTTTTGACCGGGGGGCAGTGAGACTTCATTGTAGTGCAGATTTCCATTACAAGCATGCTTGGTTGGCCAAAAAGGGCGTATGCGTTTTTTCCTGAATATATTCAGGAAAAAACGCATACGCCCTTTTTGGCCAAGTGCATCATTGTCGACATTCTGCCTCTTTTCCTATGCTTTAAGTGCAATTCCAGTCTACCCCCTGAAATCGTTTTCCTGAAATTCTGCCCCGCTTTCAAGTCCTCTTCGAAGACTTACTTCAATACATTTTTGGACGATAGCTGTCATTCATAACTCTGCAGGTTTGTGAATTACAGTGCCCCTGAGCTCATTTCTTCAACTCGCTTTCTTGTGAGCTGGCCGCAAAACCGCAGGATTGCTTCAGGCCCTAATCTCTTTCCGGCAGGGCACGCTGAGCCTTTGGTTAATTCCTCTTCCTGGTGGGAAATGAGCGTTCCATTTGCCCGTGTAGACAACAACATCTAGTCTCTCATTGCTTCTCCCTATTCCTGTTCATCTTGCGCAGAAATTGCAAACTGTGCCAAACAGGAGGTTAATGGCACTGACTCTCCAAGTGGGGAGAGTGTTAGTAAAGCGTTCAAATGTTGAACCCGAGTACCAGGGTCGAAAACTGAGATGCATTTGAAAACGTTTCCCAATCACATGGTGGACCATACTCTGGGTTTCCCATGCATGTTTTAGCTGAAGGAAGAATCTCTTAAACCTGGAGAGTTGGGACCCATGGAATGGGTACCATGCAGTATGACTTCAAAGGGTTTGCGTTTGCTCATCAAACCTCACCAATGCTATCAGCCCGAAGTGTCCAGCCTTATGTCTCACCCTGCTCTGCGTGTAGATGTGGTAAATCCAGGTTGCATCACAAGCCCTGAATGAATTATTTAAGAATTGCTCTCTATTTCACTGTCATTGTGTTTTGTTTTGGAAATTTATTTTGATAATGGGATTTATCGGATTTTCACTGCTGCGTTTAGGCCGCTGTACACACGCTTGATTTCCTTATGGACACATATAAATCCATGGGTTTTAAGATTTTTACTTCTCAGGTATATTCCCAGGCGTTGAATATGGGGTGTTGAGTCCATTTCGATGAGCAAGGAGTAGGTCTTGTCTATTATATATTTGGCTTATGGTACGGTATCTGTGCTAATTTCAATCTCTGGTTTTATGCAGCACCCCAACTCACCTTTCCCCATAAGCAAGCATAAGTTGGTTTTCTAAATTTGTGACCCTGTTTTGTTTTGTAATTCAGTTCATGTGTAGCCAACTTTACATTCCGTGTATTATTGATATCTTATGATGTTTCATTTTCTGTGTGACTTAATTCTTGTAGAATCATCGTACGTGAATCCACTCATTATGCCGCTGCAAGCCTGATGACGTAGATTTCATTGATGAGTGATAATCTATTGTACGTGCGTACCAGAACTTCTTTATCCATTTTTTGCATTCTCAGATTTTTAACTAGTATCGTAGATGACGTTCCTGTAAACAGAGCCGTCCCAAATTTTGGGGTGGCTGTGTCTTTTTGATTTTAATTTCCCTAAGCTATAGGACCATAAGTGGAAGTGCCATAGGCTGTGTTGCTTTGTTTCCTACGCGTTTCAGGAAACACCATACACTTCTCCAGAGTGGCTGTTGGCAATTTACATCCCGCCCATCAGCATAACAAGGCTCCGTGTTCTCCATGACCTGTCCTGCCTTTCTGGATTTTACACTTTTTTCAGATGGCCCTTTTAACCGGGGGGCAGTGAGACTTCATTGTAGTGCAGATTTCCTTTACACGCTTGCTTGGTTGGCCAAAAAGGGCGTATGCTTTTTTTCCTGAATATATTCAGGAAAAAACGCATACGCCCTTTTTGGCCAAGTGCATCATTGTCGACATTCTGCCTCTTTTCCTATGCTTTAAGTGCAATTCCAGTCTACCCCCTGAAATCGTGTTCCTGAAATTCTGCCCCGCTTTCAAGTCCTCTTCGAATACTTAATTCAGTACATTTTTGGACGATAGGTGTCATTCATAACTCTGCAGGTTTGTGAATTACAGTGCCCCTGAGCTCCTTTCTTCAACTCGCTTTCTTGTGAGCTGGCCGCAAAACCGCAGGATTGCTTCACGCCATAATCTCTTTCTGGCAGGGCACGCTGAGCCTTTGGTTAATTCCTCTTCCTGGTGGGAAATGAGCGTTCCATTTGCCTGTGCAGACACCTACAGCTAGTCTCTCATTGGTTCTCCCTATTCCTGTTCATCTTGCACAGAAATTGCAAACTGTGCCAAACAGGAGGTTAAAGGCACTGACTCTCCAAGTGGGGAGAGTGTTTGTAAAGCGCCTGGAATGGTGAACCCGAGTATCAGGGGCGAAAACTGAGATGCATTTGAAAACGTTTCCCAATCACACGGTGGACCATACTCTGGGTTTCCCATGTATGTTTTAGCTGAAGGGAGAATCCCTTAAACCTAGAGAGTTGGGACCCATGGAATGGGTACCATGCAGTATGACTTCAAAGGGTCTGCGTTTGCTCACCGAACCTCACCAATGCTATCAGCCCGAAGTGCCCAGCCTTATGTCTCACCCAGCTCTGGGTGTAGATGTGGTAAATCCAGGTTGCATCACAAGCCCTGAATGAATTATTTAAGAATTGCTCTCTATTTCACTGTCATTGTGTTTTGTTTTTGAAATTCATTTTGATAATGGGATTTATCGGATATTCACTGCTGCGTTTAGGCCGTTGTACACACGCTTGATTTCCTTATGGAGACATATAAATCCATGGGTTTTAAGATTCTTACTTGTCAGGTATCTTCCCAGGCGTGGAATATGGGGTGTTGAGTCCATTTCGTTGAGCAAGGAGTAGGTCTTGTCTATTATATATTTGCCTTATGAAACGGTATCTGTGCTAATTTCAATCTCTGGTTTTATGCAGCACCCCAACTCACCTTTCCCCATAAGCAAGCATAAGTTGGTTTTCTAAATTTGAGACCCTGTTCTGTTTTGTAATTCAGTTTATGTGTAGCCAAGTTTACATTCCGTGTATTAGTGATATATTATGATGTTTCTTTTTCTGTGTGACTTATTTCTCGTAGAATCATCGTACCTGAATCCACTCATTATGCCGCTATGGGCCTGAAGACGTAGATTTCATTGCTGAGTGATATTCCATTGTACGTGCGTACCAGAAATTTTATCCATTTTTTCCTTTCTCGGATATTTAACTTGTACCGTAGACAAGGTTCTTGTAAACAGAGCCATCCCAAACTTTGGGGTGGCTGTGTGTTTTTGATTTTAATTTCCCTAAGCTATAGGACCATAAGTGGAAGTGACATAGGCTGTGTTGCTTTGTTTCCTACGTGTTTCAGGATACACCATACATTTCTCCAGAGTGGCTGTTGGCAATTTACATCCCGCCCATCAGCATAACAAGGCTCCCTGTTCTCCATGACCTGTCCTGTCTTTCTGGATTTTACTCTTTTTTCAGATGGCCCTTTTGACCGGGGGGCAGTGAGACTTCATTGTAGTGCAGATTTCCTTTACACGCTTGCTTGGTTGGCCAAAAAGGGCGTATGCGTTTTTTCCTGAATATATTCAGGAAAAAACGCATACGCCCTTTTTGGCCAAGTGCATCATTGTCGACATTCTGTCTCTTTTCCTATGCTTTAAGTGCAATTCCAGTCTACCCCCTGAAATCGTTTTCCTGAAATTCTGCCCCGCTTTCAAGTCCTCTTTGAAGACTTACTTCAGTACATTTTTGGACGATAGCTGTCATTCATAACTCTGCAGGTTTGTGAATTATACAGTGCCCCTGAGCTCCTTTCTTCAACTCGTTTTCTTGTGAGCTGGCCGCAAAACCGCAGGATTGCTTCAGGCCCTAATCTCTTTCCGGCATGGCATGATGAGCCTTTGGTTAATTCCTCTTCCTGGTGGGAAATGAGCGTTCAATTTGCCCGTGCAGACACCAACAGCTAGTCTCTCATTGGTTCTCCCTATGCCTGTTCATCTTGCGCAGAAATTGCAAACTGTGCCAAACAGGAGTTTAAAGGCACTGACTCTCCAAGTGGGGAGAGTGTTAGTAAAGCGTCTGGAATGGTGAAACCAAGTACCAGGGGACGAAAACTGAGATGCATTTGAAAACGTTTCCCAATCACACAGCGGACGATAGTCTGGGTTTCCCATGCATGTTTTAGCTGAAGGAAGAATCCCTTAAACCTGGAGAGTTGGGACCCATGGAATGGGTACCATGCAGTATGACTTCAAAGGGTCTGCGTTTGCTCACCGAACCTCACCAATGCTATCAGCCCGAAGTGCCCAGCCTTATGTCTCACCCAGCTCTGGGTGTAGATGTGGAAAATCCAGGTTGCATCACAAGCCCTGAATGAATTATTTAAGAATTGCTCTCTATTTCACTGTCATTGCGTTTTGTTTTTGAAATTTATTTTGATAATGGGATTTATCGGATTTTCACTGCTACGTTTAGGCCGCTGTACACACGCTTGATTTCCTTATGGATATATATAAATCCATGGGTTTTAAGATTCTTACTTGTCAGGTATCTTGCCAGGCGTTGAATATGGGGTGTTGAGTCCATTTCGTTGAGCAAGGAGTAGGGCTTGTCTATTATATATTTGGCTTATGGAACGGTATCTGTGCTAATTTCAATCTCTGGTTTTATGCAGCACCCCAACTCACCTTTCCCCATAAGCAAGCATAAGTTGGTTTTCTAAATTTGAGACCCTGTTCTGTTTTGTAATTCAGTTCATGTGTATCCAACTTTACATTCCGTGTATTAGTGATATCTTATGATGTTTCTTTTTCTGTGTGACTTATTTCTCGTAGAATCATCGTACCTGAATCCACTCATTATGCCGCTACGGGCCTGATGACGTAGATTTCATTGCTGAGTGATATTCCATTGTACGTGCATACCACAACTTCTTTATCCATTTTTTGCTTTCTGGGATATTTTACTTGTACCATAGACGAGGTTCTTGTAAACAGAGCCGTCCCAAACTCTGGGGTGGCTGTGTGTTTTTGATTTTAATTTCCCTAAGCTATAGGACCATAAGTGGAAGTGCCATAGGCTGTGTTGCTTTGTTTCCTACGTGTTTCTGGAAACACCATACACTTCTCCAGAGTGGTTGTTGGCAATTTACATCCCGCCCATCAGCATGACAAGGCTCCCTGTTCTCCATGACCTGTCTTGACTTTCTGGATTTTACATTTTTTTCAGATGGCCCTTTTGACCGGGGGGCAGTGAGACTTCATTGTAGTGCAGATTTCCATTACAAGCATGCTTGGTTGGCCAAAAAGGGCGTATGCGTTTTTTCCTGAATATATTCAGGAAAAAACGCATACGCCCTTTTTGGCCAAGTGCATCATTGTCGACATTCTGCCTCTTTTCCTATGCTTTAAGTGCAATTCCAGTCTACCCCCTGAAATCGTTTTCCTGAAATTCTGCCCCGCTTTCAAGTCCTCTTCGAAGACTTACTTCAATACATTTTTGGACGATAGCTGTCATTCATAACTCTGCAGGTTTGTGAATTACAGTGCCCCTGAGCTCATTTCTTCAACTCGCTTTCTTGTGAGCTGGCCGCAAAACCGCAGGATTGCTTCAGGCCCTAATCTCTTTCCGGCAGGGCACGCTGAGCCTTTGGTTAATTCCTCTTCCTGGTGGGAAATGAGCGTTCCATTTGCCCGTGTAGACAACAACATCTAGTCTCTCATTGCTTCTCCCTATTCCTGTTCATCTTGCGCAGAAATTGCAAACTGTGCCAAACAGGAGGTTAATGGCACTGACTCTCCAAGTGGGGAGAGTGTTAGTAAAGCGTTCAAATGTTGAACCCGAGTACCAGGGTCGAAAACTGAGATGCATTTGAAAACGTTTCCCAATCACATGGTGGACCATACTCTGGGTTTCCCATGCATGTTTTAGCTGAAGGAAGAATCTCTTAAACCTGGAGAGTTGGGACCCATGGAATGGGTACCATGCAGTATGACTTCAAAGGGTTTGCGTTTGCTCATCAAACCTCACCAATGCTATCAGCCCGAAGTGTCCAGCCTTATGTCTCACCCTGCTCTGCGTGTAGATGTGGTAAATCCAGGTTGCATCACAAGCCCTGAATGAATTATTTAAGAATTGCTCTCTATTTCACTGTCATTGTGTTTTGTTTTGGAAATTTATTTTGATAATGGGATTTATCGGATTTTCACTGCTGCGTTTAGGCCGCTGTACACACGCTTGATTTCCTTATGGACACATATAAATCCATGGGTTTTAAGATTTTTACTTCTCAGGTATATTCCCAGGCGTTGAATATGGGGTGTTGAGTCCATTTCGATGAGCAAGGAGTAGGTCTTGTCTATTATATATTTGGCTTATGGTACGGTATCTGTGCTAATTTCAATCTCTGGTTTTATGCAGCACCCCAACTCACCTTTCCCCATAAGCAAGCATAAGTTGGTTTTCTAAATTTGTGACCCTGTTTTGTTTTGTAATTCAGTTCATGTGTAGCCAACTTTACATTCCGTGTATTATTGATATCTTATGATGTTTCATTTTCTGTGTGACTTAATTCTTGTAGAATCATCGTACGTGAATCCACTCATTATGCCGCTGCAAGCCTGATGACGTAGATTTCATTGATGAGTGATAATCTATTGTACGTGCGTACCAGAACTTCTTTATCCATTTTTTGCATTCTCAGATTTTTAACTAGTATCGTAGATGACGTTCCTGTAAACAGAGCCGTCCCAAATTTTGGGGTGGCTGTGTCTTTTTGATTTTAATTTCCCTAAGCTATAGGACCATAAGTGGAAGTGCCATAGGCTGTGTTGCTTTGTTTCCTACGCGTTTCAGGAAACACCATACACTTCTCCAGAGTGGCTGTTGTCAATTTACATCCCGCCCATCAGCATAACAAGGCTCCGTGTTCTCCATGACCTGTCCTGCCTTTCTGGATTTTACACTTTTTTCAGATGGCCCTTTTAACCGGGGGGCAGTGAGACTTCATTGTAGTGCAGATTTCCTTTACACGCTTGCTTGGTTGGCCAAAAAGGGCGTATGCTTTTTTTCCTGAATATATTCAGGAAAAAACGCATACGCCCTTTTTGGCCAAGTGCATCATTGTCGACATTCTGCCTCTTTTCCTATGCTTTAAGTGCAATTCCAGTCTACCCCCTGAAATCGTGTTCCTGAAATTCTGCCCCGCTTTCAAGTCCTCTTCGAATACTTAATTCAGTACATTTTTGGACGATAGGTGTCATTCATAACTCTGCAGGTTTGTGAATTACAGTGCCCCTGAGCTCCTTTCTTCAACTCGCTTTCTTGTGAGCTGGCCGCAAAACCGCAGGATTGCTTCACGCCATAATCTCTTTCTGGCAGGGCACGCTGAGCCTTTGGTTAATTCCTCTTCCTGGTGGGAAATGAGCGTTCCATTTGCCCGTGCAGACACCTACAGCTAGTCTCTCATTGGTTCTCCCTATTCCTGTTCATCTTGCACAGAAATTGCAAACTGTGCCAAACAGGAGGTTAAAGGCACTGACTCTCCAAGTGGGGAGAGTGTTTGTAAAGCGCCCGGAATGGTGAACCCGAGTATCAGGGGCGAAAACTGAGATGCATTTGAAAACGTTTCCCAATCACACGGTGGACCATACTCTGGGTTTCCCATGTATGTTTTAGCTGAAGGGAGAATCCCTTAAACCTAGAGAGTTGGGACCCATGGAATGGGTACCATGCAGTATGACTTCAAAGGGTCTGCGTTTGCTCACCGAACCTCACCAATGCTATCAGCCCGAAGTGCCCAGCCTTATGTCTCACCCAGCTCTGGGTGTAGATGTGGTAAATCCAGGTTGCATCACAAGCCCTGAATGAATTATTTAAGAATTGCTCTCTATTTCACTGTCATTGTGTTTTGTTTTTGAAATTCATTTTGATAATGGGATTTATCGGATATTCACTGCTGCGTTTAGGCCGTTGTACACACGCTTGATTTCCTTATGGAGACATATAAATCCATGGGTTTTAAGATTCTTACTTGTCAGGTATCTTCCCAGGCGTGGAATATGGGGTGTTGAGTCCATTTCGTTGAGCAAGGAGTAGGTCTTGTCTATTATATATTTGCCTTATGAAACGGTATCTGTGCTAATTTCAATCTCTGGTTTTATGCAGCACCCCAACTCACCTTTCCCCATAAGCAAGCATAAGTTGGTTTTCTAAATTTGAGACCCTGTTCTGTTTTGTAATTCAGTTTATGTGTAGCCAAGTTTACATTCCGTGTATTAGTGATATATTATGATGTTTCTTTTTCTGTGTGACTTATTTCTCGTAGAATCATCGTACCTGAATCCACTCATTATGCCGCTATGGGCCTGAAGACGTAGATTTCATTGCTGAGTGATATTCCATTGTACGTGCGTACCAGAACTTCTTTATCCATTTTTTCCTTTCTCGGATATTTAACTTGTACCGTAGACAAGGTTCTTGTAAACAGAGCCATCCCAAACTTTGGGGTGGCTGTGTGTTTTTGATTTTAATTTCCCTAAGCTATAGGACCATAAGTGGAAGTGACATAGGCTGTGTTGCTTTGTTTCCTACGTGTTTCAGGATACACCATACATTTCTCCAGAGTGGCTGTTGGCAATTTACATCCCGCCCATCAGCATAACAAGGCTCCCTGTTCTCCATGACCTGTCCTGTCTTTCTGGATTTTACTCTTTTTTCAGATGGCCCTTTTGACCGGGGGGCAGTGAGACTTCATTGTAGTGCAGATTTCCTTTACACGCTTGCTTGGTTGGCCAAAAAGGGCGTATGTGTTTTTTCCTGAATATATTCAGGAAAAAACGCATACGCCCTTTTTGGCCAAGTGCATCATTGTCGACATTCTGCCTCTTTTCCTATGCTTTAAGTGCAATTCCAGTCTACCCCCTGAAATCGTTTTCCTGAAATTCTGCCCCGCTTTCAAGTCCTCTTTGAAGACTTACTTCAGTACATTTTTGGACGATAGCTGTCATTCATAACTCTGCAGGTTTGTGAATTATACAGTGCCCCTGAGCTCCTTTCTTCAACTCGTTTTCTTGTGAGCTGGCCGCAAAACCGCAGGATTGCTTCAGGCCCTAATCTCTTTCCGGCATGGCATGATGAGCCTTTGGTTAATTCCTCTTCCTGGTGGGAAATGAGCGTTCAATTTGCCCGTGCAGACACCAACAGCTAGTCTCACATTGGTTCTCCCTATGCCTGTTCATCTTGCGCAGAAATTGCAAACTGTGCCAAACAGGAGGTTAAAGGCACTGACTCTCCAAGTGGGGAGAGTGTTAGTAAAGCGTCTGGAATGGTGAAACCAAGTACCAGGGGACGAAAACTGAGATGCATTTGAAAACGTTTCCCAATCACACAGCGGACGATAGTCTGGGTTTCCCATGCATGTTTTAGCTGAAGGAAGAATCCCTTAAACCTGGAGAGTTGGGACCCATGGAATGGGTACCATGCAGTATGACTTCAAAGGGTCTGCGTTTGCTCACCGAACCTCACCAATGCTATCAGCCCGAAGTGCCCAGCCTTATGTCTCACCCAGCTCTGGGTGTAGATGTGGAAAATCCAGGTTGCATCACAAGCCCTGAATGAATTATTTAAGAATTGCTCTCTATTTCACTGTCATTGCGTTTTGTTTTTGAAATTTATTTTGATAATGGGATTTATCGGATTTTCACTGCTACGTTTAGGCCGCTGTACACACGCTTGATTTCCTTATGGAGACATATAAATCCATGGGTTTTAAGATTCTTACTTGTCAGGTATCTTGCCAGGCGTTGAATATGGGGTGTTGAGTCCATTTCGTTGAGCAAGGAGTAGGGCTTGTCTATTATATATTTGGCTTATGGAACGGTATCTGTGCTAATTTCAATCTCTGGTTTTATGCAGCACCCCAACTCACCTTTCCCCATAAGCAAGCATAAGTTGGTTTTCTAAATTTGAGACCCTGTTCTGTTTTGTAATTCAGTTCATGTGTATCCAACTTTACATTCCGTGTTTTAGTGATATCTTATGATGTTTCTTTTTCTGTGTGACTTATTTCTCGTAGAATCATCGTACCTGAATACACTCATTATGCCGCTACGGGCCTGATGACGTAGATTTCATTGCTGAGTGATATTCCATTGTACGTGCGTACCACAACTTCTTTATCCATTTTTTGCTTTCTGGGATATTTTACTTGTACCATAGACGAGGTTCTTGTAAACAGAGCCGTCCCAAACTCTGGGGTGGCTGTGTGTTTTTGATTTTAATTTCCCTAAGCTATAGGACCATAAGTGGAAGTGCAATAGGCTGTGTTGCTTTGTTTCCTACGTGTTTCTGGAAACACCATACACTTCTCCAGAGTGGTTGTTCGCAATTTACATCCCGCCCATCAGCATGACAAGGCTCCCTGTTCTCCATGACCTGTCTTGACTTTCTGGATTTTACATTTTTTTCAGATGGCCCTTTTGACCGGGGGGCAGTGAGACTTCATTGTAGTGCAGATTTCCATTACAAACATGCTTGGTTGGCCAAAAAGGGCGTATGCGTTTTTCCCTGAATATATTCAGGAAAAAATGCATACGCCCTTTTTGGCCAAGTGCATCATTGTCGGCATTCTGCCTCTTTTCCTATGCTTTAAGTGCAATTCCAGTCTACCCCCTGAAATCGTTTTCCTGAAATTCTGCCCCGCTTTCAAGTCCTCTTCGAAGACTTACTTCAATACATTTTTGGACGATAGCTGTCATTCATATCTCTGCAGGTTTGTGAATTACAGTGCCCCTGAGCTCATTTCTTCAACTCGCTTTCTTGTGAGCTGGCCGCAAAACCGCAGGATTGCTTCAGGCCCTAATCTCTTTCCGGCAGGGCACGCTGAGCCTTTGGTTAATTCCTCTTCCTGGTGGGAAATGAGCGTTCCATTTGCCCGTGTAGACAACAACAGCTAGTCTCTCATTGCTTCTCCCTATTCCTGTTCATCTTGCGCAGAAATTGCAAACTGTGCCAAACAGGAGGTTAATGGCACTGACTCTCCAAGTGGGGAGAGTGTTAGTAAAGCGTTCAAATGTTGAACCCGAGTACCAGGGTCGAAAACTGAGATGCATTTGAAAACGTTTCCCAATCACATGGTGGACCATACTCTGGGTTTCCCATGCATGTTTTAGCTGAAGGAAGAATCTCTTAAACCTGGAGAGTTGGGACCCATGGAATGGGTACCATGCAGTATGACTTCAAAGGGTTTGCGTTTGCTCATCAAACCTCACCAATGCTATCAGCCCGAAGTGTCCAGCCTTATGTCTCACCCTGCTCTGCGTGTAGATGTGGTAAATCCAGGTTGCATCACAAGCCCTGAATGAATTATTTAAGAATTGCTCTCTATTTCACTGTCATTGTGTTTTGTTTTTGAAATTTATTTTGATAATGGGATTTATCGGATTTTCACTGCTGCGTTTAGGCCGCTGTACACACGCTTGATTTCCTTATGGACACATATAAATCCATGGGTTTTAAGATTTTTACTTCTCAGGTATATTCCCAGGCGTTGAATATGGGGTGTTGAGTCCATTTCGATGAGCAAGGAGTAGGTCTTGTCTATTATATATTTGGCTTATGGTACGGTATCTGTGCTAATTTCAATCTCTGGTTTTATGCAGCACCCCAACTCACCTTTCCCCATAAGCAAGCATAAGTTGGTTTTCTAAATTTGTGACCCTGTTTTGTTTTGTAATTCAGTTCATGTGTAGCCAACTTTACATTCCGTGTATTATTGATATCTTATGATGTTTCATTTTCTGTGTGACTTAATTCTTGTAGAATCATCGTACGTGAATCCACTCATTATGCCGCTGCAAGCCTGATGACGTAGATTTCATTGATGAGTGATAATCTATTGTACGTGCGTACCAGAACTTCTTTATCCATTTTTTGCATTCTCAGATTTTTAACTAGTATCGTAGATGACGTTCCTGTAAACAGAGCCGTCCCAAATTTTGGGGTGGCTGTGTCTTTTTGATTTTAATTTCCCTAAGCTATAGGACCATAAGTGGAAGTGCCATAGGCTGTGTTGCTTTGTTTCCTACGCGTTTCAAGAAACACCATACACTTCTCCAGAGTGGCTGTTGGCAATTTACATCCTGCCCATCAGCATAACAAGGCTCCGTGTTCTCCATGACCTGTCCTGCCTTTCTGGATTTTACACTTTTTTCAGATGGCCCTTTTAACCGGGGGGCAGTGAGACTTCATTGTAGTGCAGATTTCCTTTACACGCTTGCTTGGTTGGCCAAAAAGGGCGTATGCTTTTTTTCCTGAATATATTCAGGAAAAAACGCATACGCCCTTTTTGGCCAAGTGCATCATTGTCGACATTCTGCCTCTTTTCCTATGCTTTAAGTGCAATTCCAGTCTACCCCCTGAAATCGTGTTCCTGAAATTCTGCCCCGCTTTCAAGTCCTCTTCGAATACTTAATTCAGTACATTTTTGGACGATAGGTGTCATTCATAACTCTGCAGGTTTGTGAATTACAGTGCCCCTGAGCTCCTTTCTTCAACTCGCTTTCTTGTGAGCTGGCCGCAAAACCGCAGGATTGCTTCACGCCATAATCTCTTTCTGGCAGGGCACGCTGAGCCTTTGGTTAATTCCTCTTCCTGGTGGGAAATGAGCGTTCCATTTGCCCGTGCAGACACCTACAGCTAGTCTCTCATTGGTTCTCCCTATTCCTGTTCATCTTGCACAGAAATTGCAAACTGTGCCAAACAGGAGGTTAAAGGCACTGACTCTCCAAGTGGGGAGAGTGTTTGTAAAGCGCCTGGAATGGTGAACCCGAGTATCAGGGGCGAAAACTGAGATGCATTTGAAAACGTTTCCCAATCACACGGTGGACCATACTCTGGGTTTCCCATGTATGTTTTAGCTGAAGGGAGAATCCCTTAAACCTAGAGAGTTGGGACCCATGGAATGGGTACCATGCAGTATGACTTCAAAGGGTCTGCGTTTGCTCACCGAACCTCACCAATGCTATCAGCCCGAAGTGCCCAGCCTTATGTCTCACCCAGCTCTGGGTGTAGATGTGGTAAATCCAGGTTGCATCACAAGCCCTGAATGAATTATTTAAGAATTGCTCTCTATTTCACTGTCATTGTGTTTTGTTTTTGAAATTCATTTTGATAATGGGATTTATCGGATATTCACTGCTGTGTTTAGGCCGTTGTACACACGCTTGATTTCCTTATGGAGACATATAAATCCATGGGTTTTAAGATTCTTACTTGTCAGGTATCTTCCCAGGCGTGGAATATGGGGTGTTGAGTCCATTTCGTTGAGCAAGGAGTAGGTCTTGTCTATTATATATTTGCCTTATGAAACGGTATCTGTGCTAATTTCAATCTCTGGTTTTATGCAGCACCCCAACTCACCTTTCCCCATAAGCAAGCATAAGTTGGTTTTCTAAATTTGAGACCCTGTTCTGTTTTGTAATTCAGTTTATGTGTAGCCAAGTTTACATTCCGTGTATTAGTGATATATTATGATGTTTCTTTTTCTGTGTGACTTATTTCTCGTAGAATCATCGTACCTGAATCCACTCATTATGCCGCTATGGGCCTGAAGACGTAGATTTCATTGCTGAGTGATATTCCATTGTACGTGCGTACCAGAACTTCTTTATCCATTTTTTCCTTTCTCGGATATTTAACTTGTACCGTAGACAAGGTTCTTGTAAACAGAGCCATCCCAAACTTTGGGGTGGCTGTGTGTTTTTGATTTTAATTTCCCTAAGCTATAGGACCATAAGTGGAAGTGACATAGGCTGTGTTGCTTTGTTTCCTACGTGTTTCAGGATACACCATACATTTCTCCAGAGTGGCTGTTGGCAATTTACATCCCGCCCATCAGCATAACAAGGCTCCCTGTTCTCCATGACCTGTCCTGTCTTTCTGGATTTTACTCTTTTTTCAGATGGCCCTTTTGACCGGGGGGCAGTGAGACTTCATTGTAGTGCAGATTTCCTTTACACGCTTGCTTGGTTGGCCAAAAAGGGCGTATGTGTTTTTTCCTGAATATATTCAGGAAAAAACGCATACGCCCTTTTTGGCCAAGTGCATCATTGTCGACATTCTGCCTCTTTTCCTATGCTTTAAGTGCAATTCCAGTCTACCCCCTGAAATCGTTTTCCTGAAATTCTGCCCCGCTTTCAAGTCCTCTTTGAAGACTTACTTCAGTACATTTTTGGACGATAGCTGTCATTCATAACTCTGCAGGTTTGTGAATTATACAGTGCCCCTGAGCTCCTTTCTTCAACTCGTTTTCTTGTGAGCTGGCCGCAAAACCGCAGGATTGCTTCAGGCCCTAATCTCTTTCCGGCATGGCATGATGAGCCTTTGGTTAATTCCTCTTCCTGGTGGGAAATGAGCGTTCAATTTGCCCGTGCAGACACCAACAGCTAGTCTCACATTGGTTCTCCCTATGCCTGTTCATCTTGCGCAGAAATTGCAAACTGTGCCAAACAGGAGGTTAAAGGCACTGACTCTCCAAGTGGGGAGAGTGTTAGTAAAGCGTCTGGAATGGTGAAACCAAGTACCAGGGGACGAAAACTGAGATGCATTTGAAAACGTTTCCCAATCACACAGCGGACGATAGTCTGGGTTTCCCATGCATGTTTTAGCTGAAGGAAGAATCCCTTAAACCTGGAGAGTTGGGACCCATGGAATGGGTACCATGCAGTATGACTTCAAAGGGTCTGCGTTTGCTCACCGAACCTCACCAATGCTATCAGCCCGAAGTGCCCAGCCTTATGTCTCACCCAGCTCTGGGTGTAGATGTGGAAAATCCAGGTTGCATCACAAGCCCTGAATGAATTATTTAAGAATTGCTCTCTATTTCACTGTCATTGCGTTTTGTTTTTGAAATTTATTTTGATAATGGGATTTATCGGATTTTCACTGCTACGTTTAGGCCGCTGTACACACGCTTGATTTCCTTATGGAGACATATAAATCCATGGGTTTTAAGATTCTTACTTGTCAGGTATCTTGCCAGGCGTTGAATATGGGGTGTTGAGTCCATTTCGTTGAGCAAGGAGTAGGGCTTGTCTATTATATATTTGGCTTATGGAACGGTATCTGTGCTAATTTCAATCTCTGGTTTTATGCAGCACCCCAACTCACCTTTCCCCATAAGCAAGCATAAGTTGGTTTTCTAAATTTGAGACCCTGTTCTGTTTTGTAATTCAGTTCATGTGTATCCAACTTTATATTCCGTGTTTTAGTGATATCTTATGATGTTTCTTTTTCTGTGTGACTTATTTCTCGTAGAATCATCGTACCTGAATACACTCATTATGCCGCTACGGGCCTGATGACGTAGATTTCATTGCTGAGTGATATTCCATTGTACGTGCGTACCACAACTTCTTTATCCATTTTTTGCTTTCTGGGATATTTTACTTGTACCATAGACGAGGTTCTTGTAAACAGAGCCGTCCCAAACTCTGGGGTGGCTGTGTGTTTTTGATTTTAATTTCCCTAAGCTATAGGACCATAAGTGGAAGTGCAATAGGCTGTGTTGCTTTGTTTCCTACGTGTTTCTGGAAACACCATACACTTCTCCAGAGTGGTTGTTGGCAATTTACATCCCGCCCATCAGCATGACAAGGCTCCCTGTTCTCCATGACCTGTCTTGACTTTCTGGATTTTACATTTTTTTCAGATGGCCCTTTTGACCGGGGGGCAGTGAGATTTCATTGTAGTGCAGATTTCCATTACAAGCATGCTTGGTTGGCCAAAAAGGGCGTATGCGTTTTTCCCTGAATATATTCAGGAAAAAACGCATACGCCCTTTTTGGCCAAGTGCATCATTGTCGACATTCTGCCTCTTTTCCTATGCTTTAAGTGCAATTCCAGTCTACCCCCTGAAATCGTTTTCCTGAAATTCTGCCCCGCTTTCAAGTCCTCTTCGAAGACTTACTTCAATACATTTTTGGACGATAGCTGTCATTCATAACTCTGCAGGTTTGTGAATTACAGTGCCCCTGAGCTCATTTCTTCAACTCGCTTTCTTGTGAGCTGGCCGCAAAACCGCAGGATTGCTTCAGGCCCTAATCTGTTTCCGGCAGGGCACGCTGAGCCTTTGGTTAATTCCTCTTCCTGGTGGGAAATGAGCGTTCCATTTGCCCGTGTAGACACCAACAGCTAGTCTCTCATTGCTTCTCCCTATTCCTGTTCATCTTGCGCAGAAATTGCAAAGTGTGCCAAACAGGAGGTTAATGGCACTGACTCTCCAAGTGGGGAGAGTGTTAGTAAAGCGTTCAAATGTTGAACCCGAGTACCAGGGTCGAAAACTGAGATGCATTTGAAAACGTTTCCCAATCACATGGTGGACCATACTCTGGGTTTCCCATGCATGTTTTAGCTGAAGGAAGAATCCCTTAAACCTGGAGAGTTGGGACCCATGGAATGGGTACCATGCAGTATGACTTCAAAGGGTTTGCGTTTGCTCATCAAACCTCACCAATGCTATCAGCCCGAAGTGTCCAGCCTTATGTCTCACCCTGCTCTGCGTGTAGATGTGGTAAATCCAGGTTGCATCACAAGCCCTGAATGAATTATTTAAGAATTGCTCTCTATTTCACTGTCATTGTGTTTTGTTTTTGAAATTTATTTTGATAATGGGATTTATCGGATTTTCACTGCTGCGTTTAGGCCGCTGTACACACGCTTGATTTCCTTATGGACACATATAAATCCATGGGTTTTAAGATTTTTACTTCTCAGGTATATTCCCAGGCGTTGAATATGGGGTGTTGAGTCCATTTCGATGAGCAAGGAGTAGGTCTTGTCTATTATATATTTGGCTTATGGTACGGTATCTGTGCTAATTTCAATCTCTGGTTTTATGCAGCACCCCAACTCACCTTTCCCCATAAGCAAGCATAAGTTGGTTTTCTAAATTTGTGACCCTGTTCTGTTTTGTAATTCAGTTCATGTGTAGCCAACTTTACATTCCGTGTATTATTGATATCTTATGATGTTTCATTTTCTGTGTGACTTAATTCTTGTAGAATCATCGTACGTGAATCCACTCATTATGCCGCTGCAGGCCTGATGACGTAGATTTCATTGATGAGTGATAATCTATTGTACGTGCGTACCAGAACTTCTTTATCCATTTTTTGCATTCTCAGATATTTAACTAGTATCGTAGATGACGTTCCTGTAAACAGAGCCGTCCCAAATTTTGGGGTGGCTGTGTCTTTTTGATTTTAATTTCCCTAAGCTATAGGACCATAAGTGGAAGTGCCATAGGCTGTGTTGCTTTGTTTCCTACGCGTTTCAGGAAACACCATACACTTCTCCAGAGTGGCTGTTGACAATTTACATCCCGCCCATCAGCATAACAAGGCTCCGTGTTCTCCATGACCTGTCCTGCCTTTCTGGATTTTACACTTTTTTCAGATGGCCCTTTTAACCGGGGGGCAGTGAGACTTCATTGTAGTGCAGATTTCCTTTACACGCTTGCTTGGTTGGCCAAAAAGGGCGTATGCTTTTTTTCCTGAATATATTCAGGAAAAAACGCATACGCCCTTTTTGGCCAAGTGCATCATTGTCGACATTCTGCCTCTTTTCCTATGCTTTAAGTGCAATTCCAGTCTACCCCCTGAAATCGTGTTCCTGAAATTCTGCCCCGCTTTCAAGTCCTCTTCGAATACTTAATTCAGTACATTTTTGGACGATAGGTGTCATTCATAACTCTGCAGGTTTGTGAATTACAGTGCCCCTGAGCTCCTTTCTTCAACTCGCTTTCTTGTGAGCTGGCCGCAAAACCGCAGGATTGCTTCACGCCATAATCTCTTTCTGGCAGGGCATGCTGAGCCTTTGGTTAATTCCTCTTCCTGGTGGGAAATGAGCGTTCCATTTGCCCGTGCAGACACCTACAGCTAGTCTCTCATTGGTTCTCCCTATTCCTGTTCATCTTGCACAGAAATTGCAAACTGTGCCAAACAGGAGGTTAAAGGCACTGACTCTCCAAGTGGGGAGAGTGTTTGTAAAGCGCCTGGAATGGTGAACCCGAGTATCAGGGGCGAAAACTGAGATGCATTTGAAAACGTTTCCCAATCACACGGTGGACCATACTCTGGGTTTCCCATGTATGTTTTAGCTGAAGGAAGAATCCCTTAAACCTAGAGAGTTGGGACCCATGGAATGGGTACCATGCAGTATGACTTCAAAGGGTCTGCGTTTGCTCACCGAACCTCACCAATGCTATCAGCCCGAAGTGTCCAGCCTTATGTCTCACCCAGCTCTGGGTGTAGATGTGGTAAATCCAGGTTGCATCACAAGCCCTGAATGAATTATTTAAGAATTGCTCTCTATTTCACTGACATTGTGTTTTGTTTTTGAAATTCATTTTGATAATGGGATTTATCGGATATTCACTGCTGCGTTTAGGCCGTTGTACACACGCTTGATTTCCTTATGGAGACATATAAATCCATGGGTTTTAAGATTCTTACTTGTCAGGTATCTTCCCAGGCGTGGAATATGGGGTGTTGAGTCCATTTCGTTGAGCAAGGAGTAGGTCTTGTCTATTATATCTTTGCCTTATGAAACGGTATCTGTGCTAATTTCAATCTCTGGTTTTATGCAGCACCCCAACTCACCTTTCCCCATAAGCAAGCATAAGTTGGTTTTCTAAATTTGTGACCCTGTTCTGTTTTGTAATTCAGTTCATGTGTAGCCAAGTTTACATTCCGTGTATTAGTGATATCTTATGATGTTTCTTTTTCTGTGTGACTTATTTCTCGTAGAATCATCATACCTGAATCCACTCATTATGCCGCTACGGGCCTGATGACGTAGATTTCATTGCTGAGTGATATTCCATTGTACGTGCGTACCACTACATCTTTTTGCATTTTTTGCTTTCTGGGATATTTAACTTGTACCGTAGACGAGGTTGTTGTAAACAGAGCCCTCCCAAACTTTGGGTTGGCTGTGTGTTTTTGATTTTAATTTCCCTAAGCTATAGGAACATAAGTGGAAATGCCATAGGCTGTGTTGCTTTGTTTCCTACGTGTTTCAGGAAACACCATACACTTCTCCAGAGTGGTTGCTGGCAATTTACATCCCGCCCATCAGCATAACAAGGCTCCCTGTTCTCCATGACCTGTCCTGCCTTTCTGGATTTGACACTTTTTTCAGATGGCCCTTTTGACCCGGGGGGCAGTGAGACTTCATTGTAGTGCAGATTTCCTTTACATGCTTGCTTGGTTGGCCAAAAAGGGCGTATGCGTTTTTTCCTGAATGTATTCAGGAAAAAACGCATACGCCCTTTTTGGCCAAGTGCATCATTGTCGACATTCTGCCTCTTTTCCTATGCGTTAAGTGCAATTCCAGTCTACCTCGTGAAATCGTTTTCCTGAAATTTTGCCCCGCTTTCAAGTCCTCTTCAAAGACTTACTTCAATACATTTTTGGACGATAGCTGTCATTCATAACTCTGCAGGTTTCTGAATTACACTGCCCCTGAGCTCCTTTCTTCAACTCGCTTTCTTGTGAGCTGGCCGCAAAACCGCAGGATTGCTTCAGGCCATAATCTCTTTCTGGCAGGGCACGCTGAGCTTTTGGTTAATTCCTCTTCCTGGTGGGAAATGAGCGTTCCATTTGCCCGTGCAGACACCTACAGCTAGTCTCTATTTGGTTCTCCCTCTTCGTGTTCATCTTGCGCAGAAATTGCAAATTGTGCCAAACAGGAGGTTAAAGGCACTGACTCTCCAAGTGCGGATAGTGTTAGTAAAGCGTCTGGAATGGTGAACCCGAGTACCAGGGGACGAAAACTGAGATGCATTTGAAAACATTTACCGGTCACACAGTGCACTGTACTGTGGGTTTCCCATGCATGTTTTAGCTGAAGTAAGAATCCCTTAAACCTGGAGAGTTGGGACCCATGGAATGGGTACCATGCAGTATGACTTCAAAGGGTCTGCATTTGCTCACCGAACCTCACCAATGCTATCAGCCCGAAGTGTCCAGCCTTATGTCTCACCCAGCTCTGGGTGTAGATGTGGGAAATCCAGGTTGCATCACAAGCCCTGAATGAATTATTTAAGAATTGCTCTCTATTTCACTGTCATTGTGTTTTGTTTTTGAAATTTATTTTGATAATGGGATTTATCGGATTTTCACTGCTGCGTTTAGGCCGCTGTACACACGCTTGATTTCCTTATGGAGACATATAAATCCATGGGTTTTAAGATTCTTACTTGTCAGGTATCTTGCCAGGCGTTGAATATGGGGTGTTGAGTCCATTTCGTTGAGCAAGGAGTAGGTCTTGTCTATTATATATTTGGCTTATGGAACGGTATCTGTGCTAATTTCAATCTCTGGTTTTATGCAGCACCCCAACTCACCTTTCCCCATAAGCAAGCATAAGTTTGTTTTCTAAAGTTGAGACCCTGTTCTGTTTTGTAATTCAGTTTATGTGTAGCCAAGTTTACATTCCGTGTATTACTGATATATTATGATGTTTCTTTTTCTGTGTGACTTATTTCTCGTAGAATCATCGTACCTGAATCCACTCATTATGCCGCTATGGGCCTGAAGACGTAGATTTCATTGCTGAGTTATATTCCATTGTACGTGCGTACCACAACTTCTTTATCCATTTTTTGCTTTCTCGGATATTTAACTTGTACTGTAGACGAGGTTCTTGTAAACAGAGCCATCCCAAACTTTGGGGTGGCTGTGTGTTTTTGATTTTAATGTTCCTAAGCTATAGGACCATATGTGGAAGTGCCATAGGCTGTGTTGCTTTGTTTCCTACGTGTTTCAGGATACACCATACACTTCTCCCGAGTGGCTGTTGGCAATTTACATCCCGCCCATCAGCATAACAAGGCTCCCTGTTTTCCATGACCTGTCCTGCCTTTCTGGATTTTGCACTTTTTTCAGATGGCCCTTTTGACCGGAGGGCAGTGAGACTTCATTGTAGTGCAGATTTCCTTTACACGCTTGCTTGGTTGGCCAAAAAGGGCGTATGCTTTTTTTCCTGAATATATTCAGGAAAAAACGCATACGCCCTTTATGGCCAAGTGCATCATTGTCGACATTCTGCCTCTTTTCCTATGCTTTAAGTGCAATTCAAGTCTACCCCCTGAAATCGTTTTCCTGAAATTCTGCCCCGCTATCAAGTCCTCTTCGCATCCTTACTTCAGTACATTTTTGGACGATAGCTGTCATTCATAACTCTGCAAGTTTGTGAATTACAGTGCCCCTGAGTTCCTTTTTTCAACTCGCTTTCTTGTGAGGTGGCCGCAAAACCGCAGGATTGCTTCAGGCCCTAATCTGTTTCCGGCAGGGCACGCTGAGCCTTTGGTTAATTCCTCTTCCTGGTGGGAAATGGGCGTTCCATTTGCCTGTGCACACACCTACAGCTAGTCTCTCATTGGTTCTCCCTATTCCTGTTCATCTTGCACAGAAATTGCAAACTGTGCCAATCAGGAGGTTAAGGGCACTGACTCTCCAAGTGGGGAGAGTGTTACTAAAGCGTCTGGAATGGTGAACCCGAGTACCAGGGGCGAAAACTGAGATGCATTTGAAAACGTTTCCCAATCACACGGCGGACGATAGTCTGGGTTTCCCATGAATGTTTTAGCTGAAGGAAGAGTCCCTTAAACCTGGAGAGTTGGGACCCATGGAATGGGTACCATGCAGTATGACTTCAAAGGGTCTGCGTCTGCTCACCGAACCTCACCAATGCTATCAGCCCGAAGTGTCCAGCCTTATGTCTCACCCAGCTCTGGGTGTAGATGTGGTAAATCCAGGTTGCATCACAAGCCCTGAATGAATTATTTAAGAATTGCTCTCTATTTCACTGTCATTGTGGTTTTTTTTTTGAAATTTATTTTGATAATGGGATTTACCGGATTTTCACTGTTCCGTTTAGGCTGCTGTACACACGCTTGTTTTCCTTATGGAGACATATAAATCCATGGTTTTTAAGATTCTTACTTGTCAGGTATCTTGCCAGGCGTTGAATATGGGGTGTTGAGTCCATTTCGTTGAGCAATTAGTAGGTCTTGTCTGTAATATATTTGGCTTATGGAACGGTACCTGTGCTAATTCCAATCTCTGGTTTTATGCAGCACCCCAACTCACCTTTCCCCATAAGCAAGCATAAGTTGGTTTTCTAAATTTGAGACCCTGTTCTGTTTTGTAATTCAGTTTATGTGTAGCCAAGTTTACATTCCGTGTATTACTGATATCTTATGATGTTTATTTTTCTGTGTTACTTATTTCTCGTAGAATCATCGTACCTGAATCCACTCATTATACCGCTACGGGCCTGAAGACGTAGATTTAATTGCTGAATGATATTCCATTGTACGTGCGTACCAGAACTTCTTTATCCACTTTTTCCTTTCTCGGATATTTAACTTGTACCGTAGACAAGGTTCTTGTAAACAGAGCCATCCCAAACTTTGGGGTGGCTGTGTGTTTTTGATTTTTATTTCTTTAAGCTATAGGACCATAAGTGGAAGTGACATAGGCTGTGTTGCTTTGTTTCCTACGTGTTTCAGGATACACCATACATTTCTCCAGAGTGGCTGTTGGCAATTTACATCCCGCCCATCAGCATAACAAGGCTCCCTGTTCTCCAAGACCTGTCCTGCCTTTCTGGATTTTACACATTTTTCAGATGGCCCTTTTGACCGGGGGGCAGTGAGACTTCATTGTAGTGCAGATTTCCTTTACACGCTTGCTTGGTTGGCCAAAAAGGGCGTATGCGTTTTTTCCTGAATATATTCAGGAAAAAACGCATACGCCCTTTTTGGCCAAGTGCATCATTGTCGACATTCTGCCTCTTTTCCTATGCTTTAAGTGCAATTCCAGTCTACCCCCTGAAATCGTTTTCCTGAAATTCTGCCCCGCTTTCAAGTCCTCTTCGAAGACTTACTTCAATACATTTTTGGACGATAGCTGTCATTCATAACTCTGCAGGTTTGTGAATTGCAGTGCCCCTGAGCTCCTTTCTTCAACTCTCTTTCTTGTGAGCTGGCCGCAAAACCGCAGGATTGCTTCAGGCCATAATCTCTTTCCGGGGGGGAACGCTGAGCCTTTGTTTAATTCCTCTTCCTGGTCGGAAATGAGCGTTCCATTTGCCCATGCAAGCACCTACAGCTAGTCTCTCATTGGTTCTCCCTATTCCTGTACATCTTGCGCAGAAATTGCAAACTGTGCCAACAGGAGGTTAATGGCACTGACTCTCCAAGTGGGGAGAGTGTTAGTAAAGCGTCTGGAATGATGAACCCGAGTACCAGGGGACAAAATCTGAGATGCATTTGAAAACGTTTCCCGGTCACACAGTGCACAGTTCTGTGGGTTTCCCATGCATGTTTTAGCTGAAGGAAGAACCCCTTAAACCTGGAGAGTTGGGACCCATGGAATGGGTACCATGCAGTATGACTTCAAAGGGTCTGCGTTTGCTCACCGAACCTCACCAATGCTATCAGCCCGAAGTGTCCAGCCTTATGTCTCACCCAGCTCTGGATGTAGATGTGGTAAATCCAGGTTGCATCACATGCCCTGAATGAATTATTTAAGAATTGCTCTCTATTTCACTCTCATTGTGTTTTGTTTTTCTAATTCATTTTGATAATGGGATTTATTGGATTTTCTCTGCTGCGTTCATGCAGCTGTACACACGCTTGATTGTCTTAAGGAGACATATAAATCCATGGGTTTGAAGATTCTTACTAGTCAGGTGTATTCCTAGGCGTTGAATATGAGGTGTTGAGTCCATTTCGTTGAGCAAGGGGTAGGTCTTGACTATTACATATTTGGCTTATGGAAAGGTATCTGTGCTAATTTCTATCTCTGCTTTTATGCAGCACCCCAACTCACTTTTCCCCATAAGCAAGCATAAGTTGGTTTTCTAAATTTGAGACCCTGTTCTGTTTTGTAATTCAGTTCATGTGTAGCCAAGTTTACATTCCGTGTATTAGTGATAACTTATGATGTTTCATTTTCTGTGTGACTTATTTCACTTAGAATCATCGTACCTGAATCCACTCATTATGCCGCGACGGGCCTGATGAAATAGATTTCATTGGTGAGTGATATTCATTTGTACGTACGTACCACACTTCTTTATCCATTTTTCGCTTTCTGGGATATTTAACTTGTTCCGTAGACGAGGTTCTTGTAAACAGAGCCGTCCGACACTTTGGGGTGGCTGTCTGTTTTTGATTTTAATTTCCGTGATCTATAAGACCATAAGTGGAAGTGCCGTAGTCTCCGTTGCTTTGTTTCTTAGGTGTTTCAGGAAACACCATACACTTCTCCAGAGTGGCTGTTGGCATTTACATCCCGCCTATCAGCATAACAAGGCTCCCTGTTCTCCATGGCCTGTCCTGTGTTTCTGGTTTTTACACTTTTTTCAGATGGCCCTTTTGACGAATGGGAAATGAGACTTCATTGTAGTGCGGATTTCCACTTCTCGAGTGCTTGGTTGGCCAAAAAGGGCATATGTGTTTTTTCCTGAATATATTCAGGAAAAAATGTTTACGCACTTTTGTCCAAGTGCATCACTGTCAAAGATCTGCCGCTTTTCACATGCTTTAAATGCAATTCCAATCTACCTCCTGAAATATGATTCCTGCAATTCTGCCTCGTTTTCAAGTCCTCTTTGCAGACTTACTTCCATATATTTTTGCCAATAGCTGTCATTTATAACTCTGCAGGTTTGTGAATTACAGTGCCCGTGATTTCCTTTCTTAACTCGTTTCCTTGAAAACTGGCCACAGAACCGCAGGTTTCTTCAGGCCGTAATCAGGGTCCGGCACGGCACTCTGAGACTTTGGTTCATTCCACTTCCTGGTGGGAAATTAGAGTTAAATGTGCCCCTCCAGACACCTGCCTCACTCCTAGCCCCTTGGTGATGTGTGTCCTCTGGTTTGAGGCCACATGTGCTGGGTTCCTCACCTTTGGCTGATGTGGCCCCACTGGTGTGAGGACACTCCAGCCTGGTTCCCATCCCCTTGGTGATGTGGGCCCTCCGGTGAGAGTCTGATCCTGGTTGGGTTCCTCACACTTCTGTGAGGTGGGCCCTCTTCTCTGAGGTCACTCCTGCCTGGCTGGCACACCCCGCCTTGGCGACGTCGGCCCTCTGGTGGGATTTGGTGCCTGCTGGGTGTCTCCTCCCCTCGGTAATGAGGGCCCTCTGGCGTCAGGCCCTAACTCCTGGGCTCCCAATATTTTCTGATATGCGCCCTGTGGTTCGAGTACACTCCTGCCAGGTTCCCAACCCCATGGGAATGTGGGCCTTCTGCTCTGAGGTCCCAACCGTGGGTTACTCAGTTTCATGATGAGGGCCCTCTGCTGCGAGTTCTCTCCGGCCTGGATCCCATAGCCTCGCTGCTCTTGGCCACCTGCTGGGAGGTTACAACTGCGGGATTCCTCACCTTTTTTCTTCTATGGGCCCTCTGTTTTGAGACTCCTCCTGCCTGCCTCACTCCCAGCCCCTTGGTGATGTGTGTCCTCTGGTTTGAGGCCACGTATGCTGGGTCCCTCGCCTTTCGATGATGTGGCCCCACTGATGTGAGGACACTCCTGCCTGGTTCCTATCCCCTTGATGATGTGGGCCCTCTGGTGAGAGTCTGATCCTGGCTGGGTTCCTCACCCTTCTGTGAGGGGGGCCCTCTGCTGTGAGGTCACTCCTGCCTGGCTGGCACACCCCACCTGGGCAACATCGGCCCTCTTGTGGCAGTTGGAGCCTGCTGAGAACCTCCCCTCGGTGATGGGGTCCCTCTTGCCTCAGGCCCTAACTGCTGGGTACCCACATTTTCTGATACGTGCTAAGTGGTGCGAGGACACTCCTGCGAGGTTCCCATCCCCATGGGCATGTGGGCCTTCTGATCTAAGGTCCCAACACCTGTGTTGTTCACCGTTTCATGATGTTGGCTCTCTGGTGTTAGTTCACCCAGGCCTGGATCCCATAGACTCTGTGCTCTGAGCGGCCTGCTGGGAGGTTCCTACTGCTGGATTCCTTAACTCTTTTATTCTTTGGGTCCTGTGTTTTCATGCTCCTACTTCCTGACTCACTTCCAGCCCATTTGTGATGTAGGTCCTCTGGTTTAAGGCCACATGTACCGGTTTCCTCACCTTTATTGATGTGGCCCCACTGGTGTGAGGACACTCCTGCCTGGTTCCCATCCCCTTGGTGATGGGGGCCCTCTGGTGAGAGTCTGATCCTGTCTGGATTCCTCACACTTCTGGGAGGTGGGCCCTCTGCTGTGAGGTCACTCCTGCCTGGCTGGCACACGTCACCTTGGCGATGTGGGCCCTCAGTTGGGAGTTGGTGCCTGCTGGGAGTCTCCTCCCCTCGGTAATGAGGGCCCTCTGGCGTCAGGCCCTAACTCATGGGCTCCCAAAATTTTCTGATGTGCGCCCTGTCGTGCGAGTACACTCCAGCCAGTGTCCCATCCCCATGGGTATGTGGGCTTTCTGCTCTCAGGTCCCAAAGGCTGGGTTGCTCACAGTGTCAGAATGTGGGCCCTCTGCTGTGAGTTCACTCCGGCATGGATCCCATAGCCTCGGTGCTCTGGGCCACCTGCTTGGAGCTTCCAACTGCGGGGTTCCTCACCTTTTTTATTCTATGGGCGCTCTGTTGTGAGTTTCCTCCTGCATGCCTCACTCCCAGCCCTTTCGTGATGTGTGTCCCCTTGTTTGAGGCCACATGTGCTGTGTTCCTCACCTTTCGCTGATGTGGCCCCACTGGTGTGAGGACACTCCTGCCTGGTTTCCATCCCATTGGTGATGTGGGCGCTCTGGTTAGAGTCTGATCCTGTTTGGGCTCCTCACACTTCTGTGAGGTGGGCCCTCTGCTGTGAGGTCACTCCTGCCTGGCTTACTCCCATTGCCTTGGTGACGTCGGCCCTCTGGTGGCATTTGGAGCCTGCTGGTAGCCTCCTCTCCTCAGTGATGAGGGCCCTCTGGCGTCAGGCCATAACTGCTGGGTTCCCACATTTTCTGATACGTGCTAAGTTGTGCGAGGACACTCCTGCGAGGTTCCCATCCCCATGGGGATGTGGGCCTTCTGCTCTGAGGTCCCACTGGCTGGGTTGCTCACAGTTTCATGATGTGGGCCCTCTGCTGTGAGTTCACTGTGGCCTGGATCCCATAGACTCCATGCTCTGGGCCACCTGCTGGGAGGTTCAAACTGCTGGATTCCTCACATTTTTTATTCTGTGGGCCCTGTGTTGTTAGGCTACTCCTGCCTGCCTCACTCGGAGCACCTTGGAAATGTGGGTCCTCTGGTTTAGGCCACATGTGCTGGGTTCCTCACCTTTCTATAATGTGGCCACACTGGTGTGAGGACACTCCTGCCTTGTTCCGATCCCCTTGGTGATGTGGGCCCTCTGGTGAGAGTCTTATCCTGGCTGGGTTCCTCACCCTTCTGTGAGGTAGGCCCTCTGCTGTGAGGTCACTCCTGCCTGGCTGGCCCAGGTCACCTTGGCGACGTGGGCCCTCAGTTGGGAGTTGGTGCCTGCTGGGAGTCTCCTCCCCTCGGTAATGAGGGCCCTCTGGCGTCAGACCCTAACTCCTGGGCTCCCAAAATTTTCTGTTGTGCGCCCTGTGGTGCTAGTACACTCCTGCCAGGTTCCCAACCCCATGGGAATGTGGGCCTTCTGCTCTGAGGTCCCAACCGTGGGTTGCTCAGTTTCTTGATGAGGGCCCTCTGGTGTGAGTTCACTCCAGCATGGATCCCATAGCCTCGCTGCTCCTGGCCACCTGCGGGGAAGTTCCAACTGCGGGATTCCTCACCTTTTTCCTTCTATGGGCCCTCTGTTTTGAGACTCCTCCTGCCTGCCTCACTCCCAGCCCCTTGGTGATGTGTGTCCTCTGGTTTGAGGCCACGTGTGCTGGGTCCCTCACCTTTCGATGATGTGGCCCCACTGGTGTGAGGACACTCCTGCCTGGTTCCTATCCCCTTGGTGATGTGGGCCCTCTGGTGAGAGTCTGATCCTGGCTGGGTTCCTCACACTTCTGTGAGGTGGGCCCTCTGCTGTGAGGTCACTCCTGCCTGGCTGGCACACCCCGCCTTGGCAATGTCGGCCCTCTTGTGGCAGTTGGAGCCTACTGGGAGCCTCCTCCCCTCGGTGATGAGGGCCCTCTGGCGTCAGGCCCTAACTGCTGGGTACCCACATTTTCTGATACGTGCTAAGTTGTGCGAGGACACTCGTGCCATGTTCCCAACCCCATGGTGATGTGGGCCTTCTGCTCTGAGGTCCAAACGGCTGGGTTGCTCACAGTTTCATGATGTGGGCCCTCTGCTGTGAGTTCACTGTGGCCTGGATCACATAGACTCGGTGCTCTGGGCCGCCCACTGGGAGGTTCCCACTGCAGGATTCCTCAGCTTTTTTATTCTATTCACCCTGTGTTGTGAGGCTACTCATGCCTGCCTCACTCCGAACCCCTTGGAGATCTGGGTCCGCTGGTTTAGGCCACATGTGCTGGGTTCCTCACCTTTCTATGATGTGGTCACCCTGGTGTGAAGACAGTCCTGCCTGGTTCTGATGCCCTTGGTGATGTGGGCCCTCTGGTGAGAGTCTAATCCTGGCTGGGTTCCTCACCATTCTGTGAGGTAGGCCCTCAGCTGTGAGGTCACTCCTGCCTGGCTGTTGCACGTCACCTTGGCGACATGGTCCCTCCATAGGGAATTGGTGCCTGCTTGGGGTCTCCTCCCCTTGGTAATGAGGGCCCTCTGGCATCAGGCCCTAATTTCTGGGTTCCCAAAATTCTCTGATGTGCGCCCTGTGGTGCGAGTACACTTCTGCCAAGTTCCCAACCACATGGGAATGTGGGCCTTCTGCTCTAAAGTCCCAACGGCTGGGTTGCTCACAGTTTCATGATGAGGGCCCTCTGTTTTGAGTTCAGTCAGGCCTGGATCCCATAGCCTCGCTGCTCCTGGCCGCCTGCTGGGAGGTTCCAACTGCGGGATTCCTCACCTTTTTTACGCAATGGGCCCTCTGTTTTGAGGCTCCTCCTGCCTGCCTCACTCCCAGCCCCTTGGTGATGTGTGTCACCGGGGGGCAGTGAGACTTCATTGTAGTGCAGATTTCCTTTACACGCTTGCTTGGTTGGCCAAAAAGGGCGTATGCGTTTTTTCCTGAATATATTCAGGAAAAAACGCATACGCCCTTTTTGGCCAGTGCATCATTGTCGACATTCTGCCTCTATTCCTATGCTTTAAGTGCAATTCCAGTCTACCCCCTGAAATCGTTTTCCTGAAATTCTGCCCCGCTTTCAAGTCCTCTTCGAAGACTTACTTCAATACATTTTTGGACGATAGCTGTCATTCATAACTCTGCAGGTTTCTGAATTACAGTACCCCTGAGCTCGTTTCCTCAACTCGCTTTCTTGTGAGCTGGCCGCAAAACCGCATGATTGCTTCACGCCATAATCTCTTTCTGGCAGGGCACGCTGAGCCTTTGGTTAATTCGTCTTCCTGGTGGGAAATGAGCGTTCCATTTGCCCGTGTAGACGCCTACAGCTAGTCTCTCATTGGTTCTACCTATTCCTGTTCATCTTGCGCAGAAATTGCAAACTGTGCCAAACAGGAGGTTAAAAGCACTGACTCTCCCAGTGGGGAGAGTTTTAGTAAAGCATCTGGAATGGTGAACCCGAGTACCAGGGGCGAAATCTGAGATGCATTTGAAAACGTTTCCCAATCACTCGGTGGTCCATACTCTGGGTTGCCCATGCATGTTTTAGCTGAAGGAAGAATCCCTTAAACCTGGAGAGTTGGGACCCATAGAATGGGTACCATGCATTATGACTTCAAAGGGTCTGCGTTGTTCAACGAACCTCACCAATGCTATCAGCCCTAAGTGTCCGGCCTTATGTCTCACGCAGCTCTGTGTGTAGATGTGGTAAATCCAGGTTGCATCACAAGCCCTGAATGAATTATGTAAGAATTGTTCTCTATTTCACTGTTATTGTGTTTTGTTTTTGAAATTTATTTTGATAATGGTATTTATCGGATTTTCATTGCTGCATTTAGGCCACTGTACACACTCTTGATTTCCTTATGGAGACATATAAATCCATGGGTTTTAAGATTTTACTTGTCAGGTATCTTCCCAGGCGTTGAATATGGGGTGTTGAGTCCATTTCGTTGAGCAAGGAGTAGGTCTTGTCTATTATATAATTGGTTTATGGAACGGTATCTGTGCTAATTTCAAACTCTGGTTTTATGCAGCACCCCAACTCACCTTTCCCCATAAGCAAGCATAAGTTGGTTTTCTAAATTTGAGACCCTGTTCTGTTTTGTAATTCAGTTCATGTGTAGCCAAGTTTACATTCCGTGTATTAGTGATATATTATGATGTTTCTTTTTCTGTGTGACTTATTTCTCGTAGAATCATCGTACCTGAATCCACTCATTATGCCGCTACGGGCCTGATGACGTAGATTTCATTGCTGAGTGATATTCCACTGTACATGCGTACCACAACTTCTTTATCCATTTTTTGCTCTCTCGGATATTTAACTTGTACCGTAGAGGACGTTCTTGTAAAGCGAGACGTCCCAAATTTTGGGGTGACTGTGTCTTTTTGATTTTAATTTCCCTAAGCTATAGGACCATAAGTGGAAGTGCCATAGGCTGTGTTGTTTTGTTTCCTACGTGTCTCTGGAAACACCATACACTTCTCCAGAATGGTTGTTGGCAATTTACATCCTGCCCATCAGCATAACAAGGCTCCCTGTTCTCCATGACCTGTCCTGCCTTTCTGGATTTTACACTTTTTTCGGATGGCCCTTTTGATCGGGGGCAGTGAGACTTCATTGTAGTGCAGGTTTCCTTTACACGCTTGCTTGGTTGGCCAAAAAGGGCGTATGCGTTTTTTCCTGAATATATTCAGGAAAATACGCATACGCCCTTTTTGGCCAAGTGCATCATTGTCGACATTCTGCTTCTTTTCCTATGCTTTAAGTGCAATTCCAGTCTACCCCCTGAAATCGTGTTCCTGAAATTCTGCCCCGCTTTCAAGTCCTCTTCGAAGACTTACTTCAATACATTTTTGGACGATAGCTGTCATTCATAACTCTGCAGGTTTCTGAATTACACTGCCCCTGAGCTCCTTTCTTCAACTCGCTTTCTTGTGAGCTGGCCGTAAAACCACAGGATTGCTTCACGCCATAATCTCTTTCTGGCAGGGCACGCTGAGCCTTTGGTTAATTCCTCTTCCTGATGGGAAATGAGCGTTCCATTTGCCCGTGCAGACACCTACATCTAGTCTCTCATTGGTTCTCCCTATTCCTGTTCATCTTGCGCAGAAATTGCAAACTGTGCCAAACAGGAGGTTAAAGGCACTGACTCTCCAAGTGGGGAGAGTGTTAGTAAAGCGTCTGGAATGGTGAACCCGAGTACCAGGGGCGAAAACTGAGATGCATTTGAAAACGTTTCCCAATCACACGGTGGACCATACTCTGGGTTTCCCATGCATGTTTTAGCTGAAGGAAGAATCCCTTAAACCTGGAGAGTTGGGACTCATGGAACGGGTACCATGCAGTATGACTTCAAAGGGTCTGCGTTTGCTCACCGAACCTCACCAATGCTATCAGCCCGAAGTGTCCAGCCTTATGTCTCACCCAGCTCTGGGCATAGAAGTGGTAAATCCAGGTTGCATCACAAGCCCTGAATGAATTATTTAAGAATTGCTCTCTATTTCACTGTCATTGTGTTTTGTTTTTGAAATTTATTTTGATAATGGGATTTATCGGATTTTCACTGCTGCATTTAGGCCGCTGTACACACTCTTGATTTCCTTATGGAGACATATAAATCCATGGGTTTTAAGATTCTTACTTGTCAGGTATCTTGCCAGGCGTTGAATATGGGGTGTTGAGTCCATTTCGTTGAGCAAGGAGTAGGTCTTGTCTATTATATATTTGGCTTATGGAACGGTATCTGTGCTAATTTCAATCTCTGGTTTTATGCAGCACCCCAACTCACCTTTCCCCGTAAGCAAGCATAAGATGGTTTTCTCAATTTGAGACCCTGTTCTGTTTTGTAATTCAGTTCATGTGTAGCCAAGTTTACATTCCGTGTATTAGGGATATCTAATGATGTTTCTTTTTCTGTGTGACTTATTTCTCGTAGAATCATGGTACCTGAATCCACTCATTATGCCGCTAGGGACCTGATGACGTAGATTTCATTGCTGAGTGATATTCCATTGTACGTGCGTACCACAACTTCTTTATCCATTTTTTGATTTCTTGGATATTCAACTTGTACCGTAGACGAGGTTCTTGTAAACAGAGCCATCCCAAACTTTGGGGTGGCTGTGTCTTTTTGATTTTAATTTCCCTAAGCTATAGGACCATAAGTGGAAGGGCCATAGGCTGTGTTGCTTTGTTTCCTATGTGTTTCAGGAAACACCATACACTTCTCCAGAGTGGCTGTTGGCAATTTACATCCCGCCCATCAGCATAACAATGCTCCCTGTTCTCCATGACCTTTCCTGCCTTTCTGGATTTTACACTTTTTTCAGATGGCCCTTTTGACCGGGGGGCAGTGAGACTTCATTGTAGTGCCGATTTCATTTACACGCTTGCTTGGTTGGCCAAAAAGTGCGTTTGCGTTTTTTCCTGAATATATTCAGGAAAAAACGCATATGCCCTTTTTAGCCAAGTGCATCATTGTCGACATTCTGCCTCTGTTCATATGCTTTAAGCGCAATTCCAGTCTACCCCCTGAAATCGTTTTCCTGAAATTCTGCCCCGCTTTAAAGTCCTCTTCGAAGACATACTTCAGTACATTTTGGACGATAGCTGTCATTCATAACTCTGCAGGTTTGTGAATTACAGTGCCCCTGAGCTCCTTTCTGCAACTCGCTTCATGTAAGCTGGCCGCCAAACCACAGGATTGCTTCAGGCCATAATCTGTTTCCGGCAGGGCACGTTAAGCCTTTGGTTAATTCCTCTTCCTGGTGGGAAATGAGCATTCCATTTGCCCGTGCAGACACCTACAGCTAGTCTCTCATTGGTTCTCCCTATTCCTATTCATCTTGCGCACAAATTGCAAACTGAGCCAAACAGGAGGTGAAAGGCACTGACTCTCCAAGTGAGGAGAGTGTTAGTAAAGCATTTGGAATGGTGAACCCGAGTACCAGGGGACGAAAACTGAGATGCATTTGAAAACGTTTCCCAATCACACGGTGGACCATACTCTGGGTTTCCCATGCATGTTTTAACTGAAGAAGAATCCCTAAACCTGGAGAGTTGGGACCCATGGAATGGGTACCATGCAGTATGACTTCAAAGGGTCTGCGTTTGCTCACCGAACCTCACCAATGCTATCAGCCCGAAGTGTCCAGCCTTATGTCTCACCCAGCTCTGGGTGTAGATGTGGTAAATCCAGGTTGCATCACAAGCCCTGAATGAATTATTTAAGAATTGCTCTCTATTTCACTGTCATTGTGTTTTGTTTTTGAAATTCATTTTGATAATGGGATTTATCGGATGTTCACTGCTGCGTTTACGCCGCTGTACACACGCTTGATTTCCTTATGGAGACATATAAATCCATGGGTTTTAAGATTCTTACTTGTCAGCTATCTTCCCAGGCGTTGAATATGGGGTGTTGAGTCCATTTCTTTGAGTAAGGAGTAGGTCTTGTCTATTATATATTTGGCTTATGGAACGGTATGTGTGCTAATTTCAATCTCTGGTTTTATGCAGCACCCCAACTCAACTTTCCCCATAAGCAAGCATAAGTTGGTTTTCTAAATTTGAGACCATGTTTTGTTTTGTAATTCAGTTCATGTGTAGCCAAGTTTACATTCCGTGTATTAGTGATATCTTATGATGTTTCGTTTTCTGTGTGACTTATTTCTCGTACAATCATCGTACATGAATCCACTCATTATGCCGCTACGGGCCTGATGACGTAGATTTCATTGCTGAGTGATATTCCACTGTACGTGCGTACCACAACTTCTTTATCCGTTTTTTGCTTTCTCGGATATTTAACTTGTACCGTAGAGGACGTTCTTGTAAAAAGAGACGCCCCAAATTTTGGGGTGGCTGTGTCTTTTTGATTTTAATTTCCCTAAGCTATAGGACCATAAGTGGAAGTGCCATAGGCTGTGTTGTATTGTTTCCTACGTGTCTCTGGAAACACCATACACTTCTCCAGAGTGGTTGTTGGCAATTTACATCCCGCCCATCAGCATAACAAGGCTCCCTGTTCTCCATGACCTGTCCTGCCTTTCTGGATTTTACACTTTTTTCAGATGGCCCTTTTGACCGGGGGGCAGTGAGACTTCATTGTAGTGCAGATTTCTTTACACACTTGCTTGGTTGGCCAAAAAGGGCGTATGCGTTTTTTCCTGAATATATTCAGGAAAAAACGCATACGCCCTTTTTGGGCAAGTGCATCATTGTCGACATTCTGCTTCTTTTCCTATGCTTTAAGTGCAATTCCAGTCTACCCCCTGAAATCATGTTCCTGAAATTCTGCCCCGCTTTCAAGTCCTCTTCGAAGACTTACTTCCATACATTTTTGGACGATAGCTGTCATTCATAACTCTGCAGGTTTCTGAATTACACTGCCCCTGAGTTCCTTTCTTCAACTCGCTTTCTTGTGAGCTGGCCGCAAAACCACAGGATTGCTTCACGCCAGAATCTCTTTCTGGCAGGGCACGCTGAGCCTTTGGTTAATTCCTCTTCCTGGTGGGAAATGAGCGTTCCATTTACCCGTGCAGACACCTACAGCTAGTCTCTCATTGGTTCTCCCTATTCCTGTTCATCTTGCGCAGAAATTGCAAATTGTGCCAAACCGGAGGTTAAAGGCACTGACTCTCCAAGTGGGGAGAGTGTTAGTAAAGCGTCTGGAATGGTGAACCCGAGTACCAGGGGACGAAAACTGAGATGCAATTGAAAACGTTTCCCAATCACACGGTTGACCATACTCTGGGTTTCCCATGCATGTTTTAACTGAAGAAGAATCCCTTAAACCTGGAGAGTTGGGACCCAAGGAATGGGTACCATGCAGTATGATTTCAAAGTGTCTGCGTTTGCTCACCAAACCTCACCAATGCTATCAGCCCGAAGTGTCCAGCCTTATGTCTCACCCAGCTCTGGGTGTAGATGTGGTAAATCCAGGTTGCATCACAAGCCCTAAATGAAATATTTAAGAATTGTTCTCTATTTCACTGTTATTGTGTTTTGTTTTTGAAATTTATTTTGATAATGGGATTTATCGGATTTTCATTGCTGCGTTTAGGCCACTGTACACACTCTTGATTTCCTTATGGAGACATATAAATCCATGGGTTTTAAGTTTCTTACTTGTCAGGTATCTTCCCAGGCGTTGAATATGGGTTGTTGAGTCCATTTCGTTGAGCAAGGTGTAGGTCTTGTCTATTATATATTTGGTTTATGGAACGGAATCTGTGCTAATTTCAATCTCTGGTTTTATGCAGCACCCCAACTCACCTTTCCCCATAAGCAAGCATAAGTTGGTTTTCTCAATTTGAGACCCTGTTCTGTTTTGTAATTCAGTTCATGTGTAGCCAAGTTTACATTCCGTGTATTAGTGATATCTTATGATGTTTCTTTTTCTGTGTGACTTATTTCTCGTACAATCATCGTACCTGAATCCACTCATTATGCCGCTACGGGCCTGATGACGTAGATTTCACTGCTGAGTGATATTCCATTGTACGTGAGTACCACAACAGCTTTATCCATTTTTTGCTTTCTCGGATATTTAACTTGTACCGTAGACGAGGTTCCTGTAAACAGACCCGTCCCAAATTTCGGGGTGGCTGTGTGTTTTTGATTTTAATTTCCCTAAGCTATAGGACCATAAGTGGAAGTGACATAGGCTGTGTTGCTTTGTTTCCTACGTGTTTCTGGAAACACCATACACTTCTCCAGAGTGGTTGTTGGCAATTTACATCCCGCCCATCAGCATGACAAGGCTCCCTGTTCTCCATGACCTGTCTTGACTTTCTGGATTTTACATTTTTTTCAGATGTCCCTTTTGACCGGGGGGCAGTGAGACTTCATTGTAGTGCAGATTTCCATTACACGCTTGCTTGGTTGGCCAAAAAGGGCGAATGCGTTTTTTCCTGAATATATTCAGAAAAAAACGCATACGCCCTTTTTGGCCAAGTGCATCATTGTCGACATTCTGCCTCTTTTCCTATGCTGTTAGTACAATTCCAGTCTACCCCCTGAAATCGTTTTCCTGAAATTCTGCCCCGCTTTCAAGTCCTCTTCGAAGACTTACTTCAGTACATTTTTGGACGATAACTGTCATTCATAACTCTGCAGGTTTGTGAATTACAGTGCCCCTGAGCTCATATCTTCAACTCTCTTTCTTGTGAGCTGGCCGCAAAACCGCAGGATTGCTTCAGGCCCTAATCCGTTTCCGGCAGGGCATGCTGAGCCTTTGTTTAATTTCTCTTCCTGGTGGGAAATGAGCGTTCCATTTGCCCGTGCAGACACCTACAGCTAGTCTCTCATTGCTTCTCCCTATTCCTGTTCATCTTGCGCAGAATTTGCAAACTGTGCCAAACAGGAGGTTAATGGCACTGACTCTCCAAGTGGGGAGAGTGTTAGTAAAGCGTTCAAATGTTGAACCCGAGTACCAGGGGACGAAAACTGAGATGCATTTGAAAACGATTCCCAATCACATGGTGGACCATACTCTGGGTTTCCCATGCATGTTTTAGCTGAAGGAAGAATCCCTTAAACCTGGAGAGTTGGGACCCATGGAATGGGTACCATGCAGTATGACTTCAAAGGGTCTGCGTTTGTTCACCGAACCTCACCAATGCTATCAGCCCGAAGTGTCCAGCCTTATGTCTCATCCAGCTCTGGGTGTAGATGTGGTAAATACAGGTTGCATCACAAGCCCTGAATGAATTATTTAAGAATTGCTCTCTATTTCACTGTCATTGTGTTTTGTTTTTGAAATTCATTTTGATAATGGGATTTATCGGATTTTCACTGCTGCTTTTAGGCCACTGTACACACGCTTGATTTCCTTATAGAGACATATAAATCCATGGGTTTTAAGATTCTTACTTGTCAGGTATCTTCCCAGGCGTTGAATATAGGGTGTTGAGTCCATTTCGTTGAGCAAGGAGTAGGTTTTGTCTATTATATATTTGGCTTATGGAACAGTATCTGTGCTAATTTCAATCTCTGGTTTTATGCAGCATCCCAACTGACCTTTCCCCATAAGCAAGCATAAGTTGGTTTTCTAAATTTGAGACCCTGTTCTGTTTTGTAATTCAGTTCATGGGTAGCCAAGTTTACATTCCGTGTATTAGTCATATCTTATGATGTTTCTTTTTCTGTGTGACTTATTTCTCGTAGAATCATCATACCTGAATCCACTCATTATGCCGCTATGGGCCTGAAGACGTAGATTTCATTGCTGAGTGATATTCCATTGTACGTGCGTACCAGAACTTCTTTATCCATTTTATGCTTTCTCGGATATTTAACTTCTACCGTAGATGAGGTTCTTGTAAACAGAGCCATCCCAAACTTTGTGGTGGCTGTGTGTTTTTGATTTTAATTTCCCTAAGCTATAGGACCATAAGTGGAAGTGCCATAGGCTGTGTTGCTTTGTTTCCTACATGTTTCCGGAAACACCATACAGTTTTCCAGAGTGGCTGTTGGAAATTTAAATCCGCCCATCAGCATAACAAGTCTCCCTGTTCTCCAAGACCTGTCCGGCCTTTCTGGATTTTACACTTTTTTCAGATGGCCCTTTTGACCGGGGGGCAGTGAGACTTCACTGTAGTGCGGATTTCCTTTACACGCTTGCTTCGTTGGCCAAAAGGGGCGTATGCGTTTTTTCCGAACATATTCAGGAAAAAACGCATACGCCCTTTTTGGCCAAGTGCATCATTGTCGACATTCTGCCTCTTTTCCTATGCTGTTAGTACAATTCCAGTCTACCCCCTGAAATCGTTTTCCTGAAATTCTGCCCCGCTATCAAGTCCTCTTCGAAGACTTACTTCAATACATTTTTGGACGATAGCTGTCATTCATAACTCTGCAGGTTTGTGAATTACAGTGCCCCTGAGCTCATTTCTTCAACTCGCTTTCTTGTGAGCTGGCCGCAAAACCGCAGGATTGCTTCAGGCCCTAATCTGTTTCCGGCAGGGCACGCTGAGCCTTTGGTTAATTCCTCTTCCTGGTGGGAAATGAGCGTTCCATTTGCCCGTGCAGACACCTACAGCTAGTCTCTCATTGCTTCTCCCTATTCTTGTTCATCTTGCGCAGAAATTGCAAACTGTGCCAAACAGGAGGTTAATGGCACTGACTCTCCAAGTGGGGAGAGTGTTACTAAAGCGTTCAAATGTTGAACCCGAGTACCAGGGTCGAAAACTCAGATGCATTTGAAAACGTTTCCCAATCTCATGGTGGACGATATTCTGGGTTTCCCATGCATGTTTTAGCTGAAGGAAGAATCCCTTAAACCTGGAGAGTTGGGACCCATGGAATGGGTACCATGAAGTATGACTTCAAAGGGTCTGCGTTTGCTCACCGAACCTCACCAATGCTATCAGCCCGAAGTGTCCAGCCTTATGTCTCATCCAGCTCTGGGTGTAGATGTGGTAAATACAGGTTGCATCACAAGCCCTGAATGAATTATTTAAGAATTGCTCTCTATTTCACTGTCATTGTGTTTTGTTTTTGAAATTCATTTTGATAATGGGATTTATCGGATTTTCACTGCTGCTTTTAGGCCACTGTACACACGCTTGATTTCCTTATAGAGACATATAAATCCATGGGTTTTAAGATTCTTACTTGTCAGGTATCTTCCCAGGCGTTGAATATAGGGTGTTGAGTCCATTTCGTTGAGCAAGGAGTAGGTTTTGTCTATTATATATTTGGCTTATGGAACGGTATCTGTGCTAATTTCAATCTCTGGTTTTATGCAGCATCCCAACTGACCTTTACCCATAAGCAAGCATAAGTTGGTTTGCTAAATATGAGACCCTGTTCTGTTTTGTAATTCAGTTCATGGGTAGCCAAGTTTACATTCCGTGTATTAGTGATAACTTATGATCTTTCTTTTTCTGTCTGACTTATTTCTCATAGAATCATCGTACCTGAACCCACTCATTATGCCGTTACGGTCCTGATGTCGTAGATTTAATTGCTGAGTGATATTCCATTGTACGTGCGTACCACAACTTCTTTATCCATTTTATGCTTTCTCGGATATTTAACTTCTGCCGTAGATGAGGTTCTTGTAAACAGAGCCATCCCAAACTTTGGGGTGGCTGTGTGTTTTTGATTTTAATTTCCCTAAGCTATAGGACCATAAGTGGAAGTGCCATACGCTGTGTTGCTTTGTTTCCTACATGTTTCCGGAAACACCATACAGTTTTCCAGAGTGGCTGTTGGCAATTTAAATCTGCCCATCAGCATAACAAGGCTCCCTGTTCTCCAAGACCTGTCCTGCCTTTCTGGATTTTACACTTTTTTCAGATGGCCCTTTTGACCGGGGGGCAGTGAGACTTCATTGTATTGCGGATTTCCTTTACACGCTTGCTTGGTTGGCCAAAAAGGGCGTATGCGTTTTTTCCTGAATATATTCAGGAAAAAACGCATACGCCCTTTTTGGCCCAGTGCATCATTGTCGACATTCTGCCTCTTTTCCTATGCTTTAAGTGCAATTCCAGTCTACCCCCTGAAATCGTTTTCCTGAAATTCTGCCCCGCTTTCAAGTCCTCTCCGAAGACTTACTTCTATACATTTTTGGACGATAGCTGTCATTCATAACTCTGCAGGTTTGTGAATTACAGTGCCCCTGAGCTCCTTTCTTCAACTCGCTTTCTTGTGAGCTGACCACAAAACCGCAGGATTGCTTCAGGCCCTAATCTGTTTCCGGCCGGGCACGCTGAGCCTTTGGTTAATTCCTCTTCCTGGTGGGAAATGATCGTTCCATTTGCCCGTGCAGACACCAACAGTTAGTCTCTCATTGGTTCTCCCTATGCCTGTTCATCTTGCGCAGAAATTGCACACTGTGCCAAACAGGAGGTTAAAGGCACTGACTCTCCAAGTGGGGAGAGTGTTAGTAAAGCGTTCAAATGTTGAACCCGAGTACCAGGGGACGAAAACTGAGATGCATTTGAAAACGTTTCCCAATTACATGTTGGACCATACTCTGGGTTTCCCATGCATGTTTTAGCTGAAGGAAGAATCCCTTAAACCTGGAGAGTTGGGACCCATGGAATGGGTACCATGCAGTATGACTTCAAAGGGTCTGCGTTTGCTCACCGAACCTCACCAATGCTATCAGCCCGAAGTGTCCAGCCTTATGTCTCACCCAGCTCTGGGTGTAGATGTGGTAAATCCAGGTTGCATCACAAGCCCTGAATGAATTATTTAAGAATTGCTCTCTATTTCACTGTCATTGTGTTTTGTTTTTGAAATTTATTTTGATAATGGGATTTATCGGATTTTCACTGCTGCGTTTAGGCCGCTGTACACACGCTTGATTTCCTTATGGAGACATATAAATCCATGGGTTTTAAGATTCTTACTTGTCAGGTATCTTGCCAGGCGTTGAATATGGGGTGTTGAGTCCATTTCGTTGAGCAAGGAGTAGGGCTTGTCTATTATATATTTGGCTTATGGAACGGTATCTGTGCTAATTTCACTCTCTGGTTTTATACAGCACCCCAACTCACCTTTCGCCATAAGCAAGCATAAGTTGGTTTTCTAAATTTGAGACCCTGTTCTGTTTTGTAATTCAGTTCATGTGTAGCCAACATTACATTCCGTGTATTAGTGATATCTTATGATGTTTCTTTTTCTGTGTGACTTATTTCTCGTAGAATCATCGTACCTGAATCCACTCATTATGCCGCTACGGGCCTGATGACGTAGATTTCATTGCTGAGTGATATTCCATTATACGTGCGTACCACAACTTCTTTATCCATTTTTTACTTTCTGGGATATTTTACTTGTACCGTAGACGAGGTTCTTGTAAACAGAGCCATCCCAAACTTTGGGGTGGCTGTGTGTTTTTGATTTTAATTTCCCTAAGCTATAGGACCATAAGTGGAAGTGACATAGGCTGTGTTGCTTTGTTTCCTACGTGTTTCAGGATACACCATACATTTCTCCAGAGTGGCTGTTGGCACTTTACATCCCACCCATCAGCATAACAAGGTTCCCTGTTCTCCAAGACCTGTCCTGCCTTTCTGGATTTTACACTTTTTTCAGATGGCCCTTTTGACCGGGGGGCAGTGAGACTTCATTGTAGTGCAGATTTCCTTTACACGCTTGCTTGGTTGGCCAAAAAGGGCGTATGCATTTTTTCCTGAATATATTCAGGAAAAAACGCATACGCCCTTTTTGGCCAAGTGCATCATTGTTGTCATTCTGCCTGTTTTCCTATGCTTTAAGTGCAATTCCAGTCTACCCCCTGAAATCGTTTTCCTGAAATTCTGCCCCGCTTTCAAGTCCTCTTTGAAGACTTACTTCAGTATATTTTTGGACGATAGCTGTCATTCATAACTCTGCAGGTTTGTGAATTACAGTGCCCCTGAGCTCCTTTCTTCAACTCCTTTTTTTGTGAGCTGGCCGCAAAACCGGAGGATTGCTTCAGGCCCTAATATGTTTCCGGCCGGGCACGCTGAGCCTTTGGTTAATTCCTCTTCCTGGTGGGAAATGATCGTTCAATTTGCCCGTGCAGACACCAACAGCTAGTCTCTCATTGGTTCTCCCTATGCCTGTTCATCTTGCGCAGAAATTGCAAACTGTGCCAAACAGGAGGTTAAAGGCACTGACTCTCCAAGTGGGGAGAGTGTTAGTAAAGCGTCTGGAATGGTGAACCCGAGTACCAGGGGACGAAAACTGAGATGCATTTGAAAACGTTTCACAATCACATGGTGGACCATACTCTGGGTTTCCCATGCATGTTTTAGCTGAAGGAAGAATCCCTTAAACCTGGAGAGTTGGGACACATGGAATGGGTACCATGCAGTGTGACTTCAAAGGGTCTGCGTTTGCTCACCGAACCTCACCAATGCTATCAGCCCGAAGTGCCCAGCCTTATGTCTTACCCAGCTCTGGGTGTAGATGTGGTAAATCCAGGTTGCATCACAAGCCCTGAATGAATTATTTAAGAATTGCTCTCTATTTCACTGTCATTGTGTTTTGTTTTTGAAATTCATTTTGATAATGGGATTTATCGGATTTTCACTGCTGCTTTTAGGCCACTGTACACACGCTTGATTTCCTTATGGAGACATATAAATCCATGGGTTTTTAGATTCTTACTTGTCAGGTATCTTCCCAGGCGTTGAATATAGGGTGTTGAGTCCATTTCGTTGAGCAAGGAGTAGGTTTTGTCTATTATATATTTGGCTTATGGAACGGTATCTGTGCTAATTTCAATCTCTGGTTTTATGCAGCATCCCAACTGACCTTTCCCCATAAGCAAGCATAAGTTGGTTTGCTAAATTTGAGACCCTGTTCTGTTTTGTAGTTCAGTTCATGGGTAGCCAAGTTTACATTCCGTGTATTAGTGATAACTTATGATGTTTCTTTTTCTGTCTGAATTATTTCTCATAGAATCATCGTACCTGAATCCACTCATTATGCCGCTACGGTCCTGATGACGTAGATTTCATTGCTGAGTGATATTCCATTGTACGTGCGTACCACAACTTCTTTATCCATTTTATGCTTTCTCGGATATTTAACTTCTACCGTAGATGAGGTTCTTGTAAACAGAGCCATCCCAAACTTTGGGGTGGCTGTGTGTTTTTGATTTTAATTTCCCTAAGCTATAGGACATAAGTGGAAGTGCCATAGGCTGTGTTGCTTTGTTTCCTACGTGTTTCTGGAAACATCATACACTTCTCCAGAGTGGTTGTTGGCAATTTACATCCCGCCCATCAGGATGACAAGGCTCCCTGTTCTCCATGACCTGTCCTGCCTTTCTGGATTTTACACTTTTTTCAGATGGCCCTTTTGACCGGGGGGGCAGTGAGACTTCATTGTAGTGCAGATTTCCTTTACACGCTTGCTTGGTTGGCCAAAAAGGGCGTATGCGTTTTTTCCTGAATATATTCAGGAAAAAACGCATACGCCCTTTTTGGCCAAGTGCATCGTTGTCGACATTCTGCCTCTTTTCCTATGCTTTTAGTACAATTCCAGTCTACCCCCTGAAATCGTTTTCCTGAAATTCTGCCCCGCTTTCAAGTCCTCTTGGAAGACTTACTTCAATACATTTTTGGACGATAGCTGTCATTCATAACTCTGCAGGTTTGTGAATTACAGTGCCCCTGAGCTCATGTCTTCAACTCGCTTTCTTGCGAGCTGGCCGCAAAACCGCAGGATTGCTTCAGGCCAAAGTCTCTTTCCGGCAGGGCATGCTGCGCCTTTGTTTAATTCCTCTTCCTGGTCGGAAATGATCGCTCCTTTTGCCCGTGCAGGCACCTACAGCTAGTCTCTCATTGGTTCTCCCTATTCCTGTACATCTTGCGCAGAAATTGCAAACTGTGCCAAACAGGAGGTTAATGGCACTGACTCTCCAAGTGGGGAGAGTGTTAGTAAAGCGTCTGGAATGGTGAACCCGAGTACCAGGGGACGAAAACTGAGATGCATTTGAAAACGTTTACCGGTCACACAGTGCACTGTACTGTGGGTTTACCATGCATGTTTTAGCTGAAGGAAGAATCCCTTAAACCTGGAGAGTTGGGACCCATGGAATGGGTACCATGCAGTATGACTTCAAAGGGTCTGCGTTTGCTCACCGAACCTCACCAATGCTATCAGCCCAAAGTGTCCAGCCTTATGTCTCACCCAGCTCTGGGAGTAGATGTGGTAAATCCAGGTTGCATCACAAGCCCTGAATGAATTATTTAAGAATTGCTCTCTATTTCACTGTCATTGTGTTTTGTTTTTGAAATTTATTTTGATAATGGGATTTATCGGATTTTCACTTCTGCCTTTAGGCCACTGTACACACGCTTGATTTCCTTATGGAGACATATAAATCCATGGGTTTTAAGATTCTTACTTGTCAGGTATCTTCCCAGGCGTTGAATATAGGGTGTTGAGTCCATTTCGTTGAGCAAGGAGTAGGTTTTGTCTATTATATATTTGGCTTATGGAACGGTATCTGTGCTAATTTCAATCTCTGGTTTTATGCAGCATCCCAACTGACCTTTCCCCATAAGCAAGCATAAGTTGGTTTGCTAAATTTGAGACCCTGTTCTGTTTTGTAGTTCAGTTCATGGGTAGCCAAGTTTACATTCCGTGTATTAGAGATAACTTATGATGTTTCTTTTTCTGTCTGAATTATTTCTCATAGAATCATCGTACCTGAATCCACTCATTATGCCGCTACGGTCCTGATGACGTAGATTTCATTGCTGAGTGATATTCCATTGTACGTGCGTACCACAACTACTTTATCTATTTTATGCTTTCTCGGATACTTAACTTCTACCGTAGATGAGGTTCTTGTAAACAGAGCCATCCCAAACTTTGGGGTGGCTGTGTGTTTTTGATTTTAATTTCCCTAAGCTATAGGACATAAGTGGAAGTGCCATAGGCTGTGTTGCTTTGTTTCCTACGTGTTTCTGGAAACATCATACACTTCTCCAGAGTGGTTGTTGGCAATTTACATCCCGCCCATCAGGATGACAAGGCTCCCTGTTCTCCATGACCTGTCCTGCCTTTCTGGATTTTACACTTTTTTCAGATGGCCCTTTTGTCCGGGGGGGCAGTGAGACTTCATTGTAGTGCAGATTTCCTTTACACGCTTGCTTGGTTGGCCAAAAAGGGCGTATGCGTTTTTTCCTGAATATATTCAGGAAAAAACGCATACGCCCTTTTTGGCCAAGTGCATCGTTGTCGACATTCTGCCTCTTTTCCTATGCTTTTAGTACAATTCCAGTCTACCCCCTGAAATCGTTTTCCTGAAATTCTGCCCCGCTTTCAAGTCCTCTTGGAAGACTTACTTCAATACATTTTTGGACGATAGCTGTCATTCATAACTCTGCAGGTTTGTGAATTACAGTGCCCCTGAGCTCATGTCTTCAACTCGCTTTCTTGCGAGCTGGCCGCAAAACCGCAGGATTGCTTCAGGCCAAAGTCTCTTTCCGGCAGGGCATGCTGAGCCTTTGTTTAATTCCTCTTCCTGGTCGGAAATGATCGCTCCTTTTGCCCGTGCAGGCACCTACAGCTAGTCTCTCATTGGTTCTCCCTATTCCTGTACATCTTGCGCAGAAATTGCAAACTGTGCCAAACAGGAGGTTAATGGCACTGACTCTCCAAGTGGGGAGAGTGTTAGTAAAGCGTCTGGAATGGTGAACCCGAGTACCAGGGGACGAAAACTGAGATGCATTTGAAAACGTTTACCGGTCACACAGTGCACTGTACTGCGGGTTTACCATGCATGTTTTAGCTGAAGGAAGAATCCCTTAAACCTGAAGAGTTGGGAAGCATGGAATGGGTACCATGCAGTATGACTTCAAAGGGTCTGCGTTTGCTCACCGAACCTCACCAATGCTATCAGCCCAAAGTGTCCAGCCTTATGTCTCACCCAGCTCTGGGAGTAGATGTGGTAAATCCAGGTTGCATCACAAGCCCTGAATGAATTATTTAAGAATTGCTCTCTATTTCACTGTCATTGTGTTTTGTTTTTGAAATTTATTTTGATAATGGGATTTATCGGATTTTCACTTCTGCCTTTAGGCCGCTGTACACACGCTTGATGTCCTTATGGAGACATATAAATCCATGTGTATTAAGATTCTTACTTGTCAGGTATCTTGCCAGGCGTTGAATATGGGGTGTTGAGTCCATTTCGTTGAGCAAGGAGTAGGTCTTGTCTATTATATATTTGGCTTATGGAACGGTATCTGTGCTAATTTCAATCTCTGGTTTTATGCAGCACCCCAACTCACCTTTCCCCATAAGCAAGCATAAGTTGGTTTTCTAAATTTGAGACCCTGTTCTGTTTTGTAATTCAGTTTATGTGTAGCCAAGTTTACATTCCGTGTATTACTGATATATTATGATGTTTCTTTTTCTGTGTGACTTATTTCTCGTAGAATCATCGTACCTGAATCCACTCATTATGCCGCTATGGGCCTGAAGACGTAGATTTCATTGCTGAGGGATATTCCATTTTACGTGCGTACCAGAACTTCTTTATCCAGTTTTTCCTTTCTCTGATATTTAACTTGTACCGTAGACAAGGTTCTTGTAAACAGAGCCATCCCAAACTTTGGGGTGGCTGTGTGTTTTTGATTTTAATTTCCCTAAGCTATAGGACCATAAGTGGAAGTGACATAGGCTGTGTTGCTTTGTTTCCTACGTGTTTCAGGATACACCATACATTTCTCCAGAGTGGCTGTTGGCAATTTACATCCCGCCCATCAGCATAACAAGGCTCCCTGTTCTCCATGACCTGTCCTGTCTTTCTGCATTTTACTCTTTTTTCAGATGGCCCTTTTGACCGGGGGGCAGTGAGACTTCATTGTAGTGCAGATTTCCTTTACACGCTTGCTTGGTTGGCCAAAAAGGGCGTATGCGTTTTTTCCTGAATATATTCAGGAAAAAACGCATACGCCCTTTTTGGCCAAGTGCATCATTGTCGACATTCTGCCTCTTTTCCTATGCTTTAAGTGCAATTCCAGTCTACCCCCTGAAATCGTTTTCCTGAAATTCTGCCCCGCTTTCAAGTCCTCTTTGAAGACTTACTTCAGTACATTTTTGGACGATAGCTGTCATTCATAACTCTGCAGGTTTGTGAATTACAGTGCCCCTGAGCCCCTTTCTTCAACTCGTTTTCTTGTGAGCTGGACGCAAAACCGCAGGATTGCTTCAGGCCCTAATCTCTTTCCAGCAGGGCACGCTGAGCTTTTGGTTAATTCCTCTTCCTGGTGGGAAATGAGCGTTCCATTTGCCCGTGCAGACACCAACAGCTAGTCTCTCATTGGTTCTCCCTATGCCTGTTCATCTTGCGCAGAAATTGCAAACTGTGCCAAACAGGAGGTTAATGGCACTGACTCTCCAAGTGGGGAGAGTGTTAGTAAAGCGTCTGGAATGGTGAACCCGAGTACCAGGGGACGAAAACTTAGATGCATTTGAAAACGTTTCCCAATCACACGGCGGACGATAGTCTGGGTTTCCCATTCATGTTTTAGCTGAAGGAAGAATCCCTTAAACCTGGAGAGTTGGGACCCATGGAATGGGTACCATGCAGTATGACTTCAAAGGGTCTGCGTTTGCTCACCGAACCTCACCAATGCTATCAGCCCGAAGTGTCCAGCCTTATGTCTCACCCAGCTCTGGGTGTAGATGTGGGAAATCCAGGTTGCATCACAAGCCCTGAATGAATTATTTAAGAATTGCTCTCTATTTCACTGTCATTTGGTTTTGTTTTTGAAATTTATTTTGATAATGGGATTTATCGGATTTTCACTGCTGCGTTTAGGCCGCTGTACACACGCTTGATTTCCTTATGGAGACATATAAATCCATGGGTTTTAAGATTCTTACTTGTCAGGTATCTTGCCAGGCGTTGAATATGGGGTGTTGAGTCCATTTCGTTGAGCAAGGAGTAGGTCTTGTCTATTATATATTTGGCTTATGGAACGGTATCTGTGCTAATTTCAATCTCTGGTTTTATGCAGCACCCCAACTCACCTTTCCCCATAAGCAAGCATAAGTTGGTTTTCTAAATTTGAGACCCTGTTCTGTTTTGTAATTCAGTTCATGTGTAGCCAACTTTACATTCCGTGTATTAATGATATCTTATGATGTTTCTTTTTCTGTGTGACTTATTTCTCGTAGAATCATCGTACCTGAATCCACTCATTATGCCGCTACGGGCCTGATGACGTAGATTTCATTGCTGAGTGATATTCCATTGTACGTGCGTACCACAACTTCTTTATCCATTTTTTGCTTTCTGGGATATTTTACTTGTACCGTAGACGAGGTTCTTGTAAACAGAGCCGTCCCAAACTCTGGGGTGGCTGTGTGTTTTTGAATTTAATTTTCCTAAGCTATAGGACCATAAGTGGAAGTGCCATAGGCTGTGTTGCTTTGTTTCCTATGTGTTTCTGGAAAAACCATACACTTCTCCAGAGTGGCTGTTGGCAATTTACATCCCGCCCATCAGCATGACAAGGCTCCCTGTTCTACATGACCTGTCCTGTCTTTCTGGATTTTACACTTTTTCAGATGGCCCTTTTGACCGGGGGGCAGTGAGACTTCATTGTAGTGCAGATTTCCTTTACACGGTTGCTTGGTTGGCCAAAAAGGGCGTATGCGTTTTTTCCTGAATATATTCAGGAAAAAACGCATACGCCCTTTTTGGCCAAGTGCATCATTGTTGACATTCTGCCTCTTTTTCTACGCTTTAAGTGCAATTCCAGTCTACCCCCTGAAATCGTTTTCCTGAAATCCTGCCCCGCTTTCAAGTCCTCTTTGAAGACTTACTTCAGTACATTTTTGGACGATAGCTGTCATTCATATCTCTGCAGGTTTGTGAATTACAGTGCCCCTGAGCTCCTTTCTTCAACTCGTTTTCTTGTGAGCTGGCCGCAAAACCGCAGGATTGCTTCAGGCCCTAATCTGTTTCCGGCCGGGCACGCTGAGCCTTTGGTTAATTCCTCTTCCTGGTGGGAAATGAGCGTTCACTTTGCCCGTGCAGACACCAACAGCTAGTCTCTCATTGCTTCTCCCTATTCCTGTTCATCTTGCGCAGAAATTGCAAACTGTGCCAAACAGGAGGTTAATGGCACTGACTCTCCAAGTGGGGAGAGTGTTAGTAAAGCGTTCAAATGTTGAACCCGAGTACCAGGGGACGAAAACTGAGATGCATTTGAAAACGTTTCCCAATCACATGGTGGACCATACTCTGGGTTTCCCATGCATGTTTTAGCTGAAGGAAGAATCCCTTAAACCTGGAGAGTTGGGACCCATGGAATGGGTACCATGCAGTATGACTTCAAAGGGTCTGCGTTTGCTCACCGAACCTCACCAATGCTATCAGCCCGAAGTGTCCAGCCTTATGTCTCACCCAGCTCTGGGTGTAGAAGTGGTAAATCCAGGTTGCATCACAAGCCCTGAATGAATTATTTAAGAATTGCTCTCTATTTCACTTTCATTGTGTTTTGTTTTTGAAATTCATTTTGATAATGGGATTTATCGGATTTTCACTGCTGCTTTTAGGTCACTGTACACACGCTTGATTTCCTTATGGAGACAAATAAATCCATGGGTTTTAAGATTCTTACTTGTCAGGTATCTTCCTAGGCGTTGAATATAGGGTGTTGAGTCCATTTCGTTGAGCAAGGAGTAGGTTTTTTCTATTATATATTTGGCTTATGGAACGGTATCTGTGCTAATTTCAATCTCTGGTTTTATGCAGCATCCCAACTGACCTTTCCCCATAAGCAAGCATAAGTTGGTTTGCTAAATTTGAGACCCTGTTCTGTTTTGTAATTCAGTTCATGGGTAGCCAAGTTTACATTCCGTGTATTAGTGATAACTTATGATGTTTCTTTTTCTGTCTGACTTATTTCTCATAGAATCATCGTACCTGAATCCACTCATTATGCCGCTACGGTCCTGATGACGTAGATTTCATTACTGAGAGATATTACATTGTACGTGCGTACCACAACTTCTTTATCCATTTTATGCTTTCTCGGATATTTAACTTCTACCGTAGATGAGGTTCTTGTAAACAGAGCCATCCCAAATTTTGGGGTGGCTGTGTGTTTTTGATTTTAATTTCCCTAAGCTATATGACCATAAGTGGAAGTGCCATAGGCTGTGTTGCTTTGTTTCCTACGTGTTTCAGGAAACACCATACACTTTTCCAGAGTGGCTGTTGGCAATTTAAATCCGCCCATCAGCATAACAAGGCTCCCTGTTCTCCATGACCTGTCCTGCCTTTCTGGATTTTACACTTTTTTCAGATGGCCCTTTTGACCGGGGGGCAGTGAGACTTCATTGTAGTGCAGATTTCCTTTACACGCTTGCTTGGTTGGCCAAAAAGGGCGTATGCGTTTTTTCCTGAATATATTCAGGAAAAAACGCATACGCCCTCTTTGGCCAAGTGCATCATTGTCGACATTCTGCCTCTTTTGCTATGCTTTAAGTGCAATTCCAGTCTACCCCCTGAAATCGTTTTCCTGAAATTCTGCCCCGCTTTCAAGTCCTCTTCGAAGACTTACTTCTATACATTTTTGGACGATAGCTGTCATTCATAACTCTGCAGGTTTGTGAATTACAGTGCCCCTGAGCTCCTTTCTTCAACTCGCTTTCTTGTGAGCTGGCCGCAAATCCGCAGGATTGCTTCAGGCCCTAATCTCTTTCCGGCAGGGCACGCTGAGCCTTTGGTTAATTCCTCTTCCTGGTGGGAAATGAGCGTTCCATTTGCCCGTGCAGACACCTACAGCTAGTCTCTCATTGCTTCTCCCTATTCCTGTTCATCTTGCGCAGAAATTGCAAAGTGTGCCAAACAGGAGGTTGAATGCACTGACTCTCCAAGTGGGGAGAGTGTTAGTAAAGCGTCTGGAATGGTGAACCCGAGTACCAGGGGACGAAAACTGAGATGCATTTGAAAACTTTTCCCAATCACACCGTGGACCATACTATGGGTTTCCCATGCATGTTTTAGCTGAAGGAAGAATCCCTTAAACCTGGAAATTAGGAACCCATGGAATGGGTACCATGCAGTATGACTTCAAAGGGTCTGCGTTTGCTCACCGAACCTCACCAATGCTATCAGCCTGAAGTGTCCAGCCTTATGTCTCACCCAGCTCTGGGTGTAGATGTGGGAAATCCAGGTTGCATCACAAGCCCTGAATGAATTATTTAAGAATTGCTCTCTATTTCACTGTCATTTTGTTTTGTTTTTGAAATTTATTTTGATAATGGGATTTATCGGATTTTCACTGCTGCGTTTAGGCCGCTGTACACACGCTTGATTTCCTTATGGAGACATATAAATCCATGGGTTTTAAGATTCTTACTTGTTAGGTATCTTGCCAGGCATTGAATATGTGGTGTTGAGTCCATTTCGTTGAGCAAGGAGTAGGTCTTGTCTATTATATATTTGGCTTATGGAACGGTATCTGTGCTAATTTCAATCTCTGGTTTTATGCAGCACCCCAACTCACCTTTCCCCATAAGCAAGCATAAGTTGGTTTTCTAAATTTGAGACCCTGTTCTGTTTTGTAATTCAGTTCATGGGTAGCCAAGTTTACATTCCGTGTATTAGTGATATCTTATGATGTTTCTTTTTTGTGTGACTTATTTCTCGTAGAATCATCATACCTGAATCCACTCATTATGCCGCTACGGGCCTGATGACGTAGATTTCATTGCTGAGTGATATTCCATTGTACGTGCGTACCACAACTTCTTTATCCATTTTTTACTTTCTGGGATATTTTACTTGTACCGTAGACGAGGTTCTTGTAAACAGAGCCATCCCAAACTCTGGGGTGGCTGTGTGTTTTTGATTTTAATTTCCCTAAGCTATAGGACCATAAGTGGAAGTGCCATAGGCTGTGTTGCTTTGTTTCCTACGTGTTTCTGGAAACACCATACACTTCTCCAGAGTGGTTGTTGGCAATTTACATCCCGCCCATCAGCATGACAAGGCTCCCTGTTCTCCATGACCTGTCCTGCCTTTCTGGATTTTACACTTTATTCAGATGGCTCTTTTGACCGGGGGGCCAGTGAGACTTCACTGTAGTGCAGATTTCTTTTACACGCTTGCTTGGTTGGCCAAAAAGGGCGTATGCGTTTTTTCCTGAATATATTCAGGAAAAAACGCATACGCCCTTTTTGGCCAAGTGCATCGTTGTCGACATTCTGCCTCTTTTCCTATGCTTTTAGTACAATTCCAGTCTACCCCCTGAAATCGTTTTCCTGAAATTCTGCCCCGCTTTCAAGTCCTCTTGGAAGACTTACTTCAATACATTTTTGGACGATAGCTGTCATTCATAACTCTGCAGGTTTTTGAATTACAGTGCCCCTGAGCTCATGTCTTCAACTCGCTTTCTTGTGAGCTGGCCACAAAACCGCAGGATTGCTTCAGGCCAAAGTCTCTTTCCGGCAGGGCACGCTGAGCCTTTGTTTAATTCCTCTTCCTGGTCGGAAATGAGCGTTCCATTTGCCCGTGCAGACACCTACAGCTAGTCTCTCATTGCTTCTCCCTATTCCTGTTCATCTTGCACAAAAATTGCAAAGTGTGCCAAACAGGAGGTTAAATGCACTGACTCTCCAAGTGGGGAGAGTGTTAGTAAAGCGTTCAAATGTTGAACCCGAGTACCAGGGGACGAAAACTGAGATGCATTTGAAAACGTTTCCCAATCACATGGTGGACCATACTCTGGGTTTTCCATGCATGTTTTAGCTGAAGGAAGAATCCCTTAAACCTGGAGAGTTGGGACCCATGGAATGGGTACCATGCAGTATGACTTCAAAGGGTCTGCATTTGTTCACCGAACCTCACCAATGCTATCAGCCCGAAGTGTCCAGCCTTATGTCTCATCCAGCTCTGGGTGTAGATGTGGTAAATCCAGGTTGCATCACAAGCCCTGAATGAATTATTTAAGAATTGCTCTCTATTTCACTGTCATTGTGTTTTGTTTTTGAAATTTATTTTGATAATGGGATTTATCGGATTTTCACTGCTGCGTTTAGGCCGCTGTACACACGCTTGATTTCCTTATGGAGACATATAAATCCATGGGTTTTAAGATTCTTACTTGTCAGGTATCTTGCCAGGCGTTGAATATGGGGTGTTGAGTCCATTTCGTTGAGCAAGGAGTAGGGCTTGTCTATTATATATTTGGCTTATGGAACGGTATCTGTGCTAATTTCAATCTCTGGTTTTATGCAGCACCCCAACTCACCTTTCCCCATAAGCAAGCATAAGTTGTTTTTCTAAATTTGAGACCCTGTTCTGTTTTGTAATTCAGTTTATGTGTAGCCAAGTTTACATTCCGTGTATTACTGATATATTATGATGTTTCTTTTTCTGTGTGACTTATTTCTCGTAGAAAAATCGTACCTGAATCCACTCATTATGCCGCTATGGGCCTGAAGACGTAGATTTCATTGCTGAGTGATATTCCATTGTACATGCGTACCAGAACTTCTTTATCCATTTTTTCCTTTCTCGGATATTTAACCTGTACCGTAGACAAGGTTCTTGTAAACAGAGCCATCCCAAACTCTGGGGTGGCTGTGTGTTTTTGATTTTAATTTCCCTAAGCTATAGGACCATAAGTGGAAGTGACATAGGCTGTGTTGCTTTGTTTCCTACGTGTTTCAGGATACACCATACATTTCTCCAGAGTGGCTGTTGGCAATTTACATCCCGCCCATCAGCATAACAAGGCTCCCTGTACTCCATGACCTGTCCTGTCTTTCTGGATTTTACAATTTTTCAGATGGCCCTTTGGACCGGGGGGCAGTGAGACTTCATTGTAGTGCAGATTTCCTTTACACGCTTGCTTGGTTGGCCAAAAAGGGCGTATGCGTTTTTTCCTGAATATATTCAGGAAAAAACGCATACGCCCTTTTTGGCCAAGTGCATCATTGTTGACATTCTGCCTCTTTTCCTACGCTTTAAGTGCAATTCCAGTCTACCCCCTGAAATCGTTTTCCTGAAATTCTGCCCCGCTTTTAAGTCCTCTTTGAAGACTTACTTCAGTACATTTTTGGACGATAGCTGTCATTCATAACTCTGCAGGTTTGTGAATTACAGTGCCCCTGAGCTCCTTTCTTCAACTCGTTTTCTTGTGAGCTGGCCGCAAAACCGCAGGATTGCTTCAGGCCCTCATATGTTTCCGGAATGGCACGCTGAGCCTTTGGTTAATTCCTCTTCCTGGTGGGAAATGAGTGTTCCATTTGCCCGTGCAGACACCTACAGCTAGTCTCTCATTGGTTCTCCCTATTCCTGTTCATCTTGCGCAGAAATTGTAAACTGTGCCAAACAGGAGGTTAAAGGCACTGACTCTCCAAGTGGGGAGAGTGTTAGTAAAGCGTCTGGAATGGTGAACCCGAGTACCAGGGGACGAAAACTGAGATGCATTTGAAAACGTTTCCCAATCACACGGCGGACGATAGTCTGGGTTTCCCATTCATGTTTTAGCTGAAGGAAGAATCCCTTAAACCTGGAGAGTTGGGACACATGGAATGGGTACCATGCAGTATGACTTCAAAGGGTCTGCGTTTGCTCACCGAACCTCACCAATGCTATCAGCCCAAAGTGCCCAGCCTTATGTCTCACCCAGCTCTGGGTGTAGATGTGGTAAATCCAGGTTGCATCACAAGCCCTGAATGAATTATTTAAGAATTGCTCTCTATTTCACTGTCATTTTGTTTTGTTTTTGAAATTTATTTTGATAATGGGATTTATCGGATTTTCACTGCTGCGTTTAGGCCGCTGTACACACGCTTGATTTCCTTATGGAGACATATAAATCCATGGGTTTTAATATTCTTACTTGTTAGGTGTCTTGCCAGGCGTTGAATATGGGGTGTTGAGGCCATTTCGTTGAGCAAGGAGTAGGTCTTGTCTATTATATATTTGGCTTATGGAACGGTATCTGTGCTAATTTCAATCTCTGGTTTTATGCAGCACCCCAACTCACCTTTCCCCATAAGCAAGCATAAGTTGGTTTTCTAAATTTGAGACCCTGTTCTGTTTTGTAATTCAGTTCATGGGTAGCCAAGTTTACATTCCGTGTATTAGTGATATCTTATGATGTTTCTTTTTTGTGTGACTTATTTCTCGTAGAATCATCATACCTGAATCCACTCATTATGCCGCTACGGGCCTGATGACGTAGATTTCATTGCTGAGTGATATTCCATTGTACGTGCGTACCACAACTTCTTTATCCATTTTTTACTTTCTGGGATATTTTACTTGTACCGTAGACGAGGTTCTTGTAAACAGAGCCGTCCCAAACTCTGGGGTGGCTGTGTGTTTTTGATTTTAATTTCCCTAAGCTATAGGACCATAAGTGGAAGTGCCATAGGCTGTGTTGCTTTGTTTCCTACGTGTTTCTGGAAACACCATACACTTCTCCAGAGTGGTTGTTGGCAATTTACATCCCGCCCATCAGCATGACAAGGCTCCCTGTTCTCCATGACCTGTCCTGCCTTTCTGGATTTTACACTTTATTCAGATGGCTCTTTTGACCGGGGGGCCAGTGAGACTTCACTGTAGTGCAGATTTCTTTTACACGCTTGCTTGGTTGGCCAAAAAGGGCGTATGCGTTTTTTCCTGAATATATTCAGGAAAAAACGCATACGCCCTTTTTGGCCAAGTGCATCGTTGTCGACATTCTGCCTCTTTTCCTATGCTTTTAGTACAATTCCAGTCTACCCCCTGAAATCGTTTTCCTGAAATTCTGCCCCGCTTTCAAGTCCTCTTGGAAGACTTACTTCAATACATTTTTGGACGATAGCTGTCATTCATAACTCTGCAGGTTTTTGAATTACAGTGCCCCTGAGCTCATGTCTTCAACTCGCTTTCTTGTGAGCTGGCCACAAAACCGCAGGATTGCTTCAGGCCAAAGTCTCTTTCCGGCAGGGCACGCTGAGCCTTTGTTTAATTCCTCTTCCTGGTCGGAAATGAGCGTTCCATTTGCCCGTGCAGACACCTACAGCTAGTCTCTCATTGCTTCTCCCTATTCCTGTTCATCTTGCACAAAAATTGCAAAGTGTGCCAAACAGGAGGTTAAATGCACTGACTCTCCAAGTGGGGAGAGTGTTAGTAAAGCGTTCAAATGTTGAACCCGAGTACCAGGGGACGAAAACTGAGATGCATTTGAAAACGTTTCCCAATCACATGGTGGACCATACTCTGGGTTTTCCATGCATGTTTTAGCTGAAGGAAGAATCCCTTAAACCTGGAGAGTTGGGACCCATGGAATGGGTACCATGCAGTATGACTTCAAAGGGTCTGCATTTGTTCACCGAACCTCACCAATGCTATCAGCCCGAAGTGTCCAGCCTTATGTCTCATCCAGCTCTGGGTGTAGATGTGGTAAATCCAGGTTGCATCACAAGCCCTGAATGAATTATTTAAGAATTGCTCTCTATTTCACTGTCATTGTGTTTTGTTTTTGAAATTTATTTTGATAATGGGATTTATCGGATTTTCACTGCTGCGTTTAGGCCGCTGTACACACGCTTGATTTCCTTATGGAGACATATAAATCCATGGGTTTTAAGATTCTTACTTGTCAGGTATCTTGCCAGGCGTTGAATATGGGGTGTTGAGTCCATTTCGTTGAGCAAGGAGTAGGGCTTGTCTATTATATATTTGGCTTATGGAACGGTATCTGTGCTAATTTCAATCTCTGGTTTTATGCAGCACCCCAACTCACCTTTCCCCATAAGCAAGCATAAGTTGTTTTTCTAAATTTGAGACCCTGTTCTGTTTTGTAATTCAGTTTATGTGTAGCCAAGTTTACATTCCGTGTATTACTGATATATTATGATGTTTCTTTTTCTGTGTGACTTATTTCTCGTAGAAAAATCGTACCTGAATCCACTCATTATGCCGCTATGGGCCTGAAGACGTAGATTTCATTGCTGAGTGATATTCCATTGTACATGCGTACCAGAACTTCTTTATCCATTTTTTCCTTTCTCGGATATTTAACCTGTACCGTAGACAAGGTTCTTGTAAACAGAGCCATCCCAAACTCTGGGGTGGCTGTGTGTTTTTGATTTTAATTTCCCTAAGCTATAGGACCATAAGTGGAAGTGACATAGGCTGTGTTGCTTTGTTTCCTACGTGTTTCAGGATACACCATACATTTCTCCAGAGTGGCTGTTGGCAATTTACATCCCGCCCATCAGCATAACAAGGCTCCCTGTACTCCATGACCTGTCCTGTCTTTCTGGATTTTACAATTTTTCAGATGGCCCTTTGGACCGGGGGGCAGTGAGACTTCATTGTAGTGCAGATTTCCTTTACACGCTTGCTTGGTTGGCCAAAAAGGGCGTATGCGTTTTTTCCTGAATATATTCAGGAAAAAACGCATACGCCCTTTTTGGCCAAGTGCATCATTGTTGACATTCTGCCTCTTTTCCTACGCTTTAAGTGCAATTCCAGTCTACCCCCTGAAATCGTTTTCCTGAAATTCTGCCCCGCTTTTAAGTCCTCTTTGAAGACTTACTTCAGTACATTTTTGGACGATAGCTGTCATTCATAACTCTGCAGGTTTGTGAATTACAGTGCCCCTGAGCTCCTTTCTTCAACTCGTTTTCTTGTGAGCTGGCCGCAAAACCGCAGGATTGCTTCAGGCCCTCATATGTTTCCGGAATGGCACGCTGAGCCTTTGGTTAATTCCTCTTCCTGGTGGGAAATGAGTGTTCCATTTGCCCGTGCAGACACCTACAGCTAGTCTCTCATTGGTTCTCCCTATTCCTGTTCATCTTGCGCAGAAATTGTAAACTGTGCCAAACAGGAGGTTAAAGGCACTGACTCTCCAAGTGGGGAGAGTGTTAGTAAAGCGTCTGGAATGGTGAACCCGAGTACCAGGGGACGAAAACTGAGATGCATTTGAAAACGTTTCCCAATCACACGGCGGACGATAGTCTGGGTTTCCCATTCATGTTTTAGCTGAAGGAAGAATCCCTTAAACCTGGAGAGTTGGGACACATGGAATGGGTACCATGCAGTATGACTTCAAAGGGTCTGCGTTTGCTCACCGAACCTCACCAATGCTATCAGCCCAAAGTGCCCAGCCTTATGTCTCACCCAGCTCTGGGTGTAGATGTGGTAAATCCAGGTTGCATCACAAGCCCTGAATGAATTATTTAAGAATTGCTCTCTATTTCACTGTCATTGTGTTTTGTTTTTGAAATTTATTTTGATAATGGGATTTATCGGATTTTCACTGCTGCATTTAGGCCGCTGTACACATGCTTGATTTCCTTATGGAGACATATAAATCCATGGGTTTTAATATTCTTACTTGTCAGGTGTCTTGCCAGGCGTTGAATATGGGGTGTTGAGGCCATTTTGTTGAGCAAGGAGTAGGTCTTGTCTATTATATATTTGGCTTATGGAACGGTATCTGTGCTAATTTCAATCTCTGGTTTTATGCAGCACCCCAACTCACCTTTCCCCATAAGCAAGCATAAGTTGGTTTTCTAAATTTGAGACCCTGTTCTGTTTTGTAATTCAGTTCATGGGTAGCCAAGTTTACATTCCGTGTATTAGTGATATCTTATGATGTTTCTTTTTTGTGTGACTTATTTCTCGTAGAATCATCATACCTGAATCCACTCATTATGCCGCTACGGGCCTGATGACGTAGATTTCATTGCTGAGTGATATTCCATTGTACGTGCGTACCACAACTTCTTTATCCATTTTTTACTTTCTGGGATATTTTACTTGTACCGTAGACGAGGTTCTTGTAAACAGAGCCGTCCCAAACTCTGGGGTGGCTGTGTGTTTTTGATTTTAATTTCCCTAAGCTATAGGACCATAAGTGGAAGTGCCATAGGCTGTGTTGCTTTGTTTCCTACGTGTTTCTGGAAACACCATACACTTCTCCAGAGTGGTTGTTGGCAATTTACATCCCGCCCATCAGCATGACAAGGCTCCCTGTTCTCCATGACCTGTCCTGCCTTTCTGGATTTTACACTTTATTCAGATGGCTCTTTTGACCGGGGGGCCAGTGAGACTTCACTGTAGTGCAGATTTCTTTTACACGCTTGCTTGGTTGGCCAAAAAGGGCGTATGCGTTTTTTCCTGAATATATTCAGGAAAAAACGCATACGCCCTTTTTGGCCAAGTGCATCGTTGTCGACATTCTGCCTCTTTTCCTATGCTTTTAGTACAATTCCAGTCTACCCCCTGAAATCGTTTTCCTGAAATTCTGCCCCGCTTTCAAGTCCTCTTGGAAGACTTACTTCAATACATTTTTGGACGATAGCTGTCATTCATAACTCTGCAGGTTTTTGAATTACAGTGCCCCTGAGCTCATGTCTTCAACTCGCTTTCTTGTGAGCTGGCCACAAAACCGCAGGATTGCTTCAGGCCAAAGTCTCTTTCCGGCAGGGCACGCTGAGCCTTTGTTTAATTCCTCTTCCTGGTCGGAAATGAGCGTTCCATTTGCCCGTGCAGACACCTACAGCTAGTCTCTCATTGCTTCTCCCTATTCCTGTTCATCTTGCACAAAAATTGCAAAGTGTGCCAAACAGGAGGTTAAATGCACTGACTCTCCAAGTGGGGAGAGTGTTAGTAAAGCGTTCAAATGTTGAACCCGAGTACCAGGGGACGAAAACTGAGATGCATTTGAAAACGTTTCCCAATCACATGGTGGACCATACTCTGGGTTTTCCATGCATGTTTTAGCTGAAGGAAGAATCCCTTAAACCTGGAGAGTTGGGACCCATGGAATGGGTACCATGCAGTATGACTTCAAAGGGTCTGCATTTGTTCACCGAACCTCACCAATGCTATCAGCCCGAAGTGTCCAGCCTTATGTCTCATCCAGCTCTGGGTGTAGATGTGGTAAATCCAGGTTGCATCACAAGCCCTGAATGAATTATTTAAGAATTGCTCTCTATTTCACTGTCATTGTGTTTTGTTTTTGAAATTTATTTTGATAATGGGATTTATCGGATTTTCACTGCTGCGTTTAGGCCGCTGTACACACGCTTGATTTCCTTATGGAGACATATAAATCCATGGGTTTTAAGATTCTTACTTGTCAGGTATTTTGCCAGGCGTTGAATATGGGGTGTTGAGTCCATTTCGTTGAGCAAGGAGTAGGGCTTGTCTATTATATATTTGGCTTATGGAACGGTATCTGTGCTAATTTCAATCTCTGGTTTTATGCAGCACCCCAACTCACCTTTCCCCATAAGCAAGCATAAGTTGGTTTTCTAAATTTGAGACCCTGTTCTGTTTTGTAATTCAGTTTATGTGTAGCCAAGTTTACATTCCGTGTATTACTGATATATTATGATGTTTCTTTTTCTGTGTGACTTATTTCTCGTAGAATCATCATACCTGAATCCACTCATTATGCCGCTATGGGCCTGAAGACGTAGATTTCATTGCTGAGTGATATTACATTGTACGTGCGTACCAGAACTTCTTTATCCATTTTTTCCTTTCTCGGATATTTAACTTGTTCCGTAGACAACGTTCTTGTAAACAGAGCCATCCCAAACTTTGGGGTTGCTCTGTGTTTGTGATTTTAATTTCCCTAAGCTATAGGACCATAAGTGGAAGTGACATAGGCTGTGTTGCTTTGTTTCCTACGTGTTTCAGGATACACCATACACTTCTCCAGAGTGGCTGTTGGCAATTTACATCCCGCCCATCAGCATAACAAGACTCCCTGTTCTCCAAGACCTGTCCTGCCTTTCTGGATTTTACACTTTTTTCAGATGGCCCTTTTGACCGGGGGGCAGTGAGACTTCATTGTAGTGCAGATTTCCTTTACACGCTTGCTTGGTTGGCCAAAAAGGGCGTATGCGTTTTTTCCTGAATATATTCAGGAAAAAACGCATACGCCCTTTTTGGCCAAGTGCATCATTGTCGACATTCTGCCTCTTTTCCTATGCTTTAAGTGCAATTCCAGTCTACCCCCTGAAATCGTTTTCCTGAAATTCTGCCCCGCTTTCAAGTCCTCTTTGAAGACTTACTTCAGTACATTTTTGGACGATAGCTGTCATTCATAACTCTGCAGGTTTGTGAATTACAGTGCCCCTGAGCTCCTTTCTTCAACTCCTTTTCTTGTGAGATGGCCGCAAAACCGCAGGATTGCTTCAGGCCCTAATATGTTTCCGGCCGGGCATGTTGAGCCTTTGGTTAATTCTTCTTCCTGGTGGGAAATGATCGTTCAATTTGCCCGTGCAGACACTAACAGCTAGTCTCTCATTGGTTCTCCCTATGCCTGTTCATCTTGCGCAGAAATTGCAAACTGTGCCAAACAGGAGGTTAAAGGCACTGACTCTCCAAGTGGGGAGAGTGTTAGTAAAGCGTCTGGAATGGTGAACCCGAGTACCAGAGGACGAAAACTGAGATGCATTTGAAAACGTTTCCCAATCACATGGTGGACCATACTCTTGGTTGCCCATGCATGTTTTAGCTCAAGGAAGAATCCCTTAAACCTGGAGAGTTGGGATCCTTGGAATGGGTACCATGCAGTATGACTTCAAGAGGTCTGCGTTTGCTCACCGAACCTCACCAATGCTTTCAGCCCGAAGGGTCCAGCCTTATGTCTCACCCAGCTCTGGGTGTAGATGTGGTAATTCCAGGTTGCATCACAATCCCTGTATGAATTATTTAAGAATTGCTCTCTATTTCACTGTCATTGTGTTTTGTTTTTGAAATTTATTTTGATAATGGGATTTATCGGATTTTCACTGCTGCATTTAGGCCGCTGTACACACGCTTGACTTCCTTATGGAGACATATAAATCCATGGATTTTAAGATTCTTACTTGTCAGGTATAGTCCCAGGCGTTGCGTCCGTTTCGTTGAGCAAGGAGTAGGTCTTGTCTATTATATATTTGGCTTATGGAACGGTATCTGTGCTAATTTCAATCTCTGGTTTTATACAGCACCCCAACTCAACTTTCCGCATAAGCAAGCATAAGTTGATTTTCTCAATTTGAGACCATTTTCTGTTTTGTAATTCAGTTCATGTGTAGCCAAGTTTACATTCCGTGTATTAGTCATATCTTATGATGTTTCTTTTTCTGTGTGACTTATTTCTCGTAGAATCATCGTAACTGAATCCACTCATTATGGCGCTTCTGGCCTGATGACGTAGATTTCATTGCTGAGTGATATTCCATTGTACGTGCGTATCACAACTTCTTTATCCATTTTTTGCTTTCTCGGATATTTAACTTGTACCATAGACGACGTTCTTGTAAACAGAGCCGTCCCAAATTTTGGGGTGGCTGTGTGTTTTTGATTTTAATTTCCCTAATCTATAGGACCATAAGTGGAAGTGCCATAGGCTGTGTTGATTTGTTGCCTACGTGTTTCAGGAAACACTATACACTTCTCCAGAGTGGCTGTTGGCAATTTATATCCCGCACATCAGCATAACTAGGCTCCCTGTTCTCCATGACCTGTCCTGCCTTTCTTGATTTTACACTTTTTTCAGATGGCCCTTTTGACCGGGGGGCAGTGAGACTTCATTGTAGTGCAGATTTCCTTTACACGCTTGCTTGGTTGGCCAAAAAGGGCGTATGCGTTTTTTCCTGAATATATTCAGGAATAAACGCATACGCCCTTTTTGGCCAAGTGCATCATTGTCGACATTCTGCCTCTTTTCCTATGCTTTAAGTGCAATTCCAGTCTACCCCCTGAAATCGTTTTCCTGAAATTCTGCCCCGCTTTCCAGTCCTCTTCGAAGACTTACTTCAGTACATTTTTGGACGATAGCTGTCATTCATAACTCTGCAAGTTTGTGAATTACAGTGCCCCTGAGCTCTTTTCTTCAACTCGCTTTCTTGTGAGCTGGCCGCAAAACCGCCTGATTGCTTCAGGCCCTAATCAGTTTCCGGCAGGGCACGCTGAGCCTTTGGTTAATTCCTCTTCCTGGTGGGAAATGAGTGTTCCATTTGCCCGTGCAGACACCTACAGCTAGTCTCTCATTGGTTCTCCCTATTCCTGTTCATCTTGCGCAGAAATTGTAAACTGTGCCAAACAGGAGGTTAAAGGCACTGACTCTCCAAGTGGGGAGAGTGTTAGTAAAGCGTCTGGAATGGTGAACCCGAGTACCAGGGGACGAAAACTGAGATGCATTTGAAAACGTTTCCCAATCACACGGAGGACCATACTCTGGGTTTCACATGGACGTTTTAGCTGAAGGTAGAATCCCTTAAACCTGGAGAGTTGGGACCCATGGGATGGGTACCATGCAGTATGACTTCAAAGGGTCTGCGTTTGCTCACCGAACCTCACAAATGCTATCAGCCCGAAGTGCCCAGCCTTATGTCTCACCCAGCTCTGGGTGTAGATGTGGTAAATCCAGGTTGCATCACAAGCCCTGAATGAATTATTTAAGAATTGCTCTCTATTTCACTCTCATTGTGTTTTGTTTTTGAAATTTATTTTGATAATGGGATTTATCGGATTTTCACTGCTGCGTTTAGGCCGCTGTACACACACTAGATTTCCTTATGGAGACATATAAATCCATGGGTTTTAAGATTCTTACTGGTCAGGTATCTTCTCAGGCGTTGAATATGCGGTGTTGAGTCCATTTCGTTGAGCAAGGAGTAGGTCTTGTCTTTTATATATTTGGCTTATGGAACTGTATGTGTGCTAATTTCAATCTCTGGTTTTATGCAGCACCCCAACTCACCTTTCCTCATAAGCAAGCATATGTTGGTTTTCTAAATTTGAGACCCTGTTCTGTTTTGTAATTCAGTTCATGTGTAGCCAAGTTTACATTCCGTGTATTAGTGATATCTTATGATGTTTCTTTTTCTGTGTGACTTATTTCTCGTAGAATCATCATACCTGAATCCCCTCATTATGCCGCTACGGGCCTGATGACGTAGATTTCATTGCTGAGTGATATTCCATTGTACGTGCGTACCACAACTTCTTTATGCACTTTTTGCTTTCTCGGATATTTAACTTGTACCGTAGACGAGGTTCTTGTCAACAGAGCCGTCCCAAACTTTGGGGTGGCTCTGTGTTTTTGGTTTTAATTTCCCTAATCTATAGGACCATAAGTGGAAGTGCCATAGGCTGTGTTGCTTTGTTTCCTACGTGTTTCTGGAAACACCATACACTTCTCCAGAGTGGCTGTTGGCAATTTACATCCCGCCCATCAGCATGACAAGGCTTCCTGTTCTCCATGACCTGTCCTGCCTTTCTGGATTTTACACTTTTTTCAGATGGCCCTTTTGACCGGGGGGCAGGGAGACTTCAATGTAGTGCATATTGCCTTTACACGCTTGCTTGGTTGGCCAAAAAGGGCGTATGCGTTTTTTCCTGAATATATTCAGGAAAAAACGCATACGCCCTTTTTGGCCAAGTGCATCATTGTCGACATTCTGCCTCTTTTCCTATGCTTTAAGTGCAATTCCAGTCTACCCCCTGAAATCGTTTTCCTGAAATTCTGCCCCGCTTTCAAGTCCTCTTCGAAGACTTACTTCAATACATTTTTGGACGATAGCTGTCATTCATAACTCTGCAGGTTTGTGAATTACAGTGCCCCTGAGGTCCTTTCTTCAACTTGCTTTCTTGTGAGCTGGCCGCAAAACCTCAGGATTGCTTCAGGCCCTAATCTGTTTCCGGCAGGGCACGCTGAGCCTTTGGTTAATTCCTCTTCCTGGTGGGAAATGAGCGTTAAATTTCCATGTTCAGACACCTTCACATGAGTCGTCATGGTGCCCCTTTGCCCCGGTTATCTCTATGGAGGTTGGAGTTGGAAGGCCTCCTCACTCAAGATCAGTGTGCCCACGGAGCCAACCCTGCAACTTCAGGGCATGGTTGGGGGTTAGGATCACCACGAGGGTTCCTTTTTCCTTAGGAGGGAGGTGGCCTTTTGGGCTGCTGATTTCCAGGTTATCAGATACTGCCAGTATCTTGGCCAGATGTGGCGGTGGGCCAAGCCCCTTGGTGACCGTAGTTTATCCTACCTGGATCGCATTCTTGCATTGTTCCATTTCAAGTGGTCCCAGGTTTTGCACTAATACTCCAATGGCGATTCACCGTTCACCAGGAATGTAAAGGTCAAAGGGTTTAGCTAAATTAGGGAGTTCCAGGGCAAGGGTCTGAATTGACTGCTCTTTCCATTCTTGAAAGGCCACTTCTGCATTCTATTCAAAAGGATCATCACCTTTTCCTTTCAGTGTTTCATATAGAGGCCGAGCTAGTAGACTGTAGTTAGGGATCCAGAAGCAGCAAACCCTGGCCTCCCCAGGAACCCCTAAGCTGTCTTCTAGTTTCAGAAATGGGTAAGGCTGTAAATTGTTTCTTCCCTTTCCTGGGATGGGCTTCTCCGACCTTCTGTGAGAATGAAGCCCAGGCAGGTCACCGTAGTCTGTGATATTTGAGCTTTTTCTTGGACAACTTGTATCCTTTATTGGCTTGGTAGTTCAGCGGTCTCCTTAGTAGGGCTGGCGATCAGAATGTCGTCTGCATATTGAAGGAGTGTTTCCTTTTCCAGAGGTAGAACTTTTAGGTCTTTAGCTGAGCTTTCCCCAAAGATGGTGTGGGAATTTTTGAACCCTTGGGGCAACACGGCCCGGAAGTATTGTTTTAGCTGTATGTTGAGTCCTGCCACTCACAAGCCAAAATTTCTTGTGGCTCTGGGACTAATAGAATACAAAAGAAGGCATCATTGAAGATTAATACAGAATACCATGTCCTGGTGGTTGGTAGAATGACCAGCAGGGTGTAGGATTTAGGAACTACTGGAGGTATATCCTCGGTGGCTTCACTGACTGTCCTGACATCCTTTACCAGGACTCCAGCAGCCCATGGGGCTCTCGAGGTCAGGCCAATCCCAGGATATGGAGCTCACCTGGGCAGGTACCCCACCCCAGCCCACGGGGCTCACGTGTTCAGGACCCTCCCAGGATATGGGGTTCCCTGGGCAGGTCCCCCTGCAGCCCATGGGGCTCTCGTGGTCAGGCCCCTCCCAGGATACAGAGCTACCCTTGCAGGTACCATGGCAGGGCTGGGAACACAGAAACCGTGCATATCGCCCTCATTGCAGAGCACTCCCAGCTCACCTGTCACTCAGATCTGACACAGAGCACCTCAGAGCAGGACTTGAACTAACAAACAGCAGCTCCGACAGGTCTGTGACCCTGGGCATCACTCTGTGTGGCCTCCCTCCACCTGGTCTTCCAGAGACTTCCACTGCACCCGGGGCACCAGGCCTCTGTCTCCACCCACCAGCCACCCCTCCTCTCCCTGACTCCTGGGTTCCTCTCATTAGGAGAGGGTTTTCTTGAAGTTGTCTCCCACTCATGGGCCAGATAATATAATTAGAAAACAAGCCAGAGCTGCAGCCCCTTGTCTATCCTGACTCTCAGGAGCCCACACCTGTTCCTTGGACCTGGCCGATTCAGCAAGTTCCAGTTTCTGCAACTGTGAGCCCCTGAGGGGTGATTATTGGCTGGCCTGGGAAGCCTGACCGTGCCGGCCAGCCCTCCCCAGGTGTGCCTGGGTTCAGATCAATATAAACACCGCTCCAGGCAGCAAGAGCCCCTGCAGCTGTGCCTGACGCCATTTTCTCTGCCCTGTCAGCAGTCTTGGGGCTGGACTGGTGGGAGGGAGTGAGAGGCCACGGCTTTGTGGGTGGCCCAGTGTGAGTGGGGCTCTGCTGGACTTTCTGCAGCAGTTGCCAAGATGCCACCTGCTAAAGAAGAGGATGTGTCACCCATACCTGCCGCTGGAATTTCTCCCTGGGCAGAGGTGAGTGAGGAAGAAAGCAGTGGGGGCCGGGACAGCAGGGGTATCTCAGGCAGGGAAATGGAAAGCTTCCAGAAGAGCACCCAGGACCAGGACCATCCTGGCTGGCCTGCAGGCACCAAGTCGGCTGGCATGCTGTCGCTCATGTGGCTCCATGGCCCTTCCTCTAGGCTTTCAAGTCCTTGTACATATTCAGGTGTTTTACCTGGGAAGGGTGGGAACATTTCAGCAGCAGCTGGCCTGGGGCTCAGCCCACGTTTACTCACAGATGCCTCGGCACTGCCCCCAGCTTTGCAATGAGGACGCTTGTTGCGTGGGGCCTGCTGGCTGAATGGGAGATGATTCCCCACCACCGACCAACTTCAGAATTGTTTACAACTGGAGCAAGTGCCCTGATACGGTTTTCCTCTGTGTAGCTGGTGGGTTCTGTTTTTTTTTCTTTTTTGGTTCAAGGTAGATTTTATTCCTCTTTTTTGTATTTACAGATATAAGCATGGAAATAATTTATTCATATAAATACATGTATGTGAAGGGAAGAATATTTTTTCTGTTTTACTTTTTGTAATTTGAATTTTATTTTATTTTTTTATACAGCAGGTTCTTTTTGGTTATCTATTTTATACATATAAATGTATACATGCCAATCCCAATCTCTCAACTCCTCCCACCACCACCCCCCAACAGCTTTCCCCCCTTGGTGTCCATACGTTTGTTGTCTACATCTGTTGCTCTATTTCTGCCTTGCAAAACGGTTCATCTGTACAATTTGTCTAGGTTCCACATATAGCCATTAATAGACAAGATTTCTTTTTCTCTTTCTGACTTACTTCACTCTGTATGACAGTCTCTAGATCCATCAACGTCTCTACAAATGACCCAATTTCATTCCTTTTTATGGCTTAGTAATATTCCATTTTATATATGTACCACGTCTTTATGCATTCGTCTGTCTGTGGGCATTTAGGTTGCTTCCATTTCCTGGATATTGTAAATAGTGATGCAATGAACATTGCGGTGAATGTCTCTTTTTGATTTATGGTTTTGTCTGGGTATATGCCCAGTAGTGGGACTGCTGTATCATATGGTAATTCTATTCTTAGTTTTATAAGAAACTCCATAACTTTCTCCACAGTGACTGTATCAATTTCATTCCCAACAATAGCGGAAGAGGGTTCCTTATCTCCACACCCTTTCCAGCATTTGTTGTTTGTAGATTTTCTGATGATGCCCATTCTAACAGGTGTGAGGTGATACACCATGGATGAGTCTATTTCGTTGAGCAAAGAGTAGGTCTTGTCTATTACATATTTGGCTTATGGAACGGTATGTGTGCTAATTTCAATCTCTGGTTTTATACAGCACCGCAACTCAACTTTCCCCTTAAGCAAGCATAAGTTTTTATCTAAATGTGAGACTCTGTTCGGTTTTGGAATTCAGTTTATGTGTAGCCAAGTTTACACTCTCTCTATTAGTGATATCTTATGATAATTACCTTTCTCTGTGTGACCTATTTCTCTTAGAATCATCATACTTAAATCCACTCAATTTGCTGCTACAGGCCTGATGACATTGATTTCATTGCTGAGTGATATTCCATTGTACGTAAGTAGCACAACTCCTTTATCCATATTTTTCTTTCTGGGATATTTAATTTGTACTGGACTCAAGGTTCTTGTAAACACAGCAGCCCTAAATTTGGTGTTGGCTGTGTCTTGTTGATTTTAATTTTCCTAAGCTATAGGGCCAAAAGTGGAAGTGCCCTAGGGTCTGTAGCTTTGTTTTTCAGATGTTTCAGGATACACCATAAACATCTCCAGAGTGTCTGTTGGCAATTTACATCCCGCCCATCAGCATAACAAGGCTCCCTGTTCTCCATGGCCTGTCCTGTGTTTCTGGTTTTTACACATTTTTCAGATGGCCCTTTTGACGAATGGGAAATGAGACTTCATTGTAGTGCGGATTTCCATTGCTCGAGTGCTTGGTTGGCCAAAAAGGGCATATGTGTTTTTTCCTGAATATATTCAGGAAAAAATGTTTACGCACTTTTGTCCAAGTGCATCACTGTCAAAGATCTGCCGCTTTTCACATGCTTTAAACGCAATTCCAATCTACCTCCTGAAATATGATTCCTGCAATTCTGCCTCGTTTTGAAGTCCTCTTTGCAGACTTACTTCAGTATATTTTTGCCAATAGCTGTCATTTATAACTCTGCAGGTTTGTGAATTACAGTGCCTGTGATTTCCTTTCTTAACTCATTTCCTTGAAAGCTGGCCAAAGAACCGCAGGTTTGCTTTAGGCCATAATCAGGGTCTGGCACGGCACTCTGAGCCTTTGGTTAATTCCTCTTCCTGGTGGGAAATTAGAGTTAAATGTGCCCCTCCGGACACCTGCCTCACTCCCAGCCCCTTGGTGATGTGTGTCCTGTGGTTTGAGGCCACATGTGCTGGGTTCCTCACCTTTGGCTGATGTGGCCCCACTGGTGTGAGGACACTCCTGCCTGGTTCCCATCCCCTTGGTGATGTGGGCCATCCGGTGAGAGTCTGATCCTGGTTGGGTTCCTCACACTTCTGTGAGGTGGGCCCTCTTCTCTGACGTCACTCCTGCCTGGCTGGCACACCCCGCCTTGGCGAATTCGGCCCTCTGGTGGGATTTGGTGCCTGCTGGGTGTCTCCTGCCCTCGGTAATGAGGGCCCTCTGGCGTCAGGCCCTAATTCCTGGGCTCCCAATATTTTCTGATATGCGCCCTGTGGTTCGAGTACACTCCTGCCAGGTTCCCAACCCCATGGGAATGTGGGCCTTCTGCTCTGAGGTCCCAACCGTGGGTTGCTCAGTTTCATGATGAGGGCCCTCTGCTGTGAGTTCTCTCCGGCCTGGATCCCATAGCCTCGCTGCTCCTGGCCACCTGCTGGGAGGTTCCAACTGCGGGATTCCTCACCTTTTTTCTTCTATGGACCCTCTGTTTTGAGACTCCTCCTGCCTGCCTCACTCCCAGTCCCTTGGTGATGTGTGTCCTCTGGTGTGAGGCCACGTGTGCTGGGTCCCTCGCCTTTGGATGATGTGGCCACACTGGTGTGAGGACACTCCTGCCTGCTTCCTATCCCCTTGATGATGTGGGCCCTCTGGTGAGAGTCTGATCCTGGCTGGGTTCCTCACCCTTCTGTGAGGTGGGCCCTCTGCTGTGAGGTCACTCCTGCCTGGCTGGCACACCCCACCTGGACAACATCGGCCCTCTTGTGGCACTTGGAGCCTGCTGGGAGCCTCCTCCCCTCGGTGATGGGGGCCCTCTAGCGTCAGGCCCTAACTGCTGGGTACCCACATTTTCTGATACGTGCTAAGTGGTGCGAGGACACTCCTGCGAGGTTCCCATCCCCATGGGCATGTGGGCCTTCTGCTCTAAGGTCCCAACACCTGTGTTGTTCACCGTTTCATGATGTTGTCTCTCTGGTGTTAGTTCACTCAGGCCTAGATCCCATAGACTCTGTGCTCTGAGCCGACTGCTGGGAGGTTCCTACTGCTGGATTCCTTACCTTTTTTATTCTTTGGGTCCTGTGTTTTTATGCTCCTACTTCCTGACTCACTCCCAGCCCCTTTGTGATGTAGGTCCTCTGGTTTAAGGCCACATGTACCGGTTTCCTCACCTTTATTGATGTGGCCCCACTGGTGTGAGGACACTCCTGCCTGGTTCCCATCCCCTTGGTGATTGGGGCCCACTTGTGAGAGTCTGATCCTGTCTGGATTCCTCACACTTCTGGGAGGTGGGCCCTCTGCTGTGAGGTCACTCCTGCCTGGCTGGCACACGTCACGTTGGCGATGTGGGCCCTCAGTTGGGAGTTGGTGCCTGCTGGGAGTCTCCTCCCCTCGGTAATGAGGGCCCTCTGGCGTCAGGCCCTAACTCATGGGCTCCCAAAATTTTCTGATGTGCGCCCTGTCGTGTGAGTACACTCCAGCCAGGGTCCCTTCCCTAGGGGATGTGGGCTTTCTGCTCTGTGGTCCCAACGGCTGGGTTGCTCACAGTGTCAGAATGTGGGCCCTCTGTTTTGAGTTCAGTCAGGCCTGGATCCCATAGCCTCGCTGCTCCTGGCCGCCTGCTGGGAGGTTCCAACTGCGGGATTCCTCACCTTTTTTACGCAATGGGCCCTCTGTTTTGAGGCTCCTCCTGCCTGCCTCACTCCCAGCCCCTTGGTGATGTGTGTCCTGTAGTTTGAGGCCACGTGTGCTGGGTCCGTCACATTTCGGTGATGTGGCCCCACTGGTGTGAGGACACTCCTGCCTGGTTTCCATTCCCTTGGTGATGTGGGCCCTCTGGTGAGAGTCTGATCCTCTTTGGGTTCCTCACACTTTTGTGTGGTTGGCCCTCTGCTCTGAGGTCACTCCTGCCTGGCTGGCACACCCCGCATTGGCGACGTCGGCCCTCTGGTAGCAGTTGGAGCTTGCTGGGAGCCTCCTCTCCTCAGTGATGAGGGCCCTCTGGCGTCCGGCCCTAACTGCTGGGCTCCCCACATTTTCTGTTGTGTGCCCACTGGTGCGATGACACTCCTGCTTGGTTCCCTTCCCCATGGGGATGTGGGCCTTGTGCTCTGAGGTCACAACGGCTGGGTTGCTTACAGTATCACGATGAGGGCCCTCTGTTGTGAGCTCATCACTGCCTGGATCCCATAGCCTCGGTGCTCTGGGCCGCCTGCTGGGATGTTCCAACTGCTGGATTCCTCACCATTTTATACAATGGGCCATGTGTTTTGAGGTTAATCCTGCCTGCCTCGCTCTGAGACCCATGGTGATGTGGGTCTTCTGGTTTGAGGCCACATGTGCTGGGTACCTCAACTTTTGATGATGTAGCCCCACGGGTGTGAGGACACTCGTGCCTGATTCCCAGCCCCTTGCTTATGTGGGCACTCTGGTGAGAGTCTGATCATGACTGGGTTCCTTACCCTTCTGTGAGGTGGGCGCTCTGATGTGAGGTCACTCCTGCCTGGATGGCTCACGTCGCCTTGGCGACGTAGGCCCTCTGTTGGCCACTGAAGCATGCTGGGAGCCTCCTACCCTCTTTAATGAGGGCCCTGGAAGAAACGCATATGCCCTTTTTGACCAAGTGCATCATTGTCGAAGTTCTGCCTCTTCTCCTATACTTTCAGAGGACTTCCCATCTACCTCCTGAAATCGTATTCCTGGAATTCTGCCCCGCGTTCAAGTCCTCTTTGCAGCCTTACTTCAATATATTTTTGGACGATAGCTGTCATTTATAACTCTGCAGGTTTGTGAATTACAGTGCCCCTGAGCTCCATTCTTCAACTCGCTTTCTTGTGAGCTGGCCGCAAAACCGCAGGATTGCTTCAGGCCCTAATCTGGTTCCGGCACGGCATGTTGAGCCTTTGGCTAATTCCTCTTCCTGATGGGAAATGAGCGTTAAATTTGCTCGTGCAGACACCTACAGCTAATCTCTCATTGGTTCTCCCTATTCCTGTTCATCTTGCTCAGAAATTCCAAACTGTGCCAAACAGGAGGTTAAAGGCACTGACTCTCCAATTGGGGAAAGAGTTAGTAAAGCGTCTGGAATGGTAAAACCGAGTATGAGGGGAAGAAAACTGAGATGCATTTAAAAAGGTTTCCCGGTCACACGGTGGACCATATTCTGGGTTTCCCATGCGTGTTTTACCTGAAGGAAGAATCCCTTAAACCTGGAGAGGTGGGACCCATGCAATGGGTACCATGCAGTATGACTTCAAATGGCCTGCATTTTCTCACCGAACCTCACCAATGCTATCAGCCCAAAGTGTCGAACCTTATGTCTCACTCAGCTCTAGGTGTAGATGTGGTAAATCCAGGTTGCATCACAAGCCCTGAATGAATTATTTAAGAATTGCTCTCTATTTCACTGTCATTGTGTTTGTTTTTGTAGTTTATTTTGATAATGGGATTTATCGGATTTTCTCTGCTGCCTTCATGCAGCTGTACACACACTTGATTCTCTTATGGAGACATATAAATCCATGGGTTTGAAGATTCTTACTAGTCATGTGTAATCCTAGGAGTTGAATATGGTGTGTTTAGTCCATTTCGTTGAGCAAGGTGTAAGTCTTGACTATTACATATTTGGCTTATGGAAAGGTATGTGTGCTAATTTCTATCTCTGGTTTTATGCAGCACCCCACCTCACCTTTCCCCATAAGCAAGCATAAGTTGGTGTTCTAAATTTGAGACCCTGTTCTGTTTTGTAATTCAGTTCATGTGTAGCCAAGTTTACATTCCGTGTATTAGTGATATCTTATGATGTTTCATTTTCTGTGTGACTTATTTCACTTAGAATCATCGTACCTGGATCCACTCAATATGCCGCGACGGGCCTGATGACATAGATTTCATTGGTGAGTGATATTCCATTGTACGTGCGTACCACAACTTCTTTAACCATTTTTCACATTCTGGGATATTTAACTTGGACCGTAGACGACGTTCTTGTAAACAGAGCTGTCCCAAACTTTGGGGTGGCTGTGTGTTTTTGATTTTAATTTCCGTAAGCTATAGGACCATAAGTGGAAGTGACATAGGCTGTGTTGCTTTGTTTCCTACGTGTTTCTGGAAACACCATACACTTCTCCAGAGTGGCTGTTTGCAATTTACATCCCCCCCATCAGCATAACAAGTCTCCCTGTTCTCCATGACCTGTCCTGCCTTTCTGGATTTTACACTTTTTCAGATGCCCCTTTTGACCGGGGGGCAGTGAGACTTCATTGTAGTGCAGATTTCATTTACCTGCTTGCTTGCTTGGCCAAAAATGGCGTATGCGTTTTTTCATGAATATATTCAGGAAAAAACGCATACGCACTTTTTGGCCAGTGCATCATTGTCGACATTCTGCCTCTATTCCTATGCTTTAAGTGCAATTCCAGTCTACCCCCTGAAATCGTTTTCCTGAAATTCTGCCCCGCTTTCAAGTCCTCTTCGAAGACTTACTTCAATACATTTTTGGACGATAGCTGTCATTCATAACTCTGCAGGTTTGTGAATTACAGTGCCCCTGAGCTCGTTTCCTCAACTCGCTTTCTTGTGAGCTGGCCGCAAAACCGCAGGATTGCTGCAGGCCCTAATCTGTTTCCGTCAGGGCACACTGAGCCTTTGGTGAATTCCTCTTCCTGGTGGGAAATGAGCGTTCCATTTGCCCGTGCAGACACCTACAGCTAGTCTCTCATTGTTTCTCCCTATTCCTGTTAATCTTGCGTAGAAATTGAAAACTGTGCCAAACAGGAGGTTAAAGGCACTGACTCTCCAAGTGGGGAGAATGTTAGTAAAGTGTCTGGAATGGTGAACCCGAGTACCAGGGTTCGAAAACTGAGATATATTTGAAAACGTTTCCCAATCACACGGTGGACAATACTCTGGGTTTCCCATGCATGTCTTAGCTGAAGGAAAAATCCCTTAAACCTGGAGAGCTGGGAACCATGGAATGGGTACCATGCAGTATGACTACAAAGGGTCTGCGTTTGCTCACCGAACCTCACAAATGCTATCAGCCCGAAGTGTCCAGCCGTATATCTCACCCAGCTCTGGGTGTAGATGTGGTAAATCCAGGTTGCATCACAAGCCCTGAATGAATTATTTAAGAATTGCTCTCTATTTCACTGTCAATGTGTTTTGGTTTTGAACTTTATTTTGATAATGGGATTTATCGGATTTTCACTGCTGCGTTTAGGCTGCTGTACACACGCTTGATTTCCTTATGGAGACATATAAATCCATGGGTTTTAAGATTCTTACTTGTCAGGTATATTCCCAGGCTTTGAGTCCGTTTCGTTGAGCAAGGAGTAGGTCTTGTCTATTATATATTTGGCTTATGGAACGGTATCTGTGCTAATTTCAAGCTCTGGTTTTATGCAGCACCCCAACTCACCTTTCCCCATAAGCAAGCATAAGTTGGTTTTCTAAATTGGAGACCCTGTTCTGTTTTGTAATTCAGTTCATGGATAGCCAAGTTTACATTCCGTGGATTAGTCATATCTTATGATGTTTCTTTTTCTGTGTGACTTATTTCTCGTAAAATCATCATACTTGAATCCACTCATTATGCCGCTACGGGCCTGAAGACGTAGATTTCATTGCTGAGTGATATTCCATTGTACGTGCGTACCAGAACTTCTTTATCGATTTTTTCCTTTCTCGGATATTTAACTTGTACCGTAGACAAGGTTCTTGTAAACAGAGCCATCCCAAACTTTAGGGTGGCTGTGTGTTTGTGATTTTAATTACCCTAAGCTATAGGACCATAGTGGAAGTGACATAGGCTGTCTTGCTTTGTTTCCTACGTGTTTCAGGATACACCATACATTTCTCCAGAGTGGCTGTTGGCAATTTACATCCCGCCCATCAGCATAACAAGGCTCCCTGTTCTCCAAGACCTGTCCTGCCTTTCTGGATTTTACACTTTTTTCAGATGGCCCTTTTGACTGGGGGGCAGTGAGACTTCATTGTAGTGCAGATTTCCTTTACACGCTTGCTTGGTTGGCCAAAAAGTGCGTATGCGTTTTTTCCTGAATATATTCAGGAAAAAACGCATACGCCCTTTTTGGCCAAGTGCATCATTGTCGACATTCTGCCTCTTTTCCTATGCTTTAAGTGCAATTCCAGTCTACCCCCTGAAATCGTTTTCCTGAAATTCTGCCCCGCTTTCAAGTCCTCTTTGAAGACTTACTTCAGTACATTTTTGGACGATAGCTGTCATTCATAACTCTGCAGGTTTGTGAATTACAGTGCCCCTGAGCTCCTTTCTTCAACTCCTTTTCTTGTGAGCTGCCCGCAAAACCGCAGGATTGCTTCAGGCCGTAATATGTTTCCGGCCGGGCACGCTGAGCCTTTGGTTAATTCCACTTCCTGGTGGGAAATGATCGTTCAATTTGCCCGTGCAGACACCAATAGGTAGTCTCTCATTGGTTCTCCCTATGCCTGTTCATCTTGCGCAGAAATTGCAAACTGTGCCAAACAGGAGGTTAAAGGCACTGACTCTCCAAGTGGGGAGAGTGTTAGTAAAGCGTCTGGAATGGTGAACCCGAGTACCAGGGGACGAAAACTGAGATGCATTTGAAAACGTTTCCCAATCACACGGCGGACGATAGTCTGGGTTTCCCATTCATGTTTTAGCTGAAGGAAGAATCCCTTAAACCTGGAGATTTGGGACCCATGGAATGGGTACCATGCAGTATGACTTCAAAGGGTCTGCGTTTGCTCACCGAACCTCACCAATGCTATCAGCCTGAAGTGCCCAGCCTTATGTCTCACCCAGCTCTGGGTGTAGATGTGGTAAATCCAGGTTGCATCACAAGCCCTGAATGAATTATTTAAGAATTGCTCTCTATTTCACTGTCATTGTGTTTTGTTTTTGAAATTTATTTTGATAATGGGATTTATCGCATTTTCACTGCTGCGTTTAGGCCGCTGTACACACGCTTGATTTCCTTATGGAGACATATAAATCCATGGGTTTTAAGATTCTTACTTGTCAGGTATCTTGCCAGGCATTGAATATGGGGTGTTGAGTCCATTTCGTTGAGCAAGGAGTAGGTCTTGTCTATTATATATTTGGCTTATGGAACGGTATCTGTGCTAATTTCAATCTCTGGTTTTATGCAGCACCCCAACTCACCTTTCCCCATAAGCAAGCATAAGTTAGTTTTCTAAATTTGAGACCCTGTTCTGTTTTGTAATTCAGTTCCTGTGTAGCCAACTTTACATTCCGTGTATTAGTGATATCTTATGATGTTTCTTTTTCTGTGTGACTTATTTCTCGTAGAATCATCGTACCTGAATCCACTCATTAGGCCGCTACGGGCCTGATGACGTAGATTTCATTGCTGAGTGATATTCCATTGTACGTGCGTACCACAACTTCTTTATCCATTTTTTGCTTTCTGGGATATTTTACTTGTACCGTAGACGAGGTTCTTGTAAACAGAGCCGTCACAAACTCTGGGGTGGCTGTGTGTTTTTGATTTTAATTTCCCTAAGCTATAGGACCATAAGTGGAAGTGCCATAGGCTGTGTTGCTTTGTTTCCTACGTGTTTCTGGAAACACCATACACTTTTCCAGAGTGGTTGTTGGCAATTTACATCCCGCCCATCAGCATGACAAGGCTCCCTGTTCTCCATGACCTGTCCTGACTTTCTGGATTTTACATTTTTTTCAGATGGCCCTTTTGACCGGGGGGCAGTGAGACTTCATTGTAGTGCAGATTTCCATTACACGCTTGCTTGGTTGGCCAAAAAGGGCGTATGCGTTTTTTCCTGAATATATTCAGGAAAAAACGCATACGCCCTTTTTGGCCAAGTGCATCATTGTCGACATTCTGCCTCTTTTCCTATGCTTTTAGTACAATTCCAGTCTACCCCCTGAAATCGTTTTTCTGAAATTCTGCCCCGCTTTCAAGTCCTCTTCGAAGACTTACTTCAATACATTTTTGGACGATAGCTGTCATTCATAACTCTGCAGGTTTGTGAATTACAGTGCCCCTGAGCTCATTTCTTCAACTCGCTTTCTTGTGAGCTGGCCGCAAAACCGCAGGATTGCTTCAGGCCCTAATCTGTTTCCGGCAGGGCACGCTGAGCCTTTGGTTAATTCCTCTTCCTGGTGGGAAATGAGCGTTCCATTTGCCCGTGCAGACACCTACAGCTAGTCTCTCATTGCTTCTCCCTATTCCTGTTCATCTTGCGCAGAAATTGCAAACTGTGCCAAACAGGAGGTTAATGGCACTGACTCTCCAAGTGGGGAGAGTGTTAGTAAAGCGTTCAAATGTTGATCCCGAGTACCAGGGGACGAAAACTGAGATGCATTTGTAAACGTTTCCCAATCACACGGTGGACCATAATCTGGGTTTCCCATGCATGTTTTAGCTGAAGGAAGAATCCCTTAAACCTGGAGAGTTGGGACCCATGGAATGGGTACCATGCAGTATGACTTCAAAGGGTCTGCGTTTGCTCACCGAACCTCACCAATGCTATCAGCCCGAAGTGTCCAGCCTTATGTCTCATCCAGCTCTGCGTGTAGATGTGGTAAATACAGGTTGCATCACAAGCCCTGAATGAATTGTTTAAGAATTGCTCTCTATTTCACTGTCATTGTGTTTTGTTTTTGAAATTCATTTTGATAATGGGATTTATCGGATTTTCACTGCTGCTTTTAGGCCACTGTACACACGCTTGATTTCCTTATGGAGACATATAAATCCATGGGTTTTAAGATTCTTACTTGTCAGGTATCTTCCCAGGCGTTGAATATAGGGTGTTGAGTCCATTTCGTTGAGCAAGGAGTAGGTTTTGTCTATTATATATTTGGCTTATGGAACGGTATCTGTGCTAATTTCAATCTCTGGTTTTATGCAGCATCCCAACTGACCTTTCCCCATAAGCAAGCATAAGTTGGTTTTCTAAATTTGAGACACTGTTCTGTTTTGTAATTCAGTTCATGTGTGGCCAAGTTTACATTCCGTGTATTAGTGATATCTCATGATGTTTCTTTTTCTGTGTGACTTATTTGTCGTAGAATCATCGTACCTGAATCCACTCATTATGCCGCTACGGGCCTGATGACATAGGTTTCATTGCTGAGTGATATTCCATTGTACGTGCGTAGCACAACTTCTTTATCCATTTTTTGCTTTCTCGGATATTTAACTTGTACCATAGATGAGGTTCTTGTAAACAGAGCCATCCCAAATTTTGGGGTGGCTGTGTGTTTTTGATTTTAATTTCTCTAAGCTATAGGACCATAAGTGGAAGTGCCATAGGCTGTGTTGCTTTGTTTCCTACGTGTTTCAGGAAACACCATACACTTCTCCAGAGTGGCTGTTGGCAATTTACATCCCGCCCATCAGCATAACAAGGCTCCCTGTTCTCCATGACCTGTCCTGCCTTTCTGGAATTTACACTTTTTTCAGATGGCCCTTTTGACCGGGGGGCAGTGAGACTTCATTGTAGTACAGATTTCCTTTACACGCTTGCTTGGTTGGCCAAAAAGGGCGTATGCGTTTTTTCCGGAATATATTCAGGAAAAAACGCATACGCCCTTTTTGGCCAAGTGCATCATTGTCGACATTCTGCCTCTAATCTTATTCTTTAAGTGCAATTCCAGTCTACCCCCTGAAATCGTTTTCCTGAAATTCTGCCCCGATTTCACGTCCTCTTCGAAGACTTACTTCAAAACATTTTTGGACGATAGGTGTCATTCATAACTCTGCAGGTTTGTGAATTACAGTGCCCCTGAGCTCCTTTCTTCAACTTGCTTTCTTGTGAGCTGGCTGCAAACCCGCAGGATTGCTTCAGGCCCTAATATGGTTCCGGCATGGCATGCTGAGCCTTTGGTTAATTCCTCTTCCTGGTGGGAAATGAGCGTTAAATTTCCATGTTCAGACACCTTCACATGAGTCGTCATGGTGCCCCTTTGCCCCGGTTATCTCTATGGAGATTGGAGTTGGAAGGCCTCCTCACTCAAGATCAGTGTGCCCATGGAGCCAACCCTGCAACTTCAGGGCATGGTTGGGGGTTAGGATCACCACGAGGGTTCCTTTTTCCTTAGGAGGGAGGTGGCCTTTTGGGCTGCTGATTTCCAGGTTATCAGATACTGCCAGTATCTTGGCCAGATGTGGCGGGGGGCCAAGCCCCTTGGTGACCGTAGTTTATCCTACCTGGATCGCATTCTTGCATTGTTCCATTTCAAGTGGTCCCAGGTTTTGCACTAATACTCCAATGGCGATTCACCGTTCACCAGGAATGTAAAGGTCAAAGGGTTTAGCTAAATTAGGGAGTTCCAGGGCAAGGGTCTGAATTGACTGCTCTTTCCATTCTTGAAAGGCCACTTCTGCATTCTATTCAAAAGGATCATCACCTTTTCCTTTCAGTGTTTCATATAGAGGCCGAGCTAGTAGACTGTAGTTAGGGATCCAGAAGCAGCAAACCCTGGCCTCCCCAGGAACCCCTAAGCTGTCTTCTAGTTTCAGAAATGGGTAAGGCTGTAAATTGTTTCTTCCCTTTCCTGGGATGGGCTTCTCCGACCTTCTGTGAGAATGAAGCCCAGGCAGGTCACCGTAGTCTGTGATATTTGAGTTTTTTCTTGGACAACTTGTATCCTTTATTGGCTTGGTAGTTCAGAGGTCTCCTTAGTAGGGCTGGAGATCAGAATGTCGTCTGCATATTGAAGGAGTGTTTCCTTTTCCAGAGGTAGAACTTTTAGGTCTTTAGCTGAGCTTTCCCCAAAGATGGTGTGGGAATTTTTGAACCCTTGGGGCAACACGGCCCGGAAGTATTGTTTTAGTTGTATGTTGAGTCCTGCCACTCACAAGCCAAAATTTCTTGTGACTCTGGGACTAATAGAATACAAAGGAAGGCATCATTGAAGACTAATACAGAATACCATGTCCTGGTGGTTGGTAGAATGACCAGCAGGGTGTAGCATTTAGGAACTACTGGAGGTATATCCTCGGTGGCTTCACTGACTGTCCTGACATCCTTTACCAGGACTCCAGCAGCCCATGGGGCTCTCGAGGTCAGGCCAATCCCAGGATATGGAGCTCACCTGGGCAGGTACCCCACCCCAGCCCACGGGGCTCTCGTGTTCAGGACCCTCCCAGGATATGGGGTTCCCTGGGCAGGTCCCCCTGCAGCCCATGGGGCTCTCGTGGTCAGGCCCCTCCCAGGATACAGAGCTACCCTTGCAGGTACCATGGCAGGGCTGGGAACACAGGAACCGTGCATATCACCCTCATTGCAGAGCACTCCCAGCTCACCTGTCACTCAGATCTGACACAGAGCATCTCAGAGCAGGACTTGAACTAACAAACAGCAGCTCCGACAGGTCTGTGACCCTGGGCATCACTCTGTGTGGCCTCCCTCCATCTGGTTTTCCAGAGACTTCCACTGCACCCGGGCACCAGGCCTCTGTCTCCACCCACCAGCCACCCCTCCTCTCCCTGACTCCTGGGTTCCTCTCATTAGGAGAGGGTTTTCTTGAAGTTGTCTCCCACTCATGGGCCAGATAATATAATTAGAAAACAAGCCAGAGCTGCAGCCCCTTGTCTATCCTGACTCTCAGGAGCCCACACCTGTTCCTTGGACCTGGCCGATTCAGCAAGTTCCAGTTTCTGCAACTGTGAGCCCCTGAGGGGTGATTATTGGCTGGCCTGGGAAGCCTGACCGTGCCGGCCAGCCCTCCCCAGGTGTGCCTGGGTTCAGATCAATATAAACACCGCTCCAGGCAGCAAGAGCCCCTGCAGCTGTGCCTGACGCCATTTTCTCTGCCCTGTCAGCAGTCTTGGGGCTGGACTGGTGGGAGGGAGTGAGAGGCCACGGCTTTGTGGGTGGCCCAGTGTGAGTGGGGCTCTGCTGGACTTTCTGCAGCAGTTGCCAAGATGCCACCTGCTAAAGAAGAGGATGTGTCACTCATACCTGCCGCTGGAATTTCTCCCTGGGCAGAGGTGAGTGAGGAAGAAAGCAGTGGGGGCCGGGACAGCAGGGGTATCTCAGGCAGGGAAATGGAAAGCTTCCAGAAGAGCACCCAGGACCAGGACCATCCTGGCTGGCCTGCAGGCACCAAGTCGGCTGGCATGCTGTCGCTCATGTGGCTCCATGGCCCTTCCTCTAGGCTTTCAAGTCCTTGTACATATTCAGGTGTTTTACCTGGGAAGGGTGGGAACATTTCAGCAGCAGCTGGCCTGGGGCTCAGCCCACGTTTACTCACAGATGCCTCGGCACGGTCCCCCAGCTTTGCAATGAGGACGCTTGTTGCGTGGGGCCTGCTGGCTGAATGGGAGATGATTCCCCACCACCGACCAACTTCAGAATTGTTTACAACTGGAGCAAGTGCCCTGATACGGTTTTCCTCTGTGTAGCTGGTGGGTTCTGTTTTTTTTTCTTTTTTGGTTCAAGGTAGATTTTATTCCTCTTTTTTGTATTTACAGATATAAGCATGGAAATAATTTATTCATATAAATACATGTATGTGAAGGGAAGAATATTTTTTCTGTTTTACTTTTTGTAATTTGAATTTTATTTTATTTTTTTATACAGCAGGTTCTTTTTGGTTATCTATTTTATACATATAAATGTATACATGCCAATCCCAATCTCTCAACTCCTCCCACCACCACCCCCCAACAGCTTTCCCCCCTTGGTGTCCATACGCTTGTTGTCTACATCTGTTGCTCTATTTCTGCCTTGCAAAACGGTTCATCTGTACAATTTGTCTAGGTTCCACATATAGCCATTAATAGACAAGATTTCTTTTTCTCTTTCTGACTTACTTCACTCTGTATGACAGTCTCTAGATCCATCAACGTCTCTACAAATGACCCAATTTCATTCCTTTTTATGGCTTAGTAATATTCCATTTTATATATGTACCACGTCTTTATGCATTCGTCTGTCTGTGGGCATTTAGGTTGCTTCCATTACCTGGATATTGTAAATAGTGATGCAATGAACATTGCGGTGAATGTCTCTTTTTGATTTATGGTTTTGTCTGGGTATATGCCCAGTAGTGGGATTGCTGTATCATATGGTAATTCTATTCTTAGTTTTATAAGAAACTCCATAACTTTCTCCACAGTGACTGTATCAATTTCATTCCCAACAATAGCGGAAGAGGGTTCCTTATCTCCACACCCTTTCCAGCATTTGTTGTTTGTAGATTTTCTGATGATGCCCATTCTAACAGGTGTGAGGTGATACACCATGGATGAGTCTATTTCGTTGAGCAAAGAGTAGGTCTTGTCTATTACATATTTGGCTTATGGAACGGTATGTGTGCTAATTTCAATCTCTGGTTTTATACAGCACCGCAACTCAACTTTCCCCTTAAGCAAGCATAAGTTTTTATCTAAATGTGAGACTCTGTTCGGTTTTGGAATTCAGTTTATGTGTAGCCAAGTTTACACTCTCTCTATTAGTGATATCTTATGATAATTACCTTTCTCTGGGTGACCTATTTCTCTTAGAATCATCATACTTAAATCCACTCAATTTGCTGCTACAGGCCTGATGACATTGATTTCATTGCTGAGTGATATTCCATTGTACGTAAGTAGCACAACTCCTTTATCCATATTTTTCTTTCTGGGATATTTAATTTGTACTGGACTCAAGGTTCTTGTAAACACAGCAGCCCTAAATTTGGTGTTGGCTGTGTCTTGTTGATTTTAATTTTCCTAAGCTATAGGGCCAAAAGTGGAAGTGCCCTAGGGTCTGTAGCTTTGTTTTTCAGATGTTTCAGGATACACCATAAACATCTCCAGAGTGTCTGTTGGCAATTTACATCCCGCCCATCAGCATAACAAGGCTCCCTGTTCTCCATGGCCTGTCCTGTGTTTCTGGTTTTTACACATTTTTCAGATGGCCCTTTTGACGAATGGGAAATGAGACTTCATTGTAGTGCGGATTTCCATTGCTCGAGTGCTTGGTTGGCCAAAAAGGGCATATGTGTTTTTTCCTGAATATATTCAGGAAAAAATGTTTACGCACTTTTGTCCAAGTGCATCACTGTCAAAGATCTGCCGCTTTTCACATGCTTTAAACGCAATTCCAATCTACCTCCTGAAATATGATTCCTGCAATTCTGCCTCGTTTTGAAGTCCTCTTTGCAGACTTACTTCAGTATATTTTTGCCAATAGCTGTCATTTATAACTCTGCAGGTTTGTGAATTACAGTGCCTGTGATTTCCTTTCTTAACTCATTTCCTTGAAAGCTGGCCAAAGAACCGCAGGTTTGCTTTAGGCCATAATCAGGGTCTGGCACGGCACTCTGAGCCTTTGGTTAATTCCTCTTCCTGGTGGGAAATTAGAGTTAAATGTGCCCCTCCGGACACCTGCCTCACTCCCAGCCCCTTGGTGATGTGTGTCCTGTGGTTTGAGGCCACATGTGCTGGGTTCCTCACCTTTGGCTGATGTGGCCCCACTGGTGTGAGGACACTCCTGCCTGGTTCCCATCCCCTTGGTGATGTGGGCCATCCGGTGAGAGTCTGATCCTGGTTGGGTTCCTCACACTTCTGTGAGGTGGGCCCTCTTCTCTGACGTCACTCCTGCCTGGCTGGCACACCCCGCCTTGGCGAATTCGGCCCTCTGGTGGGATTTGGTGCCTGCTGGGTGTCTCCTGCCCTCGGTAATGAGGGCCCTCTGGCGTCAGGCCCTAATTCCTGGGCTCCCAATATTTTCTGATATGCGCCCTGTGGTTCGAGTACACTCCTGCCAGGTTCCCAACCCCATGGGAATGTGGGTCTTCTGCTCTGAGGTCCCAACCGTGGGTTGCTCAGTTTCATGATGAGGGCCCTCTGCTGTGAGTTCTCTCCGGCCTGGATCCCATAGCCTCGCTGCTCCTGGCCACCTGCTGGGAGGTTCCAACTGCGGGATTCCTCACCTTTTTTCTTCTATGGACCCTCTGTTTTGAGACTCCTCCTGCCTGCCTCACTCCCAGTCCCTTGGTGATGTGTGTCCTCTGGTGTGAGGCCACGTGTGCTGGGTCCCTCGCCTTTGGATGATGTGGCCACACTGGTGTGAGGACACTCCTGCCTGCTTCCTATCCCCTTGATGATGTGGGCCCTCTGGTGAGAGTCTGATCCTGGCTGGGTTCCTCACCCTTCTGTGAGGTGGGCCCTCTGCTGTGAGGTCACTCCTGCCTGGCTGGCACACCCCACCTGGACAACATCGGCCCTCTTGTGGCACTTGGAGCCTGCTGGGAGCCTCCTCCCCTCGGTGATGGGGGCCCTCTAGCGTCAGGCCCTAACTGCTGGGTACCCACATTTTCGGATACGTGCTAAGTGGTGCGAGGACACTCCTGCGAGGTTCCCATCCCCATGGGCATGTGGGCCTTCTGCTCTAAGGTCCCACCACCTGTGTTGTTCACCGTTTCATGATGTTGTCTCTCTGGTGTTAGTTCACTCAGGCCTAGATCCCATAGACTCTGTGCTCTGAGCCGACTGCTGGGAGGTTCCTACTGCTGGATTCCTTACCTTTTTTATTCTTTGGGTCCTGTGTTTTTATGCTCCTACTTCCTGACTCACTCCCAGCCCCTTTGTGGTGTAGGTCCTCTGGTTTAAGGCCACATGTACCGGTTTCCTCACCTTTATTGATGTGGCCCCACTGGTGTGAGGACACTCCTGCCTGGTTCCCATCCCCTTGGTGATTGGGGCCCACTTGTGAGAGTCTGATCCTGTCTGGATTCCTCACACTTCTGGGAGGTGGGCCCTCTGCTGTGAGGTCACTCCTGCCTGGCTGGCACACGTCACGTTGGCGATGTGGGCCCTCAGTTGGGAGTTGGTGCCTGCTGGGAGTCTCCTCCCCTCGGTAATGAGGGCCCTCTGGCGTCAGGCCCTAACTCATGGGCTCCCAAAATTTTCTGATGTGCGCCCTGTCGTGTGAGTACACTCCAGCCAGGGTCCCTTCCCTAGGTGATGTGGGCTTTCTGCTCTGTGGTCCCAACGGCTGGGTTGCTCACAGTGTCAGAATGTGGGCCCTCTGTTTTGAGTTCAGTCAGGCCTGGATCCCATAGCCTCGCTGCTCCTGGCCGCCTGCTGGGAGGTTCCAACTGCGGGATTCCTCACCTTTTTTACGCAATGGGCCCTCTGTTTTGAGGCTCCTCCTGCCTGCCTCACTCCCAGCCCCTTGGTGATGTGTGTCCTGTAGTTTGAGGCCACGTGTGCTGGGTCCGTCACATTTCGGTGATGTGGCCCCACTGGTGTGAGGACACTCCTGCCTGGTTTCCATTCCCTTGGTGATGTGGGCCCTCTGGTGAGAGTCTGATCCTCTTTGGGTTCCTCACACTTTTGTGTGGTTGGCCCTCTGCTCTGAGGTCACTCCTGCCTGGCTGGCACACCCCGCATTGGCGACGTCGGCCCTCTGGTAGCAGTTGGAGCTTGCTGGGAGCCTCCTCTCCTCAGTGATGAGGGCCCTCTGGCGTCCGGCCCTAACTGCTGGGCTCCCCACATTTTCTGTTGTGTGCCCACTGGTGCGATGACACTCCTGCTTGGTTCCCTTCCCCATGGGGATGTGGGCCTTGTGCTCTGAGGTCACAACGGCTGGGTTGCTTACAGTATCACGATGAGGGCCCTCTGTTGTGAGCTCATCACTGCCTGGATCCCATAGCCTCGGTGCTCTGGGCCGCCTGCTGGGATGTTCCAACTGCTGGATTCCTCACCATTTTATACAATGGGCCATGTGTTTTGAGGTTAATCCTGCCTGCCTCGCTCTGAGACCCATGGTGATGTGGGTCTTCTGGTTTGAGGCCACATGTGCTGGGTACCTCAACTTTTGATGATGTAGCCCCACGGGTGTGAGGACACTCGTGCCTGATTCCCAGCCCCTTGCTTATGTGGGCACTCTGGTGAGAGTCTGATCATGACTGGGTTCCTTACCCTTCTGTGAGGTGGGCGCTCTGATGTGAGGTCACTCCTGCCTGGATGGCTCACGTCGCCTTGGCGACGTAGGCCCTCTGTTGGCCACTGAAGCATGCTGGGAGCCTCCTACCCTCTTTAATGAGGGCCCTGGAAGAAACGCATATGCCCTTTTTGACCAAGTGCATCATTGTCGATGTTCTGCCTCTTCTCCTATACTTTCAGAGGACTTCCCATCTACCTCCTGAAATCGTATTCCTGGAATTCTGCCCCGCGTTCAAGTCCTCTTTGCAGCCTTACTTCAATATATTTTTGGACGATAGCTGTCATTTATAACTCTGCAGGTTTGTGAATTACAGTGCCCCTGAGCTCCATTCTTCAACTCGCTTTCTTGTGAGCTGGCCGCAAAACCGCAGGATTGCTTCAGGCCCTAATCTGGTTCCGGCACGGCATGTTGAGCCTTTGGCTAATTCCTCTTCCTGATGGGAAATGAGCGTTAAATTTGCTCGTGCAGACACCTACAGCTAATCTCTCATTGGTTCTCCCTATTCCTGTTCATCTTGCTCAGAAATTCCAAACTGTGCCAAACAGGAGGTTAAAGGCACTGACTCTCCAATTGGGGAAAGAGTTAGTAAAGCGTCTGGAATGGTAAAACCGAGTATGAGGGGAAGAAAACTGAGATGCATTTAAAAAGGTTTCCCGGTCACACGGTGGACCATATTCTGGGTTTCCCATGCGTGTTTTACCTGAAGGAAGAATCCCTTAAACCTGGAGAGGTGGGACCCATGCAATGGGTACCATGCAGTATGACTTCAAATGGCCTGCATTTTCTCACCGAACCTCACCAATGCTATCAGCCCAAAGTGTCGAACCTTATGTCTCACTCAGCTCTAGGTGTAGATGTGGTAAATCCAGGTTGCATCACAAGCCCTGAATGAATTATTTAAGAATTGCTCTCTATTTCACTGTCATTGTGTTTGTTTTTGTAGTTTATTTTGATAATGGGATTTATCGGATTTTCTCTGCTGCCTTCATGCAGCTGTACACACACTTGATTCTCTTATGGAGACATATAAATCCATGGGTTTGAAGATTCTTACTAGTCATGTGTAATCCTAGGAGTTGAATATGGTGTGTTTAGTCCATTTCGTTGAGCAAGGTGTAAGTCTTGACTATTACATATTTGGCTTATGGAAAGGTATGTGTGCTAATTTCTATCTCTGGTTTTATGCAGCACCCCACCTCACCTTTCCCCATAAGCAAGCATAAGTTGGTGTTCTAAATTTGAGACCCTGTTCTGTTTTGTAATTCAGTTCATGTGTAGCCAAGTTTACATTCCGTGTATTAGTGATATCTTATGATGTTTCATTTTCTGTGTGACTTATTTCACTTAGAATCATCGTACCTGGATCCACTCAATATGCCGCGACGGGCCTGATGACATAGATTTCATTGGTGAGTGATATTCCATTGTACGTGCGTACCACAACTTCTTTAACCATTTTTCACATTCTGGGATATTTAACTTGGACCGTAGACGACGTTCTTGTAAACAGAGCTGTCCCAAACTTTGGGGTGGCTGTGTGTTTTTGATTTTAATTTCCGTAAGCTATAGGACCATAAGTGGAAGTGACATAGGCTGTGTTGCTTTGTTTCCTACGTGTTTCTGGAAACACCATACACTTCTCAAGAGTGGCTGTTTGCAATTTACATCCCCCCCATCAGCATAACAAGTCTCCCTGTTCTCCATGACCTGTCCTGCCTTTCTGGATTTTACACTTTTTCAGATGCACCTTTTGACCGGGGGTAGTGAGACTTCATTGTAGTGCAGATTTCATTTACCTGCTTGCTTGCTTGGCCAAAAATGGCGTATGCGTTTTTTCATGAATATATTCAGGAAAAAACGCATACGCACTTTTTGGCCAGTGCATCATTGTCGACATTCTGCCTCTATTCCTATGCTTTAAGTGCAATTCCAGCCTACCCCCTGAAATCGTTTTCCTGAAATTCTGCCCCGCTTTCAAGTCCTCTTCGAAGACTTACTTCAATACATTTTTGGACGATAGCTGTCATTCATAACTCTGCAGGTTTGTGAATTACAGTGCCCCTGAGCTCGTTTCCTCAACTCGCTTTCTTGTGAGCTGGCCGCAAAACCGCAGGATTGCTGCAGGCCCTAATCTGTTTCCGTCAGGGCACACTGAGCCTTTGGTGAATTCCTCTTCCTGGTGGGAAATGAGCGTTCCATTTGCCCGTGCAGACACCTACAGCTAGTCTCTCATTGTTTCTCCCTATTCCTGTTAATCTTGCGTAGAAATTGAAAACTGTGCCAAACAGGAGGTTAAAGGCACTGACTCTCCAAGTGGGGAGAATGTTAGTAAAGTGTCTGGAATGGTGAACCCGAGTACCAGGGTTCGAAAACTGAGATATATTTGAAAACGTTTCCCAATCACACGGTGGACAATACTCTGGGTTTCCCATGCATGTCTTAGCTGAAGGAAAAATCCCTTAAACCTGGAGAGCTGGGAACCATGGAATGGGTAATATGCAGTATGACTACAAAGGGTCTGCGTTTGCTCACCGAACCTCACAAATGCTATCAGCCCGAAGTGTCCAGCCGTATATCTCACCCAGCTCTGGGTGTAGATGTGGGAAATCCAGGTTGCATCACAAGCCCTGAATGAATTATTTAAGAATTGCTCTCTATTTCACTGTCAATGTGTTTTGGTTTTGAACTTTATTTTGATAATGGGATTTATCGGATTTTCACTGCTGCGTTTAGGCTGCTGTACACACGCTTGATTTCCTTATGGAGACATATAAATCCATGGGTTTTAAGATTCTTACTTGTCAGGTATATTCCCAGGCTTTGAGTCCGTTTCGTTGAGCAAGGAGTAGGTCTTGTCTATTATATATTTGGCTTATGGAACGGTATCTGTGCTAATTTCAAGCTCTGGTTTTATGCAGCACCCCAACTCACCTTTCCCCATAAGGAAGCATAAGTTGGTTTTCTAAATTTGAGACCCTGTTCTGTTTTGTAATTCAGTTCATGGATAGCCAAGTTTACATTCGGTGTATTAGTCATATCTTATGATGTTTCTTTTTCTGTGTGACTTATTTCTCGTAAAATCATCATACTTGAATCCACTCATTATGCCGCTACGGGCCTGAAGACGTAGATTTCATTGCTGAGTGATATTCCATTGTACGTGCGTACCAGAACTTCTTTATCGATTTTTTCCTTTCTCGGATATTTAACTTGTACCGTAGACAAGGTTCTTGTAAACAGAGCCATCCCAAACTTTAGGGTGGCTGTGTGTTTGTGATTTTAATTACCCTAAGCTATAGGACCATAGTGGAAGTGACATAGGCTGTCTTGCTTTGTTTCCTACGTGTTTCAGGATACACCATACATTTCTCCAGAGTGGCTGTTGGCAATTTACATCCCGCCCATCAGCATAACAAGGCTCCCTGTTCTCCAAGACCTGTCCTGCCTTTCTGGATTTTACACTTTTTTCAGATGGCCCTTTTGACTGGGGGGCAGTGAGACTTCATTGTAGTGCAGATTTCCTTTACACGCTTGCTTGGTTGGCCAAAAAGTGCGTATGCGTTTTTTCCTGAATATATTCAGGAAAAAACGCATACGCCCTTTTTGGCCAAGTGCATCATTGTCGACATTCTGCCTCTTTTCCTATGCTTTAAGTGCAATTCCAGTCTACCCCCTGAAATCGTTTTCCTGAAATTCTGCCCCGCTTTCAAGTCCTCTTTGAAGACTTACTTCAGTACATTTTTGGACGATAGCTGTCATTCATAACTCTGCAGGTTTGTGAATTACAGTGCCCCTGAGCTCCTTTCTTCAACTCCTTTTCTTGTGAGCTGCCCGCAAAACCGCAGGATTGCTTCAGGCCGTAATATGTTTCCGGCCGGGCACGCTGAGCCTTTGGTTAATTCCACTTCCTGGTGGGAAATGATCGTTCAATTTGCCCGTGCAGACACCAATAGGTAGTCTCTCATTGGTTCTCCCTATGCCTGTTCATCTTGCGCAGAAATTGCAAACTGTGCCAAACAGGAGGTTAAAGGCACTGACTCTCCAAGTGGGGAGAGTGTTAGTAAAGCGTCTGGAATGGTGAACCCGAGTACCAGGGGACGAAAACTGAGATGCATTTGAAAACGTTTCCCAATCACACGGCGGACGATAGTCTGGGTTTCCCATTCATGTTTTAGCTGAAGGAAGAATCCCTTAAACCTGGAGATTTGGGACCCATGGAATGGGTACCATGCAGTATGACTTCAAAGGGTCTCCGTTTGCTCACCGAACCTCACCAATGCTATCAGCCCGAAGTGCCCAGCCTTATGTCTCACCCAGCTCTGGGTGTAGATGTGGGAAATCCAGGTTGCATCACAAGCCCTGAATGAATTATTTAAGAATTGCTCTCTATTTCACTGTCATTGTGTTTTGTTTTTGAAATTTATTTTGATAATGGGATTTATCGCATTTTCACTGCTGCGTTTAGGCCGCTGTACACACGCTTGATTTCCTTATGGAGACATATAAATCCATGGGTTTTAAGATTCTTACTTGTCAGGTATCTTGCCAGGCATTGAATATGGGGTGTTGAGTCCATTTCGTTGAGCAAGGAGTAGGTCTTGTCTATTATATATTTGGCTTATGGAACGGTATCTGTGCTAATTTCAATCTCTGGTTTTATGCAGCACCCCAACTCACCTTTCCCCATAAGCAAGCATAAGTTAGTTTTCTAAATTTGAGACCCTGTTCTGTTTTGTAATTCAGTTCCTGTGTAGCCAACTTTACATTCCGTGTATTAGTGATATCTTATGATGTTTCTTTTTCTGTGTGACTTATTTCTCGTAGAATCATCGTACCTGAATCCACTCATTAGGCCGCTACGGGCCTGATGACGTAGATTTCATTGCTGAGTGATATTCCATTGTACGTGCGTACCACAACTTCTTTATCCATTTTTTGCTTTCTGGGATATTTTACTTGTACCGTAGACGAGGTTCTTGTAAACAGAGCCGTCACAAACTCTGGGGTGGCTGTGTGTTTTTGATTTTAATTTCCCTAAGCTATAGGACCATAAGTGGAAGTGCCATAGGCTGTGTTGCTTTGTTTCCTACGTGTTTCTGGAAACACCATACACTTTTCCAGAGTGGTTGTTGGCAATTTACATCCCGCCCATCAGCATGACAAGGCTCCCTGTTCTCCATGACCTGTCCTGACTTTCTGGATTTTACATTTTTTTCAGATGGCCCTTTTGACCGGGGGGCAGTGAGACTTCATTGTAGTGCAGATTTCCATTACACGCTTGCTTGGTTGGCCAAAAAGGGCGTATGCGTTTTTTCCTGAATATATTCAGGAAAAAACGCATACGCCCTTTTTGGCCAAGTGCATCATTGTCGACATTCTGCCTCTTTTCCTATGCTTTTAGTACAATTCCAGTCTACCCCCTGAAATCGTTTTTCTGAAATTCTGCCCCGCTTTCAAGTCCTCTTCGAAGACTTACTTCAATACATTTTTGGACGATAGCTGTCATTCATAACTCTGCAGGTTTGTGAATTACAGTGCCCCTGAGCTCATTTCTTCAACTCGCTTTCTTGTGAGCTGGCCGCAAAACCGCAGGATTGCTTCAGGCCCTAATCTGTTTCCGGCAGGGCACGCTGAGCCTTTGGTTAATTCCTCTTCCTGGTGGGAAATGAGCGTTCCATTTGCCCGTGCAGACACCTACAGCTAGTCTCTCATTGCTTCTCCCTATTCCTGTTCATCTTGCGCAGAAATTGCAAACTGTGCCAAACAGGAGGTTAATGGCACTGACTCTCCAAGTGGGGAGAGTGTTAGTAAAGCGTTCAAATGTTGAACCCGAGTACCAGGGGACGAAAACTGAGATGCATTTGTAAACGTTTCCCAATCACACGGTGGTCCATACTCTGGGTTTCCCATGCATGTTTTAGCTGAAGGAAGAATCCCTTAAACCTGGAGAGTTGGGACCCATGGAATGGGTACCATGCAGTATGACTTCAAAGGGTCTGCGTTTGCTCACCGAACCTCACCAATGCTATCAGGCTGAAGTGTCCAGCCTTATGTCTCATCCAGCTCTGCGTGTAGATGTGGTAAATACAGGTTGCATCACAAGCCCTGAATGAATTATTTAAGAATTGCTCTCTATTTCACTGTCATTGTGTTTTGTTTTTGAAATTCATTTTGATAATGGGATTTATCGGATTTTCACTGCTGCTTTTAGGCCACTGTACACACACTTGATTTCCTTATGGAGACATATAAATCCATGGGTTTTAAGATTCTTACTTGTCAGGTATCTTCCCAGGCGTTGAATATAGGGTGTTGAGTCCATTTCGTTGAGCAAGGAGTAGGTTTTGTCTATTATATATTTGGCTTATGGAACGGTATCTGTGCTAATTTCAATCTCTGGTTTTATGCAGCATCCCAACTGACCTTTCCCCATAAGCAAGCATAAGTTGGTTTGCTAAATTTGATACCCTGGTCTGTTTTGTAATTCAGTTCATGGGTAGCCAAGTTACTTTCCGTGTATTAGTGATAACTTATGATGTTTCTTTTTCTGTCTGACTTATTTCTAATAGAATCATCGTACCTGAATCCACTCATTATGCCGCTACGGTCCTGATGACGTAGATTTCATTGCTGAGAGATATTCCATTGTACGTGCGTACCACAACTTCTTTATCCATTTTATGCTTTCTGGGATATTTAACTGCTACCATAGATGAGGTTCTTGTAAACAGAGCCATCCCAAACTTTGGGCTGGCTGTGTGTTTTTGATTTTAATTTCCCTAAGCTATAGGACCATAAGTGGAAGTGCCATAGGCTGTGTTGCTTTGTTTCCTACGTGTTTCTGGAAACACCATACACTTCTCCAGAGTGTTTGTTGGCAATTTACATCCCGCCCATCAGCATGACAAGGCTCCCTGTTCTCCATGACCTGTCCTGCCTTTCTGGATTTTACACTTTTTTCAGATGGCCCTTTTGACCGGGGGGGCAGTGAGACTTCATTGTAGTGCAGATTTCCATTACACGCTTGTTTGGTTGGCCAAAAAGGGCGTATGCGTTTTTTCCGGAATATATTCAGGAAAAAACGCATACGCCCTTTTTGGCCAAGTGCATCGTTGTCGACATTCTGCCTCTAATCTTATTCTTTAAGTGCAATTCCAGTCTACCCCCTGAAATCGTTTTCCTGAAATTCTGCCCCGATTTCACGTCCTCTTCGAAGACTTACTTCAAAACATTTTTGGACGATAGGTGTCATTCATAACTCTGCAGGTTTGTGAATTACAGTGCCCCTGAGCTCCTTTCTTCAACTTGCTTTCTTGTGAGCTGGCTGCAAACCCGCAGGATTGCTTCAGGCCCTAATATGGTTCCGGCATGGCATGCTGAGCCTTTGGTTAATTCCTCTTCCTGGTGGGAAATGAGCGTTAAATTTCCATGTTCAGACACCTTCACATGAGTCGTCATGGTGCCCCTTTGCCCCGGTTATCTCTATGGAGATTGGAGTTGGAAGGCCTCCTCACTCAAGATCAGTGTGCCCATGGAGCCAACCCTGCAACTTCAGGGCATGGTTGGGGGTTAGGATCACCACGAGGGTTCCTTTTTCCTTAGGAGGGAGGTGGCCTTTTGGGCTGCTGATTTCCAGGTTATCAGATACTGCCAGTATCTTGGCCAGATGTGGCGGGGGGCCAAGCCCCTTGGTGACCGTAGTTTATCCTACCTGGATCGCATTCTTGCATTGTTCCATTTCAAGTGGTCCCAGGTTTTGCACTAATACTCCAATGGCGATTCACCGTTCACCAGGAATGTAAAGGTCAAAGGGTTTAGCTAAATTAGGGAGTTCCAGGGCAAGGGTCTGAATTGACTGCTCTTTCCATTCTTGAAAGGCCACTTCTGCATTCTATTCAAAAGGATCATCACCTTTTCCTTTCAGTGTTTCATATAGAGGCCGAGCTAGTAGACTGTAGTTAGGGATCCAGAAGCAGCAAACCCTGGCCTCCCCAGGAACCCCTAAGCTGTCTTCTAGTTTCAGAAATGGGTAAGGCTGTAAATTGTTTCTTCCCTTTCCTGGGATGGGCTTCTCCGACCTTCTGTGAGAATGAAGCCCAGGCAGGTCACCGTAGTCTGTGATATTTGAGTTTTTTCTTGGACAACTTGTATCCTTTATTGGCTTGGTAGTTCAGAGGTCTCCTTAGTAGGGCTGGAGATCAGAATGTCGTCTGCATATTGAAGGAGTGTTTCCTTTTCCAGAGGTAGAACTTTTAGGTCTTTAGCTGAGCTTTCCCCAAAGATGGTGTGGGAATTTTTGAACCCTTGGGGCAACACGGCCCGGAAGTATTGTTTTAGTTGTATGTTGAGTCCTGCCACTCACAAGCCAAAATTTCTTGTGACTCTGGGACTAATAGAATACAAAGGAAGGCATCATTGAAGACTAATACAGAATACCATGTCCTGGTGGTTGGTAGAATGACCAGCAGGGTGTAGCATTTAGGTACTACTGGAGGTATATCCTCAGTGGCTTCACTGACTGTCCTGACATCCTTTACCAGGACTCCAGCAGCCCATGGGGCTCTCGAGGTCAGGCCAATCCCAGGATATGGAGCTCACCTGGGCAGGTACCCCACCCCAGCCCACGGGGCTCTCGTGTTCAGGACCCTCCCAGGATATGGGGTTCCCTGGGCAGGTCCCCCTGCAGCCCATGGGGCTCTCGTGGTCAGGCCCCTCCCAGGATACAGAGCTACCCTTGCAGGTACCATGGCAGGGCTGGGAACACAGGAACCGTGCATATCACCCTCATTGCAGAGCACTCCCAGCTCACCTGTCACTCAGATCTGACACAGAGCATCTCAGAGCAGGACTTGAACTAACAAACAGCAGCTCCGACAGGTCTGTGACCCTGGGCATCACTCTGTGTGGCCTCCCTCCATCTGGTTTTCCAGAGACTTCCACTGCACCCGGGCACCAGGCCTCTGTCTCCACCCACCAGCCACCCCTCCTCTCCCTGACTCCTGGGTTCCTCTCATTAGGAGAGGGTTTTCTTGAAGTTGTCTCCCACTCATGGGCCAGATAATATAATTAGAAAACAAGCCAGAGCTGCAGCCCCTTGTCTATCCTGACTCTCAGGAGCCCACACCTGTTCCTTGGACCTGGCCGATTCAGCAAGTTCCAGTTTCTGCAACTGTGAGCCCCTGAGGGGTGATTATTGGCTGGCCTGGGAAGCCTGACCGTGCCGGCCAGCCCTCCCCAGGTGTGCCTGGGTTCAGATCAATATAAACACCGCTCCAGGCAGCAAGAGCCCCTGCAGCTGTGCCTGACGCCATTTTCTCTGCCCTGTCAGCAGTCTTGGGGCTGGACTGGTGGGAGGGAGTGAGAGGCCACGGCTTTGTGGGTGGCCCAGTGTGAGTGGGGCTCTGCTGGACTTTCTGCAGCAGTTGCCAAGATGCCACCTGCTAACGAAGAGGATGTGTCACTCATACCTGCCGCTGGAATTTCTCCCTGGGCAGAGGTGAGTGAGGAAGAAAGCAGTGGGGGCCGGGACAGCAGGGGTATCTCAGGCAGGGAAATGGAAAGCTTCCAGAAGAGCACCCAGGACCAGGACCATCCTGGCTGGCCTGCAGGCACCAAGTCGGCTGGCATGCTGTCGCTCATGTGGCTCCATGGCCCTTCCTCTAGGCTTTCAAGTCCTTGTACATATTCAGGTGTTTTACCTGGGAAGGGTGGGAACATTTCAGCAGCAGCTGGCCTGGGGCTCAGCCCACGTTTACTCACAGATGCCTCGGCACGGTCCCCCAGCTTTGCAATGAGGACGCTTGTTGCGTGGGGCCTGCTGGCTGAATGGGAGATGATTCCCCACCACCGACCAACTTCAGAATTGTTTACAACTGGAGCAAGTGCCCTGATACGGTTTTCCTCTGTGTAGCTGGTGGGTTCTGTTTTTTTTTCTTTTTTGGTTCAAGGTAGAATTTATTCCTCTTTTTTGTATTTACAGATATAAGCATGGAAATAATTTATTCATATAAATACATGTATGTGAAGGGAAGAATATTTTTTCTGTTTTACTTTTTGTAATTTGAATTTTATTTTATTTTTTTATACAGCAGGTTCTTTTTGGTTATCTATTTTATACATATAAATGTATACATGCCAATCCCAATCTCTCAACTCCTCCCACCACCACCCCCCAACAGCTTTCCCCCCTTGGTGTCCATACGCTTGTTGTCTACATCTGTTGCTCTATTTCTGCCTTGCAAAACGGTTCATCTGTACAATTTGTCTAGGTTCCACATATAGCCATTAATAGACAAGATTTCTTTTTCTCTTTCTGACTTACTTCACTCTGTATGACAGTCTCTAGATCCATCAACGTCTCTACAAATGACCCAATTTCATTCCTTTTTATGGCTTAGTAATATTCCATTTTATATATGTACCACGTCTTTATGCATTCGTCTGTCTGTGGGCATTTAGGTTGCTTCCATTACCTGGATATTGTAAATAGTGATGCAATGAACATTGCGGTGAATGTCTCTTTTTGATTTATGGTTTTGTCTGGGTATATGCCCAGTAGTGGGATTGCTGTATCATATGGTAATTCTATTCTTAGTTTTATAAGAAACTCCATAACTTTCTCCACAGTGACTGTATCAATTTCATTCCCAACAATAGCGGAAGAGGGTTCCTTATCTCCACACCCTTTCCAGCATTTGTTGTTTGTAGATTTTCTGATGATGCCCATTCTAACAGGTGTGAGGTGATACACCATGGATGAGTCTATTTCGTTGAGCAAAGAGTAGGTCTTGTCTATTACATATTTGGCTTATGGAACGGTATGTGTGCTAATTTCAATCTCTGGTTTTATACAGCACCGCAACTCAACTTTCCCCTTAAGCAAGCATAAGTTTTTATCTAAATGTGAGACTCTGTTCGGTTTTGGAATTCAGTTTATGTGTAGCCAAGTTTACACTCTCTCTATTAGTGATATCTTATGATAATTACCTTTCTCTGGGTGACCTATTTCTCTTAGAATCATCATACTTAAATCCACTCAATTTGCTGCTACAGGCCTGATGACATTGATTTCATTGCTGAGTGATATTCCATTGTACGTAAGTAGCACAACTCCTTTATCCATATTTTTCTTTCTGGGATATTTAATTTGTACTGGACTCAAGGTTCTTGTAAACACAGCAGCCCTAAATTTGGTGTTGGCTGTGTCTTGTTGATTTTAATTTTCCTAAGCTATAGGGCCAAAAGTGGAAGTGCCCTAGGGTCTGTAGCTTTGTTTTTCAGATGTTTCAGGATACACCATAAACATCTCCAGAGTGTCTGTTGGCAATTTACATCCCGCCCATCAGCATAACAAGGCTCCCTGTTCTCCATGGCCTGTCCTGTGTTTCTGGTTTTTACACATTTTTCAGATGGCCCTTTTGACGAATGGGAAATGAGACTTCATTGTAGTGCGGATTTCCATTGCTCGAGTGCTTGGTTGGCCAAAAAGGGCATATGTGTTTTTTCCTGAATATATTCAGGAAAAAATGTTTACGCACTTTTGTCCAAGTGCATCACTGTCAAAGATCTGCCGCTTTTCACATGCTTTAAACGCAATTCCAATCTACCTCCTGAAATATGATTCCTGCAATTCTGCCTCGTTTTGAAGTCCTCTTTGCAGACTTACTTCAGTATATTTTTGCCAATAGCTGTCATTTATAACTCTGCAGGTTTGTGAATTACAGTGCCTGTGATTTCCTTTCTTAACTCGTTTCCTTGAAAGCTGGCCACAGAACCGCAGGTTTGCTTTAGGCCATAATCAGGGTCTGGCACGGCACTCTGAGCCTTTGGTTAATTCCTCTTCCTGGTGGGAAATTAGAGTTAAATGTGCCCCTCCGGACACCTGCCTCACTCCCAGCCCCTTGGTGATGTGTGTCCTGTGGTTTGAGGCCACATGTGCTGGGTTCCTCACCTTTGGCTGATGTGGCCCCACTGGTGTGAGGACACTCCTGCCTGGTTCCCATCCCCTTGGTGATGTGGGCCATCCGGTGAGAGTCTGATCCTGGTTGGGTTCCTCACACTTCTGTGAGGTGGGCCCTCTTCTCTGACGTCACTCCTGCCTGGCTGGCACACCCCGCCTTGGCGAAGTCGGCCCTCTGGTGGGATTTGGTGCCTGCTGGGGGTCACCTGCCCTCGGTAATGAGGGCCCTCTGGCGTCAGGCCCTAATTCCTGGGCTCCCAATATTTTCTGATATGCGCCCTGTGGTTCGAGTACACTCCTGCCAGGTTCCCAACCCCATGGGAATGTGGGCCTTCTGCTCTGAGGTCCCAACCGTGGGTTGCTCAGTTTCATGATGAGGGCCGTCTGCTGTGAGTTCTCTCCGGCCTGGATCCCATAGCCTCGCTGATCCTGGCCACCTGCTGGGAGGTTCCAACTGCGGGATTCCTCACCTTTTTTTCTTCTATGGACCCTCTCTTTTGAGACTCCTCCTGCCTGCCTCACTCCCAGTCCCTTGGTGATGTGTGTCCTCTGGTGTGAGGCCACGTGTGCTGGGTCCCTCGCCTTTGGATGATGTGGCCACACTGGTGTGAGGACACTCCTGCCTGCTTCCTATCCCCTTGATGATGTGTGCCCCCTGGTGAGAGTCTGATCCTGGCTGGGTTCCTCACCCTTCTGTGAGGTGGGCCCTCTGCTGTGAGGTCACTCCTGCCTGGCTGGCACACCCCACCTGGGCAACATCGGCCCTCTTGTGGCAGTTGGAGCCTGCTGGGAGCCTCCTCCCCTCGGTGATGGGGGCCCTCTAGCGTCAGGCCCTAACTGCTGGGTACCCACATTTTCTGATACGTGCTTAGTGGTGCGAGGACACTCCTGCGAGGTTCCCATCCCCATGGGCATGTGGGCCTTCTGCTCTAAGGTCCCAACACCTGTGTTGTTCACCGTTTCATGATGTTGGCTCTCTGGTGTTAGTTCACTCAGGCCTAGATCCCATAGACTCTGTGCTCTGAGCCGACTGCTGGGAGGTTCCTACTGCTGGATTCCTTACCTTTTTTATTCTTTGGGTCCTGTGTTTTTATGCTCCTACTTCCTGACTCACTCCCAGCCCCTTTGTGATGTAGGTCCTCTGGTTTAAGGCCACATGTACCGGTTTCCTCACCTTTATTGATGTGGCCCCACTGGTGTGAGGACACTCCTGCCTGGTTCCCATCCCCTTGGTGATTGGGGCCCTCTTGTGAGAGTCTGATCCTGTCTGGATTCCTCACACTTCTGGGAGGTGGGCCCTCTGCTGTGAGGTCACTCCTGCCTGGCTGGCACACGTCACGTTGGCGATGTGGGCCCTCAGTTGGGAGTTGGTGCCTGCTGGGAGTCTCCTCCCCTCGGTAATGAGGGCCCTCTGGCGTCAGGCCCTAACTCATGGGCTCCCAAAATTTTCTGATGTGCGCCCTGTCGTGTGAGTACACTCCAGCCAGGGTCCCTTCCCTAGGTGATGTGGGCTTTCTGCTCTGTGGTCCCAACGGCTGGGTTGCTCACAGTGTCAGAATGTGGGCCCTCTGTTTTGAGTTCAGTGAGGCCTGGATCCCATAGCCTCGCTGCTCCTGGCTGCCTGCTGGGAGGTTCCAACTGCGGGATTCCTCACCTTTTTTACGCAATGGGCCCTCTGTTTTGAGGCTCCTCCTGCCTGCCTCACTCCCAGCCCCTTGGTGATGTGTGTCCTGTAGTTTGAGGCCACGTGTGCTGGGTCTGTCACATTTCGGTGATGTGGCCCCACTGGTGTGAGGACACTCCTGCCTGGTTTCCATTCCCTTGGTGATGTGGGCCCTCTGGTGAGAGTCTGATCCTCTTTGGGTTCCTCACACTTTTGTGTGGTTGGCCCTCTGCTCTGAGGTCACTCCTGCCTGGCTGGCACACCCCGCATTGGCGACGTCGGCCCTCTGGTAGCAGTTGGAGCTTGCTGGGAGCCTCCTCTCCTCAGTGATGAGGGCCCTCTGGCGTCCGGCCCTAACTGCTGGGCTCCCCACCTTTTCTGTTGTGTGCCCACTGGTGCGATGACACTCCTGCTTGGTTCCCTTCCCCATGGGGATGTGGGCCTTGTGCTCTGAGGTTACAACGGCTGGGTTGCTTACAGTATCACGATGAGGGCCCTCTGTTGTGAGTTCATCACTGCCTGGATCCCATAGCCTCGGTGCTCTGGGCCGCCTGCTGGGATGTTCCAACTGCTGGATTCCTCACCTTTTTATACAATGGGCCATGTGTTTTGAGGTTAATCCTGCCTGCCTCGCTCTGAGACCCATGGTGATGTGGGTCTTCTGGTTTGAGGCCACATGTGCTGGGTACCTCAACTTTCGATGATGTGGCCCCACGGGTGTGAGGACACTCGTGCCTGATTCCCAGCCCCTTGCTTATGTGGGCACTCTGGTGAGAGTCTGATCATGACTGGGTTCCTTACCCTTCTGTGAGGTGGGCGCTCTGATGTGAGGTCACTCCTGCCTGGATGGCTCACGTCGCCTTGGCGACATAGGCCCTCTGTTGGCCACTGAAGCATGCTGGGAGCCTCCTACCCTCTTTAATGAGGGCCCTGGAAGAAACGCATATGCCCTTTTTGACCAAGTGCATCATTGTCGAAGTTCTGCCTCTTCTCCTATACTTTCAGAGGACTTCCCATCTACCTCCTGAAATCGTATTCCTGGAATTCTGCCCCGCGTTCAAGTCCTCTTTGCAGCCTTACTTCAATATATTTTTGGACGATAGCTGTCATTTATAACTCTGCAGGTTTGTGAATTACAGTGCCCCTGAGCTCCATTCTTCAACTCGCTTTCTTGTGAGCTGGCCGCAAAACCGCAGGATTGCTTCAGGCCCTAATCTGGTTCCGGCACGGCATGTTGAGCCTTTGGCTAATTCCTCTTCCTGATGGGAAATGAGCGTTAAATTTGCTCGTGCAGACACCTACAGCTAATCTCTCATTGGTTCTCCCTATTCCTGTTCATCTTGCTCAGAAATTCCAAACTGTGCCAAACAGGAGGTTAAAGGCACTGACTCTCCAATTGGGGAAAGAGTTAGTAAAGCGTCTGGAATGGTAAAACCGAGTATGAGGGGAAGAAAACTGAGATGCATTTATAAAGGTTTCCCGGTCACACAGTGGACCATATTCTGGGTTTCCCATGCGTGTTTTACCTGAAGGAAGAATCCCTTAAACCTGGAGAGGTGGGACCCATGCAATGGGTGCCATGCAGTATGACTTCAAATGGCCTGCATTTTCTCACCGAACCTCACCAATGCTATCAGCCCAAAGTGTCGAACCTTATGTCTCACTCAGCTCTAGGTGTAGATGTGGTAAATCCAGGTTGCATCACAAGCCCTGAATGAATTATTTAAGAATTGCTCTCTATTTCACTGTCATTGTGTTTGTTTTTGTAGTTTATTTTGATAATGGGATTTATCGGATTTTCTCTGCTGCCTTCATGCAGCTGTACACACACTTGATTCTCTTACGGAGACATATAAATCCATGGGTTTGAAGATTCTTACTAGTCATGTGTAATCCTAGGATTTGAATATGGTGTGTTTAGTCCATTTCGTTGAGCAACGTGTAAGTCTTGACTCTTACATATTTGGCTTATGGAAAGGTATGTGTGCTAATTTCTATCTCTGGTTTTATGCAGCACCCCACCTAACCTTTCCCCATAAGCAAGCATAAGTTGGTGTTCTAAATTTGAGACCCTGTTCTGTTTTGTAATTCAGTTCATGTGTAGCCAAGTTTACATTCCGTGTATGAATGATATCTTATGATGTTTCATTTTCTGTGTGACTTATTTCACTTAGAATCATCGTACCTGGATCCACTCAATATGCCGCGACGGGCCTGATGACATAGATTTCATTGGTGAGTGATATTCCATTGTACGTGCGTACCACAACTTCTTTAACCATTTTTCACATTCTGGGATATTTAACTTGTACCGTAGACGACGTTCTTGTAAACAGAGCTGTCCCAAACTTTGGGGTGGCTGTGTGTTTTTGATTTTAATTTCCCTAAGCTATAGGACCATAAGTGGAAGTGACATAGGCTCTGTTGCTTTGTTTCCTACGTGTTTCAGGAAACCCCATACACTTCTCCAGAGTGGCTGTTTGCAATTTACATCCCCCCCATCAGCATAACAAGTCTCCCTGTTCTCCATGACCTGTCCTGCCTTTCTGGATTTTACACTTTTTCAGATGCCCCTTTTGACCGGGGGGCAGTGAGACTTCATTGTAGTGCAGATTTCATTTACCTGCTTGCTTGCTTGGCCAAAAATGGCGTATGCGTTTTTTCCTGAATATATTCAGGAAAAAACGCATACGCACTTTTTGGCCAGTGCATCATTGTCGACATTCTGCCTCTATTCCTATGCTTTAAGTGCAATTCCAGTCTACCCCCTGAAATCGTTTTCCTGAAATTCTGCCCCGCTTTCAAGTCCTCTTCGAAGACTTACTTCAATACATTTTTGGACGATAGCTGTCATTCATAACTCTGCAGGTTTGTGAATTACAGTGCCCCTGAGCTCGTTTCCTCAACTCGCTTTCTTGTGAGCTGGCCGCAAAACCGCAGGATTGCTGCAGGCCCTAATCTGTTTCCGACAGGGCACACTGAGCCTTTGGTGAATTCCTCTTCCTGGTGGGAAATGAGCGTTCCATTTGCCGTGCAGACACCTACAGCTAGTCTCTCATTGTTTCTCCCTATTCCTGTTAATCTTGCGTAGAAATTGCAAACTGTGCCAAACAGGAGGTTAAAGGCACGGACTCTCCAAGTGGGGAGAATGTTAGTAAAGTGTCTGGAATGGTGAACCCGAGTACCAGGGTTCGAAAACTGAGATATATTTGAAAACGTTTCCCAATCACACGGTGGACAATACTCTGGGTTTCCCATGCATGTTTTAGCTGAAGGAAGAATCCCTTAAACCTGGAGAGTTGGGACCCATGGAATGGATACCATGCAGGATGACTTCAATGGGTCTGCGTTTGCTCACCGAACCTCACCAATGCTATCAGCCCGAAGTGTCCAGCGTTATGTCTCACGCAGCTCTGTGTGTAGATGTGGTAAATCCAGGTTGCATCACAAGCCCTGAATGAATTATTTAAAAATTGCTCTCTATTTCACTGTCATTGTGTTTTGTTTTTGAAATTTATTTTGATAATGGGATTTATCGGATTTTCTCTGCTGCGTTCAGGCCGTTGTACACACGCTTGATTTCCTTATGGAGACATATAAATCCGTGGGTTTTAAGATTCTTAATTGTCAGGTATCTTCCCAGGCGTTGAATATGGGGTGTTGAGTCCATTTCGTTGAGCAAGGAGTAGGTCTTGTCTATTATATATTTGGCTTATGGAACGGTATCTGTGCTAATTTCAATCTCTGGTTTTATGCAGCACCCCAACTCACCTTTCCCCATAAGCAAGCATAAGTTGGTTTTCTAAATTTGAGACCCTGTTCTGTTTTGTATTTCAGTTCATGTGTAGCCAAGGTTATATTCCGTGTATTAGTGATATCTTATGATGTTTCTTTATCTGTGTGACTTATTTCTCGTAGAATCATCGTACCTAAATCCACTTATTATGCCGCTACGGGCCTGATGACGTAGATTTCATTGCTGAGTTATATTCCATTGTACGTGCGTACCACAACTTCTTTATCCATTTTTTGCTTTCTCGGATATTTAACTTGTACTGTAGACGAGGTTCTTGTAAACAGAGCCGTCCCAAACTTTGGGGTGGCTGTGTGTTTGTGATTTTAATTTCCCTAAGCTATAGGACCATAAGTGGAAGTGCCATAGGCTGTGTTGCTTTGTTTCCTACGTGTTTCAGGATACACCATACATTTCTCCAGAGTGGCTGTTGGCAATTTACATCCCGCCCATCAGCATAACAAGGCTCCCTGTTCTCCATGACCTGTCCTGCCTTTCTGGATTTTACACATTTTTCAGATGGCCCTTTTGACCGGGGGGCAGTGAGACTTCATTGTAGTGCAGATTTCCTTTACACGCTTGCTTGGTTGGCCAAAAAGGGCGTATGCGTTTTTTCCTGAATATATTCAGGAAAAAACGCATACGCCCTTTTTGGCCAAGTGCATCATTGTCGACATTCTGCCTCTTTTCCTATGCTTTAAGTGCAATTCCAGTCTACCCCCTGAAATCGTTTTCCTGAAATTCTGCCCCGCTTTCAAGTCCTCTTCTAAGACTTACTTCAATACATTTTTGGATGATAGCTGTCATTCATAACTCTGCAGTTTTGTGAATTGCAGTGCCCCTGAGCTCCTTTCTTCAACTCTCTTTCTTGTGAGCTGGCCGCAAAACCGCAGGATTGCTTCAGGCCATAATCTCTTTCCGGGGGGGAACGCTGAGCCTTTGTTTAATTCCTCTTCCTGGTCGGAAATGAGCGTTCCATTTGCCCATGCAGGCACCTACAGCTAGTCTCTCATTGGTTCTCCCTATTCCTGTACATCTTGCGCAGAAATTGCAAACGGTGCCCAACAGGAGGTTAATGGCGCTGACTCTCCAAGTGGGGAGAGTGTTAGTAAAGTGTCTGGAATGATGAACCCGAGTTCCAGGGGACGAAAACTGAAATGTATTTGAAAACGTTTCCCGGTCACACAGTGCACAGTACTGTGGGTTTCCCATGCATGTTTTAGCTGAAGGAAGAATCCCTTAAACCTGGAGAGTTGGGACCCATGGAATGGGTACCATGCAGTATGACTTCAAAAGGTCTGCGTTTGCTCACCGAACCTCACCAATGCTATCAGCCCGAAGTGTCCAGCCTTATGTCTCACCCAGCTCTGGATGTAGATGTGGTAAATCCTGGTTGCATCACATGCCCTGAATGAATGATTTAAGAATTGCTCTCTCTTTCACTGTCATTGTGTTTTGTTTTTGTAATTCATTTTGATCATGGGATTTATTGGATTTTCTCTGCTGCGTTCATGCAGCTGTACACACGCTTGATTGTCTTAAGGAGATATATAAATCCATGGGTTTGAAGATTCTTACTACTCAGGTGTATTCCTAGGCGTTGAATATGAGGTGTTTAGTCCATTTCGTTGAGCAAGGGGTAGCTCTTGACTATTACATATTTGGCTTATGGAAAGGTATCTGTGCTAATTTCTATCTCGCTTTTATGCAGCACCCCAACTCACTTTTCCCCTTAAGCAAGCATAAGTTGGTTTTCTAAATTTGAGACCCTGTTCTGTTTTGTAATTCAGTTCATGTGTAGCCAAGTTTACATTCCGTGTATTAGTGATAACTTATGATGTTTCATTTTCTGTGTGACTTATTTCACTTAGAATCATCGTACCTGAATCCACTCATTATGCCGCGACGGGCCTGATGAAATAGATTTCATTGGTGAGTGATATTCATTTGTACGTACGTACCACACTTCTTTATCCATTTTTCGCTTTCTGGGATATTTAACTTGTTCCGTAGATGAGGTTCTTGTAAACAGAGCCGTCCGACACTTTGGGGTGGCTGTCTGTTTTTGATTTTAATTTCCGTGATCTATAAGACCATAAGTGGAAGTGCCGTAGTCTCCGTTGCTTTGTTTCTTAGGTGTTTCAGGAAACACCATACACTTCTCCAGAGTGGCTGTTGGCATTTACATCCCGCCCGTCAGCATAACAAGGCTCCCTGTTCTCCATGGCCTGTCCTGTGTTTCTGGTTTTTACACTTTTTTCAGATGGCCCTTTTGACGAATGGGAAATGAGACTTCATTGTAGTGAGGATTTCCATTTCTCGAGTGCTTGGTTGGCCAAAAAGGGCATATGTGTTTTTTCCTGAATATATTCAGGAAAAAATGTTTATGCACTTTGGTCCAAGTGCATCACTGTCAAAGATCTGCCGCTTTTCACATGCTTTAAATGCAATTCCAATCTACCTCCTGAAATATGATTCCTGCAATTCTGCCTCGTTTTCAAGTCCTCTTTGCAGACTTACTTCCATATATTTTTGCCAATAGCTGTCATTTATAACTCTGCAGGTTTGTGAATTACAGTGCCCGTGATTTCCTTTCTTAACTCGTTTCCTTGAAAACTGGCCACAGAACCGTAGGTTTGCTTCAGGCCGTAATCAGGGTCCGGCACGGCACTCTGAGACTTTGGTTCATTCCACTTCCTGGTGGGAAATTAGAGTTAAATGTACCCCTCCAGACACCTGCCTCACTCCTAGCCCCTTGGTGATGTGTGTCCTCTGGTTTGAGGCCACATGTGCTGGGTTCCTCACCTTTGGCTGATGTGGCCCCACTGGTGTGAGGACACTCCTGCCTGGTTCCCATCCCCTTGGTGATGTGGGCCCTCCGGTGAGAGTCTGATCCTGGTTGGGTTCCTCACACTTCTGTGAGGTGGGCCCTCTTCTCTGAGGTCACTCCTGCCTGGCTGGCACACACCACCTTGGCGACGTCGGTCCTCTGGTGGGATTTGGTGCCTGCTGGGTGTCTCCTCCCCTCGGTAATGAGGGCCCTCTGGCGTCAGGCCCTAACTCCTGGGCTCCCAATATTTTCTGATATGCGCCCTGTGGTTCGAGTACACTCCTGCCAGGTTCCCAACCCCATGGGAATGTGGGCCTTCTGCTCTGAGGTCCCAACCGTGGGTTGCTCAGTTTCATGATGAGGGCCCTCTGCTGTGAGTTCTCTCTGGCCTGGATCCCATAGCCTCGCTGCTCCTGGCCACCTGCTGGGAGGTTACAACTGCGGGATTCCTCACCTTTTTTCTTCTATGGGCCCTCTGTTTTGAGACTCCTCCTGCCTGCCTCACTCCCAGTCCCTTGGTGATGTGTGTCCTCTGGTTTGAGTCCACGTATGCTGGGTCCCTCGCCTTTCGATGATGTGGCCCCACTGGTGTGAGGACACTCCTGCCTGGTTCCTATCCCCTTGATGATGTGGGCCCTCTGGTGAGAGTCTGATCCTGGCTGGGTCCCTCACCCTTCTGTGAGGTGGGCCCTCTGCTGTGAGGTCACTCCTGCCTGGCTGGCACACCCCACCTGGGCAACATCGGCCCTCTTGTGGCAGTTGGAGCCTGCTGGGAACCTCCCCTCGGTGATGGGGGCCCTCTTGCCTCAGGCCCTAACTGCTGGGTACCCACATTTTCTGATACGTGCTAAGTGGTGCGAGGACACTCCTGCCAGGTTCCCATCCCCATGGGCATGTGGGCCTTCTGCTCTAAGGTCCCAACACCTGTGTTGTTCACCGTTTCATGATGTTGGCTCTCTGGTGTTAGTTCACTCAGGCCTTGATCCCATAGACTCTGTGCTCTGAGCGGCCTGCTGGGAGGTTCCTACTGCTGGATTCCTTACCTTTTTATCCTTTGGGTCCTGTGTTTTCATGCTCCTACTTCCTGACTCACTCCCAGCCCATTTGTGATGTAGGTCCTCTGGTTTAAGGCCACATGTACTGGTTTCCTCACCTTTATTGATGTGGCCCCACTGGTGTGAGGACACTCCTGCCTGGTTCCCATCCCCTTGGTGATGGGGGCCCTCTGGTGAGAGTCTGATCCTGTCTGGATTCCTCACACTTCTGGGAGGTGGGCCCTCTGCTGTGAGGTCAATCCTGCCTGGCTGGCACACGTCACCTTGGCGATGTGGGCCCTCAGTTGGGAGTTGGTGCCTGCTGGGAGTCTCCTCCCCTCGGTAATAAGGGCCCTCTGGCGTCAGGCCCTAACTCATGGGCTCCCAAATTTTTCTCATGTGCGCCCTGTCGTGCGTGTACACTCCAGCCAGGGTTCCATCCCCATGGGGATGTGGGCTTGCTGCTCTGAGGTCCCAACGGCTGGGTTGCTCACAGTGTCAGAATGTGGGCCCTCTGCTGTGAGTTCACTTCGGCATGGATCCCATAGCCTCGGTGCTCTGGGCCACCTGCTTGGAGCTTCCAACTGCGGGGTTCCTCACTTTTTTATTCTATGGGCGCTCTGTTGTGAGTCTCCTCCTGCATGCCTCACTCCCAGCCCTTTCGTGATGTGTGTCCCCTTGTTTGAGGCCACATGTGCTGTGTTCCTCACCTTTCGTTGATGTGGCCCCACTGGTGTGAGGACACTCCTGCCTGGTTTCCATCCCCTTGGTGATGTGGGCGCTCTGGTTAGAGTCTGATCCTGTTTGGGCTCCTCACACTTCTGTGAGGTGGGCCCTCTGCTGTGAGGTAACTCCTGCCTGGCTTGCTCCCGTTCCATTGGTGACGTCGGCCCTCTGGTGGCATTTGGAGCCTGCTGGTAGCCTCCTCTCCTCCGTGATGAGGGCCCTCTGGCGTCAGGCCATAACTGCTGGGTTCCCACATTTTCTGATACGTGCTAAGTTGTGCGAGGACACTCCTGCGAGGTTCCCATCCCCATGGGGATGTGGGCCTTCTGCTCTGAGGTCCCACTGGCTGGGTTGCTCACAGTTTCATGATGTGGGCCCTCTGCTGTGAGTTCACTGTGGCCTGGATCCCATAGACTCCATGCTCTGGGCCACCTGCTGGGAGGTTCAAACTGCTGGATTCCTCACATTTTTTATTCTGTGGGCCCTGTGTTGTTAGGCTACTCCTGCCTGCCTCACTCGGAGCACCTTGGAAATGTGGGTCCTCTGGTTTAGGCCACATGTGCTGGGTTCCTCACCTTTCTATAATGTGGCCACACTGGTGTGAGGACACTCCTGCCTTGTTCCGATCCCCTTGGTGATGTGGGCCCTCTGGTGAGAGTCTTATCCTGGCTGGGTTCCTCACCCTTCTGTGAGGTAGGCCCTCTGCTGTGAGGTCACTCCTGCCTGGCTGGCACACGTCAACTTGGCGACGTGGGCCCTCAGTTGGGAGTTGGTGCCTGCTGGGAGTCTCCTCCCCTCGGTAATGAGGGCCCTCTGGCGTCAGACCCTAACTCCTGGGCTCCCAAAATTTTCTGATGTGTGCCCTGTGGTGCGAGTACACTCCTGCCAGGATCCCAACCCCATGGGGATGTGGGTCTTCTGCTCTGAGGTCCCAATGGTACGTTGCTCAGTTTCATGATGAGGGCCCTCTGGTGTGAGTTCACTCCGGCATGGACCCCATAGCCTCGCTGTTCCTGGCCACCTGTGGGGAGGTTCCCACTGCGGGATTCCTCACCTTTTTCCTTCTATGGGCCCTCTGTTTTGAGACTCCTCCTGCCTGCCTCACTCCCAGCCCCTTGGTGATGTGTGTCCTCTGGTTTGAGGCCACGTGTGCTGGGTCCCTCACCTTTCGATGATGTGGCCCCACTGGTGTGAGGACACTCCTGCCTGGTTCCTATCCCCTTGGTGATGTGGGCCCTCTGGTGAGAGTCTGATCCTGGCTGGGTTCCTCACACTTCTGTGAGGTGGGCCCTCTGCTGTGAGGTCACTCCTGCCTGGCTGGCACACCCCGCCTTGGCAATGTCGGCCCTCTTGTGGCAGTTGGAGCCTGCTCGGAGCCTCCTCCCCTCGGTGATGAGGGCCCTCTGGCGTCAGGCCCTAACTGGTGGGTACCCACATTTTCTGATACGTGCTAAGTGGTGCGAGGACACTTGTGCCATGTTCCGAAACCCATGGGGATGTGGGCTTGCTGCTCTGAGGTCCCAACCCCTGGGTTGCTCACAGTGTCAGAATGTGGGCCCTCTGCTGTGAGTTCACTTCGGCATGGATCCCATAGCCTCGGTGCTCTGGGCCACCTGCTTGGAGCTTCCAACTGCGGGGTTCCTCACTTTTTTATTCTATGGGCGCTCTGTTGTGAGTCTCCTCCTGCATGCCTCACTCCCAGCCCTTTCGTGATGTGTGTCCCCTTGTTTGAGGCCACATGTGCTGTGTTCCTCACCTTTCGTTGATGTGGCCCCACTGGTGTGAGGACACTCCTGCCTGGTTTCCATCCCCTTGGTGATGTGGGCGCTCTGGTTAGAGTCTGATCCTGTTTGGGCTCCTCACACTTCTGTGAGGTGGGCCCTCTGCTGTGAGGTAACTCCTGCCTGGCTTGCTCCCGTTCCATTGGTGACGTCGGCCCTCTGGTGGCATTTGGAGCCTGCTGGTAGCCTCCTCTCCTCCGTGATGAGGGCCCTCTGGCGTCAGGCCATAACTGCTGGGTTCCCACATTTTCTGATACGTGCTAAGTTGTGCGAGGACACTCCTGCGAGGTTCCCATCCCCATGGGGATGTGGGCCTTCTGCTCTGAGGTCCCACTGGCTGGGTTGCTCACAGTTTCATGATGTGGGCCCTCTGCTGTGAGTTCACTGTGGCCTGGATCCCATAGACTCCATGCTCTGGGCCACCTGCTGGGAGGTTCAAACTGCTGGATTCCTCACATTTTTTATTCTGTGGGCCCTGTGTTGTTAGGCTACTCCTGCCTGCCTCACTCGGAGCACCTTGGAAATGTGGGTCCTCTGGTTTAGGCCACATGTGCTGGGTTCCTCACCTTTCTATAATGTGGCCACACTGGTGTGAGGACACTCCTGCCTTGTTCCGATCCCCTTGGTGATGTGGGCCCTCTGGTGAGAGTCTTATCCTGGCTGGGTTCCTCACCCTTCTGTGAGGTAGGCCCTCTGCTGTGAGGTCACTCCTGCCTGGCTGGCACACGTCAACTTGGCGACGTGGGCCCTCAGTTGGGAGTTGGTGCCTGCTGGGAGTCTCCTCCCCTCGGTAATGAGGGCCCTCTGGCGTCAGACCCTAACTCCTGGGCTCCCAAAATTTTCTGATGTGTGCCCTGTGGTGCGAGTACACTCCTGCCAGGATCCCAACCCCATGGGGATGTGGGTCTTCTGCTCTGAGGTCCCAATGGTACGTTGCTCAGTTTCATGATGAGGGCCCTCTGGTGTGAGTTCACTCCGGCATGGACCCCATAGCCTCGCTGTTCCTGGCCACCTGTGGGGAGGTTCCCACTGCGGGATTCCTCACCTTTTTCCTTCTATGGGCCCTCTGTTTTGAGACTCCTCCTGCCTGCCTCACTCCCAGCCCCTTGGTGATGTGTGTCCTCTGGTTTGAGGCCACGTGTGCTGGGTCCCTCACCTTTCGATGATGTGGCCCCACTGGTGTGAGGACACTCCTGCCTGGTTCCTATCCCCTTGGTGATGTGGGCCCTCTGGTGAGAGTCTGATCCTGGCTGGGTTCCTCACACTTCTGTGAGGTGGGCCCTCTGCTGTGAGGTCACTCCTGCCTGGCTGGCACACCCCGCCTTGGCAATGTCGGCCCTCTTGTGGCAGTTGGAGCCTGCTCGGAGCCTCCTCCCCTCGGTGATGAGGGCCCTCTGGCGTCAGGCCCTAACTGGTGGGTACCCACATTTTCTGATACGTGCTAAGTGGTGCGAGGACACTTGTGCCATGTTCCGAAACCCATGGGGATGTGGGCTTGCTGCTCTGAGGTCCCAACCCCTGGGTTGCTCACAGTGTCAGAATGTGGGCCCTCTGCTGTGAGTTCACTTCGGCATGGATCCCATAGCCTCGGTGCTCTGGGCCACCTGCTTGGAGCTTCCAACTGCGGGGTTCCTCACTTTTTTATTCTATGGGCGCTCTGTTGTGAGTCTCCTCCTGCATGCCTCACTCCCAGCCCTTTCGTGATGTGTGTCCCCTTGTTTGAGGCCACATGTGCTGTGTTCCTCACCTTTCGTTGATGTGGCCCCACTGGTGTGAGGACACTCCTGCCTGGTTTCCATCCCCTTGGTGATGTGGGCGCTCTGGTTAGAGTCTGATCCTGTTTGGGCTCCTCACACTTCTGTGAGGTGGGCCCTCTGCTGTGAGGTAACTCCTGCCTGGCTTGCTCCCGTTCCATTGGTGACGTCGGCCCTCTGGTGGCATTTGGAGCCTGCTGGTAGCCTCCTCTCCTCCGTGATGAGGGCCCTCTGGCGTCAGGCCATAACTGCTGGGTTCCCACATTTTCTGATACGTGCTAAGTTGTGCGAGGACACTCCTGCGAGGTTCCCATCCCCATGGGGATGTGGGCCTTCTGCTCTGAGGTCCCACTGGCTGGGTTGCTCACAGTTTCATGATGTGGGCCCTCTGCTGTGAGTTCACTGTGGCCTGGATCCCATAGACTCCATGCTCTGGGCCACCTGCTGGGAGGTTCAAACTGCTGGATTCCTCACATTTTTTATTCTGTGGGCCCTGTGTTGTTAGGCTACTCCTGCCTGCCTCACTCGGAGCACCTTGGAAATGTGGGTCCTCTGGTTTAGGCCACATGTGCTGGGTTCCTCACCTTTCTATAATGTGGCCACACTGGTGTGAGGACACTCCTGCCTTGTTCCGATCCCCTTGGTGATGTGGGCCCTCTGGTGAGAGTCTTATCCTGGCTGGGTTCCTCACCCTTCTGTGAGGTAGGCCCTCTGCTGTGAGGTCACTCCTGCCTGGCTGGCACACGTCAACTTGGCGACGTGGGCCCTCAGTTGGGAGTTGGTGCCTGCTGGGAGTCTCCTCCCCTCGGTAATGAGGGCCCTCTGGCGTCAGACCCTAACTCCTGGGCTCCCAAAATTTTCTGATGTGTGCCCTGTGGTGCGAGTACACTCCTGCCAGGATCCCAACCCCATGGGGATGTGGGTCTTCTGCTCTGAGGTCCCAATGGTACGTTGCTCAGTTTCATGATGAGGGCCCTCTGGTGTGAGTTCACTCCGGCATGGACCCCATAGCCTCGCTGTTCCTGGCCACCTGTGGGGAGGTTCCCACTGCGGGATTCCTCACCTTTTTCCTTCTATGGGCCCTCTGTTTTGAGACTCCTCCTGCCTGCCTCACTCCCAGCCCCTTGGTGATGTGTGTCCTCTGGTTTGAGGCCACGTGTGCTGGGTCCCTCACCTTTCGATGATGTGGCCCCACTGGTGTGAGGACACTCCTGCCTGGTTCCTATCCCCTTGGTGATGTGGGCCCTCTGGTGAGAGTCTGATCCTGGCTGGGTTCCTCACACTTCTGTGAGGTGGGCCCTCTGCTGTGAGGTCACTCCTGCCTGGCTGGCACACCCCGCCTTGGCAATGTCGGCCCTCTTGTGGCAGTTGGAGCCTGCTCGGAGCCTCCTCCCCTCGGTGATGAGGGCCCTCTGGCGTCAGGCCCTAACTGGTGGGTACCCACATTTTCTGATACGTGCTAAGTGGTGCGAGGACACTTGTGCCATGTTCCGAAACCCATGGGGATATGGGCCTTCTGCTCTGAGGTCCCAACCCCTGGGTTGCTCACAGTTTCATGATGTGGGCCCTGTGCTATGAGTTCACTGTGGCCTGGATCGCATAGACTCGGTGCTCTGGGCCGCCTGCTCGGAGGTTCCCACTGCAGGATTCCTCAGCCTTTTTATTCTATTGGCCCTGTGTTGTGAGTCTACTCCTGCCTGCCTCACTCCGAGCCCCTTGGAGATCTGGATCCTCTGGTTTAGGCCACATGTGCTGGGTTCCTCACCTTTCTATGATGTGGCCACCCTGGTGTGAAGACAGTCCTGCCTGGTTCTGATGCCCTTGGTGATGTGGGCCCTCTGGTGAGAGTCTTACCCTGACTGGGTTCCTCACCATTCTGTGAGGTAGGCCCTCAGCTGTGAGGTCACTCCTGCCTGGCTGTTGCACGTCACCTTGGCGACATGGGCCCTCAGTTGGGAGTTGGTGCCTGCTTGGGGTCTCCTCCCCTTGGTAATGAGGGCCCTCTGGCGTCAGGCCCTAACTTCTGGGCTCCCAAAATTCTCTTATGTGCGCCCTGTGGTGCGAGTACACTTCTGCCAGGTTCCCAACCACATGGGAATGTGGGCCTTCTGCTCTAAGGTCCCAACGGCTGGGTTGCTCACAGTTTTATGATGAGGGCCCTCTGTTTTGAGTTCAGTCAGGCCTGGATCCCATAGCCTCGCTGCTCCTGGCCACCTGCTGGGAGGTTCCAACTGCGGGATTCCTCACCTTTTTTACGTTATGGGCCCTCTGTTTGGAGGCTCCTCCTGCCTGCCTCACTCCCAGCCCCTTGGTGATGTGTGTCCTGTAGTTTGAGGCCACGTGTGCTGGGTCCGTCTCATTTAGGTGATGTGGCCCCACTGGTGTGAGGACACTCCTGCCTGGTTTCCATTCCCTTGGTGACGTGGGCCCTCCGGTGAGAGTCTGATCCTCTTTGGGTTCCTCACACTTTTGTGTGGTTGGCCCTCTGCTCTGAGGTCACTCCTGCCTGGCTGGCACACCCCGCATTGGTGACGTCGCCCTTCTGGTAGCAGTTGGAGCTTTCTGGGAGCCTCCTCTCCTCAGTGATGAGGGCCCTCTGGCATCCGGCCCTAACTGCTGGGCTCCCCACCTTTTCTGATGTGTGCCCACTGGTGCGATGACACTCCTGCTTGGTTCTCTTCCCCATGGGGATGTGGGTCTTGTGCTCTGAGGTTACAACGGCTGGGTTGCTTACAGTATCACGATGAGGGCCCTCTGTTGTGAGTTCATCACTGCCTGGATCCCATAGCCTCGGTGCTCTGGGCCGCCTGCTGGGATGTTCCAACTGCAGGATTCCTCACCTTTTTTATACAATGGGCCATGTGTTTTGAGGTTAATCCTGCCTGCCTCGCTCCGAGACCCATGGTGATGTGGGTCCTCTGGTTTGAGGCCACATGTGCTGGGTACCTCAACTTTCGATGATGTGGCCCCATGGGTGTGAGGACACTCCTGCCTGGTTCCCAGCCCCTTGCTTATGTGGGCACTCTGGTGAGAGTCTGATCCTGACTGGGTTCCTTACCCTTCTGTGAGGTGGGCCCTCTGATGTGAGGTCACTCCTGCCTGGATGTCTCATGTCACCTTGGCGACGTAGGCCCTCTGTTGGCCACTGAAGCATGCTGGGAGCCTCCTACCCTCTTTAATAAGGGCCCTGTAAGAAACGCATATGCCCTTTTTGACCAAGTGCATCATTGTCGAGGTTCTGCCTCTTCTCCTATACTTTCAGAGGACTTCCCGTCTACCTCCTGAAATCGTATTCCTGGAATTCTGCCCCGCGTTCAAGTCCTCTTTGCAGCCTTACTTCAATATATTTTTGGACGATAGCTGTCATTTATAACTCTGCAGGTTTGTGAATTACAGTGCCCCTGAGCTCCTTTCTTCAACTCGCTTTCTTGTGAGCTGGCCGCAAAACCGCAGGATTGCTTCAGGCCCTAATCTGGTTCCGGCAGGGTTCCCTGAGCCTTTGGTTAATTCCTCTTCCTGGTGGGAAATGAGCGTTCCATTTGCCCGTGCAGACACCAACAGCTAGTCTCTCATTGGTCCTCCCTATGCCTGTTCATCTTGCGCAGAAATTGCAAACTATGCCAAACAGGAGATTAAACGCACTGACTCTCCAAGTGGGGAGAGTGTTAGTAAAGCGTCTGGAATGGTGAAACCGAGTATCAGGGGACCAAAACTGAGATGCATTTGAAAACGTTTCCCAATCACACAGTGGGCCATACTCTGGGATTCCCATGCATGTTTTAGCTGAAGGAAGAATCCCTTAAACCTGGAGAGTTGGGACCCATGGGATGGGTACCATGAAGTATGACTTCAAAGGGTCTGCGTTTGCTCACCGAACCTCACCAATGCTATCAGCCCGAAGTGCCCAGCCTTATGTCTCACCCAGCTCTGGGTGTAGATGTGGTAAATCCAGGTTGCATCACAAGCCCTGAATGAATGATTTAAGAATTGCTCTCCATTTCACTGTCATTGTGTTTTGTTTTTGAAATTTGTTTTGATAATGGGATTTATCGGAGTTTCACTGCTGCGTTTAGGCGGCTGTACACACGCTTGATTTCCTTATGGAGACATATAAATCCATGGGTTTTAAGATTCTTACTTGTCAGGTATCTTGCCATGCGTTGAATATGGGGTGTTGAGTCCATTTCGTTGAGCAAGGAGTAGGGCTTGTCTATTATATATTTGGCTTATGGAACGGTATCTGTGCTAATTTCAATCTCTGGTTTTGTGCAGCACCCCAACTCACGTTTCCCCATAAGCAAGCATAAGTTGGTTTTCTAAATTTGAGACCCTGTTCTGTTTTGTAATTCAGTTGATGTGTAGCCAACTTTACATTCCGTGTATTAGTGACATCTTATGATGTTTCTTTTTCTGTGTGACTTATTTCTCGTAGAATCATCGTACCTGAATCCACTCATTATGCCGCTACGGGCCTGATGACGTAGATTTCATTGCTGAGTGATATTCCATTGTACGTGCGTACCACAACATCTTTATCCATTTTTTGCTTTTCGGATATTTAACATGTACCGTAGACGAACTTCTTGTAAACACAGCCGTCCCAAACTTTGGGGTGGCTGTGTGTTTTTGATTTTAATTTCCCTAAGCTATAGGACCATAAGTGGAAGTGCCATAGGCTGTGTTGCTTTGTTCCCTTCGTGTTTCACGAAACACCATACACTTCTCCAGATTGGCTGTTGGCAATTTACATCCCGCCCATCAGCGTAACAAGGCTCCCTGTTCTCCATGACCTGTCCTGCCTTTGTGGATTTTACACATTTTTCAGATGGCCCTTTTGACCGGGGGGCAGTGAGACTTCATTGTAGTGCAGATTTCCTTTACATGCTTACTTGGTTGGCCAAAAAGGGCGTATGCGTTTTTTCCTGAATATATTCAGGAAAAAACGCATACGCCCTTTTTGGCCAAGTGCATCATTGTCGACATTCTGCCTCTTTTCCTATGATTTAAGTGCAATTCCAGTCTACCCCCTGAAATCGTTTTCCTGAAATTCTGCCCCGCTTTCAAGTCCTCTTCGAAGTCTTACTTCAATACATTTTTGGACGATAGCTGTCATTCATAACTCTGCAGGTCTGTGAATTACAGTGCCCCTGAGCTCCTTTTTTCAACTCGCTTTCTTGTGAGCTGGCCGCAATACCGAAGGATTGCTTCAGGTCCTAATCTGTTTCTGGCAGGGCACGGTGAGCCTTTCGTTAATTCCTCTTCCTGGTGGGAAATGAGCGTCCCATTTGCCCGTGCAGACACCTACATATAGTCTCTCATTGGTTCTCCCTATTCCTGTTCATCTTGCACAGAAATTGCAAACTGTGCCAAACAGGAGGTTAAAGGCACTGACTCTCCAAGTGGGGAGAGTGTTAGTAAAGCGTCTGGAATGGTGAACCCGAGTACCAGGGGAGGAAACCTGAGATGCATTTTAAAACGTTTCCCAATCACAGGGTGGACCATACTCTGGGTTTCCCATGCATGTTTTAACTGAAGGAAGAATTCCTTAAACCTGGAGAGTTGGGACCCATGGAATGGGTATCATGCAGTATGACTTCAAAGGGTCTGACTGTGCTCACCGAACCTCACCAATGCTATCAGCGTGAAGTGTCCAGCCTTTTGTCTCACCCAGCTCTGGGTGTAGATGTGGTAAATCCAGGTGGCATCACAAACCCTGAATGAATTATTTAAGTATTGCTCTCTATTTCACTGTCATTGTGTTTTGTTTTTGAAATTTATTTTGATAATGGGATTTATCGGATGTCCACTGTTGCGTTTAGGCCGCTGTACACACGCCTGATTTCCTTATGGAGACATATAAATCCATGGGTTTTAAGATTCTTACTTGTCAGGTATCTTCCCAGGCGTTGAATATGGGGTGTTGAGTCCATTTCGTTGAGCAAGGAGTAGGTCTTGTCTATTACATATTTGGCTTATGGAAAGGTATCTGTGCTAATTTCAATCTCTGGTTTTATGCAGCACCCCAACTCACCTTTTCCCATAAGCAAGCATAAGTTGTTTTTCTAAACTTGAGACCCTGTTCTGTTTTGTAATTCAGTACATGTTTCGCCAAGTTTACATTCCGTGTATTAGGGATATCTTATGATGTTTCTTTTTCTGTGTGACTTATATCTCGTAGAATCATCATACCTGAATCCACTCATTATGCCGCTACGGGCCTGATGACGTAGATTTCATTGCTGAGTGATATTCCACTGTACGTGCGTAACACAAGTTCTTTATCCATTTTTTGCTTTCTTGGATATTTAACTTGTACCGTAGATGAGGTTCTTGTAAACAGAGCCGTCCCAAATTTTGGGGTGGCTGTGTGTTTTTGATTTTAATTTCCCTAAGCTATAGGACCATAAGTGGAAGTGCCATAGGCTTTGTTGCTTTGTTTCCTACGTGTTTCTGGAAACACCATGCACTTCTCCAGAGTGGTTGTTGGCAATTTACATCCCGCCCATCAGCATAACAAGGCTCCCTGTTCTCCGTGACCTTCCCTGCCTTTCTGGATTTTACACTTTTTTCAGATGGCCCTTTTGACCGGGGGGCAGTGAGACTTCATTGTAGTGCAGATTTCATTTACACGCTTGCTTGGTTGGCCAAAAAGTGCGTTTGCGTTTTTTCCTGAATATATTCAGGAAAAAACGCGTATGCCCTTTTTAGCCAAGTGCATCATTGTCGACATTCTGCTCCTCTTCCTATGCTTTAAGCGCAATTCCAGTCTACCCCCTGAAAACGTTTTCCTGAAATTCTGCCCCGCTTTCAAGTCTTCTTCGAAGACTTACATCAGTACATTTTGGACGATAGCTGTCATTCATAACTCTGCAGGTTTGTGAATTGCAGTGCCCCTGAGCTCCTTTCTTCAACTCGCTTTCTTGTGAGCTGGCCGCAAAACCGCAGGATTGCTTCAGGCCATAATCTCTTTCCTGCAGGGCACGCTGAGCCTTTGTTTAATTCCTCTTCCTCATGGGAAATGAGCGTTCCATTTGCCCGTGCAGGCACCTACAGCTAATCTCTCATTGGTTCTCCCTATTCCTGTACATCTTGCGCAGAAATTGCAAACTGTGCCAAACAGGAGGTTAATGGCACTGACTCTCCAAGTGGGGAGAGTGTTAGTAAAGCGTCTGGAATGATGAACCCGAGTACCAGGGGACGAAAACTGAGATTCATTTGAAAACGTTTCCCGGTCACACAGTGCACTGTACTGTGGGTTTCCCATGCATGTTGTAGCTGAAGGAAGTATCCCTTAAACCTGGAGAGTTGGGACCCATGGAGTGGGTACCATGCAGTATGACTTCAAAGGGTCTGCGTTTGCTCACCAAACCTCACCAATGCTATCAGCCCGAAGTGTCCAGCCTTATGTCTCACCCAGCTCTGGGTGTAGATGTGGTAAATCCAGGTTGCATCACAAGCCCTGAATGAATTATTTAAGAATTGCTCTCTATTTCACTGTCATTGTGTTTTGTTTTTGAAATTCATTTTGATAATGGGATTTATCGGATGTTCACTGCTGCGTTTATGCCGCTGTACACACGCTTGTTTTCCTTATGGAGACATATAAATCCATGGGTTTTAAGATTCTTACTTGTCAGGTATCTTGCCAGGCGTTGAATATGGGGTGTTGAGTCCATTTCGTTGAGCAAGGAGTAGGTCTTGTCTATTATATATTTGGCTTATGGAACGGTATCTGTGCTAATTTCAATCTCTGGTTTTATGCAGCACCCCAACTCACCTTTCCCCATAAGCAAGCATAAGTTGGTTTTCTCAATTTGAGACCCTGTTCTGTTTTGTAATTCAGTTCATGTGTAGCCAAGTTTACATTCCGTGTATTAGTGATATCTTATGATGTTTCTTTTTCTGTGTGACTTATTTCTCGTAGAATCATCGTACCTGAATCCACTCATTATGCCGCTACGGGCCTGATGACGTAGATTTCATTGCTGAGTGATATTCCATTGTACGTGCGTACCACAACTTCTTTATGCATTTTTTGCTTTCTGGGATTTTTAACTTGTACCGTAGACGAGGTTGTTGTAAACAGAGCCGTCCCAAACTCTGGGGTGGCTGTGTCTTTTTGATTTTAATTTCTCTAAGCTATAGGACCATAAGTGGAAGTGCCATAGTCTGTGTTGCTTTGTTTCCTACGTGTTTCAGGAAACACCATACACTTCTCCAGAGTGGTTGTTGGCAGTTTACATCCCGCCCATCAGCATAACAAGGCTCCCTGTTCTCCATGACCTGTCCTGCCTTTCTGGATTTTACACTTTTTTCAGATGGCCCTTTTGACCGGGGGGCAGTGAGACTTCATTGTAGTGCAGATTTCCTTTACACGCTTGCTTGGTTGGCCAAAAAGGGCGTATGCGTTTATTCCTGAATATATTCAGGAAAAAACGCATACGCCCTTTTTGGCCAAGTGCATCATTGTCGACATTCTGCCTCTTTTCCTATGCTTTAAGTGCAATTCCAGTCTACCCCGTGAAATCGTTTCCCTGAAATTCTGCCCCGCTTTCAAGTCCTCTTCGAAGACTTACTTCAATACATTTTTGGACAATAGCTGTCATTCATAACTCTGCAGGTTTCTGAATTACACTGCCCCTGAGCTCCTTTCTTCAACTTGCTTTCTTGTGAGCTGGCCGCAAAACCGCAGAATTGCTTCAGGCCATAATCTCTTTCTGGCAGGGCATGCTGAGCTTTTGGTTAATTCCTCTTCCTGGTGGGAAATGAGCGTTCCATTTGCCCGTGCAGATACCTACAGCTAGTCTCTCATTGGTTCTCCCTATTCCTGTTCATCTTGCACAGAAATTGCAAACTGTGCCAAACAGGAGGTTAAAGGCACTTACTCTCCAAGTGGGGATAGTGTTAGTAAAGCGTCTGGAATGGTGAACCCGAATACCAGGGGACGAAACCTGAGATGCATTTGAAAACGTTTCCCGGTCACACAGTACACTGTACTGTGGGTTTCCCGTGCATGTTTTAGCTGAAGGAAGTATACCTTAACGCTGGAGAGTTGGGACCCATGGAATGGGTACCATGCAGTATGACTTCAAAGGGTCTGCGTTTGCTCACCAAACCTCACCAATGCTATCAGCCCGAAGTGTCCAGCCTTATGTCTCACCCAGCTCTGGGTGTAGATGTGGTAAATCCAGGTTGCATCACAAGCCCTGAATGAATTATTTAAGAATTGCTCTCTATTTCACTGTCATTGTGTTTTGTTTTTGAAATTTATTTTGATAATGGGATTTATCGGATGTTCACTGCTGCGTTTAGGCCGCTGTACACACGCTTGATTTCCTTATGGAGACATATAAATCCATGGGTTTTAAGATTCTTACTTGTCAGGTATCTTGCCAGGCATTGAATATGGGGTGTTGAGTCCATTTCGTTGAGCAAGGAGTAGGTCTTGTCTATTATATATTTGGTTTATGGAACGGTATCTGTGCTAATTTCAATCTCTGGTTTTATGCAGCACCCCAACTCACCTTTCCCCATAAGCAAGCATAAGTTGGTTTTCTCAATTTGAGACCCTGTTCTGTTTTGTATTTCAGTTCATGTGTAGCCAAGTTTACATTCCGTGTATTAGTGATATCTTATGATGTTTCTTTTTCTGTGTGACTTATTTCTCGTAGAATCATCGTACCTGAATCCACTCATTATGCCGCTACGGGCCTGATGATGTAGATTTCATTGCTGAGTGATATTCCACTGTATGTGCGTACCACAACTTCTTTATCCATTTTTTGCTTTCTCGGATATTTAACTTGTACCGTAGAGGACGTTCTTGTAAACAGAGACGTCCCAAATTTTGGGGTGGCTGTGTCTTTCTTAATTTAATTTCCCTAAGCTATAGGACCATAAGTGGAAGTGCCATAGGCTGTGTTGTTTTGTTTCCTACGTGTCTCTGGAAACACCATACACTTCTCCAGAGTGGTTGTTGGCAATTTACATCCCCCCATCAGCATAACAAGGCTCCCTGTTCTCCATAACCTGTCCTGCCTTTCTGGATTTTACACTTTTTTCAGATGGCCCTTTTGACCGGGGGGCAGTGAGACTTCATTGTAGTGCAGATTTCCTTTACACGCTTGCTTCCTTGGCCAAAAAGGGCGTATGCGTTTTTTCCTGAATATATTCAGGAAAAAACGCATACGCCCTTTTTGGCCAAGTGCATCATTGTCGACATTCTGCTCTTTTTCCTATGCTTTAAGTGCAATTCCAGTCTACCCCCTGAAATCGTGTTCCTGAAATTCTGCCCCGCTTTCAAGTCCTCTTCGAACTCTTACTTCAATATATTTTTGGACGATAGCTGTCATTCATATCCCTGTAGGTCTGTGAATTACAGTGCCCCTGAGCTCCTTTCTTCAACTCGCTTTCTTGTGAGCTGGCCGCAATACTGCAGGATTGCTTCAGGCCCTTATCTGTTTCTGGCAGGGCACGGTGAGCCTTTCGTTAATTCCTCTTCCTGTTGGGAAATGAGCGTCCCATTTGCCTGTGCAGACACCTACATATAGTCTCTCATTGGTTCTCCCTATTCCTGTTCATCTTGCACAGAATTTGCAAACTGTGCCAAACAGGAGGTTAAAGGCACTGACTCTCCAAGTGGGGAGAGTGTTAGTAAAGCGTCTGGAATGGTGAACCCGAGTACCAGGGGACGAAACCTGAGATGCATTTGAAAACGTTTCCCAATCACACAGTGGACCATACTCTGGGTTTCCCATGCATGTTTTAACTGAAGGAAGAATTCCTTAAACCTGGAGAGTTGGGACCCATGGAATGGGTATCATGCAGTATGACTTCAAAGGGTCTGACTGTGCTCACCGAACCTCACCAATGCTATCAGCGTGAAGTGTCCAGCCTTATGTCTCACCCAGCTCTGGGTGTAGATGTGGTAAATCCAGGTGGCATCACAAACCCTGAATGAATTATTTAAGTATTGCTCTCTATTTCACTGTCATTGTGTTTTGTTTTTGAAATTTATTTTGATAATGGGATTTATCGGATGTCCACTGTTGCGTTTAGGCCGCTGTACACACGCTTGATTTCCTTATGGAGACATATAAATCCATGGGTTTTAAGATTCTTACTTGTCAGGTATCTTCCCAGGCGTTGAATATGGGGTGTTGAGTCCATTTCGTTGAGCAAGGAGTAGGTCTTGTCTATTATATATTTGGCTTATGGAAAAGTATCTGTGCTAATTTCAATCTCTGGTTTTATGCAGCACCCCAACTCACCTTTCCCCTTAAGCAAGCATAAGTTGTTTTTCTAAACTTGAGACCCTGTTCTGTTTTGTAATTCAGTACATGTTTCGCCAAGTTTACATTCCGTGTATTAGGGATATCTTATGATGTTTCTTTTTCTGTGTGACTTATTGCTCGTAGAATCATCGTACCTGAATCCACTCATTATGCCGCTACGGGCCTGATGACGTAGATTTCATTGCTGAGTGATATTCCACTGTACGTGCGTACCACAACTTCTTTATCCATTTTTTGCTTTCTTGGATATTTAACTTGTACCGTAGATGAGGTTCTTGTAAACAGAGCCGTCCCAATCTTTGGGGTGGCTGTGTGTTTTTGATTTTAATTTCCCTAAGCTATAGGACCATAAGTGGAAGTTCCATAGGCTTTGTTGCTTTGTTTCCTACGTGTTTCTGGAAACACCATGCACTTCTCCAGAGTGGTTGTTGGCAATTTCCATCCCGCCCATCAGCATAACCAGGCTCCCTGTTCTTCATGACCTTCCCTGCCTTTCTGGATTTTACACTTTTTTCAGATGGCCCTTTTGACCGGGGGGCAGTGAGACTTCATTGTAGTGCCGATTTCAATTACACGCTTGCTTGGTTGGCCAAAAAGTGCGTTTGCGTTTTTTCCTGAATATATTCAGGAAAAAACGCGTATGCCCTTTTTAGCCAAGTGCATCATTGTCGACATTCTGCCTCTGTTCCTATTCTTTAAGCGCAATTCCAGTCTACCCCCTGAAATCGTTTTCCTGAAATTCTGCCCTGCTTTCAATTCCTCTTCGAAGACTTACATCAGTACATTTTGGACGATAGCTGTCATTCATAACTCTGCAGGTTTGTGAATTGCAGTGCCCCTGAGCTCCTTTCTTCAACTCGCTTTCTTGTGAGCTGGCCGCAAAACCGCAGGATTGCTTCAGGCCATAATCTCTTTCCTGCAGGGCACGCTGAGCCTTTGTTTAATTCCTCTTCCTCATGGGAAATGAGCGTTCCATTTGCCCGTGCAGGCACCTACAGCTAATCTCTCATTGGTTCTCCCTATTCCTGTACATCTTGCGCAGAAATTGCAAACTGTGCCAAACAGGAGGTTAATGGCACTGACTCTCCATGTGGGGAGAGTGTTAGTAAAGCGTCTGGAATGATGAACCCGAGTACCAGGGGACGAAAACTGAGATGCATTTGAAAACGTTTCCCGGTCACACAGTGCACTGTACTGTGGGTTTCCCATGCATGTTTTAGCTGAAGGAAGAATCCCTTAAACCTGGAGAGCTGGGACCCATGGAATGGGTACCACGCAGTATGACTTCAAAGGGTCTGTGTTTGCTCACCAAACCTCACCAATGCTATCAGCCCGAAGTGTCCAGCCTTATGTCTCACCCAGCTCTGGGTGTAGATGTGGTAAATCCAGGTTGCATCACAAGCCCTGAATGAATTATTTAAGAATTGCTCTCTATTTCACTGTCATTGTGTTTTGTTTTTGAAATTTATTTTGATAATGGGATTTATCGGATGTTCACTGCTGCGTTTATGCCGCTGTACACACGCTTGATTTCCTTATGGAGACATATAAATCCATGGGTTTTAAGATTCTTACTTGTCAGGTATCTTCCCAGGCGTTGAATATGGGGTGTTGAGTCCATTTCGTTGAGCAAGGAGTAGGTCTTGTCTATTATATATTTGGCTTATGGAAAGGTATCTGTGCTACTTTCAATCTCTGGTTTTATGCAGCACCCCAACTCACCTTTCCCCATAAGCAAGCATAAGTTGGTTTTCTCAATTTGAGACACTGTACTGTTTTGTAATTCAGTTCATATGTAGCGAAGTTTACATTCCGTGTATTAGTGATATCTTATGATGTTTCTTTTTCTGTGTGACTTACTTCTCGTAGAATCATCGTACCTGAATGCACTCATTATGCCGCTACGGGCCTGATGACGTAGATTTCATTGCTGTGTGATATTCCATTGTACGTGCGTACCACAACTTCTTTATCCATTTTTTGCTTTCTCGGATATTTAACTTGTACCGGAGACAAGGTTCTTGTAAACAGAGCCGTCCCAAAATTTGGGGTGGTTGTGTGTTTCTGATTTTAATTTCCCTAAGCTATAGGACCATAAGTGGAAGTGCCATAGGCTCTGTTGCTTTATTTCCTACGTGTTTCCGGAAACCACATACACTTATCCAGAGTGGCTGTTTGCAATTTACATCCCGACCATCAGCATAACAAGGCTCCCTGTTCCCCATGACCTCTCCTGCCTTTCTGAATTTTACAATTTTCAGATGGCCCTTTTGACCGGGGTGCAGTGAGACTTCATTGTAGTGCAGATTTCCTTTACAAGCTTCCTTGGTTGGCCAAAAAGGGCGTATGCGTTTTTTCCTGAGCGTACCATTTGCCTGTGCAGACACCTACAGCTAGTCTCTCATTGGGTTTTTCAGGAAAAAACGCATACGCCCTATTTGGCCAAGTGCATCATTGTCGACATTCTCCCTCTTTTCCTAAGCTTTAAGTGCAATTCCAGTCTACCCCCTGAAATCGTTTTCCTGAAATTCTGCCCCGCTTTCAAGTCCTCTTCGAAGACTTACTTCAATATATTTTTGGACGATAGCTGTCATTCATAACTCTGCAGGTTTGTGAATTACAGTGCCCCTGAGCTCCTTTCTTCAACTCGCTTTCTTGTGAGCTGGCCGCAAAACCGCAGGATTGCTTCAGGCCCTAATCTGTTTCTGGCAGGGCACGCTGAGCCTTTGGTTAATTCCTATTCCTGGTGGGAAATGAGCGTACCATTTGCCCGTGCAGACACCTACAGCTAGTCTCTCATTGGTTCTCCCTATTCCTGTTCATCTTGCGCAGAAATTGCAAACTGTGCCAAACAGGAGGTTAAAGGCACTGACTCTCCAAGTGGGGAGAGTGTTAGTAAAGCGTCTGGAATGGTGAACCCGAGTACCAGGGTTCGAAAACTGAGATGCATTTGAAAACGTTTCCCAATCACACGGTGGACCATACTCTGGGTTACCCATGCATGTTTTAACTGAAGGAAGTATCCCTTAAACATGGAGAGTTGGGACCCATGGAATGGGTACCATGCAGTGTGACTTCAAAGGGTCTGCGTTTGCTCACCGAACCTCACCAATGCTATCAGCCCGAAGTGTCCAGCCTTATGTCTCACCCAGCTCTGGGTGTAGATGTGGTAAATCCAGGTTGCATCACAAGCCCTGAATGAATTATTTAAGAATTGCTCTCTATTTCACTGTCATTGGGTTTTGTTTTTGAAATTTATTTTGATAATGGGATTTATCGGATTTTCACTGCTGCGTTTAGGCCGCTGTACAGACGCTTGATTTCCTTATGGAGACATAAAAATCCCTGGGTTTTAAGAGTCTTACTTGTCATTTATCTTCCCAGGCGTTGAATATAGGGTGTTGAGTCCATTTCATTGAGCAAGGAGTAGGTCTTGTCTATTATATATTTGGCTTATGGAACGGTATCTGTGCTAATTTCAATCTCTGGATTTATGCAGCACCCCAAGTCAACATTCCCCATAAGCAAGCATAAGTTGGTTTTCTCAATTTGAGACCCTGTTCTGTTTTGTAATTCAGTTCATGTGTAGCCAAGTTTACATTCCATGTATTAGTGATATCTTATGATGTTTCTTTTCCTGTGTGACTTATTTCTCGTAGAATCATCGTACCTGAATCCACTCATTATGCCGCTACGGGCCTGATGACGTAGATTTCATTGCTGAGTGATATTCCATTGTACGTGCGTACCACAACTTCTTTATCCATTTTTTGCTTTCTCGGATATTTAACTTGTACCGTAGACAAGGTTCTTGTAAACAGAGCCGTCCCAAAATTTGGGGTGGTTGTGTGTTTTTGATTTTAATTTCCCTAAGCTATAGGACCATAAGTGGAAGTGCCATAGGCTGTGTTGCTTTATTTCCTACGTGTTTCAGGAAACCACATACACTTCTCCAGAGTGGCTGTTTGCAATTTACATCCCGACCATCAGCATAACAAGGCTCCCTGTTCTCCTTGATCTGTCCTGCCTTTCTGAATTTTACAATTTTCAGATGGCCCTTTTGACCGGGGGGCAGTGAGACTTCATTGTAGTGCAGATTTCATTTACAAGCTTCCTTGGTTGGCCAAAAAGGGCGTATGCGTTTTTTCCTGAATATATTCAGGAAAAAACGCATACGCCCTTTTTGGCCAAGTGCATCATTGTCGAAATTCTGCCTCTTTTCCTAAGCTTTAAGTGCAATTCCTGTCTACCCCCTGAAATCGTTTTCCTGAAATTCTGCCCCTCTTTCAAGTCCTCTTCGAAGACTTACTTCAATATATTTTTGGACGATAGCTGTCATTCATAACTCTGCAGGTTTGTGAATTACAGTGCCCCTGAGCTCCTTTCTTCAACTCGCTTTCTTGTGAGCTGACCGCAAAACCGCAGGATTGCTTCAGGCCCTAATCTGTTTCCGGCAGGGCACGCTGAGCCTTTGGTTAATTCCTCTTCCTGGTGGGAAATGAGCGTACCATTTGCCCGTGCAGACACCTACAGCTAGTCTCTCATTGGTTCTCCCTATTCCTGTTCATCTTGCGCAGAAATTACAAACTGTGCCAAACAGGAGGTTAAAGGCACTGACTCTCCAAGTGGGGAGAGTGTTAGTAAAGCGCCTGGAATGGTGCACCCGAGTACCAGGATTCGAAAACTGAGATGCATTTGAAAACGTTTCCCAATCACACAGTGGACCATACTCTGGGTTTCCCATGCATGTTTTAGCTGAAGGAAGAATCCCTTAAACCTGGAGAGTTGGGACCCATGGAATGGGTACCATGCAGTATGACTTCAAAGGGTCTGCGTTTGCTCACCGAACCTCACCAATGCTATCAGCCCGAAGTGTCCAGCCTTATGTCTCACCCAGCTCTGGGTGTAGATGTGGTAAATCCAGGTTGCATCACAAGCCTTGAATGAATTGTTTAAGAATTTCTCTCTATTTCACTGTCATTGTGTTTTGTTTTTGAAATTTATTTTGATAATGGGATTTATCGGATTTTCACTGCTGCGTTTAGGCCGTTCTACACACGCTTGATTTCCTTATGGAGACATATAAATCCATGGGTTTTAAGATTCTTACTTGTCAGGTATCTTGCCAGGCGTTGAATATGGGGTGTTGAGTCCATTTCGTTGAGCAAGGAGTAGGTCTTGTCTATTATATATTTGGCTTATGGAAGGGTATCTGTGCTAATTTCAATATCTGGTTTTATGCAGCACCCCAACTCACCTTTCCCCATAAGCAAGCATAAGTTGGTTTTCTAAATTTGAGACCCTGTTCTGTTTTGTAATTCAGTTCATGTGTAGCCAAGTTTACATTCCGTGTATTAGTGATATCTTATGATGTTTCTATTTCTGTGTGACTTATTTCTCGTAGAATCATCGTACCTGAATCCACTCATTATTCCGCTACGGGCCTGATGACGTAGATTTCATTGCTGAGTGATATTCAATTGTACGTACGTAGCACAACACCTTTATCCACTTTTTGCTTTCTTGGATATTTAACTTGTACCGTAGACGAGGTTCTGTAAACACAGCCGTCCCAAAATTTGGGGTGGCTGTGTGTTTTTGATTTTAATTTCGCTAAGCTATAGGACCATAAGTGGAAGTGCCATAGGCTGTGTTGCTTTGTTTCCTACGTGTTTCAGGAAAAACCATACACTTCTCCAGAGTGGCTGTTGGCAATTTACATCCCACCCATCAGCATAACAAGGCTCCCTGTTCTCCATGACCTGTCCTGCCTTTTTGGATTTTACACTTTTTTCAGATGGCCCTTTTGACCGGGGGGCAGTGAGACTTCATTGTAGTGCAGATTTCCTTTACACGCTTGCTTGTTTGGCCAAAAAGCGAGTATGCGTTTTTTCCTGAATATATTCAGGAAAAAACGCATACACCCTTTTTGGCCAAGTGCATCACTGTCGACATTCTGCCTCTTTTCCTATGCTTTAAGTGCAATTCCAGTCTACCCCCTGAAATCGTTTTCCTATAATTCTGCCCCGCTTTCAAGTCCTCTTCGAAGACTTACTTCAATACATTTTTGGACGATAGCTGTCATTCATAACTCTGCAGGTTTGTGAATTACAGTGCCCCTGAGCTCCTTTCTTCAACTCGCTTTCTTGTGAGCTGGCTGCAAAACCGCAGGATTGCTTCAGGCCCTAATCTGTTTCCGGCAGGGCATGCTGAGCCTTTGGTTAATTCCTCTTCCTGGTGGAAAATGAGCATTCCATTTGCCCGTGCAGACACCTAGAGCTAGTCTCTCATTGGTTCTCCCTATTCCTGTTCATCTTGCGCAGAAATTGCAAACTGTGCCAAACAGGAGGTTAAAGGCACTGACTCTCCAAGTGGGGAGAGTGTTAGTAAAGCGTCTGGAATGGTGAACCCGAGTACCAGGGTTCGAAAACTGAGATGCATTTGAAAACGTTTCCCAATCACACGGTGGACCATACTCTGGGTTACCCATGCATGTTTTAACTGAAGGAAGTATCCCTTAAACATGGAGAGTTGGGACCCATGGAATGGGTACCATGCAGTGTGACTTCAAAGGGTCTGCGTTTGCTCACCGAACCTCACCAATGCTATCAGCCCGAAGTGTCCAGCCTTATGTCTCACCCAGCTCTGGGTGTAGATGTGGTAAATCCAGGTTGCATCACAAGCCCTGAATGAATTATTTAAGAATTGCTCTCTATTTCACTGTCATTGGGTTTTGTTTTTGAAATTTATTTTGATAATGGGATTTATCGGATTTTCACTGCTGCGTTTAGGCCGCTGTACAGACGCTTGATTTCCTTATGGAGACATAAAAATCCCTGGGTTTTAAGAGTCTTACTTGTCATTTATCTTCCCAGGCGTTGAATATAGGGTGTTGAGTCCATTTCATTGAGCAAGGAGTAGGTCTTGTCTATTATATATTTGGCTTATGGAACGGTATCTGTGCTAATTTCAATCTCTGGATTTATGCAGCACCCCAAGTCAACATTCCCCATAAGCAAGCATAAGTTGGTTTTCTCAATTTGAGACCCTGTTCTGTTTTGTAATTCAGTTCATGTGTAGCCAAGTTTACATTCCATGTATTAGTGATATCTTATGATGTTTCTTTTCCTGTGTGACTTATTTCTCGTAGAATCATCGTACCTGAATCCACTCATTATGCCGCTACGGGCCTGATGACGTAGATTTCATTGCTGTGTGATATTCCATTGTACGTGCGTACCACAACTTCTTTATCCATTTTTTGCTTTCTCGGATATTTAACTTGTACCGTAGACAAGGTTCTTGTAAACAGAGCCATCCCAAAATTTGGGGTGGTTGTGTGTTTTTGATTTTAATTTCCCTAAGCTATAGGACCATAAGTGGAAGTGCCATAGGCTGTGTTGCTTTATTTCCTACGTGTTTCAGGAAACCACATACACTTCTCCAGAGTGGCTGTTTGCAATTTACATCCCGACCATCAGCATAACAAGGCTCCCTGTTTTCCTTGATCTGTCCTGCCTTTCTGAATTTTACAATTTTCAGATGGCCCTTTTGACCGGGGGGCAGTGAGACTTCATTGTAGTGCAGATTTCCATTACAAGCTTCCTTGGTTGGCCAAAAAGGGCGTATGCGTTTTTTCCTGAATATATTCAGGAAAAAACGCATACGCCCTTTTTGGCCAAGTGCATCATTGTCGAAATTAGGCCTCTTTTCCTAAGCTTTAAGTGCAATTCCTGTCTACCCCCTGAAATCGTTTTCCTGAAATTCTGCCCCTCTTTCAAGTCCTCTTCGAAGACTTACTTCAATATATTTTTGGACGATAGCTGTCATTCATAACTCTGCAGGTTTGTGAATTACAGTGCCCCTGAGCTCCTTTCTTCAACTCGCTTTCTTGTGAGCTGACCACAAAACCGCAGGATTGCTTCAGGCCCTAATCTGTTTCCGGCAGGGCATGCTGAGCCTTTGGTTAATTCCTCTTCCTGGTGGGAAATGAGCGTACCATTTGCCCGTGCAGACACCTACAGCTAGTCTCTCATTGGTTCTCCCTATTCCTGTTCATCTTGCGCAGAAATTACAAACTGTGCCAAACAGGAGGTTAAAGGCACTGACTCTCCAAGTGGGGAGAGTGTTAGTAAAGCGTCTGGAATGGTGCACCCGAGTACCAGGATTCGAAAACTGAGATGCATTTGAAAACGTTTCCCAATCACACGGTGGACCATACTCCGGGTTTCCCATGCATGTTTTAGCTGAAGGAAGAATCCCTTAAACCTGGAGAGTTGGGACCCATGGAATGGGTACCATGCAGTATGACTTCAAAGGGTCTGCGTTTGCTCACCGAACCTCACCAATGCTATCAGCCCGAAGTGTCCAGCCTTATGTCTCACCCAGCTCTGGGTGTAGATGTGGTAAATCCAGGTTGCATCACAAGCCCTGAATGAATTGTTTAAGAATTGCTCTCTATTTCACTGTCATTGTGTTTTGTTTTTGAAATTTATTTTGATAATGGGATTTATCGGATTTTCACTGCTGCGTTTAGGCCGTTCTACACACGCTTGATTTCCTTATGGAGACATATAAATCCATGGGTTTTAAGATTCTTACTTGTCAGGTATCTTGCCAGGCGTTGAATATGGGGTGTTGAGTCCATTTCGTTGAGCAAGGAGTAGGTCTTGTCTATTATATATTTGGCTTATGGAAGGGTATCTGTGCTAATTTCAATATCTGGTTTTATGCAGCACCCCAACTCACCTTTCCCCATAAGCAAGCATAAGTTGGTTTTCTCAATTTGAGACCCTGTTCTGTTTTGTAATTCAGTTCATGTGTAGCCAAGTTTACATTCCGTGTATTAGTGATATCTTATGATGTTTCTATTTCTGTGTGACTTATTTCTCGTAGAATCATCGTACCTGAATCCACTCATTATGCCGCTACGGGCCTGATGACGTAGATTTCATTGCTGAGTGATATTCAATTGTACGTATGTAGCACAACACCTTTATCCATTTTTTGCTTTCTCGGATATTTAACTTGTACCGTAGACGAGGTTGTTGTAAACACAGCCGTCCCAAAATTTGGGGTGGCTGTGTGTTTTTGATTTTAATTTCGCTAAGCTACAGGACCATAAGTGGAAGTGCCATAGGCTGTGTTGCTTTGTTTCCTACGTGTTTCAGGAAAAACCATACACTTCTCCAGAGTGGCTGTTGGCAATTTACATCCCACCCATCTGCATAACAAGGCTCCCTGTTCTCCATGACCTGTCCTGCCTTTCTGGATTTTACACTTTTTTCAGATGGCCCTTTTGACGGGGGGCAGTGAGACTTCATTGTAGTGCAGATTTCCTTTACACGCTTGCTTGGTTGGCCAAAAAGCGCGTATGCGTTTTTTCCTGAATATATTCAGGAAAAAATGCATACACGCTTTTTGGCCAAGTGCATCATTGTCGAAATTCTGCCTCTTTTCCTATGCTTTAAGTGCAGTTCCAGTCTACCCCCTGAAATCGTTTTCCTATAATTCTGCCCCGCTTTCAAGTCCTCTTCGAAGACTTACTTCAATACATTTTTGGACGATAGCTGTCATTCATAACTCTGCAGGTTTGTGAATTACAGTGCCCCTGAGCTCCTTTCTTCAACTCGCTTTCTTGTGAGCTGGCCGCAAAACCGCAGGATTGCTTCAGGCCCTAATCTGTTTCCGGCAGGGCATGCTGAGCCTTTGGTTAATTCCTCTTCCTGGTGGAAAATGAACGTTCCATTTTCCCGTGCAGACACCTACAGCTAGTCTCTCATTGGTTCTCCCTATTCCTGTTCATCTTGCGCAGAAATTGCAAACTGTGCCAAACAGGAGTTTAAAGGCACTGACTCTCCAAGTGGGGAGAGTGTTAGTAAAGCGTCTGGAATGGTGAACCCGAGTACCAGGTTTCGAAAACTGAGATGCATTTGAAAACGTTTCCCAATCACACGGTGGACCATACTCTGGGTTACCCATGCATGTTTTAACTGAAGGAAGTATCCCTTAAACATGGAGAGTTGGGACCCATGGAATGGGTACCATGCAGTGTGACTTCAAAGGGTCTGCGTTTGCTCACCGAACCTCACCAATGCTATCAGCCCGAAGTGTCCAGCCTTATGTCTCACCCAGCTCTGGGTGTAGATGTGGTAAATCCAGGTTGCATCACAAGCCCTGAATGAATTATTTAAGAATTGCTCTCTATTTCACTGTCATTTGGTTTTGTTTTTGAAATTTATTTTGATAATGGGATTTATCGGATTTTCACTGCTGCGTTTAGGCCGCTGTACAGACGCTTGATTTCCTTATGGAGACATAAAAATCCCTGGGTTTTAAGAGTCTTACTTGTCATTTATCTTCCCAGGCGTTGAATATAGGGTGTTGAGTCCATTTCATTGAGCAAGGAGTAGGTCTTGTCTATTATATATTTGGCTTATGGAACGGTATCTGTGCTAATTTCAATCTCTGGATTTATGCAGCTCCCCAAGTCAACATTCCCCATAAGCAAGCATAAGTTGGTTTTCTCAATTTGAGACCCTGTTCTGTTTTGTAATTCAGTTCATGTGTAGCCAAGTTTACATTCCATGTATTAGTGATATCTTATGATGTTTCTTTTCCTGTGTGACTTATTTCTCGTAGAATCATCGTACCTGAATCCACTCATTATGCCGCTACGGGCCTGATGACGTAGATTTCATTGCTGTGTGATATTCCATTGTACGTGCGTACCACAACTTCTTTATCCATTTTTTGCTTTCTCGGATATTTAACTTGTACCGTAGACAAGGTTCTTGTAAACAGAGCCGTCCCAAAATTTGGGGTGGTTGTGTGTTTTTGATTTTAATTTCCCTAAGCTATAGGACCATAAGTGGAAGTACCATAGGCTGTGTTGCTTTATTTCCTACGTGTTTCAGGAAACCACATACACTTCTCCAGAGTGGCTGTTTGCAATTTACATCCCGACCATCAGCATAACAAGGCTCCCTGTTCTCCTTGACCTGTCCTGCCTTTCTGAATTTTACAATTTTCAGATGGCCCTTTTGACCGGGGGGCAGTGAGACTTCATTGTAGTGCAGATTTCATTTACAAGCTTCCTTGGTTGGCCAAAAAGGGCGTATGCGTTTTTTCCTGAATATATTCAGGAAAAACGCATACGCCCTTTTTGGCCAAGTGCATCATTGTCGAAATTCTGCCTCTTTTCCTAAGCTTTAAGTGCAATTCCTGTCTACCCCCTGAAATCGTTTTCCTGAAATTCTGTCCCTCTTTCAAGTCCTCTTCGAAGACTTACTTCAATATATTTTTGGACGATAGCTGTCATTCATAACTCTGCAGGTTTGTGAATTACAGTGCCCCTGAGCTCCTTTCTTCAACTCGCTTTCTTGTGAGCTGACCGCAAAACCGCAGGATTGCTTCAGGCCCTAATCTTTTTCTGGCAGGGCACGCTGAGCCTTTGGTTATTTCCTATTCCTGGTGGGAAATGAGCGTACCATTTGCCCGTGCAGACACCTACAGCTAGTCTCTCATTGGTTCTCCCTATTCCTGTTCATCTTGCGCAGAAATTACAAACTGTGCCAAACAGGAGGTTAAAAGCACTGACTCTCCAAGTGGGGAGAGTGTTAGTAAAGCGTCTGGAATGGTGCACCCGAGTACCAGGATTCGAAAACTGAGATGCATTTGAAAACGTTTCCCAATCACACGGTGGACCATACTCTGGGTTTCCCATGCATGTTTTAGCTGAAGGAAGAATCCCTTAAACCTGGAGAGTTGGGAGCCATGGAAAGGGTACCATGCATTATGACTTCAAACGGTCTGCATTTGTCACCGAACCTCACCAATGCTATCAGCCCGAAGTGTCCAGCCTTATGTCTCACCCAGCTCTGGGTGTAGATGTGGTAATTCCAGGTTGCATCACAAGCCCTGAATGAATTATTTAAGAATTGCTCTCTATTTCACTGGCATTGTGTTTTGTTTTTGAAATTTATTTTGATAATGGGATTTATCGGATTTTCACTGCTGCGTTGAGGCCGCTGTGCACACGCTAGATTTCCTTAGGGAGACATATAAACCCATGGGTTTTAAGATTCTTACTTGTCAGGTATCTACCCAGGCGTTGAATATGGGGTGTTGAGTCCATTTCGTTGAGCAAGGAGTAGGGCTTGTCTATTATATATTTGGCTTATGGAACGGTATCTGTGCTAATTTCAATCTCTGGTTTTATGCAGCACCCCAACTAACCTTTCCCCTTAAGCAAGCATAAGTTGGTTTTCTAAATTTGAGACCCTGTTCTGTTTTGCAATTCAGTTCATGTGTAGTCAAGTTTAAATTCCGTGTATTAGTGATATCTTATGATGTTTCTTTTTCTGTGTGACTTATTTCTCGTAGAATCATCGTACCTGAATCCACTCATTATGCCGCTACGGGCCTGATGACGTAGATTTCATTGCTGAGTGATATTCCATTGTACGTGCGTACCACAACTTCTTTATCCATTTTTTGCTTTCTCGGATGTTTTACTTGTACCGTAGACGAGGTTCTTGTACACAGAGCCGTCCGAAACATTGGGGTGGCTGTGTGTTTTTGTTTCAATTTCCCTAAGCTATAGGACCATAAGTGGAAGTGTCATAGGCTGTGTTGATTTGTTTCCTACGTGTTTCAGTAAACACCATATACTTCTCCAGAGTGGCTCTTGGCAATTTACATCCCGCCCATCAACATAACAAGGCTCCGTGTTCTCCATGACCTGTCCTGCGTTTTTGGATTTTACACTGTTTTCAGAGGGCCCTTTTGACCAGGGGGCAGTGAGACTTCATTGTAGTGCAGATTTCCTTTACACGCTTGCTTGGTTGGCCAAAAAGGGCGTATGCGTTTTTTCCTGAATATATTCAGGAAAAAACGCATACGCCCTTTTTGGCCAAGTGCATCATTGTCGACATTCTGCCTCTTTTCCTATGCTTTAAGTGCAATTCCAGTCTACCCCCTGAAATCGTTTTCCTGAGATTCTGCCCCGCTTTCAAGTCCTCTTCGAAGACTTACTTCAATACATTTTTGGACGATAGCTGTCATTCATAACTCTGCAGGTTTGTGAATTACAGTGGCCCTGAGCTCCTTTCTTCAACTCGCTTTCTTGTGAGCTGCCCGCAAAACCGCAGGATTGCTTCAGTCCCTAATCTGTTTCCGGCAGGGCACGCTGAGCCTTTGGTTAATTCCTCTTCCTGGTGGGAAATGAGCGTTCCATTTGCCCGTGCAGACACCTACAGCTAGTCTCTCATTGGTTCTCCCTATTCCTGTTCATCTTGCGCAGAAATTGCAAACTGTGCCAAACAGGAGGTTAAAGGCACTGACTCTCCAAGTGGGGAGTGTGTTAGTAAAGCGTCTGGAATGGTGAACCCGAGTACCAGGGTTCGAAAACTGAGATGCATTTGAAAACGTTTCCCAATCACACGGTAGACCATAATCTGGGTTTCCCATGCATGTTTTAGATGAAGGAAGAATCCCTTAAACCTGGAGAGTTGGGACCCATGGAATGGGTACCAAGAAGTATGACTTCAAAGGGTCTGCGTTTGCTCACCGAACCTCACCAATGCTATCAGCCCGAAGTGTCCAGACTTATGTCTCACCCAGCTCTGGGTGTAGATGTGGTAAATCCAGGTTGCATCCCAAGCCCTGAATGAATTATTTAAGAATTGCTCTCTATTTCACTGGCATTGTGTTTTGTTTTTGAAATTTATTTTGATAATGGGATTTATCAGATTTTCACAGCTGCGTTTAGGCCGCTGTACACACGCTTGATTTCCTTATGGAGACATATAAATCCATGGGTTTTAAGATTCTTACTTGTCAGGTATCTTCCCAGGCGTTGAATATGGGGTGTTGAGTCCATTTCATTGAGCAAGGAGTAGGTCTTGTCTGTTATATATTTGGCTTATGGAACGGTATCTGTGCTAATTTCAATCTCTGGTTTTATGCAGCACCCCAACTCTCCTTTCCCCTTAAGCAAGCATAAGTTGGTTTTCTCAATTTGAGACCCTGTTCTCTTTTGTAATTCACTACATGTGTAGCCAAGTTTACATTCCGTTTATTAGTGATATCTTATGATATTTCTTTTCCTGTGTGACTTATTGCTCGTAGAATCATCATACCTGAATCCACTCATTATGCCGCTACGGGCCTGATGACGTAGATTTCATTGCTGAGTGATATTCCATTGTACGTGCGTACCACAACGTCTTTATCCATTTTTTGCTTTCTCGGATATTTAACTTGTACCGTAGACGAGGATCTTGTAAACAGAGCCGTCCCAAACTTTGGGGTGGCTGTGTGTTTTTGATTTTAATTTCCCTAAGCTATAGGGCCATAACTGGAAATGCCATAGGCTGTGTTGCTTTGTTTCCTACGTGTTTCAGGAAACACCATACATTTCTCCAGAGTGGCTGTTGGCCATTTATATCACACAGGTCAGCATAACAAGGCTCCCTGTTCTCCATGACCTGTCCTGCCTTTCTGGATTTTACACTTTTTTCAGATGGCCCTTTGACCGGGGGGCAGTGAGACTTCATTGTAGTGCAGATTTCCTTTACACGCTTGCTTGGTTGGCCAAAAAGGGCGTATGCGTTTTTTCCTGAATATATTCAGGAAAAAACGCATACGCCCTTTTTGGCCAAGTGCATCATTGTCGACATTCTGCCTCTTTTCCTATGCTTTAAGTGCAATTCCAGTCTACCCCCTGAAATCGTTTTCCTGAAATTCTGCCCCGCTTTCAAGTCCTCTTCGAAGACTTACTTCAATACATTTTTGGACGATAGCTGTCATTCATAACTCTGCAGGTTTGTGAATTACAGTGCCCCTGAGCTCCTTTCTTCAACTCGCTTTCTTGTGAGCTGGCCGCAAAACCGAAGGATTGCTTCAGGCCCTAATCTGTTTCCGGCAGGGCACGCTGAGCCTTTGGTTAATTCCTCTTCCTGGTGGGAAATGAGCGTTCCATTTGCCCGTGCAGACACCTACAGCTAGTCTCTCATTGGTTCTCCCTATTCCTGTTCATCTTGCGCAGAAATTGCAAACTGTGCCAAACAGGAGGTTAAAGGCTCTGACTCTCCAAGTGGGGAGAGTGTTAGTAAAGCCTCTGGAATGGTGAACCCGAGTACCAGGGTTCGAAAACTGAGATGCATTTGAAAACGTTTCCCAATCACACGGTGGACCATACTCTGGGTTTCCCATGCATGTTTTAGCTGAAGGAAGAATCCCTTAAACCTGGAGAGTTGGGACCCATGGAATGGGTACCATGCAGTATGACTTCAAAGGGTCTGCGTTTGCTCACCGAACCTCACCAATGCTATCAGCCCGAAGTGTCCAGCCTTATGTCTCACCCAGCTCTGGGTGTAGATGTGGTAAATCCAGGTTGCATCACAAGCCCTGAATGAATTATTTAAGAATTGCTCTCTATTTCACTGTCATTGTGTTTTGTTTTTGAAATTTATTTTGATAATGGGATTTATCGGATTTTCACTGCTGCGTTTAGGCCGCTGTACACACGCTTGATTTCCTTATGGAGACATATAAATCCATGGGTTTTAAGATTCTTACTTGTCAGGTATCTTCCCAGGCGTTGAATATGGGGTGTTGAGTCCATTTCGTTGAGCAAGGAGTAGGTCTTGTCTGTTATATATTTGGCTTATGGAACGGTATCTGTGCTAATTTCAATCTCTGGTTTTATGCAGCACCCCAACTCTACTTTCCCCATAAGCAAGCATAAGTTGGTTTTCTAAATTTGAGACCCTGTTCTGTTTTGTAATTCAGTTCATGTGTAGTCAAGTTTACATTCCGTGTATTACTGATATCTTATGATGTTTCTTTTCCTGTGTGACTTATTTTTCGTAGAATCATCGTACCTGAATCCACTCATTATGCCACTACAGGCCTGATTACGTAGATTTCATTGCTGAGTGATATTCCATTGTACGTGCGTACCACAACTTCTTTATCCATTTTTTGCTTTCTCCGATATTTAACTTGTACCGTAGACAAGGTTCTTGTAAACAGAGCCGTCCCAAACTTTGGTGTGACTGTGTGTTTTTGATTTTAATTTCCCTAAGCTATAGGACCATAAGTGGAAGTGCCATAGGCTGTGTTGCTTTGTTTCCTACGTGTTTCAGGAAACACCATACACTTCTCCAGAGTGGCTGTTGGCAATTTACATCCCGCCCATCAGCATAACAAGGCTCCCTGTTCTCCATGACCTGTCCTGCCTTTCTGGATTTTACACTTTTTTCAGATGGCCCTTTTGACCGGGGGGCAGTGAGACTTCATTGTAGTGCAGATTTCCTTTACACGCTTGCTTGGTTGGCCAAAAAGGGCGTATGCGTTTTTTCCTGAATATATTCAGGAAAAAACGCATACGCCCTTTTTGGCCAAGTGCATCATTGTCGACATTCTGCCTCTTTTCCTATGCTTTAAGTGCAATTCCAGTCTACCCCCTGAAATCGTTTTCCTGAAATTCTGCCCCGCTTTCAAGTCCTCTTCGAAGACTTACTTCAATACATTTTTGGACGATAGCTGTCATTCATAACTCTGCAGGTTTGTGAATTACAGTGCCCCTGAGCTCCTTTCTTCAACTCGCTTTCTTGTGAGCTGGCCGAAAACCGAAGGATTGCTTCAGGCCCTAATCTGTTTCCGGCAGGGCACGCTGAGCCTTTGGTTAATTCCTCTTCCTGGTGGGAAATGAGCGTTCCATTTGCCCGTGCAGACACCTACAGCTAGTCTCTCATTGGTTCTCCCTATTCCTGTTCATCTTGCGCAGAAATTGCAAACTGTGCCAAACAGGAGGTTAAAGGCCCTCACTCTCCAAGTGGGGAGAGTGTTAGTAAAGCGTCTGGAATGGTGAACCCGAGTACCAGGGTTCGAAAACTGAGATGCATTTGAAAACGTTTCCCAATCACACGGTGGACCATACTCTGGGTTTCCCATGCATGTTTTAGCTGAAGGAAGAATCCCTTAAACCTGGAGAGTTGGGACCCATGGAATGGGTACCATGCAGTATGACTTCAAAGGGTCTGCGTTTGCTCACCGAACCTCACCAATGCTATCAGCCCGAAGTTTCCAGCCTTATGTCTCACCCAGCTCTGGGTGTAGATGTGGTAAATCCAGGTTGCATCACAAGCCCTGAATGAATTATTTAAGAATTGCTCTCTATTTCACTGTCATTGTGTTTTGTTTTTGAAATTTATTTTGATAATGGGATTTATCGGATTTTCACTGCTGCGTTTAGGCCGCTGTACACACGCTTGATTTCCTTATGGAGACATATAAATCCATGGGTTTTAAGATTCTTACTTGTCAGGTATATTCCCAGGCGTTGAATATGGGGTGTTGAGTCCATTTCGTTGAGTAAGGAGTAGGTCTTGTCTGTTATATATTTGGCTTATGGAAAGGTATCTGTGCTAATTTCAATCTCTGGTTTTATGCAGCACCCCAACTCAACTTTCCCCATAAGGAAGCATAAGTTGGTTTTCTAAATTTGAGACCCTGTTCTGTTTTGTAATTCAGTTCATGTGTAGTCAAGTTTACATTCCGTGTATTAGTGATAACTTATGATGTTTCTTTTCCGGTGTGACTTATTTCTCGTAGAATCCTCGTATCTGAATCCACTCATTATGCCGCTACGGGCCTGATGACGTAGATTTCATTGCTGAGTGATATTCCATTGTACGTGCGTACCACAACTTCTTTATCCATTTTTTGCTTTCTCGGATATTTAACTTGTACCGTAGACGAGGTTCTTGTAAACAGAGCCGTCCCAATCTTTGGGGTGGCTGTGTGTTTTTGATTTTAATTTCCCTAAGCTATAGGACCATAAGTGGAAGTGCCATAGGCTGTGTTGCTTTGTTTCCTACGTGTTTCAGGAAACACCATAGACTTCTCCAGAGTGGCTGTTGGCAATTTACATCCCGCCCATCAGCATAACAAGGCTCCCTGTTCTCCATGACCTGTCCTGCCTTTCTGGATTTTACACTTTTTTCAGATGGCCCTTTTGACCGGGGGGCAGTGGGACTTCATTGTAGTGCAGATTTCCTTTACACGCTTGCTTGGTTGGCCAAAAAGGGCGTATGCGTTTTTTCCTGAATATATTCAGGAAAAAACGCATACGCCCTTTTTGGCCAAGTGCATCATTGTCGACATTCTGCCTCTTTTCCTATGCTTTAAGTGCAAATCCAGTCTACCCCCTGAAATCGTTTTCCTGAAATTCTGCCCTGCTTTCAAGTCCTCTTCGAAGACTTACTTCAGTACATTTTTGGACGATAGCTGTCATTCATAACTCTGCAGGTTTGTGAATTACAGTGCCCCTGAGCTCCTTTCTTCAACTCGCTTTCTTGTGAGCTGGCCGCAAAACCGCAGGATTGCTTCAGGCCCTAATCTGTTTCCAGCAGGGCACGCTGAGCCTTTGGTTAATTCCTCTTCCTGGTGGGAAATGAGCGTTCCATTTGCCCGTGCAGACACATACAGCTAGTCTCTCATTGCTTCTCCCTATTCCTGTTCATCTTGCGCAGAAATTGCAGACTGTGCCAAACAGGAGGTTAAAGGCACTGACTCTCCAAGTGGGGAGAGTGTTAGTAAAGCGTCTGGAATGGTGAACCCGAGTACCAGGGTTTGAAAACTGAGATGCATTTGAAAACGTTTCCCAATCACACGGTGGACCATACTCTGGGTTTCCCATGCATGTTTTAGCTGAAGGAAGAATCCCTTAAATCTTGAGAGTTGGGTCCCATGGAATGGGTACCATGCAGTATGACTTCAAAGGGTCTGGGTTTGCTCACCGAACCTACCAATGCTATCAGCCCGAAGTGTCCATCCTTATGTCTCACCCAGCTCTGGGTGTAGATGTGGTAAATCCAGGTTGCATCACAAGCCCTGAATGAATTATTTAAGAATTGCTCTCTATTTCACTGGCATTGTGTTTTGTTTTTGAAATTTATTTTGATAATGGGATTTATCAGATTTTCACAGCTGCGTTTAGGCCGCTGTACACACGCTTGATTTCCTTATGGAGACATATAAATCCATGGGTTTTAAGATTCTTACTTGTCAGGTATCTTCCAGGCGTTGAATATGGGGTGTTGAGTCCATTTCGTTGAGCAAGGAGTAGGTGTTGTCTATTATATATTTGGCTTATGGAACGGTATCTGTGCTAATTTCAATCTCTGGTTTTATGCAGCACCCCAACTCTCCTTTCCCCTTAAGCAAGCATAAGTTGGTTTTCTCAATTTGAGACCCTGTTCTGTTTTGTAATTCAGTTCATGTGTAGTCAAGTTTACATTCCGTGTATTAGTGATATCTTATGATGTTTCTTTTTCTGTATGACTTATTTCTCGCAGAATCATCGTACCTGAATCGACTCACTATGCCGCTACGGACCTGATGACGTAGATTTCATTGTTGAGTTATATTATATTGTACGTGCGTACCACAACTTATTTATCCATTTTTTGCTTTCTCGGATATTTAACTTGTACCGTAGACAAGGTTCTTGTAAACAGAGCCATCCCAAACTTTGGCGTGGCTGTGTGTTTTTGATTTTAATGTCCCTAAGCTATAGGACCATAAGTGGAAGTGCCATAGGCTCTGTTGCTTTGTTTTTTAGGTGTTTCAGGGTACACCGTACACTTTTCCAGAGTGGCTGTTGGCAATTTACATCCCGACAATCAACATAACAAGGCTCCCTGTTCTCCAAGGCCTGTCCTGATTTTCTGGATTTTTCTCTTTTTTCAGATGGCCCTTTTGACCGGGGGGCAGTGAGACTTCATTGTAGTGCAGATTTCCTTTACACGCTTGCTTGGTTGGCCAAAAAGGGCGTATGCGTTTTTTCCTGAATATATTCAGGAAAAAACGCATACGCCCTTTTTGGCCAAGTGCATCATTGTCGTCGTTCTGCCTCTTTTCCTATGCTTTAAATGCAATTCCAGTCTACCCCCTGAAATCGTTTTCCTGAAATTCTGCCCCACTTTCAAGTCCTCTTCGCAGCCTTCCTTCAATATATTTTTAGACCATAGCTGTCATTTATAACTCTGCAGGTTTGTGAATTACAGTGCCCCTGAGCTCCTTTCTTCATCTCGCTTTCTTGTGAGCTGGCCGCAAACCCGCAGGAATGCTTCAGGCCCTAATCTGGTTCTGGCACGGCATGCTGAGCCTTTGGTTAATTCCTCTTCCTGGTGGGAAATGAGCGTTAAATTTGCCCGTGCAGACACCTTCACACGAGTCGTCATGGTGCCCCTTTGCCCCGGTTATCTCTATGGAGGTTGGAGTTGGAGGGCCTCCTCACTCAAGGTCAGTGTGCCCACGGAGCCAACCCTGCAACTTCAGGGCATGTTTGGTGGTTAGGATCACCACGTGGGGTCCTTTTACCTTAGGAGGGAGGTGGCCTTTTGGGCTGCTGATTTCCAGGTTTTCGGATACTGCCAGTATCTTGGCCAGATGTGGCGGTGGGCCAATCCCCTTGGTGACCGTAGTTTATCCTACCTGGATCGCATTCTTGCATTGTTCCATTTCAAGTGGTCCCAGGTTTTGCACTAATACTCCAATGGCGATTCACCGTTCACCAGGAATGTAAAGGTCAAAGGGTTTAGCTAAATTAGGGAGTTCCTGTGCAAGGGTCTGAATTGACTGCTCTTTCCATTCTTGAAAGGCCACTTCTGCATTCTATTCAAAAGGATCATCACCTTTTCCTTTCAGTGTTTCATATAGAGGCCGAGCTAGTAGACTGTAGTTAGGGATCCAGAAGCAGCAAACCCTGGCCTCCCCAGGAACCCCTAAGCTGTCTTCTAGTTTTAGAAATGGGTAAGGCTGTAAATTGTTTCTTCCCTTTCCTGGGATGGGCTTCTCCGACCTTCTGTGAGAATGAAGCCCAGGCAGGTCACCGTAGTCTGTGATATTTGAGCTTTTTCTTGGACAACTTGTATCCTTTATTGGCTTCGTAGTTCAGAGGTCTCCTTAGTAGGGCTGGCGATCAGAATGTCGTCTGCATATTGAAGGAGTGTTTCCTTTTCCAGAGGTAGAACTTTTAGGTCTTTAGCTGAGCTTTCCCCAAAGATGGTGTGGGAATTTTTGAACCCTTGGGACAACACGGCCCGGAAGTATTGTTTTAGTTGTATGTTGAGTCCTGCCACTCACAAGCCAAAATTTCTTGTGACTCTGGGACTAATAGAATACAAAAGAAGGCATCATTGAAGACTAATACAGAATACCATGTCCTGGTGGTTGGTAGAATGACCAGCAGGGTGTAGGGTTTAGGAACTACTGGAGGTATATCCTCAGTGGCTTAACTGACTGTCCTGACATCCTTTACCAGGACTCCAGCAGCCCATGGGGCTCTCGAGGTCAGGCCAATCCCAGGATATGGAGCTCACCTGGGCAGGTACCCCAACCCAGCCCACGGGGCTCTCATGTTCAGGACCCTCCCAGGATATGGTGTTCCCTGGGCAGGTCCCCCTGCAGCCCATGGGGCTCTCGTGGTCAGGCCCCTCCCAGGATACAGAGCTACCCTTGCAGGTACCATGGCAGGGCTGGGAACACAGGAACCGTGCATATCGCCCTCATTGCAGAGCACTCCCAGCTCACCTGTCACTCAGATCTGACACAGAGCACCTCAGAGCAGGACTTGAACTAACAAACAGCAGCTCCGACAGGTCTGTGACCCTGGGCATCACTCTGTGTGGCCTCCCTCCACCTGGTCTTCCAGAGACTTCCACTGCACCCGGGGCACCAGGCCTTTGTCTCCACCCACCACCCACCCCTCCTCTCCCTGACTCCTGGGTTCCTCTCATTAGGAGAGGGTTTTCTTGAAGTTGTCTCCCACTCATGGGCCAGATAATATAATTAGAAAACAAGCCAGAGCTGCAGCCCCTTGTCTATCCTGACTCTCAGGAGCCCACACCTGTTCCTTGGACCTGGCCGATTCAGCAAGTTCCAGTTTCTGCAACTGTGAGCCCCTGAGGGGTGATTATTGGCTGGCCTGGGAAGCCTGACCGTGCCGGCCAGCCCTCCCCAGGTGTGCCTGGGTTCAGATCAATATAAACACCGCTCCAGGCAGCAAGAGCCCCTGCAGCTGTGCCTGACGCCATTTTCTCTGCCCTGTCAGCAGTCTTGGGGCTGGACTGGTGGGAGGGAGTGAGAGGCCACGGCTTTGTGGGTGGCCCAGTGTGAGTGGGGCTCTGCTGGACTTTCTGCAGCAGTTGCCAAGATGCCACCTGCTAAAGAAGAGGATGTGTCACCCATACCTGCCGCTGGAATTTCTCCCTGGGCAGAGGTGAGTGAGGAAGAAAGCAGTGGGGGCCGGGACAGCAGGGGTATCTCAGGCAGGGAAATGGAAAGCTTCCAGAAGAGCACCCAGGGCCAGGACCACCCTGGCTGGCCTGCAGGCACCAAGTCGGCTGGCATGCTGTCGCTCATGTGGCTCCATGGCCCTTCCTCTAGGCTTTCAAGTCCTTGTACATATTCAGGTGTTTTACCTGGGAAGGGTGGGAACATTTCAGCAGCAGCTGGCCTGGGGCTCAGCCCACGTTTACTCACAGATGCCTCGGCACGGTCCCCCAGCTTTGCAATGAGGACGCTTGTTGCGTGGGGCCTGCTGGCTGAATGGGAGATGATTCCCCACCACTGACCAACTTCAGAATTGCTTACAACTGGAGCAAGTGCCCTGATACGGTTTTCCTCTGTGTAACTGGTGGGTTCTGTTTTTTTTTCTTTTTTTCGTTTTTGGTTCAAGGTAGATTTTATTCCTCTTTTTTGTATTTACAGATATAAGCATGGAAATAATTTATTCATATAAATACATGTATGTGAAGGGAAGAATATTTTCTCTGTTTTACTTTTTGTAATTTGAATTTTATTTTATTTTTTTATACAGCAGGTTCTTTTTGGTTATCTCTTTTATACATATAAATGTATATATGCCAATCCCAATCTCTCAACTCCTCCCACCACCACCCCCCAACAGCTTTCCCCCCTTGGTGTCCATACGTTTGTTGTCTACATCTGTTGCTCTATTTCTGCCTTGCAAAACGGTTCATCTGTAAAATTTGTCTAGGTTCCACATATAGGCATTAATAGACAAGATTTGTTTTTCTATTTCTGACTTACTTCACTCTGTATGACAGTCTCTAGATCCATCAACGTCTCTACAAATGACCCAATTTCATTCCTTTTTATGGCTTAGTAATATTTCATTTTATATATGTACCACTTCTTTATGCATTCGTCTGTCTGTGGGCATTTAGGTTGCTTCCATTACCTGGATATTGTAAATAGTGATGCAATGAACATTGCGGTGAATGTCTCTTTTTGATTTATGGTTTTGTCTGGGTATATGCCCAGTAGTGGGATTGCTGTATCATATGGTAATTCTATTCTTAGTTTTATAAGAAACTCCATAATGTTCTCCACAGTGACTGTATCAATTTACATTCCCAACAATAGTGCAAGAGGGTTCCTTATCTCCACACCCTTTCCAGCATTTGTTGTTTGTAGATTTTCTGATGATGCCCATTCTAACATGTGTGAGGTGATACACCATGGATGAGTCTATTTCGTTGAGCAAAGAGTAGGTCTTGTCTAGTACATATTTGGCTTATGGAACGGTATGTGTGCTAATTTCAATCTCTGGTTTTATACAGCACCCCAACTCAACATTCCCCTTAAGCAAGCATAAGTGTTTATCTAAATGTGAGACTCTGTTCGGTTTTGTATTTCAGTTTATGTGTAGCCAAGTTTACACTCCCTCTATTAGTGATATCTTATGATACTTATCTTTCTCTGTGTGACGTATTTCTCTTAGAATCATCATATTTAAATCCACTCAATTTGCTGCTACAGGCCTGATGACATTGATTTCATTGCTGAGTGATATTCCGTTGTACGTAAGTAGCACAACTCCTTTATCCATTTTTTTCTTTCTGGGATATTTAATTTGTACTGGACTCGAGTTTCTTGTAAACACAGCAGCCCTAAATTTTGTGCTGGCTGTGTCTTGTTGATTTTAATTTTCCTAAGCTATAGGGCTAAAAGTGGAAGTACCCTAGGCTCTGTAGCTTTGTTTTTCAGATGTTTCAGGATACACCATAAACATCTCCAGAGTGTCTGTTGGCAATTTACATCCCGCCCATCAGCATAACAAGGCTCCCTGTTCTCCATGGCCTGTCCTGTGTTTCTGGTTTTTACATTTTTTTCAGATGGCCCTTTTGACGAATGGGAAATGAGACTTCATTGTAGTGCGGATTTCCATTGCTGGAGTGCTTGGTTGGCCAAAAAGGGCATATGCGTTTTTTCCTGAATATATTCAGGAAAAAATGTTTACGCACTTTTGTCCAAGTGCATCAGTGTCAAAGATCTGCCGCTCTTCACATGCTTTAAATGCAATTCCAATCTACCTCCTGAAATATGATTCCTGCAATTCTGCCTCGTTTTCAAGTCCTCTTTGCAGACTTACTTCAATATATTTTTGCCAATAGCTGTCATTTATATCTCTGCAGGTTTGTGAATTACAGTGCCCGTGATTTCCTTTCTTAACTCGTTTCCTTGAAAGCTGGCCACAGAACCGCAGGTTTGCTTTAGGCCATAATCAGGGTCCGACACGGCACTCTGAGCCTTTGGTTAATTCCTCTTCCTGGTGGGAAATTAGAGTTAAATGTGCCCCTCCGGACACCTGCCTCACTCCCAGCCCCTTGGTTATGTGTGTCCTGTAGTTTGAGGCCACATGTGCTGGGTTCCTCACCTTTGGCTGATGTGGCCCCACTGGTGTGAGGACACTCCTGCCTGGTTCCCATCCCCTTGGTGATGTGGACCCTCCGGTGAGAGTCTGATCCTGGCTGGGTTCCTCACACTTCTGAGAGGTGGGCCCTCTTCTCTGAGGTCACTCCTGCCTGGCTGGCCCACCCCGCCTTGACGACGTCGGCTCTCTCGTGGGAGTTGGTGCCTGCTGCGAGTCTCCTCCCCTTGGTAATGAGGGCCCTCTGGCGTCAGGCCCTAACTCCTGGCCTCCCAAATTTTTCTGATGTGCGCCCTGTGGTGCGAGTACACTCCTGCCAGGTTCCCAACACCATGGGAATGTGGGCCTTCTGCTCTGAGGTCCCAACGGTGGGTTGCTCAGTTTCATGATGAGGGCCCTCTGGTGTGAGTTCACTCCGGCCTGGATCCCATAGCCTCGCTGCTCCTGGCCACCTGCGGGGAGGTTACAACTGCGGGATTCCTCACCTTTTTTCTTCTATGGGCCCTCTGTTTTGAGACTCCTCCTGCCTGCCTCACTCCCAGCCCCTTGGTGATGTGTGTCCTCTGGTTTGAGGCCACGTGTGCTGGGTCCCTCACCTTTCGATGATGTGGCCCCACTGGTGTGAGGACACTCTTGCCTGGTTCCTATCCCCTTGAAGATGTGGGCTCTCTGGTGAGAGTCTGATCCTGGCTGGGTTCCTCACCCTTCTGTGAGGTGGGCCCTCTGCTGTGAGGTCACTCCTGCCTGGCTGGCACAGCCCGCCTGGGCAACATCGGCCCTCTTGTGGCAGTTGGAGCATGCTGGGAGCCTCCTCCCCTCGGTGATGAGGGCCCTCTGGCGTCAGGCCCTAACTGCTGGGTACCCACATTTTCTGATACGTGCTAAGTGGTGCGAGGACACTCCTGCGAGGTTCCCATCCCCATGGGGATGTGGGCCTTCTGCTCTGAGGTCCCAATGGCTGGGTTGCTCACAGTTTCATGATGTGGGCCCTCTGCTGTGAGTTCACTGCAGCCTGGATCACATAGACTCGGTGCTCTGGGCCGCCTGCTGGGAGGTTCCCACTGCAGGATTCCTCACCTTTTTTATTCTATTGGCCCTGTGTTGTGAGGCTACTCATGCCTGCCTCAATCCGAGCCCCTCGGAGATGTGGGTCCTCTGGTTTAGGCCTCATGTGCTGGTTTCCTCACCTTTCTATGATGTGGTCACCCTGGTGTGAAGACAGTCCTGCCTGGTTCTGATCCCCTTGGTGATGTGGGCCCTCTGGTGAGAGTCTTATCCTGGCTGGGTTCCTCACCCTTCTGTGAGGTAGGCCCTCTGCTGTGAGGTCACTCCTGCCTGGCTGTCACACGTCACCTTGTCGACATGGGCCCTCAGTTGGGAGTTGGTGCCTGCTTGGAGTCTCCTCCCCTTGGTAATGAGGGCCCTCTGGCGTCAGACCCTAACTTCTGGGCTCCCACAATTCTCTGATGTGTGCCCTGAGGTGCGAGTACACTTATGCCATGTTCCCAACCACATAGGAATGTGGGCCTTCTGCTCTGAGGTCCCAAAGCCTGGGTTGCTCACAGTTTCATGATGAGGGCCCTCTGTTTTGAGTTCAGTCAGGTCTGGATCCCATAGCCTCGCTGCTCCTGGCCGCCTGCTGGGAGGTTCCAACTGCGGGATTCCTCACCTTTTTTCTTCTATGGGCCCTCTGTTTTGAGACTCCTCCTGCCTGCCTCACTCCCAGCCCCTTGGTGATGTGTGTCCTCTGGTTTGAGGCCACGTGTGCTGGGTCACTCACATTTCGTTGATGAGGTCCCACTGGTGTGAGGACACTCCAGCCTGGTTCCCATTCTCTTGGTGATGTGGGCCCTCTGGTGAGAGTCTGATCCTCCTTGGGTTCCTCACACTTTTGTGAGGTGGGCCCTCTGCTCTGAGGTCACTCTTGCCTGGCTGGCACACCCCGCATTGGCGACGGCGGCCCACTGGTAGCAGTTGGAGCCTGCTGGGAGCCTCCTCTCCTCGGTGATGAGAGCCCTCTGGTGTCAGGCCCTAACTGCTGGGCTCCCCACATTTTCTGATGTGTGCCCACTGGTGCGATGACACTCCTACTTGGTTCCCTTCCCCATGGGGATGTGGGCCTTGTGCTCTGAGGTCACAACGGCTGGTTTGCTCACAGTTTCATGATGAGGGCCCTCTGTTGTGAGTTCATCACTGCCTGGATCCCATAGCCTCGGTGCTCTGGGCCGCCTGCTGGGATGTTCCAACTGCTGGATTCCTCACCTTTTTTATACAATGGGCCATGTGTTGTGAGGTTAATCCTGCCTGCCTCGCTCCAAGACCCATGGTGATGTGGGTCCTCTGGTTTGAGGCCACATTTTCTTGTTACCTCAACTTTTGATGATATGGCCCCACGGGTGTGATGACACTCCTGCCTGGTTCACAGCCCCTTGCTGATGTGGGCACTCTGGTGAGAGTCTGATCCTGGCTGGGTTCCTTACCCTTCTGTGAGGTGGGCCCTCTGATGTGAGGTCACTCCTGCCTGGCTGGCTCACGTCGCCTTGATGATGTGGGCCCTCTGTTGGCCACTAAAGCATTCTGGGAGCCTCCTACCCTCTTTAATGAGGGCCCTGGAAAAAACGCAGATGCACATTTTGACCAAGTGCATCATTGTCCAGGATCTGCCTCTTCTCCTATGCTTTCAGAGCACTTCCCGTCTACGTCCTGAAATCATATTCCAGGAATACTGCCCCGCTTTCAAGTCCTCCTCGCAGCCTTACTTCAATATATTTTTGTATGATACCTGTCATTAATAACTCTGCAGGTTTGTTAAATACAGTGTCCCTGAGCTCCTTTCTTCAACACGCTTTCTTGTGAGCTGGCCGCAAAACCGCAGGATTGCTTCAGGCCGTAATCTGGTTTCGGCACGGCACGCTGAGCCTTTGGTAAATTCCTCTTTCTGGTGAGAAATGAGCATTCAATTTGCCCGTGGAGACACCTACAGCTAGTCTCTCATTGGTTCTCCCTATTCCTGTTCATCTTGTGCAGAAATTGCAAACTGTGCCAAACAGGAGGTTAAAGGCACTGACTCTCCAAGTGGGTAGAGGGTTAGTAAAGCATCTGGAATGGTGAACCCGAGTACCAGGGAACGAAACCTGAGAGCCATTTAAAATGGTTTCCCAGTCTCACAGTGGACAATACTCTGGGTTTCCCATGCATGTTTTAGCTGAAGGAAGAATTCCTTAAACCTGGAGATTATTGACCCATGGAATGGGTACCATGCAGTATGACTAAAAAGGGTCTGAATTTGCTCACCGAACCTCACCAATGCTATCAGTTCGAAGTGTCCAGCCTTATGCCTCACCCAGCTCTGGGTGTAGATGTGGTAAATTCAGGTTTCATCACAAGCCCTGAATCAATTATTTAAGAATTGCTGTCTCTTTCACTGTCATTGTGTTTTGTTTTTGTAATTTAGTTTGATAATGGGATTTATCGGATTTTCACTGCTGCGTTCTTGCAGCTGTACACACGCTTGACTCTCTTATGGAGACATATAAATCCATGGGTTTGAAGATTCTGATCAGTCAGGTGTATTCCTAGGCTTTGAATATGGGGTGTTTAGTCCATTTCGTTGAGCAAGGGGTAGGTCTTGAGTATTATATATTTGGCTTATGGAAAGGTATCTGTGCTAATTTCTATCTCTGGTTTTATGCAGCACCCCAACTCACATTTCCCCTTAAGCAAGCATAAGTTGGTTTTCTAAATTTGAGACCCTGTTCTGTTTTGTAATTCAGTTCATGTGTAGCCAAGTTTACATTCCTTGTATTAGTGATATCTTATGATGTTTCATTTTCTGTGTGACTTATTTCACTTAGAATCATCGTACCTGAATCCACTCATTATGCCGCGATGGGCCTGATGACATAGATTTCATTGGTGAGTGATATTCCATTGTACGTACGTACCACAATTTCTTTATCCATTTTTCGCTTTCTTGGATATTTAACTTGTACCGTAGACGAGGTTCTTGTAAACAGAGCCGTCCGAAACTTTGGGGTGGCTGTGTGTTTTTGATTTTAATTTCACTAAGCTATAGGACCATAAGTGGAAGTGCTGTAGGCTCCGTTGCTTGGTTTTTTAGGTGTTTGAGGAAACACCATACACTTCTCCAGAGTGGCTGTTGGCAAATTACATCCCGCCCATCAGCATAACAAGGCTCCCTCTTCTCCATGGTCTGTGCTGCCTTTCTGGATTTTACACTTTTTTCAGATGGCCCTTTTGACCGGGGCGCAGTGAGACTTCATTGTAGTGCAGATTTCCTTTACACGCTTGCTTGGTTGGCCAAAAAGGGCGTATGCGTTTTTTCCTGAATATATTCAGGAAAAAACGCATACGCCCTTTTTGGCCAAGTGCATCATTGTCGTCGTTCTGCCTCTTTTCCTATGCTTTAAATGCAATTCCAGTCTACCCCCTGAAATCGTTTTCCTGAAATTCTGCCCCACTTTCAAGTCCTCTTCGCAGCCTTCCTTCAATATATTTTTAGACCATAGCTGTCATTTATAACTCTGCAGGTTTGTGAATTACAGTGCCCCTGAGCTCCTTTCTTCATCTCGCTTTCTTGTGAGCTGGCCGCAAACCCGCAGGAATGCTTCAGGCCCTAATCTGGTTCTGGCACGGCATGCTGAGCCTTTGGTTAATTCCTCTTCCTGGTGGGAAATGAGCGTTAAATTTGCCCGTGCAGACACCTTCACACGAGTCGTCATGGTGCCCCTTTGCCCCGGTTATCTCTATGGAGGTTGGAGTTGGAGGGCCTCCTCACTCAAGGTCAGTGTGCCCACGGAGCCAACCCTGCAACTTCAGGGCATGTTTGGTGGTTAGGATCACCACGTGGGGTCCTTTTACCTTAGGAGGGAGGTGGCCTTTTGGGCTGCTGATTTCCAGGTTTTCGGATACTGCCAGTATCTTGGCCAGATGTGGCGGTGGGCCAATCCCCTTGGTGACCGTAGTTTATCCTACCTGGATCGCATTCTTGCATTGTTCCATTTCAAGTGGTCCCAGGTTTTGCACTAATACTCCAATGGCGATTCACCGTTCACCAGGAATGTAAAGGTCAAAGGGTTTAGCTAAATTAGGGAGTTCCTGTGCAAGGGTCTGAATTGACTGCTCTTTCCATTCTTGAAAGGCCACTTCTGCATTCTATTCAAAAGGATCATCACCTTTTCCTTTCAGTGTTTCATATAGAGGCCGAGCTAGTAGACTGTAGTTAGGGATCCAGAAGCAGCAAACCCTGGCCTCCCCAGGAACCCCTAAGCTGTCTTCTAGTTTTAGAAATGGGTAAGGCTGTAAATTGTTTCTTCCCTTTCCTGGGATGGGCTTCTCCGACCTTCTGTGAGAATGAAGCCCAGGCAGGTCACCGTAGTCTGTGATATTTGAGCTTTTTCTTGGACAACTTGTATCCTTTATTGGCTTCGTAGTTCAGAGGTCTCCTTAGTAGGGCTGGCGATCAGAATGTCGTCTGCATATTGAAGGAGTGTTTCCTTTTCCAGAGGTAGAACTTTTAGGTCTTTAGCTGAGCTTTCCCCAAAGATGGTGTGGGAATTTTTGAACCCTTGGGACAACACGGCCCGGAAGTATTGTTTTAGTTGTATGTTGAGTCCTGCCACTCACAAGCCAAAATTTCTTGTGACTCTGGGACTAATAGAATACAAAAGAAGGCATCATTGAAGACTAATACAGAATACCATGTCCTGGTGGTTGGTAGAATGACCAGCAGGGTGTAGGGTTTAGGAACTACTGGAGGTATATCCTCAGTGGCTTAACTGACTGTCCTGACATCCTTTACCAGGACTCCAGCAGCCCATGGGGCTCTCGAGGTCAGGCCAATCCCAGGATATGGAGCTCACCTGGGCAGGTACCCCAACCCAGCCCACGGGGCTCTCATGTTCAGGACCCTCCCAGGATATGGTGTTCCCTGGGCAGGTCCCCCTGCAGCCCATGGGGCTCTCGTGGTCAGGCCCCTCCCAGGATACAGAGCTACCCTTGCAGGTACCATGGCAGGGCTGGGAACACAGGAACCGTGCATATCGCCCTCATTGCAGAGCACTCCCAGCTCACCTGTCACTCAGATCTGACACAGAGCACCTCAGAGCAGGACTTGAACTAACAAACAGCAGCTCCGACAGGTCTGTGACCCTGGGCATCACTCTGTGTGGCCTCCCTCCACCTGGTCTTCCAGAGACTTCCACTGCACCCGGGGCACCAGGCCTTTGTCTCCACCCACCACCCACCCCTCCTCTCCCTGACTCCTGGGTTCCTCTCATTAGGAGAGGGTTTTCTTGAAGTTGTCTCCCACTCATGGGCCAGATAATATAATTAGAAAACAAGCCAGAGCTGCAGCCCCTTGTCTATCCTGACTCTCAGGAGCCCACACCTGTTCCTTGGACCTGGCCGATTCAGCAAGTTCCAGTTTCTGCAACTGTGAGCCCCTGAGGGGTGATTATTGGCTGGCCTGGGAAGCCTGACCGTGCCGGCCAGCCCTCCCCAGGTGTGCCTGGGTTCAGATCAATATAAACACCGCTCCAGGCAGCAAGAGCCCCTGCAGCTGTGCCTGACGCCATTTTCTCTGCCCTGTCAGCAGTCTTGGGGCTGGACTGGTGGGAGGGAGTGAGAGGCCACGGCTTTGTGGGTGGCCCAGTGTGAGTGGGGCTCTGCTGGACTTTCTGCAGCAGTTGCCAAGATGCCACCTGCTAAAGAAGAGGATGTGTCACCCATACCTGCCGCTGGAATTTCTCCCTGGGCAGAGGTGAGTGAGGAAGAAAGCAGTGGGGGCCGGGACAGCAGGGGTATCTCAGGCAGGGAAATGGAAAGCTTCCAGAAGAGCACCCAGGGCCAGGACCACCCTGGCTGGCCTGCAGGCACCAAGTCGGCTGGCATGCTGTCGCTCATGTGGCTCCATGGCCCTTCCTCTAGGCTTTCAAGTCCTTGTACATATTCAGGTGTTTTACCTGGGAAGGGTGGGAACATTTCAGCAGCAGCTGGCCTGGGGCTCAGCCCACGTTTACTCACAGATGCCTCGGCACGGTCCCCCAGCTTTGCAATGAGGACGCTTGTTGCGTGGGGCCTGCTGGCTGAATGGGAGATGATTCCCCACCACTGACCAACTTCAGAATTGCTTACAACTGGAGCAAGTGCCCTGATACGGTTTTCCTCTGTGTAACTGGTGGGTTCTGTTTTTTTTTCTTTTTTTCGTTTTTGGTTCAAGGTAGATTTTATTCCTCTTTTTTGTATTTACAGATATAAGCATGGAAATAATTTATTCATATAAATACATGTATGTGAAGGGAAGAATATTTTCTCTGTTTTACTTTTTGTAATTTGAATTTTATTTTATTTTTTTATACAGCAGGTTCTTTTTGGTTATCTCTTTTATACATATAAATGTATATATGCCAATCCCAATCTCTCAACTCCTCCCACCACCACCCCCCAACAGCTTTCCCCCCTTGGTGTCCATACGTTTGTTGTCTACATCTGTTGCTCTATTTCTGCCTTGCAAAACGGTTCATCTGTAAAATTTGTCTAGGTTCCACATATAGGCATTAATAGACAAGATTTGTTTTTCTATTTCTGACTTACTTCACTCTGTATGACAGTCTCTAGATCCATCAACGTCTCTACAAATGACCCAATTTCATTCCTTTTTATGGCTTAGTAATATTTCATTTTATATATGTACCACTTCTTTATGCATTCGTCTGTCTGTGGGCATTTAGGTTGCTTCCATTACCTGGATATTGTAAATAGTGATGCAATGAACATTGCGGTGAATGTCTCTTTTTGATTTATGGTTTTGTCTGGGTATATGCCCAGTAGTGGGATTGCTGTATCATATGGTAATTCTATTCTTAGTTTTATAAGAAACTCCATAATGTTCTCCACAGTGACTGTATCAATTTACATTCCCAACAATAGTGCAAGAGGGTTCCTTATCTCCACACCCTTTCCAGCATTTGTTGTTTGTAGATTTTCTGATGATGCCCATTCTAACATGTGTGAGGTGATACACCATGGATGAGTCTATTTCGTTGAGCAAAGAGTAGGTCTTGTCTAGTACATATTTGGCTTATGGAACGGTATGTGTGCTAATTTCAATCTCTGGTTTTATACAGCACCCCAACTCAACATTCCCCTTAAGCAAGCATAAGTGTTTATCTAAATGTGAGACTCTGTTCGGTTTTGTATTTCAGTTTATGTGTAGCCAAGTTTACACTCCCTCTATTAGTGATATCTTATGATACTTATCTTTCTCTGTGTGACGTATTTCTCTTAGAATCATCATATTTAAATCCACTCAATTTGCTGCTACAGGCCTGATGACATTGATTTCATTGCTGAGTGATATTCCGTTGTACGTAAGTAGCACAACTCCTTTATCCATTTTTTTCTTTCTGGGATATTTAATTTGTACTGGACTCGAGTTTCTTGTAAACACAGCAGCCCTAAATTTTGTGCTGGCTGTGTCTTGTTGATTTTAATTTTCCTAAGCTATAGGGCTAAAAGTGGAAGTACCCTAGGCTCTGTAGCTTTGTTTTTCAGATGTTTCAGGATACACCATAAACATCTCCAGAGTGTCTGTTGGCAATTTACATCCCGCCCATCAGCATAACAAGGCTCCCTGTTCTCCATGGCCTGTCCTGTGTTTCTGGTTTTTACATTTTTTTCAGATGGCCCTTTTGACGAATGGGAAATGAGACTTCATTGTAGTGCGGATTTCCATTGCTGGAGTGCTTGGTTGGCCAAAAAGGGCATATGCGTTTTTTCCTGAATATATTCAGGAAAAAATGTTTACGCACTTTTGTCCAAGTGCATCAGTGTCAAAGATCTGCCGCTCTTCACATGCTTTAAATGCAATTCCAATCTACCTCCTGAAATATGATTCCTGCAATTCTGCCTCGTTTTCAAGTCCTCTTTGCAGACTTACTTCAATATATTTTTGCCAATAGCTGTCATTTATATCTCTGCAGGTTTGTGAATTACAGTGCCCGTGATTTCCTTTCTTAACTCGTTTCCTTGAAAGCTGGCCACAGAACCGCAGGTTTGCTTTAGGCCATAATCAGGGTCCGACACGGCACTCTGAGCCTTTGGTTAATTCCTCTTCCTGGTGGGAAATTAGAGTTAAATGTGCCCCTCCGGACACCTGCCTCACTCCCAGCCCCTTGGTTATGTGTGTCCTGTAGTTTGAGGCCACATGTGCTGGGTTCCTCACCTTTGGCTGATGTGGCCCCACTGGTGTGAGGACACTCCTGCCTGGTTCCCATCCCCTTGGTGATGTGGACCCTCCGGTGAGAGTCTGATCCTGGCTGGGTTCCTCACACTTCTGAGAGGTGGGCCCTCTTCTCTGAGGTCACTCCTGCCTGGCTGGCCCACCCCGCCTTGACGACGTCGGCTCTCTCGTGGGAGTTGGTGCCTGCTGCGAGTCTCCTCCCCTTGGTAATGAGGGCCCTCTGGCGTCAGGCCCTAACTCCTGGCCTCCCAAAATTTTCTGATGTGCGCCCTGTGGTGCGAGTACACTCCTGCCAGGTTCCCAACACCATGGGAATGTGGGCCTTCTGCTCTGAGGTCCCAACGGTGGGTTGCTCAGTTTCATGATGAGGGCCCTCTGGTGTGAGTTCACTCCGGCCTGGATCCCATAGCCTCGCTGCTCCTGGCCACCTGCGGGGAGGTTACAACTGCGGGATTCCTCACCTTTTTTCTTCTATGGGCCCTCTGTTTTGAGACTCCTCCTGCCTGCCTCACTCCCAGCCCCTTGGTGATGTGTGTCCTCTGGTTTGAGGCCACGTGTGCTGGGTCCCTCACCTTTCGATGATGTGGCCCCACTGGTGTGAGGACACTCTTGCCTGGTTCCTATCCCCTTGAAGATGTGGGCTCTCTGGTGAGAGTCTGATCCTGGCTGGGTTCCTCACCCTTCTGTGAGGTGGGCCCTCTGCTGTGAGGTCACTCCTGCCTGGCTGGCACAGCCCGCCTGGGCAACATCGGCCCTCTTGTGGCAGTTGGAGCATGCTGGGAGCCTCCTCCCCTCGGTGATGAGGGCCCTCTGGCGTCAGGCCCTAACTGCTGGGTACCCACATTTTCTGATACGTGCTAAGTGGTGCGAGGACACTCCTGCGAGGTTCCCATCCCCATGGGGATGTGGGCCTTCTGCTCTGAGGTCCCAATGGCTGGGTTGCTCACAGTTTCATGATGTGGGCCCTCTGCTGTGAGTTCACTGCAGCCTGGATCACATAGACTCGGTGCTCTGGGCCGCCTGCTGGGAGGTTCCCACTGCAGGATTCCTCACCTTTTTTATTCTATTGGCCCTGTGTTGTGAGGCTACTCATGCCTGCCTCAATCCGAGCCCCTCGGAGATGTGGGTCCTCTGGTTTAGGCCTCATGTGCTGGTTTCCTCACCTTTCTATGATGTGGTCACCCTGGTGTGAAGACAGTCCTGCCTGGTTCTGATCCCCTTGGTGATGTGGGCCCTCTGGTGAGAGTCTTATCCTGGCTGGGTTCCTCACCCTTCTGTGAGGTAGGCCCTCTGCTGTGAGGTCACTCCTGCCTGGCTGTCACACGTCACCTTGTCGACATGGGCCCTCAGTTGGGAGTTGGTGCCTGCTTGGAGTCTCCTCCCCTTGGTAATGAGGGCCCTCTGGCGTCAGACCCTAACTTCTGGGCTCCCACAATTCTCTGATGTGTGCCCTGAGGTGCGAGTACACTTATGCCATGTTCCCAACCACATAGGAATGTGGGCCTTCTGCTCTGAGGTCCCAAAGCCTGGGTTGCTCACAGTTTCATGATGAGGGCCCTCTGTTTTGAGTTCAGTCAGGTCTGGATCCCATAGCCTCGCTGCTCCTGGCCGCCTGCTGGGAGGTTCCAACTGCGGGATTCCTCACCTTTTTTCTTCTATGGGCCCTCTGTTTTGAGACTCCTCCTGCCTGCCTCACTCCCAGCCCCTTGGTGATGTGTGTCCTCTGGTTTGAGGCCACGTGTGCTGGGTCACTCACATTTCGTTGATGAGGTCCCACTGGTGTGAGGACACTCCAGCCTGGTTCCCATTCTCTTGGTGATGTGGGCCCTCTGGTGAGAGTCTGATCCTCCTTGGGTTCCTCACACTTTTGTGAGGTGGGCCCTCTGCTCTGAGGTCACTCTTGCCTGGCTGGCACACCCCGCATTGGCGACGGCGGCCCACTGGTAGCAGTTGGAGCCTGCTGGGAGCCTCCTCTCCTCGGTGATGAGAGCCCTCTGGTGTCAGGCCCTAACTGCTGGGCTCCCCACATTTTCTGATGTGTGCCCACTGGTGCGATGACACTCCTACTTGGTTCCCTTCCCCATGGGGATGTGGGCCTTGTGCTCTGAGGTCACAACGGCTGGTTTGCTCACAGTTTCATGATGAGGGCCCTCTGTTGTGAGTTCATCACTGCCTGGATCCCATAGCCTCGGTGCTCTGGGCCGCCTGCTGGGATGTTCCAACTGCTGGATTCCTCACCTTTTTTATACAATGGGCCATGTGTTGTGAGGTTAATCCTGCCTGCCTCGCTCCAAGACCCATGGTGATGTGGGTCCTCTGGTTTGAGGCCACATTTTCTTGTTACCTCAACTTTTGATGATATGGCCCCACGGGTGTGATGACACTCCTGCCTGGTTCACAGCCCCTTGCTGATGTGGGCACTCTGGTGAGAGTCTGATCCTGGCTGGGTTCCTTACCCTTCTGTGAGGTGGGCCCTCTGATGTGAGGTCACTCCTGCCTGGCTGGCTCACGTCGCCTTGATGATGTGGGCCCTCTGTTGGCCACTAAAGCATTCTGGGAGCCTCCTACCCTCTTTAATGAGGGCCCTGGAAAAAACGCAGATGCACATTTTGACCAAGTGCATCATTGTCCAGGATCTGCCTCTTCTCCTATGCTTTCAGAGCACTTCCCGTCTACGTCCTGAAATCATATTCCAGGAATACTGCCCCGCTTTCAAGTCCTCCTCGCAGCCTTACTTCAATATATTTTTGTATGATACCTGTCATTAATAACTCTGCAGGTTTGTTAAATACAGTGTCCCTGAGCTCCTTTCTTCAACACGCTTTCTTGTGAGCTGGCCGCAAAACCGCAGGATTGCTTCAGGCCGTAATCTGGTTTCGGCACGGCACGCTGAGCCTTTGGTAAATTCCTCTTTCTGGTGAGAAATGAGCATTCAATTTGCCCGTGGAGACACCTACAGCTAGTCTCTCATTGGTTCTCCCTATTCCTGTTCATCTTGTGCAGAAATTGCAAACTGTGCCAAACAGGAGGTTAAAGGCACTGACTCTCCAAGTGGGTAGAGGGTTAGTAAAGCATCTGGAATGGTGAACCCGAGTACCAGGGAACGAAACCTGAGAGCCATTTAAAATGGTTTCCCAGTCTCACAGTGGACAATACTCTGGGTTTCCCATGCATGTTTTAGCTGAAGGAAGAATTCCTTAAACCTGGAGATTATTGACCCATGGAATGGGTACCATGCAGTATGACTAAAAAGGGTCTGAATTTGCTCACCGAACCTCACCAATGCTATCAGTTCGAAGTGTCCAGCCTTATGCCTCACCCAGCTCTGGGTGTAGATGTGGTAAATTCAGGTTTCATCACAAGCCCTGAATCAATTATTTAAGAATTGCTGTCTCTTTCACTGTCATTGTGTTTTGTTTTTGTAATTTAGTTTGATAATGGGATTTATCGGATTTTCACTGCTGCGTTCTTGCAGCTGTACACACGCTTGACTCTCTTATGGAGACATATAAATCCATGGGTTTGAAGATTCTGATCAGTCAGGTGTATTCCTAGGCTTTGAATATGGGGTGTTTAGTCCATTTCGTTGAGCAAGGGGTAGGTCTTGAGTATTATATATTTGGCTTATGGAAAGGTATCTGTGCTAATTTCTATCTCTGGTTTTATGCAGCACCCCAACTCACATTTCCCCTTAAGCAAGCATAAGTTGGTTTTCTAAATTTGAGACCCTGTTCTGTTTTGTAATTCAGTTCATGTGTAGCCAAGTTTACATTCCTTGTATTAGTGATATCTTATGATGTTTCATTTTCTGTGTGACTTATTTCACTTAGAATCATCGTACCTGAATCCACTCATTATGCCGCGATGGGCCTGATGACATAGATTTCATTGGTGAGTGATATTCCATTGTACGTACGTACCACAATTTCTTTATCCATTTTTCGCTTTCTTGGATATTTAACTTGTACCGTAGACGAGGTTCTTGTAAACAGAGCCGTCCGAAACTTTGGGGTGGCTGTGTGTTTTTGATTTTAATTTCACTAAGCTATAGGACCATAAGTGGAAGTGCTGTAGGCTCCGTTGCTTGGTTTTTTAGGTGTTTGAGGAAACACCATACACTTCTCCAGAGTGGCTGTTGGCAAATTACATCCCGCCCATCAGCATAACAAGGCTCCCTCTTCTCCATGGTCTGTGCTGCCTTTCTGGATTTTACACTTTTTTCAGATGGCCCTTTTGACCGGGGCGCAGTGAGACTTCATTGTAGTGCAGATTTCCTTTACACGCTTGCTTGGTTGGCCAAAAAGGGCGTATGCGTTTTTTCCTGAATATATTCAGGAAAAAACGCATACGCCCTTTTTGGCCAAGTGCATCATTGTCGTCGTTCTGCCTCTTTTCCTATGCTTTAAATGCAATTCCAGTCTACCCCCTGAAATCGTTTTCCTGAAATTCTGCCCCACTTTCAAGTCCTCTTCGCAGCCTTCCTTCAATATATTTTTAGACCATAGCTGTCATTTATAACTCTGCAGGTTTGTGAATTACAGTGCCCCTGAGCTCCTTTCTTCATCTCGCTTTCTTGTGAGCTGGCCGCAAACCCGCAGGAATGCTTCAGGCCCTAATCTGGTTCTGGCACGGCATGCTGAGCCTTTGGTTAATTCCTCTTCCTGGTGGGAAATGAGCGTTAAATTTGCCCGTGCAGACACCTTCACACGAGTCGTCATGGTGCCCCTTTGCCCCGGTTATCTCTATGGAGGTTGGAGTTGGAGGGCCTCCTCACTCAAGGTCAGTGTGCCCACGGAGCCAACCCTGCAACTTCAGGGCATGTTTGGTGGTTAGGATCACCACGTGGGGTCCTTTTACCTTAGGAGGGAGGTGGCCTTTTGGGCTGCTGATTTCCAGGTTTTCGGATACTGCCAGTATCTTGGCCAGATGTGGCGGTGGGCCAATCCCCTTGGTGACCGTAGTTTATCCTACCTGGATCGCATTCTTGCATTGTTCCATTTCAAGTGGTCCCAGGTTTTGCACTAATACTCCAATGGCGATTCACCGTTCACCAGGAATGTAAAGGTCAAAGGGTTTAGCTAAATTAGGGAGTTCCTGTGCAAGGGTCTGAATTGACTGCTCTTTCCATTCTTGAAAGGCCACTTCTGCATTCTATTCAAAAGGATCATCACCTTTTCCTTTCAGTGTTTCATATAGAGGCCGAGCTAGTAGACTGTAGTTAGGGATCCAGAAGCAGCAAACCCTGGCCTCCCCAGGAACCCCTAAGCTGTCTTCTAGTTTTAGAAATGGGTAAGGCTGTAAATTGTTTCTTCCCTTTCCTGGGATGGGCTTCTCCGACCTTCTGTGAGAATGAAGCCCAGGCAGGTCACCGTAGTCTGTGATATTTGAGCTTTTTCTTGGACAACTTGTATCCTTTATTGGCTTCGTAGTTCAGAGGTCTCCTTAGTAGGGCTGGCGATCAGAATGTCGTCTGCATATTGAAGGAGTGTTTCCTTTTCCAGAGGTAGAACTTTTAGGTCTTTAGCTGAGCTTTCCCCAAAGATGGTGTGGGAATTTTTGAACCCTTGGGACAACACGGCCCGGAAGTATTGTTTTAGTTGTATGTTGAGTCCTGCCACTCACAAGCCAAAATTTCTTGTGACTCTGGGACTAATAGAATACAAAAGAAGGCATCATTGAAGACTAATACAGAATACCATGTCCTGGTGGTTGGTAGAATGACCAGCAGGGTGTAGGGTTTAGGAACTACTGGAGGTATATCCTCAGTGGCTTAACTGACTGTCCTGACATCCTTTACCAGGACTCCAGCAGCCCATGGGGCTCTCGAGGTCAGGCCAATCCCAGGATATGGAGCTCACCTGGGCAGGTACCCCAACCCAGCCCACGGGGCTCTCATGTTCAGGACCCTCCCAGGATATGGTGTTCCCTGGGCAGGTCCCCCTGCAGCCCATGGGGCTCTCGTGGTCAGGCCCCTCCCAGGATACAGAGCTACCCTTGCAGGTACCATGGCAGGGCTGGGAACACAGGAACCGTGCATATCGCCCTCATTGCAGAGCACTCCCAGCTCACCTGTCACTCAGATCTGACACAGAGCACCTCAGAGCAGGACTTGAACTAACAAACAGCAGCTCCGACAGGTCTGTGACCCTGGGCATCACTCTGTGTGGCCTCCCTCCACCTGGTCTTCCAGAGACTTCCACTGCACCCGGGGCACCAGGCCTTTGTCTCCACCCACCACCCACCCCTCCTCTCCCTGACTCCTGGGTTCCTCTCATTAGGAGAGGGTTTTCTTGAAGTTGTCTCCCACTCATGGGCCAGATAATATAATTAGAAAACAAGCCAGAGCTGCAGCCCCTTGTCTATCCTGACTCTCAGGAGCCCACACCTGTTCCTTGGACCTGGCCGATTCAGCAAGTTCCAGTTTCTGCAACTGTGAGCCCCTGAGGGGTGATTATTGGCTGGCCTGGGAAGCCTGACCGTGCCGGCCAGCCCTCCCCAGGTGTGCCTGGGTTCAGATCAATATAAACACCGCTCCAGGCAGCAAGAGCCCCTGCAGCTGTGCCTGACGCCATTTTCTCTGCCCTGTCAGCAGTCTTGGGGCTGGACTGGTGGGAGGGAGTGAGAGGCCACGGCTTTGTGGGTGGCCCAGTGTGAGTGGGGCTCTGCTGGACTTTCTGCAGCAGTTGCCAAGATGCCACCTGCTAAAGAAGAGGATGTGTCACCCATACCTGCCGCTGGAATTTCTCCCTGGGCAGAGGTGAGTGAGGAAGAAAGCAGTGGGGGCCGGGACAGCAGGGGTATCTCAGGCAGGGAAATGGAAAGCTTCCAGAAGAGCACCCAGGGCCAGGACCACCCTGGCTGGCCTGCAGGCACCAAGTCGGCTGGCATGCTGTCGCTCATGTGGCTCCATGGCCCTTCCTCTAGGCTTTCAAGTCCTTGTACATATTCAGGTGTTTTACCTGGGAAGGGTGGGAACATTTCAGCAGCAGCTGGCCTGGGGCTCAGCCCACGTTTACTCACAGATGCCTCGGCACGGTCCCCCAGCTTTGCAATGAGGACGCTTGTTGCGTGGGGCCTGCTGGCTGAATGGGAGATGATTCCCCACCACTGACCAACTTCAGAATTGCTTACAACTGGAGCAAGTGCCCTGATACGGTTTTCCTCTGTGTAACTGGTGGGTTCTGTTTTTTTTTCTTTTTTTCGTTTTTGGTTCAAGGTAGATTTTATTCCTCTTTTTTGTATTTACAGATATAAGCATGGAAATAATTTATTCATATAAATACATGTATGTGAAGGGAAGAATATTTTCTCTGTTTTACTTTTTGTAATTTGAATTTTATTTTATTTTTTTATACAGCAGGTTCTTTTTGGTTATCTCTTTTATACATATAAATGTATATATGCCAATCCCAATCTCTCAACTCCTCCCACCACCACCCCCCAACAGCTTTCCCCCCTTGGTGTCCATACGTTTGTTGTCTACATCTGTTGCTCTATTTCTGCCTTGCAAAACGGTTCATCTGTAAAATTTGTCTAGGTTCCACATATAGGCATTAATAGACAAGATTTGTTTTTCTATTTCTGACTTACTTCACTCTGTATGACAGTCTCTAGATCCATCAACGTCTCTACAAATGACCCAATTTCATTCCTTTTTATGGCTTAGTAATATTTCATTTTATATATGTACCACTTCTTTATGCATTCGTCTGTCTGTGGGCATTTAGGTTGCTTCCATTACCTGGATATTGTAAATAGTGATGCAATGAACATTGCGGTGAATGTCTCTTTTTGATTTATGGTTTTGTCTGGGTATATGCCCAGTAGTGGGATTGCTGTATCATATGGTAATTCTATTCTTAGTTTTATAAGAAACTCCATAATGTTCTCCACAGTGACTGTATCAATTTACATTCCCAACAATAGTGCAAGAGGGTTCCTTATCTCCACACCCTTTCCAGCATTTGTTGTTTGTAGATTTTCTGATGATGCCCATTCTAACATGTGTGAGGTGATACACCATGGATGAGTCTATTTCGTTGAGCAAAGAGTAGGTCTTGTCTAGTACATATTTGGCTTATGGAACGGTATGTGTGCTAATTTCAATCTCTGGTTTTATACAGCACCCCAACTCAACATTCCCCTTAAGCAAGCATAAGTGTTTATCTAAATGTGAGACTCTGTTCGGTTTTGTATTTCAGTTTATGTGTAGCCAAGTTTACACTCCCTCTATTAGTGATATCTTATGATACTTATCTTTCTCTGTGTGACGTATTTCTCTTAGAATCATCATATTTAAATCCACTCAATTTGCTGCTACAGGCCTGATGACATTGATTTCATTGCTGAGTGATATTCCGTTGTACGTAAGTAGCACAACTCCTTTATCCATTTTTTTCTTTCTGGGATATTTAATTTGTACTGGACTCGAGTTTCTTGTAAACACAGCAGCCCTAAATTTTGTGCTGGCTGTGTCTTGTTGATTTTAATTTTCCTAAGCTATAGGGCTAAAAGTGGAAGTACCCTAGGCTCTGTAGCTTTGTTTTTCAGATGTTTCAGGATACACCATAAACATCTCCAGAGTGTCTGTTGGCAATTTACATCCCGCCCATCAGCATAACAAGGCTCCCTGTTCTCCATGGCCTGTCCTGTGTTTCTGGTTTTTACATTTTTTTCAGATGGCCCTTTTGACGAATGGGAAATGAGACTTCATTGTAGTGCGGATTTCCATTGCTGGAGTGCTTGGTTGGCCAAAAAGGGCATATGCGTTTTTTCCTGAATATATTCAGGAAAAAATGTTTACGCACTTTTGTCCAAGTGCATCAGTGTCAAAGATCTGCCGCTCTTCACATGCTTTAAATGCAATTCCAATCTACCTCCTGAAATATGATTCCTGCAATTCTGCCTCGTTTTCAAGTCCTCTTTGCAGACTTACTTCAATATATTTTTGCCAATAGCTGTCATTTATATCTCTGCAGGTTTGTGAATTACAGTGCCCGTGATTTCCTTTCTTAACTCGTTTCCTTGAAAGCTGGCCACAGAACCGCAGGTTTGCTTTAGGCCATAATCAGGGTCCGACACGGCACTCTGAGCCTTTGGTTAATTCCTCTTCCTGGTGGGAAATTAGAGTTAAATGTGCCCCTCCGGACACCTGCCTCACTCCCAGCCCCTTGGTTATGTGTGTCCTGTAGTTTGAGGCCACATGTGCTGGGTTCCTCACCTTTGGCTGATGTGGCCCCACTGGTGTGAGGACACTCCTGCCTGGTTCCCATCCCCTTGGTGATGTGGACCCTCCGGTGAGAGTCTGATCCTGGCTGGGTTCCTCACACTTCTGAGAGGTGGGCCCTCTTCTCTGAGGTCACTCCTGCCTGGCTGGCCCACCCCGCCTTGACGACGTCGGCTCTCTCGTGGGAGTTGGTGCCTGCTGCGAGTCTCCTCCCCTTGGTAATGAGGGCCCTCTGGCGTCAGGCCCTAACTCCTGGCCTCCCAAAATTTTCTGATGTGCGCCCTGTGGTGCGAGTACACTCCTGCCAGGTTCCCAACACCATGGGAATGTGGGCCTTCTGCTCTGAGGTCCCAACGGTGGGTTGCTCAGTTTCATGATGAGGGCCCTCTGGTGTGAGTTCACTCCGGCCTGGATCCCATAGCCTCGCTGCTCCTGGCCACCTGCGGGGAGGTTACAACTGCGGGATTCCTCACCTTTTTTCTTCTATGGGCCCTCTGTTTTGAGACTCCTCCTGCCTGCCTCACTCCCAGCCCCTTGGTGATGTGTGTCCTCTGGTTTGAGGCCACGTGTGCTGGGTCCCTCACCTTTCGATGATGTGGCCCCACTGGTGTGAGGACACTCTTGCCTGGTTCCTATCCCCTTGAAGATGTGGGCTCTCTGGTGAGAGTCTGATCCTGGCTGGGTTCCTCACCCTTCTGTGAGGTGGGCCCTCTGCTGTGAGGTCACTCCTGCCTGGCTGGCACAGCCCGCCTGGGCAACATCGGCCCTCTTGTGGCAGTTGGAGCATGCTGGGAGCCTCCTCCCCTCGGTGATGAGGGCCCTCTGGCGTCAGGCCCTAACTGCTGGGTACCCACATTTTCTGATACGTGCTAAGTGGTGCGAGGACACTCCTGCGAGGTTCCCATCCCCATGGGGATGTGGGCCTTCTGCTCTGAGGTCCCAATGGCTGGGTTGCTCACAGTTTCATGATGTGGGCCCTCTGCTGTGAGTTCACTGCAGCCTGGATCACATAGACTCGGTGCTCTGGGCCGCCTGCTGGGAGGTTCCCACTGCAGGATTCCTCACCTTTTTTATTCTATTGGCCCTGTGTTGTGAGGCTACTCATGCCTGCCTCAATCCGAGCCCCTCGGAGATGTGGGTCCTCTGGTTTAGGCCTCATGTGCTGGTTTCCTCACCTTTCTATGATGTGGTCACCCTGGTGTGAAGACAGTCCTGCCTGGTTCTGATCCCCTTGGTGATGTGGGCCCTCTGGTGAGAGTCTTATCCTGGCTGGGTTCCTCACCCTTCTGTGAGGTAGGCCCTCTGCTGTGAGGTCACTCCTGCCTGGCTGTCACACGTCACCTTGTCGACATGGGCCCTCAGTTGGGAGTTGGTGCCTGCTTGGAGTCTCCTCCCCTTGGTAATGAGGGCCCTCTGGCGTCAGACCCTAACTTCTGGGCTCCCACAATTCTCTGATGTGTGCCCTGAGGTGCGAGTACACTTATGCCATGTTCCCAACCACATAGGAATGTGGGCCTTCTGCTCTGAGGTCCCAAAGCCTGGGTTGCTCACAGTTTCATGATGAGGGCCCTCTGTTTTGAGTTCAGTCAGGTCTGGATCCCATAGCCTCGCTGCTCCTGGCCGCCTGCTGGGAGGTTCCAACTGCGGGATTCCTCACCTTTTTTCTTCTATGGGCCCTCTGTTTTGAGACTCCTCCTGCCTGCCTCACTCCCAGCCCCTTGGTGATGTGTGTCCTCTGGTTTGAGGCCACGTGTGCTGGGTCACTCACATTTCGTTGATGAGGTCCCACTGGTGTGAGGACACTCCAGCCTGGTTCCCATTCTCTTGGTGATGTGGGCCCTCTGGTGAGAGTCTGATCCTCCTTGGGTTCCTCACACTTTTGTGAGGTGGGCCCTCTGCTCTGAGGTCACTCTTGCCTGGCTGGCACACCCCGCATTGGCGACGGCGGCCCACTGGTAGCAGTTGGAGCCTGCTGGGAGCCTCCTCTCCTCGGTGATGAGAGCCCTCTGGTGTCAGGCCCTAACTGCTGGGCTCCCCACATTTTCTGATGTGTGCCCACTGGTGCGATGACACTCCTACTTGGTTCCCTTCCCCATGGGGATGTGGGCCTTGTGCTCTGAGGTCACAACGGCTGGTTTGCTCACAGTTTCATGATGAGGGCCCTCTGTTGTGAGTTCATCACTGCCTGGATCCCATAGCCTCGGTGCTCTGGGCCGCCTGCTGGGATGTTCCAACTGCTGGATTCCTCACCTTTTTTATACAATGGGCCATGTGTTGTGAGGTTAATCCTGCCTGCCTCGCTCCAAGACCCATGGTGATGTGGGTCCTCTGGTTTGAGGCCACATTTTCTTGTTACCTCAACTTTTGATGATATGGCCCCACGGGTGTGATGACACTCCTGCCTGGTTCACAGCCCCTTGCTGATGTGGGCACTCTGGTGAGAGTCTGATCCTGGCTGGGTTCCTTACCCTTCTGTGAGGTGGGCCCTCTGATGTGAGGTCACTCCTGCCTGGCTGGCTCACGTCGCCTTGATGATGTGGGCCCTCTGTTGGCCACTAAAGCATTCTGGGAGCCTCCTACCCTCTTTAATGAGGGCCCTGGAAAAAACGCAGATGCACATTTTGACCAAGTGCATCATTGTCCAGGATCTGCCTCTTCTCCTATGCTTTCAGAGCACTTCCCGTCTACGTCCTGAAATCATATTCCAGGAATACTGCCCCGCTTTCAAGTCCTCCTCGCAGCCTTACTTCAATATATTTTTGTATGATACCTGTCATTAATAACTCTGCAGGTTTGTTAAATACAGTGTCCCTGAGCTCCTTTCTTCAACACGCTTTCTTGTGAGCTGGCCGCAAAACCGCAGGATTGCTTCAGGCCGTAATCTGGTTTCGGCACGGCACGCTGAGCCTTTGGTAAATTCCTCTTTCTGGTGAGAAATGAGCATTCAATTTGCCCGTGGAGACACCTACAGCTAGTCTCTCATTGGTTCTCCCTATTCCTGTTCATCTTGTGCAGAAATTGCAAACTGTGCCAAACAGGAGGTTAAAGGCACTGACTCTCCAAGTGGGTAGAGGGTTAGTAAAGCATCTGGAATGGTGAACCCGAGTACCAGGGAACGAAACCTGAGAGCCATTTAAAATGGTTTCCCAGTCTCACAGTGGACAATACTCTGGGTTTCCCATGCATGTTTTAGCTGAAGGAAGAATTCCTTAAACCTGGAGATTATTGACCCATGGAATGGGTACCATGCAGTATGACTAAAAAGGGTCTGAATTTGCTCACCGAACCTCACCAATGCTATCAGTTCGAAGTGTCCAGCCTTATGCCTCACCCAGCTCTGGGTGTAGATGTGGTAAATTCAGGTTTCATCACAAGCCCTGAATCAATTATTTAAGAATTGCTGTCTCTTTCACTGTCATTGTGTTTTGTTTTTGTAATTTAGTTTGATAATGGGATTTATCGGATTTTCACTGCTGCGTTCTTGCAGCTGTACACACGCTTGACTCTCTTATGGAGACATATAAATCCATGGGTTTGAAGATTCTGATCAGTCAGGTGTATTCCTAGGCTTTGAATATGGGGTGTTTAGTCCATTTCGTTGAGCAAGGGGTAGGTCTTGAGTATTATATATTTGGCTTATGGAAAGGTATCTGTGCTAATTTCTATCTCTGGTTTTATGCAGCACCCCAACTCACATTTCCCCTTAAGCAAGCATAAGTTGGTTTTCTAAATTTGAGACCCTGTTCTGTTTTGTAATTCAGTTCATGTGTAGCCAAGTTTACATTCCTTGTATTAGTGATATCTTATGATGTTTCATTTTCTGTGTGACTTATTTCACTTAGAATCATCGTACCTGAATCCACTCATTATGCCGCGATGGGCCTGATGACATAGATTTCATTGCTGAGTGATATTCCATTGTACGTACGTACCACAATTTCTTTATCCATTTTTCGCTTTCTTGGATATTTAACTTGTACCGTAGACGAGGTTCTTGTAAACAGAGCCGTCCGAAACTTTGGGGTGGCTGTGTGTTTTTGATTTTAATTTCACTAAGCTATAGGACCATAAGTGGAAGTGCTGTAGGCTCCGTTGCTTGGTTTTTTAGGTGTTTGAGGAAACACCATACACTTCTCCAGAGTGGCTGTTGGCAAATTACATCCCGCCCATCAGCATAACAAGGCTCCCTCTTCTCCATGGTCTGTGCTGCCTTTCTGGATTTTACACTTTTTTCAGATGGCCCTTTTGACCGGGGCGCAGTGAGACTTCATTGTAGTGCAGATTTCCTTTACACGCTTGCTTGGTTGGCCAAAAAGGGCGTATGCGTTTTTTCCTGAATATATTCAGGAAAAAACGCATACGCCCTTTTTGGCCAAGTGCATCATTGTCGTCGTTCTGCCTCTTTTCCTATGCTTTAAATGCAATTCCAGTCTACCCCCTGAAATCGTTTTCCTGAAATTCTGCCCCACTTTCAAGTCCTCTTCGCAGCCTTCCTTCAATATATTTTTAGACCATAGCTGTCATTTATAACTCTGCAGGTTTGTGAATTACAGTGCCCCTGAGCTCCTTTCTTCATCTCGCTTTCTTGTGAGCTGGCCGCAAACCCGCAGGAATGCTTCAGGCCCTAATCTGGTTCTGGCACGGCATGCTGAGCCTTTGGTTAATTCCTCTTCCTGGTGGGAAATGAGCGTTAAATTTGCCCGTGCAGACACCTTCACACGAGTCGTCATGGTGCCCCTTTGCCCCGGTTATCTCTATGGAGGTTGGAGTTGGAGGGCCTCCTCACTCAAGGTCAGTGTGCCCACGGAGCCAACCCTGCAACTTCAGGGCATGTTTGGTGGTTAGGATCACCACGTGGGGTCCTTTTACCTTAGGAGGGAGGTGGCCTTTTGGGCTGCTGATTTCCAGGTTTTCGGATACTGCCAGTATCTTGGCCAGATGTGGCGGTGGGCCAATCCCCTTGGTGACCGTAGTTTATCCTACCTGGATCGCATTCTTGCATTGTTCCATTTCAAGTGGTCCCAGGTTTTGCACTAATACTCCAATGGCGATTCACCGTTCACCAGGAATGTAAAGGTCAAAGGGTTTAGCTAAATTAGGGAGTTCCTGTGCAAGGGTCTGAATTGACTGCTCTTTCCATTCTTGAAAGGCCACTTCTGCATTCTATTCAAAAGGATCATCACCTTTTCCTTTCAGTGTTTCATATAGAGGCCGAGCTAGTAGACTGTAGTTAGGGATCCAGAAGCAGCAAACCCTGGCCTCCCCAGGAACCCCTAAGCTGTCTTCTAGTTTTAGAAATGGGTAAGGCTGTAAATTGTTTCTTCCCTTTCCTGGGATGGGCTTCTCCGACCTTCTGTGAGAATGAAGCCCAGGCAGGTCACCGTAGTCTGTGATATTTGAGCTTTTTCTTGGACAACTTGTATCCTTTATTGGCTTCGTAGTTCAGAGGTCTCCTTAGTAGGGCTGGCGATCAGAATGTCGTCTGCATATTGAAGGAGTGTTTCCTTTTCCAGAGGTAGAACTTTTAGGTCTTTAGCTGAGCTTTCCCCAAAGATGGTGTGGGAATTTTTGAACCCTTGGGACAACACGGCCCGGAAGTATTGTTTTAGTTGTATGTTGAGTCCTGCCACTCACAAGCCAAAATTTCTTGTGACTCTGGGACTAATAGAATACAAAAGAAGGCATCATTGAAGACTAATACAGAATACCATGTCCTGGTGGTTGGTAGAATGACCATCAGGGTGTAGGGTTTAGGAACTACTGGAGGTATATCCTCAGTGGCTTAACTGACTGTCCTGACATCCTTTACCAGGACTCCAGCAGCCCATGGGGCTCTCGAGGTCAGGCCAATCCCAGGATATGGAGCTCACCTGGGCAGGTACCCCAACCCAGCCCACGGGGCTCTCATGTTCAGGACCCTCCCAGGATATGGTGTTCCCTGGGCAGGTCCCCCTGCAGCCCATGGGGCTCTCGTGGTCAGGCCCCTCCCAGGATACAGAGCTACCCTTGCAGGTACCATGGCAGGGCTGGGAACACAGGAACCGTGCATATCGCCCTCATTGCAGAGCACTCCCAGCTCACCTGTCACTCAGATCTGACACAGAGCACCTCAGAGCAGGACTTGAACTAACAAACAGCAGCTCCGACAGGTCTGTGACCCTGGGCATCACTCTGTGTGGCCTCCCTCCACCTGGTCTTCCAGAGACTTCCACTGCACCCGGGGCACCAGGCCTTTGTCTCCACCCACCACCCACCCCTCCTCTCCCTGACTCCTGGGTTCCTCTCATTAGGAGAGGGTTTTCTTGAAGTTGTCTCCCACTCATGGGCCAGATAATATAATTAGAAAACAAGCCAGAGCTGCAGCCCCTTGTCTATCCTGACTCTCAGGAGCCCACACCTGTTCCTTGGACCTGGCCGATTCAGCAAGTTCCAGTTTCTGCAACTGTGAGCCCCTGAGGGGTGATTATTGGCTGGCCTGGGAAGCCTGACCGTGCCGGCCAGCCCTCCCCAGGTGTGCCTGGGTTCAGATCAATATAAACACCGCTCCAGGCAGCAAGAGCCCCTGCAGCTGTGCCTGACGCCATTTTCTCTGCCCTGTCAGCAGTCTTGGGGCTGGACTGGTGGGAGGGAGTGAGAGGCCACGGCTTTGTGGGTGGCCCAGTGTGAGTGGGGCTCTGCTGGACTTTCTGCAGCAGTTGCCAAGATGCCACCTGCTAAAGAAGAGGATGTGTCACCCATACCTGCCGCTGGAATTTCTCCCTGGGCAGAGGTGAGTGAGGAAGAAAGCAGTGGGGGCCGGGACAGCAGGGGTATCTCAGGCAGGGAAATGGAAAGCTTCCAGAAGAGCACCCAGGGCCAGGACCACCCTGGCTGGCCTGCAGGCACCAAGTCGGCTGGCATGCTGTCGCTCATGTGGCTCCATGGCCCTTCCTCTAGGCTTTCAAGTCCTTGTACATATTCAGGTGTTTTACCTGGGAAGGGTGGGAACATTTCAGCAGCAGCTGGCCTGGGGCTCAGCCCACGTTTACTCACAGATGCCTCGGCACGGTCCCCCAGCTTTGCAATGAGGACGCTTGTTGCGTGGGGCCTGCTGGCTGAATGGGAGATGATTCCCCACCACTGACCAACTTCAGAATTGCTTACAGCTGGAGCAAGTGCCCTGATACGGTTTTCCTCTGTGTAACTGGTGGGTTCTGTTTTTTTTTCTTTTTTTCGTTTTTGGTTCAAGGTAGATTTTATTCCTCTTTTTTGTATTTACAGATATAAGCATGGAAATAATTTATTCATATAAATACATGTATGTGAAGGGAAGAATATTTTCTCTGTTTTACTTTTTGTAATTTGAATATTATTTTATTTTTTTATACAGCAGGTTCTTTTTGGTTATCTCTTTTATACATATAAATGTATATATGCCAATCCCAATCTCTCAACTCCTCCCACCACCACCCCCCAACAGCTTTCCCCCCTTGGTGTCCATACGTTTGTTGTCTACATCTGTTGCTCTATTTCTGCCTTGCAAAACGGTTCATCTGTAAAATTTGTCTAGGTTCCACATATAGGCATTAATAGACAAGATTTGTTTTTCTATTTCTGACTTACTTCACTCTGTATGACAGTCTCTAGATCCATCAACGTCTCTACAAATGACCCAATTTCATTCCTTTTTATGGCTTAGTAATATTTCATTTTATATATGTACCACTTCTTTATGCATTCGTCTGTCTGTGGGCATTTAGGTTGCTTCCATTACCTGGATATTGTAAATAGTGATGCAATGAACATTGCGGTGAATGTCTCTTTTTGATTTATGGTTTTGTCTGGGTATATGCCCAGTAGTGGGATTGCTGTATCATATGGTAATTCTATTCTTAGTTTTATAAGAAACTCCATAATGTTCTCCACAGTGACTGTATCAATTTACATTCCCAACAATAGTGCAAGAGGGTTCCTTATCTCCACACCCTTTCCAGCATTTGTTGTTTGTAGATTTTCTGGTGATGCCCATTCTAACATGTGTGAGGTGATACACCATGGATGAGTCTATTTCGTTGAGCAAAGAGTAGGTCTTGTCTAGTACATATTTGGCTTATGGAACGGTATGTGTGCTAATTTCAATCTCTGGTTTTATACAGCACCCCAACTCAACATTCCCCTTAAGCAAGCATAAGTGTTTATCTAAATGTGAGACTCTGTTCGGTTTTGTATTTCAGTTTATGTGTAGCCAAGTTTACACTCCCTCTATTAGTGATATCTTATGATACTTATCTTTCTCTGTGTGACGTATTTCTCTTAGAATCATCATATTTAAATCCACTCAATTTGCTGCTACAGGCCTGATGACATTGATTTCATTGCTGAGTGATATTCCGTTGTACGTAAGTAGCACAACTCCTTTATCCATTTTTTTCTTTCTGGGATATTTAATTTGTACTGGACTCGAGTTTCTTGTAAACACAGCAGCCCTAAATTTTGTGCTGGCTGTGTCTTGTTGATTTTAATTTTCCTAAGCTATAGGGCTAAAAGTGGAAGTACCCTAGGCTCTGTAGCTTTGTTTTTCAGATGTTTCAGGATACACCATAAACATCTCCAGAGTGTCTGTTGGCAATTTACATCCCGCCCATCAGCATAACAAGGCTCCCTGTTCTCCATGGCCTGTCCTGTGTTTCTGGTTTTTACACTTTTTTCAGATGGCCCTTTTGACGAATGGGAAATGAGACTTCATTGTAGTGCGGATTTCCATTGCTGGAGTGCTTGGTTGGCCAAAAAGGGCATATGCGTTTTTTCCTGAATATATTCAGGAAAAAATGTTTACGCACTTTTGTCCAAGTGCATCAGTGTCAAAGATCTGCCGCTCTTCACGTGCTTTAAATGCAATTCCAATCTACCTCCTGAAATATGATTCCTGCAATTCTGCCTCGTTTTCAAGTCCTCTTTGCAGACTTACTTCAATATATTTTTGCCAATAGCTGTCATTTATATCTCTGCAGGTTTGTGAATTACAGTGCCCGTGATTTCCTTTCTTAACTCGTTTCCTTGAAAGCTGGCCACAGAACCGCAGGTTTGCTTTAGGCCATAATCAGGGTCCGACACGGCACTCTGAGCCTTTGGTTAATTCCTCTTCCTGGTGGGAAATTAGAGTTAAATGTGCCCCTCCGGACACCTGCCTCACTCCCAGCCCCTTGGTTATGTGTGTCCTGTAGTTTGAGGCCACATGTGCTGGGTTCCTCACCTTTGGCTGATGTGGCCCCACTGGTGTGAGGACACTCCTGCCTGGTTCCCATCCCCTTGGTGATGTGGACCCTCCGGTGAGAGTCTGATCCTGGCTGGGTTCCTCACACTTCTGAGAGGTGGGCCCTCTTCTCTGAGGTCACTCCTGCCTGGCTGGCCCACCCCGCCTTGACGACGTCGGCTCTCTCGTGGGAGTTGGTGCCTGCTGCGAGTCTCCTCCCCTTGGTAATGAGGGCCCTCTGGCGTCAGGCCCTAACTCCTGGCCTCCCAAAATTTTCTGATGTGCGCCCTGTGGTGCGAGTACACTCCTGCCAGGTTCCCAACACCATGGGAATGTGGGCCTTCTGCTCTGAGGTCCCAACGGTGGGTTGCTCAGTTTCATGATGAGGGCCCTCTGGTGTGAGTTCACTCCGGCCTGGATCCCATAGCCTCGCTGCTCCTGGCCACCAGCGGGGAGGTTACAACTGCGGGATTCCTCACCTTTTTTCTTCTATGGGCCCTCTGTTTTGAGACTCCTCCTGCCTGCCTCACTCCCAGCCCCTTGGTGATGTGTGTCCTCTGGTTTGAGGCCACGTGTGCTGGGTCCCTCACCTTTCGATGATGTGGCCCCACTGGTGTGAGGACACTCTTGCCTGGTTCCTATCCCCTTGAAGATGTGGGCTCTCTGGTGAGAGTCTGATCCTGGCTGGGTTCCTCACCCTTCTGTGAGGTGGGCCCTCTGCTGTGAGGTCACTCCTGCCTGGCTGGCACAGCCCGCCTGGGCAACATCGGCCCTCTTGTGGCAGTTGGAGCATGCTGGGAGCCTCCTCCCCTCGGTGATGAGGGCCCTCTGGCGTCAGGCCCTAACTGCTGGGTACCCACATTTTCTGATACGTGCTAAGTGGTGCGAGGACACTCCTGCGAGGTTCCCATCCCCATGGGGATGTGGGCCTTCTGCTCTGAGGTCCCAATGGCTGGGTTGCTCACAGTTTCATGATGTGGGCCCTCTGCTGTGAGTTCACTGCAGCCTGGATCACATAGACTCGGTGCTCTGGGCCGCCTGCTGGGAGGTTCCCACTGCAGGATTCCTCACCTTTTTTATTCTATTGGCCCTGTGTTGTGAGGCTACTCATGCCTGCCTCAATCCGAGCCCCTCGGAGATGTGGGTCCTCTGGTTTAGGCCTCATGTGCTGGTTTCCTCACCTTTCTATGATGTGGTCACCCTGGTGTGAAGACAGTCCTGCCTGGTTCTGATCCCCTTGGTGATGTGGGCCCTCTGGTGAGAGTCTTATCCTGGCTGGGTTCCTCACCCTTCTGTGAGGTAGGCCCTCTGCTGTGAGGTCACTCCTGCCTGGCTGTCACACGTCACCTTGTCGACATGGGCCCTCAGTTGGGAGTTGGTGCCTGCTTGGAGTCTCCTCCCCTTGGTAATGAGGGCCCTCTGGCGTCAGACCCTAACTTCTGGGCTCCCACAATTCTCTGATGTGTGCCCTGAGGTGCGAGTACACTTATGCCATGTTCCCAACCACATAGGAATGTGGGCCTTCTGCTCTGAGGTCCCAAAGCCTGGGTTGCTCACAGTTTCATGATGAGGGCCCTCTGTTTTGAGTTCAGTCAGGTCTGGATCCCATAGCCTCGCTGCTCCTGGCCGCCTGCTGGGAGGTTCCAACTGCGGGATTCCTCACCTTTTTTCTTCTATGGGCCCTCTGTTTTGAGACTCCTCCTGCCTGCCTCACTCCCAGCCCCTTGGTGATGTGTGTCCTCTGGTTTGAGGCCACGTGTGCTGGGTCACTCACATTTCGTTGATGAGGTCCCACTGGTGTGAGGACACTCCAGCCTGGTTCCCATTCTCTTGGTGATGTGGGCCCTCTGGTGAGAGTCTGATCCTCCTTGGGTTCCTCACACTTTTGTGAGGTGGGCCCTCTGCTCTGAGGTCACTCTTGCCTGGCTGGCACACCCCGCATTGGCGACGGCGGCCCACTGGTAGCAGTTGGAGCCTGCTGGGAGCCTCCTCTCCTCGGTGATGAGAGCCCTCTGGTGTCAGGCCCTAACTGCTGGGCTCCCCACATTTTCTGATGTGTGCCCACTGGTGCGATGACACTCCTACTTGGTTCCCTTCCCCATGGGGATGTGGGCCTTGTGCTCTGAGGTCACAACGGCTGGTTTGCTCACAGTTTCATGATGAGGGCCCTCTGTTGTGAGTTCATCACTGCCTGGATCCCATAGCCTCGGTGCTCTGGGCCGCCTGCTGGGATGTTCCAACTGCTGGATTCCTCACCTTTTTTATACAATGGGCCATGTGTTGTGAGGTTAATCCTGCCTGCCTCGCTCCAAGACCCATGGTGATGTGGGTCCTCTGGTTTGAGGCCACATTTTCTTGTTACCTCAACTTTTGATGATATGGCCCCACGGGTGTGATGACACTCCTGCCTGGTTCACAGCCCCTTGCTGATGTGGGCACTCTGGTGAGAGTCTGATCCTGGCTGGGTTCCTTACCCTTCTGTGAGGTGGGCCCTCTGATGTGAGGTCACTCCTGCCTGGCTGGCTCACGTCGCCTTGATGATGTGGGCCCTCTGTTGGCCACTAAAGCATTCTGGGAGCCTCCTACCCTCTTTAATGAGGGCCCTGGAAAAAACGCAGATGCACATTTTGACCAAGTGCATCATTGTCCAGGATCTGCCTCTTCTCCTATGCTTTCAGAGCACTTCCCGTCTACGTCCTGAAATCATATTCCAGGAATACTGCCCCGCTTTCAAGTCCTCCTCGCAGCCTTACTTCAATATATTTTTGTATGATACCTGTCATTAATAACTCTGCAGGTTTGTTAAATACAGTGTCCCTGAGCTCCTTTCTTCAACACGCTTTCTTGTGAGCTGGCCGCAAAACCGCAGGATTGCTTCAGGCCGTAATCTGGTTTCGGCACGGCACGCTGAGCCTTTGGTAAATTCCTCTTTCTGGTGAGAAATGAGCATTCAATTTGCCCGTGGAGACACCTACAGCTAGTCTCTCATTGGTTCTCCCTATTCCTGTTCATCTTGTGCAGAAATTGCAAACTGTGCCAAACAGGAGGTTAAAGGCACTGACTCTCCAAGTGGGTAGAGGGTTAGTAAAGCATCTGGAATGGTGAACCCGAGTACCAGGGAACGAAACCTGAGAGCCATTTAAAATGGTTTCCCAGTCTCACAGTGGACAATACTCTGGGTTTCCCATGCATGTTTTAGCTGAAGGAAGAATTCCTTAAACCTGGAGATTATTGACCCATGGAATGGGTACCATGCAGTATGACTAAAAAGGGTCTGAATTTGCTCACCGAACCTCACCAATGCTATCAGTTCGAAGTGTCCAGCCTTATGCCTCACCCAGCTCTGGGTGTAGATGTGGTAAATTCAGGTTTCATCACAAGCCCTGAATCAATTATTTAAGAATTGCTGTCTCTTTCACTGTCATTGTGTTTTGTTTTTGTAATTTAGTTTGATAATGGGATTTATCGGATTTTCACTGCTGCGTTCTTGCAGCTGTACACACGCTTGACTCTCTTATGGAGACATATAAATCCATGGGTTTGAAGATTCTGATCAGTCAGGTGTATTCCTAGGCTTTGAATATGGGGTGTTTAGTCCATTTCGTTGAGCAAGAGGTAGGTCTTGAGTATTATATATTTGGCTTATGGAAAGGTATCTGTGCTAATTTCTATCTCTGGTTTTATGCAGCACCCCAACTCACATTTCCCCTTAAGCAAGCATAAGTTGGTTTTCTAAATTTGAGACCCTGTTCTGTTTTGTAATTCAGTTCATGTGTAGCCAAGTTTACATTCCTTGTATTAGTGATATCTTATGATGTTTCATTTTCTGTGTGACTTATTTCACTTAGAATCATCGTACATGAATCCACTCATTATGCCGCGATGGGCCTGATGACATAGATTTCATTGCTGAGTGATATTCCATTGTACGTACGTACCACAATTTCTTTATCCATTTTTCGCTTTCTTGGATATTTAACTTGTACCGTAGACGAGGTTCTTGTAAACAGAGCCGTCCGAAACTTTGGGGTGGCTGTGTGTTTTTGATTTTAATTTCACTAAGCTATAGGACCATAAGTGGAAGTGCTGTAGGCTCCGTTGCTTGGTTTTTTAGGTGTTTGAGGAAACACCATACACTTCTCCAGAGTGGCTGTTGGCAAATTACATCCCGCCCATCAGCATAACAAGGCTCCCTCTTCTCCATGGTCTGTGCTGCCTTTCTGGATTTTACACTTTTTTCAGATGGCCCTTTTGACCGGGGCGCAGTGAGACTTCATTGTAGTGCAGATTTCCTTTACACGCTTGCTTGGTTGGCCAAAAAGGGCGTATGCGTTTTTTCCTGAATATATTCAGGGAAAAACGCATACGCCCTTTTTGGCCAAGTGCATCATTGTCGTCGTTCTGCCTCTTTTCCTATGCTTTAAATGCAATTCCAGTCTACCCCCTGAAATCGTTTTCCTGAAATTCTGCCCCACTTTCAAGTCCTCTTCGCAGCCTTCCTTCAATATATTTTTAGACCATAGCTGTCATTTATAACTCTGCAGGTTTGTGAATTACAGTGCCCCTGAGCTCCTTTCTTCATCTCGCTTTCTTGTGAGCTGGCCGCAAACCCGCAGGAATGCTTCAGGCCCTAATCTGGTTCTGGCACGGCATGCTGAGCCTTTGGTTAATTCCTCTTCCTGGTGGGAAATGAGCGTTAAATTTGCCCGTGCAGACACCTTCACACGAGTCGTCATGGTGCCCCTTTGCCCCGGTTATCTCTATGGAGGTTGGAGTTGGAGGGCCTCCTCACTCAAGGTCAGTGTGCCCACGGAGCCAACCCTGCAACTTCAGGGCATGTTTGGTGGTTAGGATCACCACGTGGGGTCCTTTTACCTTAGGAGGGAGGTGGCCTTTTGGGCTGCTGATTTCCAGGTTTTCGGATACTGCCAGTATCTTGGCCAGATGTGGCGGTGGGCCAATCCCCTTGGTGACCGTAGTTTATCCTACCTGGATCGCATTCTTGCATTGTTCCATTTCAAGTGGTCCCAGGTTTTGCACTAATACTCCAATGGCGATTCACCGTTCACCAGGAATGTAAAGGTCAAAGGGTTTAGCTAAATTAGGGAGTTCCTGTGCAAGGGTCTGAATTGACTGCTCTTTCCATTCTTGAAAGGCCACTTCTGCATTCTATTCAAAAGGATCATCACCTTTTCCTTTCAGTGTTTCATATAGAGGCCGAGCTAGTAGACTGTAGTTAGGGATCCAGAAGCAGCAAACCCTGGCCTCCCCAGGAACCCCTAAGCTGTCTTCTAGTTTTAGAAATGGGTAAGGCTGTAAATTGTTTCTTCCCTTTCCTGGGATGGGCTTCTCCGACCTTCTGTGAGAATGAAGCCCAGGCAGGTCACCGTAGTCTGTGATATTTGAGCTTTTTCTTGGACAACTTGTATCCTTTATTGGCTTCGTAGTTCAGAGGTCTCCTTAGTAGGGCTGGCGATCAGAATGTCGTCTGCATATTGAAGGAGTGTTTCCTTTTCCAGAGGTAGAACTTTTAGGTCTTTAGCTGAGCTTTCCCCAAAGATGGTGTGGGAATTTTTGAACCCTTGGGACAACACGGCCCGGAAGTATTGTTTTAGTTGTATGTTGAGTCCTGCCACTCACAAGCCAAAATTTCTTGTGACTCTGGGACTAATAGAATACAAAAGAAGGCATCATTGAAGACTAATACAGAATACCATGTCCTGGTGGTTGGTAGAATGACCAGCAGGGTGTAGGGTTTAGGAACTACTGGAGGTATATCCTCAGTGGCTTAACTGACTGTCCTGACATCCTTTACCAGGACTCCAGCAGCCCATGGGGCTCTCGAGGTCAGGCCAATCCCAGGATATGGAGCTCACCTGGGCAGGTACCCCAACCCAGCCCACGGGGCTCTCATGTTCAGGACCCTCCCAGGATATGGTGTTCCCTGGGCAGGTCCCCCTGCAGCCCATGGGGCTCTCGTGGTCAGGCCCCTCCCAGGATACAGAGCTACCCTTGCAGGTACCATGGCAGGGCTGGGAACACAGGAACCGTGCATATCGCCCTCATTGCAGAGCACTCCCAGCTCACCTGTCACTCAGATCTGACACAGAGCACCTCAGAGCAGGACTTGAACTAACAAACAGCAGCTCCGACAGGTCTGTGACCCTGGGCATCACTCTGTGTGGCCTCCCTCCACCTGGTCTTCCAGAGACTTCCACTGCACCCGGGGCACCAGGCCTTTGTCTCCACCCACCACCCACCCCTCCTCTCCCTGACTCCTGGGTTCCTCTCATTAGGAGAGGGTTTTCTTGAAGTTGTCTCCCACTCATGGGCCAGATAATATAATTAGAAAACAAGCCAGAGCTGCAGCCCCTTGTCTATCCTGACTCTCAGGAGCCCACACCTGTTCCTTGGACCTGGCCGATTCAGCAAGTTCCAGTTTCTGCAACTGTGAGCCCCTGAGGGGTGATTATTGGCTGGCCTGGGAAGCCTGACCGTGCCGGCCAGCCCTCCCCAGGTGTGCCTGGGTTCAGATCAATATAAACACCGCTCCAGGCAGCAAGAGCCCCTGCAGCTGTGCCTGACGCCATTTTCTCTGCCCTGTCAGCAGTCTTGGGGCTGGACTGGTGGGAGGGAGTGAGAGGCCACGGCTTTGTGGGTGGCCCAGTGTGAGTGGGGCTCTGCTGGACTTTCTGCAGCAGTTGCCAAGATGCCACCTGCTAAAGAAGAGGATGTGTCACCCATACCTGCCGCTGGAATTTCTCCCTGGGCAGAGGTGAGTGAGGAAGAAAGCAGTGGGGGCCGGGACAGCAGGGGTATCTCAGGCAGGGAAATGGAAAGCTTCCAGAAGAGCACCCAGGGCCAGGACCACCCTGGCTGGCCTGCAGGCACCAAGTCGGCTGGCATGCTGTCGCTCATGTGGCTCCATGGCCCTTCCTCTAGGCTTTCAAGTCCTTGTACATATTCAGGTGTTTTACCTGGGAAGGGTGGGAACATTTCAGCAGCAGCTGGCCTGGGGCTCAGCCCACGTTTACTCACAGATGCCTCGGCACGGTCCCCCAGCTTTGCAATGAGGACGCTTGTTGCGTGGGGCCTGCTGGCTGAATGGGAGATGATTCCCCACCACTGACCAACTTCAGAATTGCTTACAACTGGAGCAAGTGCCCTGATACGGTTTTCCTCTGTGTAACTGGTGGGTTCTGTTTTTTTTTCTTTTTTTCGTTTTTGGTTCAAGGTAGATTTTATTCCTCTTTTTTGTATTTACAGATATAAGCATGGAAATAATTTATTCATATAAATACATGTATGTGAAGGGAAGAATATTTTCTCTGTTTTACTTTTTGTAATTTGAATTTTATTTTATTTTTTTATACAGCAGGTTCTTTTTGGTTATCTCTTTTATACATATAAATGTATATATGCCAATCCCAATCTCTCAACTCCTCCCACCACCACCCCCCAACAGCTTTCCCCCCTTGGTGTCCATACGTTTGTTGTCTACATCTGTTGCTCTATTTCTGCCTTGCAAAACGGTTCATCTGTAAAATTTGTCTAGGTTCCACATATAGGCATTAATAGACAAGATTTGTTTTTCTATTTCTGACTTACTTCACTCTGTATGACAGTCTCTAGATCCATCAACGTCTCTACAAATGACCCAATTTCATTCCTTTTTATGGCTTAGTAATATTTCATTTTATATATGTACCACTTCTTTATGCATTCGTCTGTCTGTGGGCATTTAGGTTGCTTCCATTACCTGGATATTGTAAATAGTGATGCAATGAACATTGCGGTGAATGTCTCTTTTTGATTTATGGTTTTGTCTGGGTATATGCCCAGTAGTGGGATTGCTGTATCATATGGTAATTCTATTCTTAGTTTTATAAGAAACTCCATAATGTTCTCCACAGTGACTGTATCAATTTACATTCCCAACAATAGTGCAAGAGGGTTCCTTATCTCCACACCCTTTCCAGCATTTGTTGTTTGTAGATTTTCTGATGATGCCCATTCTAACATGTGTGAGGTGATACACCATGGATGAGTCTATTTCGTTGAGCAAAGAGTAGGTCTTGTCTAGTACATATTTGGCTTATGGAACGGTATGTGTGCTAATTTCAATCTCTGGTTTTATACAGCACCCCAACTCAACATTCCCCTTAAGCAAGCATAAGTGTTTATCTAAATGTGAGACTCTGTTCGGTTTTGTATTTCAGTTTATGTGTAGCCAAGTTTACACTCCCTCTATTAGTGATATCTTATGATACTTATCTTTCTCTGTGTGACGTATTTCTCTTAGAATCATCATATTTAAATCCACTCAATTTGCTGCTACAGGCCTGATGACATTGATTTCATTGCTGAGTGATATTCCGTTGTACGTAAGTAGCACAACTCCTTTATCCATTTTTTTCTTTCTGGGATATTTAATTTGTACTGGACTCGAGTTTCTTGTAAACACAGCAGCCCTAAATTTTGTGCTGGCTGTGTCTTGTTGATTTTAATTTTCCTAAGCTATAGGGCTAAAAGTGGAAGTACCCTAGGCTCTGTAGCTTTGTTTTTCAGATGTTTCAGGATACACCATAAACATCTCCAGAGTGTCTGTTGGCAATTTACATCCCGCCCATCAGCATAACAAGGCTCCCTGTTCTCCATGGCCTGTCCTGTGTTTCTGGTTTTTACATTTTTTTCAGATGGCCCTTTTGACGAATGGGAAATGAGACTTCATTGTAGTGCGGATTTCCATTGCTGGAGTGCTTGGTTGGCCAAAAAGGGCATATGCGTTTTTTCCTGAATATATTCAGGAAAAAATGTTTACGCACTTTTGTCCAAGTGCATCAGTGTCAAAGATCTGCCGCTCTTCACGTGCTTTAAATGCAATTCCAATCTACCTCCTGAAATATGATTCCTGCAATTCTGCCTCGTTTTCAAGTCCTCTTTGCAGACTTACTTCAATATATTTTTGCCAATAGCTGTCATTTATATCTCTGCAGGTTTGTGAATTACAGTGCCCGTGATTTCCTTTCTTAACTCGTTTCCTTGAAAGCTGGCCACAGAACCGCAGGTTTGCTTTAGGCCATAATCAGGGTCCGACACGGCACTCTGAGCCTTTGGTTAATTCCTCTTCCTGGTGGGAAATTAGAGTTAAATGTGCCCCTCCGGACACCTGCCTCACTCCCAGCCCCTTGGTTATGTGTGTCCTGTAGTTTGAGGCCACATGTGCTGGGTTCCTCACCTTTGGCTGATGTGGCCCCACTGGTGTGAGGACACTCCTGCCTGGTTCCCATCCCCTTGGTGATGTGGACCCTCCGGTGAGAGTCTGATCCTGGCTGGGTTCCTCACACTTCTGAGAGGTGGGCCCTCTTCTCTGAGGTCACTCCTGCCTGGCTGGCCCACCCCGCCTTGACGACGTCGGCTCTCTCGTGGGAGTTGGTGCCTGCTGCGAGTCTCCTCCCCTTGGTAATGAGGGCCCTCTGGCGTCAGGCCCTAACTCCTGGCCTCCCAAAATTTTCTGATGTGCGCCCTGTGGTGCGAGTACACTCCTGCCAGGTTCCCAACACCATGGGAATGTGGGCCTTCTGCTCTGAGGTCCCAACGGTGGGTTGCTCAGTTTCATGATGAGGGCCCCCTGGTGTGAGTTCACTCCGGCCTGGATCCCATAGCCTCGCTGCTCCTGGCCACCTGCGGGGAGGTTACAACTGCGGGATTCCTCACCTTTTTTCTTCTATGGGCCCTCTGTTTTGAGACTCCTCCTGCCTGCCTCACTCCCAGCCCCTTGGTGATGTGTGTCCTCTGGTTTGAGGCCACGTGTGCTGGGTCCCTCACCTTTCGATGATGTGGCCCCACTGGTGTGAGGACACTCTTGCCTGGTTCCTATCCCCTTGAAGATGTGGGCTCTCTGGTGAGAGTCTGATCCTGGCTGGGTTCCTCACCCTTCTGTGAGGTGGGCCCTCTGCTGTGACGTCACTCCTGCCTGGCTGGCACAGCCCGCCTGGGCAACATCGGCCCTCTTGTGGCAGTTGGAGCATGCTGGGAGCCTCCTCCCCTCGGTGATGAGGGCCCTCTGGCGTCAGGCCCTAACTGCTGGGTACCCACATTTTCTGATACGTGCTAAGTGGTGCGAGGACACTCCTGCGAGGTTCCCATCCCCATGGGGATGTGGGCCTTCTGCTCTGAGGTCCCAATGGCTGGGTTGCTCACAGTTTCATGATGTGGGCCCTCTGCTGTGAGTTCACTGCAGCCTGGATCACATAGACTCGGTGCTCTGGGCCGCCTGCTGGGAGGTTCCCACTGCAGGATTCCTCACCTTTTTTATTCTATTGGCCCTGTGTTGTGAGGCTACTCATGCCTGCCTCAATCCGAGCCCCTCGGAGATGTGGGTCCTCTGGTTTAGGCCTCATGTGCTGGTTTCCTCACCTTTCTATGATGTGGTCACCCTGGTGTGAAGACAGTCCTGCCTGGTTCTGATCCCCTTGGTGATGTGGGCCCTCTGGTGAGAGTCTTATCCTGGCTGGGTTCCTCACCCTTCTGTGAGGTAGGCCCTCTGCTGTGAGGTCACTCCTGCCTGGCTGTCACACGTCACCTTGTCGACATGGGCCCTCAGTTGGGAGTTGGTGCCTGCTTGGAGTCTCCTCCCCTTGGTAATGAGGGCCCTCTGGCGTCAGACCCTAACTTCTGGGCTCCCACAATTCTCTGATGTGTGCCCTGAGGTGCGAGTACACTTATGCCATGTTCCCAACCACATAGGAATGTGGGCCTTCTGCTCTGAGGTCCCAAAGCCTGGGTTGCTCACAGTTTCATGATGAGGGCCCTCTGTTTTGAGTTCAGTCAGGTCTGGATCCCATAGCCTCGCTGCTCCTGGCCGCCTGCTGGGAGGTTCCAACTGCGGGATTCCTCACCTTTTTTCTTCTATGGGCCCTCTGTTTTGAGACTCCTCCTGCCTGCCTCACTCCCAGCCCCTTGGTGATGTGTGTCCTCTGGTTTGAGGCCACGTGTGCTGGGTCACTCACATTTCGTTGATGAGGTCCCACTGGTGTGAGGACACTCCAGCCTGGTTCCCATTCTCTTGGTGATGTGGGCCCTCTGGTGAGAGTCTGATCCTCCTTGGGTTCCTCACACTTTTGTGAGGTGGGCCCTCTGCTCTGAGGTCACTCTTGCCTGGCTGGCACACCCCGCATTGGCGACGGCGGCCCACTGGTAGCAGTTGGAGCCTGCTGGGAGCCTCCTCTCCTCGGTGATGAGAGCCCTCTGGTGTCAGGCCCTAACTGCTGGGCTCCCCACATTTTCTGATGTGTGCCCACTGGTGCGATGACACTCCTACTTGGTTCCCTTCCCCATGGGGATGTGGGCCTTGTGCTCTGAGGTCACAACGGCTGGTTTGCTCACAGTTTCATGATGAGGGCCCTCTGTTGTGAGTTCATCACTGCCTGGATCCCATAGCCTCGGTGCTCTGGGCCGCCTGCTGGGATGTTCCAACTGCTGGATTCCTCACCTTTTTTATACAATGGGCCATGTGTTGTGAGGTTAATCCTGCCTGCCTCGCTCCAAGACCCATGGTGATGTGGGTCCTCTGGTTTGAGGCCACATTTTCTTGTTACCTCAACTTTTGATGATATGGCCCCACGGGTGTGATGACACTCCTGCCTGGTTCACAGCCCCTTGCTGATGTGGGCACTCTGGTGAGAGTCTGATCCTGGCTGGGTTCCTTACCCTTCTGTGAGGTGGGCCCTCTGATGTGAGGTCACTCCTGCCTGGCTGGCTCACGTCGCCTTGATGATGTGGGCCCTCTGTTGGCCACTAAAGCATTCTGGGAGCCTCCTACCCTCTTTAATGAGGGCCCTGGAAAAAACGCAGATGCACATTTTGACCAAGTGCATCATTGTCCAGGATCTGCCTCTTCTCCTATGCTTTCAGAGCACTTCCCGTCTACGTCCTGAAATCATATTCCAGGAATACTGCCCCGCTTTCAAGTCCTCCTCGCAGCCTTACTTCAATATATTTTTGTATGATACCTGTCATTAATAACTCTGCAGGTTTGTTAAATACAGTGTCCCTGAGCTCCTTTCTTCAACACGCTTTCTTGTGAGCTGGCCGCAAAACCGCAGGATTGCTTCAGGCCGTAATCTGGTTTCGGCACGGCACGCTGAGCCTTTGGTAAATTCCTCTTTCTGGTGAGAAATGAGCATTCAATTTGCCCGTGGAGACACCTACAGCTAGTCTCTCATTGGTTCTCCCTATTCCTGTTCATCTTGTGCAGAAATTGCAAACTGTGCCAAACAGGAGGTTAAAGGCACTGACTCTCCAAGTGGGTAGAGGGTTAGTAAAGCATCTGGAATGGTGAACCCGAGTACCAGGGAACGAAACCTGAGAGCCATTTAAAATGGTTTCCCAGTCTCACAGTGGACAATACTCTGGGTTTCCCATGCATGTTTTAGCTGAAGGAAGAATTCCTTAAACCTGGAGATTATTGACCCATGGAATGGGTACCATGCAGTATGACTAAAAAGGGTCTGAATTTGCTCACCGAACCTCACCAATGCTATCAGTTCGAAGTGTCCAGCCTTATGCCTCACCCAGCTCTGGGTGTAGATGTGGTAAATTCAGGTTTCATCACAAGCCCTGAATCAATTATTTAAGAATTGCTGTCTCTTTCACTGTCATTGTGTTTTGTTTTTGTAATTTAGTTTGATAATGGGATTTATCGGATTTTCACTGCTGCGTTCTTGCAGCTGTACACACGCTTGACTCTCTTATGGAGACATATAAATCCATGGGTTTGAAGATTCTGATCAGTCAGGTGTATTCCTAGGCTTTGAATATGGGGTGTTTAGTCCATTTCGTTGAGCAAGGGGTAGGTCTTGAGTATTATATATTTGGCTTATGGAAAGGTATCTGTGCTAATTTCTATCTCTGGTTTTATGCAGCACCCCAACTCACATTTCCCCTTAAGCAAGCATAAGTTGGTTTTCTAAATTTGAGACCCTGTTCTGTTTTGTAATTCAGTTCATGTGTAGCCAAGTTTACATTCCTTGTATTAGTGATATCTTATGATGTTTCATTTTCTGTGTGACTTATTTCACTTAGAATCATCGTACCTGAATCCACTCATTATGCCGCGATGGGCCTGATGACATAGATTTCATTGCTGAGTGATATTCCATTGTACGTACGTACCACAATTTCTTTATCCATTTTTCGCTTTCTTGGATATTTAACTTGTACCGTAGACGAGGTTCTTGTAAACAGAGCCGTCCGAAACTTTGGGGTGGCTGTGTGTTTTTGATTTTAATTTCACTAAGCTATAGGACCATAAGTGGAAGTGCTGTAGGCTCCGTTGCTTGGTTTTTTAGGTGTTTGAGGAAACACCATACACTTCTCCAGAGTGGCTGTTGGCAAATTACATCCCGCCCATCAGCATAACAAGGCTCCCTCTTCTCCATGGTCTGTGCTGCCTTTCTGGATTTTACACTTTTTTCAGATGGCCCTTTTGACCGGGGCGCAGTGAGACTTCATTGTAGTGCAGATTTCCTTTACACGCTTGCTTGGTTGGCCAAAAAGGGCGTATGCGTTTTTTCCTGAATATATTCAGGGAAAAACGCATACGCCCTTTTTGGCCAAGTGCATCATTGTCGTCGTTCTGCCTCTTTTCCTATGCTTTAAATGCAATTCCAGTCTACCCCCTGAAATCGTTTTCCTGAAATTCTGCCCCACTTTCAAGTCCTCTTCGCAGCCTTCCTTCAATATATTTTTAGACCATAGCTGTCATTTATAACTCTGCAGGTTTGTGAATTACAGTGCCCCTGAGCTCCTTTCTTCATCTCGCTTTCTTGTGAGCTGGCCGCAAACCCGCAGGAATGCTTCAGGCCCTAATCTGGTTCTGGCACGGCATGCTGAGCCTTTGGTTAATTCCTCTTCCTGGTGGGAAATGAGCGTTAAATTTGCCCGTGCAGACACCTTCACACGAGTCGTCATGGTGCCCCTTTGCCCCGGTTATCTCTATGGAGGTTGGAGTTGGAGGGCCTCCTCACTCAAGGTCAGTGTGCCCACGGAGCCAACCCTGCAACTTCAGGGCATGTTTGGTGGTTAGGATCACCACGTGGGGTCCTTTTACCTTAGGAGGGAGGTGGCCTTTTGGGCTGCTGATTTCCAGGTTTTCGGATACTGCCAGTATCTTGGCCAGATGTGGCGGTGGGCCAATCCCCTTGGTGACCGTAGTTTATCCTACCTGGATCGCATTCTTGCATTGTTCCATTTCAAGTGGTCCCAGGTTTTGCACTAATACTCCAATGGCGATTCACCGTTCACCAGGAATGTAAAGGTCAAAGGGTTTAGCTAAATTAGGGAGTTCCTGTGCAAGGGTCTGAATTGACTGCTCTTTCCATTCTTGAAAGGCCACTTCTGCATTCTATTCAAAAGGATCATCACCTTTTCCTTTCAGTGTTTCATATAGAGGCCGAGCTAGTAGACTGTAGTTAGGGATCCAGAAGCAGCAAACCCTGGCCTCCCCAGGAACCCCTAAGCTGTCTTCTAGTTTTAGAAATGGGTAAGGCTGTAAATTGTTTCTTCCCTTTCCTGGGATGGGCTTCTCCGACCTTCTGTGAGAATGAAGCCCAGGCAGGTCACCGTAGTCTGTGATATTTGAGCTTTTTCTTGGACAACTTGTATCCTTTATTGGCTTCGTAGTTCAGAGGTCTCCTTAGTAGGGCTGGCGATCAGAATGTCGTCTGCATATTGAAGGAGTGTTTCCTTTTCCAGAGGTAGAACTTTTAGGTCTTTAGCTGAGCTTTCCCCAAAGATGGTGTGGGAATTTTTGAACCCTTGGGACAACACGGCCCGGAAGTATTGTTTTAGTTGTATGTTGAGTCCTGCCACTCACAAGCCAAAATTTCTTGTGACTCTGGGACTAATAGAATACAAAAGAAGGCATCATTGAAGACTAATACAGAATACCATGTCCTGGTGGTTGGTAGAATGACCAGCAGGGTGTAGGGTTTAGGAACTACTGGAGGTATATCCTCAGTGGCTTAACTGACTGTCCTGACATCCTTTACCAGGACTCCAGCAGCCCATGGGGCTCTCGAGGTCAGGCCAATCCCAGGATATGGAGCTCACCTGGGCAGGTACCCCAACCCAGCCCACGGGGCTCTCATGTTCAGGACCCTCCCAGGATATGGTGTTCCCTGGGCAGGTCCCCCTGCAGCCCATGGGGCTCTCGTGGTCAGGCCCCTCCCAGGATACAGAGCTACCCTTGCAGGTACCATGGCAGGGCTGGGAACACAGGAACCGTGCATATCGCCCTCATTGCAGAGCACTCCCAGCTCACCTGTCACTCAGATCTGACACAGAGCACCTCAGAGCAGGACTTGAACTAACAAACAGCAGCTCCGACAGGTCTGTGACCCTGGGCATCACTCTGTGTGGCCTCCCTCCACCTGGTCTTCCAGAGACTTCCACTGCACCCGGGGCACCAGGCCTTTGTCTCCACCCACCACCCACCCCTCCTCTCCCTGACTCCTGGGTTCCTCTCATTAGGAGAGGGTTTTCTTGAAGTTGTCTCCCACTCATGGGCCAGATAATATAATTAGAAAACAAGCCAGAGCTGCAGCCCCTTGTCTATCCTGACTCTCAGGAGCCCACACCTGTTCCTTGGACCTGGCCGATTCAGCAAGTTCCAGTTTCTGCAACTGTGAGCCCCTGAGGGGTGATTATTGGCTGGCCTGGGAAGCCTGACCGTGCCGGCCAGCCCTCCCCAGGTGTGCCTGGGTTCAGATCAATATAAACACCGCTCCAGGCAGCAAGAGCCCCTGCAGCTGTGCCTGACGCCATTTTCTCTGCCCTGTCAGCAGTCTTGGGGCTGGACTGGTGGGAGGGAGTGAGAGGCCACGGCTTTGTGGGTGGCCCAGTGTGAGTGGGGCTCTGCTGGACTTTCTGCAGCAGTTGCCAAGATGCCACCTGCTAAAGAAGAGGATGTGTCACCCATACCTGCCGCTGGAATTTCTCCCTGGGCAGAGGTGAGTGAGGAAGAAAGCAGTGGGGGCCGGGACAGCAGGGGTATCTCAGGCAGGGAAATGGAAAGCTTCCAGAAGAGCACCCAGGGCCAGGACCACCCTGGCTGGCCTGCAGGCACCAAGTCGGCTGGCATGCTGTCGCTCATGTGGCTCCATGGCCCTTCCTCTAGGCTTTCAAGTCCTTGTACATATTCAGGTGTTTTACCTGGGAAGGGTGGGAACATTTCAGCAGCAGCTGGCCTGGGGCTCAGCCCACGTTTACTCACAGATGCCTCGGCACGGTCCCCCAGCTTTGCAATGAGGACGCTTGTTGCGTGGGGCCTGCTGGCTGAATGGGAGATGATTCCCCACCACTGACCAACTTCAGAATTGCTTACAGCTGGAGCAAGTGCCCTGATACGGTTTTCCTCTGTGTAACTGGTGGGTTCTGTTTTTTTTTCTTTTTTTCGTTTTTGGTTCAAGGTAGATTTTATTCCTCTTTTTTGTATTTACAGATATAAGCATGGAAATAATTTATTCATATAAATACATGTATGTGAAGGGAAGAATATTTTCTCTGTTTTACTTTTTGTAATTTGAATTTTATTTTATTTTTTTATACAGCAGGTTATTTTTGGTTATCTCTTTTATACATATAAATGTATATATGCCAATCCCAATCTCTCAACTCCTCCCACCACCACCCCCCAACAGCTTTCCCCCCTTGGTGTCCATACGTTTGTTGTCTACATCTGTTGCTCTATTTCTGCCTTGCAAAACGGTTCATCTGTAAAATTTGTCTAGGTTCCACATATAGGCATTAATAGACAAGATTTGTTTTTCTATTTCTGACTTACTTCACTCTGTATGACAGTCTCTAGATCCATCAACGTCTCTACAAATGACCCAATTTCATTCCTTTTTATGGCTTAGTAATATTTCATTTTATATATGTACCACTTCTTTATGCATTCGTCTGTCTGTGGGCATTTAGGTTGCTTCCATTACCTGGATATTGTAAATAGTGATGCAATGAACATTGCGGTGAATGTCTCTTTTTGATTTATGGTTTTGTCTGGGTATATGCCCAGTAGTGGGATTGCTGTATCATATGGTAATTCTATTCTTAGTTTTATAAGAAACTCCATAATGTTCTCCACAGTGACTGTATCAATTTACATTCCCAACAATAGTGCAAGAGGGTTCCTTATCTCCACACCCTTTCCAGCATTTGTTGTTTGTAGATTTTCTGATGATGCCCATTCTAACATGTGTGAGGTGATACACCATGGATGAGTCTATTTCGCTGAGCAAAGAGTAGGTCTTGTCTAGTACATATTTGGCTTATGGAACGGTATGTGTGCTAATTTCAATCTCTGGTTTTATACAGCACCCCAACTCAACATTCCCCTTAAGCAAGCATAAGTTTTTATCTAAATGTGAGACTCTGTTCGGTTTTGTATTTCAGTTTATGTGTAGCCAAGTTTACACTCCCTCTATTAGTGATATCTTATGATACTTATCTTTCTCTGTGTGACGTATTTCTCTTAGAATCATCATATTTAAATCCACTCAATTTGCTGCTACAGGCCTGATGACATTGATTTCATTGCTGAGTGATATTCCGTTGTACGTAAGTAGCACAACTCCTTTATCCATTTTTTTCTTTCTGGGATATTTAATTTGTACTGGACTCGAGTTTCTTGTAAACACAGCAGCCCTAAATTTTGTGCTGGCTGTGTCTTGTTGATTTTAATTTTCCTAAGCTATAGGGCTAAAAGTGGAAGTACCCTAGGCTCTGTAGCTTTGTTTTTCAGATGTTTCAGGATACACCATAAACATCTCCAGAGTGTCTGTTGGCAATTTACATCCCGCCCATCAGCATAACAAGGCTCCCTGTTCTCCATGGCCTGTCCTGTGTTTCTGGTTTTTACATTTTTTTCAGATGGCCCTTTTGACGAATGGGAAATGAGACTTCATTGTAGTGCGGATTTCCATTGCTGGAGTGCTTGGTTGGCCAAAAAGGGCATATGCGTTTTTTCCTGAATATATTCAGGAAAAAATGTTTACGCACTTTTGTCCAAGTGCATCAGTGTCAAAGATCTGCCGCTCTTCACATGCTTTAAATGCAATTCCAATCTACCTCCTGAAATATGATTCCTGCAATTCTGCCTCGTTTTCAAGTCCTCTTTGCAGACTTACTTCAATATATTTTTGCCAATAGCTGTCATTTATATCTCTGCAGGTTTGTGAATTACAGTGCCCGTGATTTCCTTTCTTAACTCGTTTCCTTGAAAGCTGGCCACAGAACCGCAGGTTTGCTTTAGGCCATAATCAGGGTCCGACACGGCACTCTGAGCCTTTGGTTAATTCCTCTTCCTGGTGGGAAATTAGAGTTAAATGTGCCCCTCCGGACACCTGCCTCACTCCCAGCCCCTTGGTTATGTGTGTCCTGTAGTTTGAGGCCACATGTGCTGGGTTCCTCACCTTTGGCTGATGTGGCCCCACTGGTGTGAGGACACTCCTGCCTGGTTCCCATCCCCTTGGTGATGTGGACCCTCCGGTGAGAGTCTGATCCTGGCTGGGTTCCTCACACTTCTGAGAGGTGGGCCCTCTTCTCTGAGGTCACTCCTGCCTGGCTGGCCCACCCCGCCTTGACGACGTCGGCTCTCTCGTGGGAGTTGGTGCCTGCTGCGAGTCTCCTCCCCTTGGTAATGAGGGCCCTCTGGCGTCAGGCCCTAACTCCTGGCCTCCCAAAATTTTCTGATGTGCGCCCTGTGGTGCGAGTACACTCCTGCCAGGTTCCCAACACCATGGGAATGTGGGCCTTCTGCTCTGAGGTCCCAACGGTGGGTTGCTCAGTTTCATGATGAGGGCCCTCTGGTGTGAGTTCACTCCGGCCTGGATCCCATAGCCTCGCTGCTCCTGGCCACCTGCGGGGAGGTTACAACTGCGGGATTCCTCACCTTTTTTCTTCTATGGGCCCTCTGTTTTGAGACTCCTCCTGCCTGCCTCACTCCCAGCCCCTTGGTGATGTGTGTCCTCTGGTTTGAGGCCACGTGTGCTGGGTCCCTCACCTTTCGATGATGTGGCCCCACTGGTGTGAGGACACTCTTGCCTGGTTCCTATCCCCTTGAAGATGTGGGCTCTCTGGTGAGAGTCTGATCCTGGCTGGGTTCCTCACCCTTCTGTGAGGTGGGCCCTCTGCTGTGAGGTCACTCCTGCCTGGCTGGCACAGCCCGCCTGGGCAACATCGGCCCTCTTGTGGCAGTTGGAGCATGCTGGGAGCCTCCTCCCCTCGGTGATGAGGGCCCTCTGGCGTCAGGCCCTAACTGCTGGGTACCCACATTTTCTGATACGTGCTAAGTGGTGCGAGGACACTCCTGCGAGGTTCCCATCCCCATGGGGATGTGGGCCTTCTGCTCTGAGGTCCCAATGGCTGGGTTGCTCACAGTTTCATGATGTGGGCCCTCTGCTGTGAGTTCACTGCAGCCTGGATCACATAGACTCGGTGCTCTGGGCCGCCTGCTGGGAGGTTCCCACTGCAGGATTCCTCACCTTTTTTATTCTATTGGCCCTGTGTTGTGAGGCTACTCATGCCTGCCTCAATCCGAGCCCCTCGGAGATGTGGGTCCTCTGGTTTAGGCCTCATGTGCTGGTTTCCTCACCTTTCTATGATGTGGTCACCCTGGTGTGAAGACAGTCCTGCCTGGTTCTGATCCCCTTGGTGATGTGGGCCCTCTGGTGAGAGTCTTATCCTGGCTGGGTTCCTCACCCTTCTGTGAGGTAGGCCCTCTGCTGTGAGGTCACTCCTGCCTGGCTGTCACACGTCACCTTGTCGACATGGGCCCTCAGTTGGGAGTTGGTGCCTGCTTGGAGTCTCCTCCCCTTGGTAATGAGGGCCCTCTGGCGTCAGACCCTAACTTCTGGGCTCCCACAATTCTCTGATGTGTGCCCTGAGGTGCGAGTACACTTATGCCATGTTCCCAACCACATAGGAATGTGGGCCTTCTGCTCTGAGGTCCCAAAGCCTGGGTTGCTCACAGTTTCATGATGAGGGCCCTCTGTTTTGAGTTCAGTCAGGTCTGGATCCCATAGCCTCGCTGCTCCTGGCCGCCTGCTGGGAGGTTCCAACTGCGGGATTCCTCACCTTTTTTCTTCTATGGGCCCTCTGTTTTGAGACTCCTCCTGCCTGCCTCACTCCCAGCCCCTTGGTGATGTGTGTCCTCTGGTTTGAGGCCACGTGTGCTGGGTCACTCACATTTCGTTGATGAGGTCCCACTGGTGTGAGGACACTCCAGCCTGGTTCCCATTCTCTTGGTGATGTGGGCCCTCTGGTGAGAGTCTGATCCTCCTTGGGTTCCTCACACTTTTGTGAGGTGGGCCCTCTGCTCTGAGGTCACTCTTGCCTGGCTGGCACACCCCGCATTGGCGACGGCGGCCCACTGGTAGCAGTTGGAGCCTGCTGGGAGCCTCCTCTCCTCGGTGATGAGAGCCCTCTGGTGTCAGGCCCTAACTGCTGGGCTCCCCACATTTTCTGATGTGTGCCCACTGGTGCGATGACACTCCTACTTGGTTCCCTTCCCCATGGGGATGTGGGCCTTGTGCTCTGAGGTCACAACGGCTGGTTTGCTCACAGTTTCATGATGAGGGCCCTCTGTTGTGAGTTCATCACTGCCTGGATCCCATAGCCTCGGTGCTCTGGGCCGCCTGCTGGGATGTTCCAACTGCTGGATTCCTCACCTTTTTTATACAATGGGCCATGTGTTGTGAGGTTAATCCTGCCTGCCTCGCTCCAAGACCCATGGTGATGTGGGTCCTCTGGTTTGAGGCCACATTTTCTTGTTACCTCAACTTTTGATGATATGGCCCCACGGGTGTGATGACACTCCTGCCTGGTTCACAGCCCCTTGCTGATGTGGGCACTCTGGTGAGAGTCTGATCCTGGCTGGGTTCCTTACCCTTCTGTGAGGTGGGCCCTCTGATGTGAGGTCACTCCTGCCTGGCTGGCTCACGTCGCCTTGATGATGTGGGCCCTCTGTTGGCCACTAAAGCATTCTGGGAGCCTCCTACCCTCTTTAATGAGGGCCCTGGAAAAAACGCAGATGCACATTTTGACCAAGTGCATCATTGTCCAGGATCTGCCTCTTCTCCTATGCTTTCAGAGCACTTCCCGTCTACGTCCTGAAATCATATTCCAGGAATACTGCCCCGCTTTCAAGTCCTCCTCGCAGCCTTACTTCAATATATTTTTGTATGATACCTGTCATTAATAACTCTGCAGGTTTGTTAAATACAGTGTCCCTGAGCTCCTTTCTTCAACACGCTTTCTTGTGAGCTGGCCGCAAAACCGCAGGATTGCTTCAGGCCGTAATCTGGTTTCGGCACGGCACGCTGAGCCTTTGGTAAATTCCTCTTTCTGGTGAGAAATGAGCATTCAATTTGCCCGTGGAGACACCTACAGCTAGTCTCTCATTGGTTCTCCCTATTCCTGTTCATCTTGTGCAGAAATTGCAAACTGTGCCAAACAGGAGGTTAAAGGCACTGACTCTCCAAGTGGGTAGAGGGTTAGTAAAGCATCTGGAATGGTGAACCCGAGTACCAGGGAACGAAACCTGAGAGCCATTTAAAATGGTTTCCCAGTCTCACAGTGGACAATACTCTGGGTTTCCCATGCATGTTTTAGCTGAAGGAAGAATTCCTTAAACCTGGAGATTATTGACCCATGGAATGGGTACCATGCAGTATGACTAAAAAGGGTCTGAATTTGCTCACCGAACCTCACCAATGCTATCAGTTCGAAGTGTCCAGCCTTATGCCTCACCCAGCTCTGGGTGTAGATGTGGTAAATTCAGGTTTCATCACAAGCCCTGAATCAATTATTTAAGAATTGCTGTCTCTTTCACTGTCATTGTGTTTTGTTTTTGTAATTTAGTTTGATAATGGGATTTATCGGATTTTCACTGCTGCGTTCTTGCAGCTGTACACACGCTTGACTCTCTTATGGAGACATATAAATCCATGGGTTTGAAGATTCTGATCAGTCAGGTGTATTCCTAGGCTTTGAATATGGGGTGTTTAGTCCATTTCGTTGAGCAAGGGGTAGGTCTTGAGTATTATATATTTGGCTTATGGAAAGGTATCTGTGCTAATTTCTATCTCTGGTTTTATGCAGCACCCCAACTCACATTTCCCCTTAAGCAAGCATAAGTTGGTTTTCTAAATTTGAGACCCTGTTCTGTTTTGTAATTCAGTTCATGTGTAGCCAAGTTTACATTCCTTGTATTAGTGATATCTTATGATGTTTCATTTTCTGTGTGACTTATTTCACTTAGAATCATCGTACCTGAATCCACTCATTATGCCGCGATGGGCCTGATGACATAGATTTCATTGCTGAGTGATATTCCATTGTACGTACGTACCACAATTTCTTTATCCATTTTTCGCTTTCTTGGATATTTAACTTGTACCGTAGACGAGGTTCTTGTAAACAGAGCCGTCCGAAACTTTGGGGTGGCTGTGTGTTTTTGATTTTAATTTCACTAAGCTATAGGACCATAAGTGGAAGTGCTGTAGGCTCCGTTGCTTGGTTTTTTAGGTGTTTGAGGAAACACCATACACTTCTCCAGAGTGGCTGTTGGCAAATTACATCCCGCCCATCAGCATAACAAGGCTCCCTCTTCTCCATGGTCTGTGCTGCCTTTCTGGATTTTACACTTTTTTCAGATGGCCCTTTTGACCGGGGCGCAGTGAGACTTCATTGTAGTGCAGATTTCCTTTACACGCTTGCTTGGTTGGCCAAAAAGGGCGTATGCGTTTTTTCCTGAATATATTCAGGGAAAAACGCATACGCCCTTTTTGGCCAAGTGCATCATTGTCGTCGTTCTGCCTCTTTTCCTATGCTTTAAATGCAATTCCAGTCTACCCCCTGAAATCGTTTTCCTGAAATTCTGCCCCACTTTCAAGTCCTCTTCGCAGCCTTCCTTCAATATATTTTTAGACCATAGCTGTCATTTATAACTCTGCAGGTTTGTGAATTACAGTGCCCCTGAGCTCCTTTCTTCATCTCGCTTTCTTGTGAGCTGGCCGCAAACCCGCAGGAATGCTTCAGGCCCTAATCTGGTTCTGGCACGGCATGCTGAGCCTTTGGTTAATTCCTCTTCCTGGTGGGAAATGAGCGTTAAATTTGCCCGTGCAGACACCTTCACACGAGTCGTCATGGTGCCCCTTTGCCCCGGTTATCTCTATGGAGGTTGGAGTTGGAGGGCCTCCTCACTCAAGGTCAGTGTGCCCACGGAGCCAACCCTGCAACTTCAGGGCATGTTTGGTGGTTAGGATCACCACGTGGGGTCCTTTTACCTTAGGAGGGAGGTGGCCTTTTGGGCTGCTGATTTCCAGGTTTTCGGATACTGCCAGTATCTTGGCCAGATGTGGCGGTGGGCCAATCCCCTTGGTGACCGTAGTTTATCCTACCTGGATCGCATTCTTGCATTGTTCCATTTCAAGTGGTCCCAGGTTTTGCACTAATACTCCAATGGCGATTCACCGTTCACCAGGAATGTAAAGGTCAAAGGGTTTAGCTAAATTAGGGAGTTCCTGTGCAAGGGTCTGAATTGACTGCTCTTTCCATTCTTGAAAGGCCACTTCTGCATTCTATTCAAAAGGATCATCACCTTTTCCTTTCAGTGTTTCATATAGAGGCCGAGCTAGTAGACTGTAGTTAGGGATCCAGAAGCAGCAAACCCTGGCCTCCCCAGGAACCCCTAAGCTGTCTTCTAGTTTTAGAAATGGGTAAGGCTGTAAATTGTTTCTTCCCTTTCCTGGGATGGGCTTCTCCGACCTTCTGTGAGAATGAAGCCCAGGCAGGTCACCGTAGTCTGTGATATTTGAGCTTTTTCTTGGACAACTTGTATCCTTTATTGGCTTCGTAGTTCAGAGGTCTCCTTAGTAGGGCTGGCGATCAGAATGTCGTCTGCATATTGAAGGAGTGTTTCCTTTTCCAGAGGTAGAACTTTTAGGTCTTTAGCTGAGCTTTCCCCAAAGATGGTGTGGGAATTTTTGAACCCTTGGGACAACACGGCCCGGAAGTATTGTTTTAGTTGTATGTTGAGTCCTGCCACTCACAAGCCAAAATTTCTTGTGACTCTGGGACTAATAGAATACAAAAGAAGGCATCATTGAAGACTAATACAGAATACCATGTCCTGGTGGTTGGTAGAATGAGCAGCAGGGTGTAGGGTTTAGGAACTACTGGAGGTATATCCTCAGTGGCTTAACTGACTGTCCTGACATCCTTTACCAGGACTCCAGCAGCCCATGGGGCTCTCGAGGTCAGGCCAATCCCAGGATATGGAGCTCACCTGGGCAGGTACCCCAACCCAGCCCACGGGGCTCTCATGTTCAGGACCCTCCCAGGATATGGTGTTCCCTGGGCAGGTCCCCCTGCAGCCCATGGGGCTCTCGTGGTCAGGCCCCTCCCAGGATACAGAGCTACCCTTGCAGGTACCATGGCAGGGCTGGGAACACAGGAACCGTGCATATCGCCCTCATTGCAGAGCACTCCCAGCTCACCTGTCACTCAGATCTGACACAGAGCACCTCAGAGCAGGACTTGAACTAACAAACAGCAGCTCCGACAGGTCTGTGACCCTGGGCATCACTCTGTGTGGCCTCCCTCCACCTGGTCTTCCAGAGACTTCCACTGCACCCGGGGCACCAGGCCTTTGTCTCCACCCACCACCCACCCCTCCTCTCCCTGACTCCTGGGTTCCTCTCATTAGGAGAGGGTTTTCTTGAAGTTGTCTCCCACTCATGGGCCAGATAATATAATTAGAAAACAAGCCAGAGCTGCAGCCCCTTGTCTATCCTGACTCTCAGGAGCCCACACCTGTTCCTTGGACCTGGCCGATTCAGCAAGTTCCAGTTTCTGCAACTGTGAGCCCCTGAGGGGTGATTATTGGCTGGCCTGGGAAGCCTGACCGTGCCGGCCAGCCCTCCCCAGGTGTGCCTGGGTTCAGATCAATATAAACACCGCTCCAGGCAGCAAGAGCCCCTGCAGCTGTGCCTGACGCCATTTTCTCTGCCCTGTCAGCAGTCTTGGGGCTGGACTGGTGGGAGGGAGTGAGAGGCCACGGCTTTGTGGGTGGCCCAGTGTGAGTGGGGCTCTGCTGGACTTTCTGCAGCAGTTGCCAAGATGCCACCTGCTAAAGAAGAGGATGTGTCACCCATACCTGCCGCTGGAATTTCTCCCTGGGCAGAGGTGAGTGAGGAAGAAAGCAGTGGGGGCCGGGACAGCAGGGGTATCTCAGGCAGGGAAATGGAAAGCTTCCAGAAGAGCACCCAGGGCCAGGACCACCCTGGCTGGCCTGCAGGCACCAAGTCGGCTGGCATGCTGTCGCTCATGTGGCTCCATGGCCCTTCCTCTAGGCTTTCAAGTCCTTGTACATATTCAGGTGTTTTACCTGGGAAGGGTGGGAACATTTCAGCAGCAGCTGGCCTGGGGCTCAGCCCACGTTTACTCACAGATGCCTCGGCACGGTCCCCCAGCTTTGCAATGAGGACGCTTGTTGCGTGGGGCCTGCTGGCTGAATGGGAGATGATTCCCCACCACTGACCAACTTCAGAATTGCTTACAACTGGAGCAAGTGCCCTGATACGGTTTTCCTCTGTGTAACTGGTGGGTTCTGTTTTTTTTTCTTTTTTTCGTTTTTGGTTCAAGGTAGATTTTATTCCTCTTTTTTGTATTTACAGATATAAGCATGGAAATAATTTATTCATATAAATACATGTATGTGAAGGGAAGAATATTTTCTCTGTTTTACTTTTTGTAATTTGAATTTTATTTTATTTTTTTATACAGCAGGTTCTTTTTGGTTATCTCTTTTATACATATAAATGTATATATGCCAATCCCAATCTCTCAACTCCTCCCACCACCACCCCCCAACAGCTTTCCCCCCTTGGTGTCCATACGTTTGTTGTCTACATCTGTTGCTCTATTTCTGCCTTGCAAAACGGTTCATCTGTAAAATTTGTCTAGGTTCCACATATAGGCATTAATAGACAAGATTTGTTTTTCTATTTCTGACTTACTTCACTCTGTATGACAGTCTCTAGATCCATCAACGTCTCTACAAATGACCCAATTTCATTCCTTTTTATGGCTTAGTAATATTTCATTTTATATATGTACCACTTCTTTATGCATTCGTCTGTCTGTGGGCATTTAGGTTGCTTCCATTACCTGGATATTGTAAATAGTGATGCAATGAACATTGCGGTGAATGTCTCTTTTTGATTTATGGTTTTGTCTGGGTATATGCCCAGTAGTGGGATTGCTGTATCATATGGTAATTCTATTCTTAGTTTTATAAGAAACTCCATAATGTTCTCCACAGTGACTGTATCAATTTACATTCCCAACAATAGTGCAAGAGGGTTCCTTATCTCCACACCCTTTCCAGCATTTGTTGTTTGTAGATTTTCTGATGATGCCCATTCTAACATGTGTGAGGTGATACACCATGGATGAGTCTATTTCGTTGAGCAAAGAGTAGGTCTTGTCTAGTACATATTTGGCTTATGGAACGGTATGTGTGCTAATTTCAATCTCTGGTTTTATACAGCACCCCAACTCAACATTCCCCTTAAGCAAGCATAAGTGTTTATCTAAATGTGAGACTCTGTTCGGTTTTGTATTTCAGTTTATGTGTAGCCAAGTTTACACTCCCTCTATTAGTGATATCTTATGATACTTATCTTTCTCTGTGTGACGTATTTCTCTTAGAATCATCATATTTAAATCCACTCAATTTGCTGCTACAGGCCTGATGACATTGATTTCATTGCTGAGTGATATTCCGTTGTACGTAAGTAGCACAACTCCTTTATCCATTTTTTTCTTTCTGGGATATTTAATTTGTACTGGACTCGAGTTTCTTGTAAACACAGCAGCCCTAAATTTTGTGCTGGCTGTGTCTTGTTGATTTTAATTTTCCTAAGCTATAGGGCTAAAAGTGGAAGTACCCTAGGCTCTGTAGCTTTGTTTTTCAGATGTTTCAGGATACACCATAAACATCTCCAGAGTGTCTGTTGGCAATTTACATCCCGCCCATCAGCATAACAAGGCTCCCTGTTCTCCATGGCCTGTCCTGTGTTTCTGGTTTTTACACTTTTTTCAGATGGCCCTTTTGACGAATGGGAAATGAGACTTCATTGTAGTGCGGATTTCCATTGCTGGAGTGCTTGGTTGGCCAAAAAGGGCATATGCGTTTTTTCCTGAATATATTCAGGAAAAAATGTTTACGCACTTTTGTCCAAGTGCATCAGTGTCAAAGATCTGCCGCTCTTCACGTGCTTTAAATGCAATTCCAATCTACCTCCTGAAATATGATTCCTGCAATTCTGCCTCGTTTTCAAGTCCTCTTTGCAGACTTACTTCAATATATTTTTGCCAATAGCTGTCATTTATATCTCTGCAGGTTTGTGAATTACAGTGCCCGTGATTTCCTTTCTTAACTCGTTTCCTTGAAAGCTGGCCACAGAACCGCAGGTTTGCTTTAGGCCATAATCAGGGTCCGACACGGCACTCTGAGCCTTTGGTTAATTCCTCTTCCTGGTGGGAAATTAGAGTTAAATGTGCCCCTCCGGACACCTGCCTCACTCCCAGCCCCTTGGTTATGTGTGTCCTGTAGTTTGAGGCCACATGTGCTGGGTTCCTCACCTTTGGCTGATGTGGCCCCACTGGTGTGAGGACACTCCTGCCTGGTTCCCATCCCCTTGGTGATGTGGACCCTCCGGTGAGAGTCTGATCCTGGCTGGGTTCCTCACACTTCTGAGAGGTGGGCCCTCTTCTCTGAGGTCACTCCTGCCTGGCTGGCCCACCCCGCCTTGACGACGTCGGCTCTCTCGTGGGAGTTGGTGCCTGCTGCGAGTCTCCTCCCCTTGGTAATGAGGGCCCTCTGGCGTCAGGCCCTAACTCCTGGCCTCCCAAAATTTTCTGATGTGCGCCCTGTGGTGCGAGTACACTCCTGCCAGGTTCCCAACACCATGGGAATGTGGGCCTTCTGCTCTGAGGTCCCAACGGTGGGTTGCTCAGTTTCATGATGAGGGCCCTCTGGTGTGAGTTCACTCCGGCCTGGATCCCATAGCCTCGCTGCTCCTGGCCACCTGCGGGGAGGTTACAACTGCGGGATTCCTCACCTTTTTTCTTCTATGGGCCCTCTGTTTTGAGACTCCTCCTGCCTGCCTCACTCCCAGCCCCTTGGTGATGTGTGTCCTCTGGTTTGAGGCCACGTGTGCTGGGTCCCTCACCTTTCGATGATGTGGCCCCACTGGTGTGAGGACACTCTTGCCTGGTTCCTATCCCCTTGAAGATGTGGGCTCTCTGGTGAGAGTCTGATCCTGGCTGGGTTCCTCACCCTTCTGTGAGGTGGGCCCTCTGCTGTGAGGTCACTCCTGCCTGGCTGGCACAGCCCGCCTGGGCAACATCGGCCCTCTTGTGGCAGTTGGAGCATGCTGGGAGCCTCCTCCCCTCGGTGATGAGGGCCCTCTGGCGTCAGGCCCTAACTGCTGGGTACCCACATTTTCTGATACGTGCTAAGTGGTGCGAGGACACTCCTGCGAGGTTCCCATCCCCATGGGGATGTGGGCCTTCTGCTCTGAGGTCCCAATGGCTGGGTTGCTCACAGTTTCATGATGTGGGCCCTCTGCTGTGAGTTCACTGCAGCCTGGATCACATAGACTCGGTGCTCTGGGCCGCCTGCTGGGAGGTTCCCACTGCAGGATTCCTCACCTTTTTTATTCTATTGGCCCTGTGTTGTGAGGCTACTCATGCCTGCCTCAATCCGAGCCCCTCGGAGATGTGGGTCCTCTGGTTTAGGCCTCATGTGCTGGTTTCCTCACCTTTCTATGATGTGGTCACCCTGGTGTGAAGACAGTCCTGCCTGGTTCTGATCCCCTTGGTGATGTGGGCCCTCTGGTGAGAGTCTTATCCTGGCTGGGTTCCTCACCCTTCTGTGAGGTAGGCCCTCTGCTGTGAGGTCACTCCTGCCTGGCTGTCACACGTCACCTTGTCGACATGGGCCCTCAGTTGGGAGTTGGTGCCTGCTTGGAGTCTCCTCCCCTTGGTAATGAGGGCCCTCTGGCGTCAGACCCTAACTTCTGGGCTCCCACAATTCTCTGATGTGTGCCCTGAGGTGCGAGTACACTTATGCCATGTTCCCAACCACATAGGAATGTGGGCCTTCTGCTCTGAGGTCCCAAAGCCTGGGTTGCTCACAGTTTCATGATGAGGGCCCTCTGTTTTGAGTTCAGTCAGGTCTGGATCCCATAGCCTCGCTGCTCCTGGCCGCCTGCTGGGAGGTTCCAACTGCGGGATTCCTCACCTTTTTTCTTCTATGGGCCCTCTGTTTTGAGACTCCTCCTGCCTGCCTCACTCCCAGCCCCTTGGTGATGTGTGTCCTCTGGTTTGAGGCCACGTGTGCTGGGTCACTCACATTTCGTTGATGAGGTCCCACTGGTGTGAGGACACTCCAGCCTGGTTCCCATTCTCTTGGTGATGTGGGCCCTCTGGTGAGAGTCTGATCCTCCTTGGGTTCCTCACACTTTTGTGAGGTGGGCCCTCTGCTCTGAGGTCACTCTTGCCTGGCTGGCACACCCCGCATTGGCGACGGCGGCCCACTGGTAGCAGTTGGAGCCTGCTGGGAGCCTCCTCTCCTCGGTGATGAGAGCCCTCTGGTGTCAGGCCCTAACTGCTGGGCTCCCCACATTTTCTGATGTGTGCCCACTGGTGCGATGACACTCCTACTTGGTTCCCTTCCCCATGGGGATGTGGGCCTTGTGCTCTGAGGTCACAACGGCTGGTTTGCTCACAGTTTCATGATGAGGGCCCTCTGTTGTGAGTTCATCACTGCCTGGATCCCATAGCCTCGGTGCTCTGGGCCGCCTGCTGGGATGTTCCAACTGCTGGATTCCTCACCTTTTTTATACAATGGGCCATGTGTTGTGAGGTTAATCCTGCCTGCCTCGCTCCAAGACCCATGGTGATGTGGGTCCTCTGGTTTGAGGCCACATTTTCTTGTTACCTCAACTTTTGATGATATGGCCCCACGGGTGTGATGACACTCCTGCCTGGTTCACAGCCCCTTGCTGATGTGGGCACTCTGGTGAGAGTCTGATCCTGGCTGGGTTCCTTACCCTTCTGTGAGGTGGGCCCTCTGATGTGAGGTCACTCCTGCCTGGCTGGCTCACGTCGCCTTGATGATGTGGGCCCTCTGTTGGCCACTAAAGCATTCTGGGAGCCTCCTACCCTCTTTAATGAGGGCCCTGGAAAAAACGCAGATGCACATTTTGACCAAGTGCATCATTGTCCAGGATCTGCCTCTTCTCCTATGCTTTCAGAGCACTTCCCGTCTACGTCCTGAAATCATATTCCAGGAATACTGCCCCGCTTTCAAGTCCTCCTCGCAGCCTTACTTCAATATATTTTTGTATGATACCTGTCATTAATAACTCTGCAGGTTTGTTAAATACAGTGTCCCTGAGCTCCTTTCTTCAACACGCTTTCTTGTGAGCTGGCCGCAAAACCGCAGGATTGCTTCAGGCCGTAATCTGGTTTCGGCACGGCACGCTGAGCCTTTGGTAAATTCCTCTTTCTGGTGAGAAATGAGCATTCAATTTGCCCGTGGAGACACCTACAGCTAGTCTCTCATTGGTTCTCCCTATTCCTGTTCATCTTGTGCAGAAATTGCAAACTGTGCCAAACAGGAGGTTAAAGGCACTGACTCTCCAAGTGGGTAGAGGGTTAGTAAAGCATCTGGAATGGTGAACCCGAGTACCAGGGAACGAAACCTGAGAGCCATTTAAAATGGTTTCCCAGTCTCACAGTGGACAATACTCTGGGTTTCCCATGCATGTTTTAGCTGAAGGAAGAATTCCTTAAACCTGGAGATTATTGACCCATGGAATGGGTACCATGCAGTATGACTAAAAAGGGTCTGAATTTGCTCACCGAACCTCACCAATGCTATCAGTTCGAAGTGTCCAGCCTTATGCCTCACCCAGCTCTGGGTGTAGATGTGGTAAATTCAGGTTTCATCACAAGCCCTGAATCAATTATTTAAGAATTGCTGTCTCTTTCACTGTCATTGTGTTTTGTTTTTGTAATTTAGTTTGATAATGGGATTTATCGGATTTTCACTGCTGCGTTCTTGCAGCTGTACACACGCTTGACTCTCTTATGGAGACATATAAATCCATGGGTTTGAAGATTCTGATCAGTCAGGTGTATTCCTAGGCTTTGAATATGGGGTGTTTAGTCCATTTCGTTGAGCAAGGGGTAGGTCTTGAGTATTATATATTTGGCTTATGGAAAGGTATCTGTGCTAATTTCTATCTCTGGTTTTATGCAGCACCCCAACTCACATTTCCCCTTAAGCAAGCATAAGTTGGTTTTCTAAATTTGAGACCCTGTTCTGTTTTGTAATTCAGTTCATGTGTAGCCAAGTTTACATTCCTTGTATTAGTGATATCTTATGATGTTTCATTTTCTGTGTGACTTATTTCACTTAGAATCATCGTACCTGAATCCACTCATTATGCCGCGATGGGCCTGATGACATAGATTTCATTGGTGAGTGATATTCCATTGTACGTACGTACCACAATTTCTTTATCCATTTTTCGCTTTCTTGGATATTTAACTTGTACCGTAGACGAGGTTCTTGTAAACAGAGCCGTCCGAAACTTTGGGGTGGCTGTGTGTTTTTGATTTTAATTTCACTAAGCTATAGGACCATAAGTGGAAGTGCTGTAGGCTCCGTTGCTTGGTTTTTTAGGTGTTTGAGGAAACACCATACACTTCTCCAGAGTGGCTGTTGGCAAATTACATCCCGCCCATCAGCATAACAAGGCTCCCTCTTCTCCATGGTCTGTGCTGCCTTTCTGGATTTTACACTTTTTTCAGATGGCCCTTTTGACCGGGGCGCAGTGAGACTTCATTGTAGTGCAGATTTCCTTTACACGCTTGCTTGGTTGGCCAAAAAGGGCGTATGCGTTTTTTCCTGAATATATTCAGGAAAAAACGCATACGCCCTTTTTGGCCAAGTGCATCATTGTCGTCGTTCTGCCTCTTTTCCTATGCTTTAAATGCAATTCCAGTCTACCCCCTGAAATCGTTTTCCTGAAATTCTGCCCCACTTTCAAGTCCTCTTCGCAGCCTTCCTTCAATATATTTTTAGACCATAGCTGTCATTTATAACTCTGCAGGTTTGTGAATTACAGTGCCCCTGAGCTCCTTTCTTCATCTCGCTTTCTTGTGAGCTGGCCGCAAACCCGCAGGAATGCTTCAGGCCCTAATCTGGTTCTGGCACGGCATGCTGAGCCTTTGGTTAATTCCTCTTCCTGGTGGGAAATGAGCGTTAAATTTGCCCGTGCAGACACCTTCACACGAGTCGTCATGGTGCCCCTTTGCCCCGGTTATCTCTATGGAGGTTGGAGTTGGAGGGCCTCCTCACTCAAGGTCAGTGTGCCCACGGAGCCAACCCTGCAACTTCAGGGCATGTTTGGTGGTTAGGATCACCACGTGGGGTCCTTTTACCTTAGGAGGGAGGTGGCCTTTTGGGCTGCTGATTTCCAGGTTTTCGGATACTGCCAGTATCTTGGCCAGATGTGGCGGTGGGCCAATCCCCTTGGTGACCGTAGTTTATCCTACCTGGATCGCATTCTTGCATTGTTCCATTTCAAGTGGTCCCAGGTTTTGCACTAATACTCCAATGGCGATTCACCGTTCACCAGGAATGTAAAGGTCAAAGGGTTTAGCTAAATTAGGGAGTTCCTGTGCAAGGGTCTGAATTGACTGCTCTTTCCATTCTTGAAAGGCCACTTCTGCATTCTATTCAAAAGGATCATCACCTTTTCCTTTCAGTGTTTCATATAGAGGCCGAGCTAGTAGACTGTAGTTAGGGATCCAGAAGCAGCAAACCCTGGCCTCCCCAGGAACCCCTAAGCTGTCTTCTAGTTTTAGAAATGGGTAAGGCTGTAAATTGTTTCTTCCCTTTCCTGGGATGGGCTTCTCCGACCTTCTGTGAGAATGAAGCCCAGGCAGGTCACCGTAGTCTGTGATATTTGAGCTTTTTCTTGGACAACTTGTATCCTTTATTGGCTTCGTAGTTCAGAGGTCTCCTTAGTAGGGCTGGCGATCAGAATGTCGTCTGCATATTGAAGGAGTGTTTCCTTTTCCAGAGGTAGAACTTTTAGGTCTTTAGCTGAGCTTTCCCCAAAGATGGTGTGGGAATTTTTGAACCCTTGGGACAACACGGCCCGGAAGTATTGTTTTAGTTGTATGTTGAGTCCTGCCACTCACAAGCCAAAATTTCTTGTGACTCTGGGACTAATAGAATACAAAAGAAGGCATCATTGAAGACTAATACAGAATACCATGTCCTGGTGGTTGGTAGAATGACCAGCAGGGTGTAGGGTTTAGGAACTACTGGAGGTATATCCTCAGTGGCTTAACTGACTGTCCTGACATCCTTTACCAGGACTCCAGCAGCCCATGGGGCTCTCGAGGTCAGGCCAATCCCAGGATATGGAGCTCACCTGGGCAGGTACCCCAACCCAGCCCACGGGGCTCTCATGTTCAGGACCCTCCCAGGATATGGTGTTCCCTGGGCAGGTCCCCCTGCAGCCCATGGGGCTCTCGTGGTCAGGCCCCTCCCAGGATACAGAGCTACCCTTGCAGGTACCATGGCAGGGCTGGGAACACAGGAACCGTGCATATCGCCCTCATTGCAGAGCACTCCCAGCTCACCTGTCACTCAGATCTGACACAGAGCACCTCAGAGCAGGACTTGAACTAACAAACAGCAGCTCCGACAGGTCTGTGACCCTGGGCATCACTCTGTGTGGCCTCCCTCCACCTGGTCTTCCAGAGACTTCCACTGCACCCGGGGCACCAGGCCTTTGTCTCCACCCACCACCCACCCCTCCTCTCCCTGACTCCTGGGTTCCTCTCATTAGGAGAGGGTTTTCTTGAAGTTGTCTCCCACTCATGGGCCAGATAATATAATTAGAAAACAAGCCAGAGCTGCAGCCCCTTGTCTATCCTGACTCTCAGGAGCCCACACCTGTTCCTTGGACCTGGCCGATTCAGCAAGTTCCAGTTTCTGCAACTGTGAGCCCCTGAGGGGTGATTATTGGCTGGCCTGGGAAGCCTGACCGTGCCGGCCAGCCCTCCCCAGGTGTGCCTGGGTTCAGATCAATATAAACACCGCTCCAGGCAGCAAGAGCCCCTGCAGCTGTGCCTGACGCCATTTTCTCTGCCCTGTCAGCAGTCTTGGGGCTGGACTGGTGGGAGGGAGTGAGAGGCCACGGCTTTGTGGGTGGCCCAGTGTGAGTGGGGCTCTGCTGGACTTTCTGCAGCAGTTGCCAAGATGCCACCTGCTAAAGAAGAGGATGTGTCACCCATACCTGCCGCTGGAATTTCTCCCTGGGCAGAGGTGAGTGAGGAAGAAAGCAGTGGGGGCCGGGACAGCAGGGGTATCTCAGGCAGGGAAATGGAAAGCTTCCAGAAGAGCACCCAGGGCCAGGACCACCCTGGCTGGCCTGCAGGCACCAAGTCGGCTGGCATGCTGTCGCTCATGTGGCTCCATGGCCCTTCCTCTAGGCTTTCAAGTCCTTGTACATATTCAGGTGTTTTACCTGGGAAGGGTGGGAACATTTCAGCAGCAGCTGGCCTGGGGCTCAGCCCACGTTTACTCACAGATGCCTCGGCACGGTCCCCCAGCTTTGCAATGAGGACGCTTGTTGCGTGGGGCCTGCTGGCTGAATGGGAGATGATTCCCCACCACTGACCAACTTCAGAATTGCTTACAACTGGAGCAAGTGCCCTGATACGGTTTTCCTCTGTGTAACTGGTGGGTTCTGTTTTTTTTTCTTTTTTTCGTTTTTGGTTCAAGGTAGATTTTATTCCTCTTTTTTGTATTTACAGATATAAGCATGGAAATAATTTATTCATATAAATACATGTATGTGAAGGGAAGAATATTTTCTCTGTTTTACTTTTTGTAATTTGAATTTTATTTTATTTTTTTATACAGCAGGTTCTTTTTGGTTATCTCTTTTATACATATAAATGTATATATGCCAATCCCAATCTCTCAACTCCTCCCACCACCACCCCCCAACAGCTTTCCCCCCTTGGTGTCCATACGTTTGTTGTCTACATCTGTTGCTCTATTTCTGCCTTGCAAAACGGTTCATCTGTAAAATTTGTCTAGGTTCCACATATAGGCATTAATAGACAAGATTTGTTTTTCTATTTCTGACTTACTTCACTCTGTATGACAGTCTCTAGATCCATCAACGTCTCTACAAATGACCCAATTTCATTCCTTTTTATGGCTTAGTAATATTTCATTTTATATATGTACCACTTCTTTATGCATTCGTCTGTCTGTGGGCATTTAGGTTGCTTCCATTACCTGGATATTGTAAATAGTGATGCAATGAACATTGCGGTGAATGTCTCTTTTTGATTTATGGTTTTGTCTGGGTATATGCCCAGTAGTGGGATTGCTGTATCATATGGTAATTCTATTCTTAGTTTTATAAGAAACTCCATAATGTTCTCCACAGTGACTGTATCAATTTACATTCCCAACAATAGTGCAAGAGGGTTCCTTATCTCCACACCCTTTCCAGCATTTGTTGTTTGTAGATTTTCTGATGATGCCCATTCTAACATGTGTGAGGTGATACACCATGGATGAGTCTATTTCGTTGAGCAAAGAGTAGGTCTTGTCTAGTACATATTTGGCTTATGGAACGGTATGTGTGCTAATTTCAATCTCTGGTTTTATACAGCACCCCAACTCAACATTCCCCTTAAGCAAGCATAAGTGTTTATCTAAATGTGAGACTCTGTTCGGTTTTGTATTTCAGTTTATGTGTAGCCAAGTTTACACTCCCTCTATTAGTGATATCTTATGATACTTATCTTTCTCTGTGTGACGTATTTCTCTTAGAATCATCATATTTAAATCCACTCAATTTGCTGCTACAGGCCTGATGACATTGATTTCATTGCTGAGTGATATTCCGTTGTACGTAAGTAGCACAACTCCTTTATCCATTTTTTTCTTTCTGGGATATTTAATTTGTACTGGACTCGAGTTTCTTGTAAACACAGCAGCCCTAAATTTTGTGCTGGCTGTGTCTTGTTGATTTTAATTTTCCTAAGCTATAGGGCTAAAAGTGGAAGTACCCTAGGCTCTGTAGCTTTGTTTTTCAGATGTTTCAGGATACACCATAAACATCTCCAGAGTGTCTGTTGGCAATTTACATCCCGCCCATCAGCATAACAAGGCTCCCTGTTCTCCATGGCCTGTCCTGTGTTTCTGGTTTTTACACTTTTTTCAGATGGCCCTTTTGACGAATGGGAAATGAGACTTCATTGTAGTGCGGATTTCCATTGCTGGAGTGCTTGGTTGGCCAAAAAGGGCATATGCGTTTTTTCCTGAATATATTCAGGAAAAAATGTTTACGCACTTTTGTCCAAGTGCATCAGTGTCAAAGATCTGCCGCTCTTCACGTGCTTTAAATGCAATTCCAATCTACCTCCTGAAATATGATTCCTGCAATTCTGCCTCGTTTTCAAGTCCTCTTTGCAGACTTACTTCAATATATTTTTGCCAATAGCTGTCATTTATATCTCTGCAGGTTTGTGAATTACAGTGCCCGTGATTTCCTTTCTTAACTCGTTTCCTTGAAAGCTGGCCACAGAACCGCAGGTTTGCTTTAGGCCATAATCAGGGTCCGACACGGCACTCTGAGCCTTTGGTTAATTCCTCTTCCTGGTGGGAAATTAGAGTTAAATGTGCCCCTCCGGACACCTGCCTCACTCCCAGCCCCTTGGTTATGTGTGTCCTGTAGTTTGAGGCCACATGTGCTGGGTTCCTCACCTTTGGCTGATGTGGCCCCACTGGTGTGAGGACACTCCTGCCTGGTTCCCATCCCCTTGGTGATGTGGACCCTCCGGTGAGAGTCTGATCCTGGCTGGGTTCCTCACACTTCTGAGAGGTGGGCCCTCTTCTCTGAGGTCACTCCTGCCTGGCTGGCCCACCCCGCCTTGACGACGTCGGCTCTCTCGTGGGAGTTGGTGCCTGCTGCGAGTCTCCTCCCCTTGGTAATGAGGGCCCTCTGGCGTCAGGCCCTAACTCCTGGCCTCCCAAAATTTTCTGATGTGCGCCCTGTGGTGCGAGTACACTCCTGCCAGGTTCCCAACACCATGGGAATGTGGGCCTTCTGCTCTGAGGTCCCAACGGTGGGTTGCTCAGTTTCATGATGAGGGCCCTCTGGTGTGAGTTCACTCCGGCCTGGATCCCATAGCCTCGCTGCTCCTGGCCACCTGCGGGGAGGTTACAACTGCGGGATTCCTCACCTTTTTTCTTCTATGGGCCCTCTGTTTTGAGACTCCTCCTGCCTGCCTCACTCCCAGCCCCTTGGTGATGTGTGTCCTCTGGTTTGAGGCCACGTGTGCTGGGTCCCTCACCTTTCGATGATGTGGCCCCACTGGTGTGAGGACACTCTTGCCTGGTTCCTATCCCCTTGAAGATGTGGGCTCTCTGGTGAGAGTCTGATCCTGGCTGGGTTCCTCACCCTTCTGTGAGGTGGGCCCTCTGCTGTGAGGTCACTCCTGCCTGGCTGGCACAGCCCGCCTGGGCAACATCGGCCCTCTTGTGGCAGTTGGAGCATGCTGGGAGCCTCCTCCCCTCGGTGATGAGGGCCCTCTGGCGTCAGGCCCTAACTGCTGGGTACCCACATTTTCTGATACGTGCTAAGTGGTGCGAGGACACTCCTGCGAGGTTCCCATCCCCATGGGGATGTGGGCCTTCTGCTCTGAGGTCCCAATGGCTGGGTTGCTCACAGTTTCATGATGTGGGCCCTCTGCTGTGAGTTCACTGCAGCCTGGATCACATAGACTCGGTGCTCTGGGCCGCCTGCTGGGAGGTTCCCACTGCAGGATTCCTCACCTTTTTTATTCTATTGGCCCTGTGTTGTGAGGCTACTCATGCCTGCCTCAATCCGAGCCCCTCGGAGATGTGGGTCCTCTGGTTTAGGCCTCATGTGCTGGTTTCCTCACCTTTCTATGATGTGGTCACCCTGGTGTGAAGACAGTCCTGCCTGGTTCTGATCCCCTTGGTGATGTGGGCCCTCTGGTGAGAGTCTTATCCTGGCTGGGTTCCTCACCCTTCTGTGAGGTAGGCCCTCTGCTGTGAGGTCACTCCTGCCTGGCTGTCACACGTCACCTTGTCGACATGGGCCCTCAGTTGGGAGTTGGTGCCTGCTTGGAGTCTCCTCCCCTTGGTAATGAGGGCCCTCTGGCGTCAGACCCTAACTTCTGGGCTCCCACAATTCTCTGATGTGTGCCCTGAGGTGCGAGTACACTTATGCCATGTTCCCAACCACATAGGAATGTGGGCCTTCTGCTCTGAGGTCCCAAAGCCTGGGTTGCTCACAGTTTCATGATGAGGGCCCTCTGTTTTGAGTTCAGTCAGGTCTGGATCCCATAGCCTCGCTGCTCCTGGCCGCCTGCTGGGAGGTTCCAACTGCGGGATTCCTCACCTTTTTTCTTCTATGGGCCCTCTGTTTTGAGACTCCTCCTGCCTGCCTCACTCCCAGCCCCTTGGTGATGTGTGTCCTCTGGTTTGAGGCCACGTGTGCTGGGTCACTCACATTTCGTTGATGAGGTCCCACTGGTGTGAGGACACTCCAGCCTGGTTCCCATTCTCTTGGTGATGTGGGCCCTCTGGTGAGAGTCTGATCCTCCTTGGGTTCCTCACACTTTTGTGAGGTGGGCCCTCTGCTCTGAGGTCACTCTTGCCTGGCTGGCACACCCCGCATTGGCGACGGCGGCCCACTGGTAGCAGTTGGAGCCTGCTGGGAGCCTCCTCTCCTCGGTGATGAGAGCCCTCTGGTGTCAGGCCCTAACTGCTGGGCTCCCCACATTTTCTGATGTGTGCCCACTGGTGCGATGACACTCCTACTTGGTTCCCTTCCCCATGGGGATGTGGGCCTTGTGCTCTGAGGTCACAACGGCTGGTTTGCTCACAGTTTCATGATGAGGGCCCTCTGTTGTGAGTTCATCACTGCCTGGATCCCATAGCCTCGGTGCTCTGGGCCGCCTGCTGGGATGTTCCAACTGCTGGATTCCTCACCTTTTTTATACAATGGGCCATGTGTTGTGAGGTTAATCCTGCCTGCCTCGCTCCAAGACCCATGGTGATGTGGGTCCTCTGGTTTGAGGCCACATTTTCTTGTTACCTCAACTTTTGATGATATGGCCCCACGGGTGTGATGACACTCCTGCCTGGTTCACAGCCCCTTGCTGATGTGGGCACTCTGGTGAGAGTCTGATCCTGGCTGGGTTCCTTACCCTTCTGTGAGGTGGGCCCTCTGATGTGAGGTCACTCCTGCCTGGCTGGCTCACGTCGCCTTGATGATGTGGGCCCTCTGTTGGCCACTAAAGCATTCTGGGAGCCTCCTACCCTCTTTAATGAGGGCCCTGGAAAAAACGCAGATGCACATTTTGACCAAGTGCATCATTGTCCAGGATCTGCCTCTTCTCCTATGCTTTCAGAGCACTTCCCGTCTACGTCCTGAAATCATATTCCAGGAATACTGCCCCGCTTTCAAGTCCTCCTCGCAGCCTTACTTCAATATATTTTTGTATGATACCTGTCATTAATAACTCTGCAGGTTTGTTAAATACAGTGTCCCTGAGCTCCTTTCTTCAACACGCTTTCTTGTGAGCTGGCCGCAAAACCGCAGGATTGCTTCAGGCCGTAATCTGGTTTCGGCACGGCACGCTGAGCCTTTGGTAAATTCCTCTTTCTGGTGAGAAATGAGCATTCAATTTGCCCGTGGAGACACCTACAGCTAGTCTCTCATTGGTTCTCCCTATTCCTGTTCATCTTGTGCAGAAATTGCAAACTGTGCCAAACAGGAGGTTAAAGGCACTGACTCTCCAAGTGGGTAGAGGGTTAGTAAAGCATCTGGAATGGTGAACCCGAGTACCAGGGAACGAAACCTGAGAGCCATTTAAAATGGTTTCCCAGTCTCACAGTGGACAATACTCTGGGTTTCCCATGCATGTTTTAGCTGAAGGAAGAATTCCTTAAACCTGGAGATTATTGACCCATGGAATGGGTACCATGCAGTATGACTAAAAAGGGTCTGAATTTGCTCACCGAACCTCACCAATGCTATCAGTTCGAAGTGTCCAGCCTTATGCCTCACCCAGCTCTGGGTGTAGATGTGGTAAATTCAGGTTTCATCACAAGCCCTGAATCAATTATTTAAGAATTGCTGTCTCTTTCACTGTCATTGTGTTTTGTTTTTGTAATTTAGTTTGATAATGGGATTTATCGGATTTTCACTGCTGCGTTCTTGCAGCTGTACACACGCTTGACTCTCTTATGGAGACATATAAATCCATGGGTTTGAAGATTCTGATCAGTCAGGTGTATTCCTAGGCTTTGAATATGGGGTGTTTAGTCCATTTCGTTGAGCAAGGGGTAGGTCTTGAGTATTATATATTTGGCTTATGGAAAGGTATCTGTGCTAATTTCTATCTCTGGTTTTATGCAGCACCCCAACTCACATTTCCCCTTAAGCAAGCATAAGTTGGTTTTCTAAATTTGAGACCCTGTTCTGTTTTGTAATTCAGTTCATGTGTAGCCAAGTTTACATTCCTTGTATTAGTGATATCTTATGATGTTTCATTTTCTGTGTGACTTATTTCACTTAGAATCATCGTACCTGAATCCACTCATTATGCCGCGATGGGCCTGATGACATAGATTTCATTGGTGAGTGATATTCCATTGTACGTACGTACCACAATTTCTTTATCCATTTTTCGCTTTCTTGGATATTTAACTTGTACCGTAGACGAGGTTCTTGTAAACAGAGCCGTCCGAAACTTTGGGGTGGCTGTGTGTTTTTGATTTTAATTTCACTAAGCTATAGGACCATAAGTGGAAGTGCTGTAGGCTCCGTTGCTTGGTTTTTTAGGTGTTTGAGGAAACACCATACACTTCTCCAGAGTGGCTGTTGGCAAATTACATCCCGCCCATCAGCATAACAAGGCTCCCTCTTCTCCATGGTCTGTGCTGCCTTTCTGGATTTTACACTTTTTTCAGATGGCCCTTTTGACCGGGGCGCAGTGAGACTTCATTGTAGTGCAGATTTCCTTTACACGCTTGCTTGGTTGGCCAAAAAGGGCGTATGCGTTTTTTCCTGAATATATTCAGGAAAAAACGCATACGCCCTTTTTGGCCAAGTGCATCATTGTCGTCGTTCTGCCTCTTTTCCTATGCTTTAAATGCAATTCCAGTCTACCCCCTGAAATCGTTTTCCTGAAATTCTGCCCCACTTTCAAGTCCTCTTCGCAGCCTTCCTTCAATATATTTTTAGACCATAGCTGTCATTTATAACTCTGCAGGTTTGTGAATTACAGTGCCCCTGAGCTCCTTTCTTCATCTCGCTTTCTTGTGAGCTGGCCGCAAACCCGCAGGAATGCTTCAGGCCCTAATCTGGTTCTGGCACGGCATGCTGAGCCTTTGGTTAATTCCTCTTCCTGGTGGGAAATGAGCGTTAAATTTGCCCGTGCAGACACCTTCACACGAGTCGTCATGGTGCCCCTTTGCCCCGGTTATCTCTATGGAGGTTGGAGTTGGAGGGCCTCCTCACTCAAGGTCAGTGTGCCCACGGAGCCAACCCTGCAACTTCAGGGCATGTTTGGTGGTTAGGATCACCACGTGGGGTCCTTTTACCTTAGGAGGGAGGTGGCCTTTTGGGCTGCTGATTTCCAGGTTTTCGGATACTGCCAGTATCTTGGCCAGATGTGGCGGTGGGCCAATCCCCTTGGTGACCGTAGTTTATCCTACCTGGATCGCATTCTTGCATTGTTCCATTTCAAGTGGTCCCAGGTTTTGCACTAATACTCCAATGGCGATTCACCGTTCACCAGGAATGTAAAGGTCAAAGGGTTTAGCTAAATTAGGGAGTTCCTGTGCAAGGGTCTGAATTGACTGCTCTTTCCATTCTTGAAAGGCCACTTCTGCATTCTATTCAAAAGGATCATCACCTTTTCCTTTCAGTGTTTCATATAGAGGCCGAGCTAGTAGACTGTAGTTAGGGATCCAGAAGCAGCAAACCCTGGCCTCCCCAGGAACCCCTAAGCTGTCTTCTAGTTTTAGAAATGGGTAAGGCTGTAAATTGTTTCTTCCCTTTCCTGGGATGGGCTTCTCCGACCTTCTGTGAGAATGAAGCCCAGGCAGGTCACCGTAGTCTGTGATATTTGAGCTTTTTCTTGGACAACTTGTATCCTTTATTGGCTTCGTAGTTCAGAGGTCTCCTTAGTAGGGCTGGCGATCAGAATGTCGTCTGCATATTGAAGGAGTGTTTCCTTTTCCAGAGGTAGAACTTTTAGGTCTTTAGCTGAGCTTTCCCCAAAGATGGTGTGGGAATTTTTGAACCCTTGGGACAACACGGCCCGGAAGTATTGTTTTAGTTGTATGTTGAGTCCTGCCACTCACAAGCCAAAATTTCTTGTGACTCTGGGACTAATAGAATACAAAAGAAGGCATCATTGAAGACTAATACAGAATACCATGTCCTGGTGGTTGGTAGAATGACCAGCAGGGTGTAGGGTTTAGGAACTACTGGAGGTATATCCTCAGTGGCTTAACTGACTGTCCTGACATCCTTTACCAGGACTCCAGCAGCCCATGGGGCTCTCGAGGTCAGGCCAATCCCAGGATATGGAGCTCACCTGGGCAGGTACCCCAACCCAGCCCACGGGGCTCTCATGTTCAGGACCCTCCCAGGATATGGTGTTCCCTGGGCAGGTCCCCCTGCAGCCCATGGGGCTCTCGTGGTCAGGCCCCTCCCAGGATACAGAGCTACCCTTGCAGGTACCATGGCAGGGCTGGGAACACAGGAACCGTGCATATCGCCCTCATTGCAGAGCACTCCCAGCTCACCTGTCACTCAGATCTGACACAGAGCACCTCAGAGCAGGACTTGAACTAACAAACAGCAGCTCCGACAGGTCTGTGACCCTGGGCATCACTCTGTGTGGCCTCCCTCCACCTGGTCTTCCAGAGACTTCCACTGCACCCGGGGCACCAGGCCTTTGTCTCCACCCACCACCCACCCCTCCTCTCCCTGACTCCTGGGTTCCTCTCATTAGGAGAGGGTTTTCTTGAAGTTGTCTCCCACTCATGGGCCAGATAATATAATTAGAAAACAAGCCAGAGCTGCAGCCCCTTGTCTATCCTGACTCTCAGGAGCCCACACCTGTTCCTTGGACCTGGCCGATTCAGCAAGTTCCAGTTTCTGCAACTGTGAGCCCCTGAGGGGTGATTATTGGCTGGCCTGGGAAGCCTGACCGTGCCGGCCAGCCCTCCCCAGGTGTGCCTGGGTTCAGATCAATATAAACACCGCTCCAGGCAGCAAGAGCCCCTGCAGCTGTGCCTGACGCCATTTTCTCTGCCCTGTCAGCAGTCTTGGGGCTGGACTGGTGGGAGGGAGTGAGAGGCCACGGCTTTGTGGGTGGCCCAGTGTGAGTGGGGCTCTGCTGGACTTTCTGCAGCAGTTGCCAAGATGCCACCTGCTAAAGAAGAGGATGTGTCACCCATACCTGCCGCTGGAATTTCTCCCTGGGCAGAGGTGAGTGAGGAAGAAAGCAGTGGGGGCCGGGACAGCAGGGGTATCTCAGGCAGGGAAATGGAAAGCTTCCAGAAGAGCACCCAGGGCCAGGACCACCCTGGCTGGCCTGCAGGCACCAAGTCGGCTGGCATGCTGTCGCTCATGTGGCTCCATGGCCCTTCCTCTAGGCTTTCAAGTCCTTGTACATATTCAGGTGTTTTACCTGGGAAGGGTGGGAACATTTCAGCAGCAGCTGGCCTGGGGCTCAGCCCACGTTTACTCACAGATGCCTCGGCACGGTCCCCCAGCTTTGCAATGAGGACGCTTGTTGCGTGGGGCCTGCTGGCTGAATGGGAGATGATTCCCCACCACTGACCAACTTCAGAATTGCTTACAACTGGAGCAAGTGCCCTGATACGGTTTTCCTCTGTGTAACTGGTGGGTTCTGTTTTTTTTTCTTTTTTTCGTTTTTGGTTCAAGGTAGATTTTATTCCTCTTTTTTGTATTTACAGATATAAGCATGGAAATAATTTATTCATATAAATACATGTATGTGAAGGGAAGAATATTTTCTCTGTTTTACTTTTTGTAATTTGAATTTTATTTTATTTTTTTATACAGCAGGTTCTTTTTGGTTATCTCTTTTATACATATAAATGTATATATGCCAATCCCAATCTCTCAACTCCTCCCACCACCACCCCCCAACAGCTTTCCCCCCTTGGTGTCCATACGTTTGTTGTCTACATCTGTTGCTCTATTTCTGCCTTGCAAAACGGTTCATCTGTAAAATTTGTCTAGGTTCCACATATAGGCATTAATAGACAAGATTTGTTTTTCTATTTCTGACTTACTTCACTCTGTATGACAGTCTCTAGATCCATCAACGTCTCTACAAATGACCCAATTTCATTCCTTTTTATGGCTTAGTAATATTTCATTTTATATATGTACCACTTCTTTATGCATTCGTCTGTCTGTGGGCATTTAGGTTGCTTCCATTACCTGGATATTGTAAATAGTGATGCAATGAACATTGCGGTGAATGTCTCTTTTTGATTTATGGTTTTGTCTGGGTATATGCCCAGTAGTGGGATTGCTGTATCATATGGTAATTCTATTCTTAGTTTTATAAGAAACTCCATAATGTTCTCCACAGTGACTGTATCAATTTACATTCCCAACAATAGTGCAAGAGGGTTCCTTATCTCCACACCCTTTCCAGCATTTGTTGTTTGTAGATTTTCTGGTGATGCCCATTCTAACATGTGTGAGGTGATACACCATGGATGAGTCTATTTCGTTGAGCAAAGAGTAGGTCTTGTCTAGTACATATTTGGCTTATGGAACGGTATGTGTGCTAATTTCAATCTCTGGTTTTATACAGCACCCCAACTCAACATTCCCCTTAAGCAAGCATAAGTGTTTATCTAAATGTGAGACTCTGTTCGGTTTTGTATTTCAGTTTATGTGTAGCCAAGTTTACACTCCCTCTATTAGTGATATCTTATGATACTTATCTTTCTCTGTGTGACGTATTTCTCTTAGAATCATCATATTTAAATCCACTCAATTTGCTGCTACAGGCCTGATGACATTGATTTCATTGCTGAGTGATATTCCGTTGTACGTAAGTAGCACAACTCCTTTATCCATTTTTTTCTTTCTGGGATATTTAATTTGTACTGGACTCGAGTTTCTTGTAAACACAGCAGCCCTAAATTTTGTGCTGGCTGTGTCTTGTTGATTTTAATTTTCCTAAGCTATAGGGCTAAAAGTGGAAGTACCCTAGGCTCTGTAGCTTTGTTTTTCAGATGTTTCAGGATACACCATAAACATCTCCAGAGTGTCTGTTGGCAATTTACATCCCGCCCATCAGCATAACAAGGCTCCCTGTTCTCCATGGCCTGTCCTGTGTTTCTGGTTTTTACACTTTTTTCAGATGGCCCTTTTGACGAATGGGAAATGAGACTTCATTGTAGTGCGGATTTCCATTGCTGGAGTGCTTGGTTGGCCAAAAAGGGCATATGCGTTTTTTCCTGAATATATTCAGGAAAAAATGTTTACGCACTTTTGTCCAAGTGCATCAGTGTCAAAGATCTGCCGCTCTTCACGTGCTTTAAATGCAATTCCAATCTACCTCCTGAAATATGATTCCTGCAATTCTGCCTCGTTTTCAAGTCCTCTTTGCAGACTTACTTCAATATATTTTTGCCAATAGCTGTCATTTATATCTCTGCAGGTTTGTGAATTACAGTGCCCGTGATTTCCTTTCTTAACTCGTTTCCTTGAAAGCTGGCCACAGAACCGCAGGTTTGCTTTAGGCCATAATCAGGGTCCGACACGGCACTCTGAGCCTTTGGTTAATTCCTCTTCCTGGTGGGAAATTAGAGTTAAATGTGCCCCTCCGGACACCTGCCTCACTCCCAGCCCCTTGGTTATGTGTGTCCTGTAGTTTGAGGCCACATGTGCTGGGTTCCTCACCTTTGGCTGATGTGGCCCCACTGGTGTGAGGACACTCCTGCCTGGTTCCCATCCCCTTGGTGATGTGGACCCTCCGGTGAGAGTCTGATCCTGGCTGGGTTCCTCACACTTCTGAGAGGTGGGCCCTCTTCTCTGAGGTCACTCCTGCCTGGCTGGCCCACCCCGCCTTGACGACGTCGGCTCTCTCGTGGGAGTTGGTGCCTGCTGCGAGTCTCCTCCCCTTGGTAATGAGGGCCCTCTGGCGTCAGGCCCTAACTCCTGGCCTCCCAAAATTTTCTGATGTGCGCCCTGTGGTGCGAGTACACTCCTGCCATGTTCCCAACACCATGGGAATGTGGGCCTTCTGCTCTGAGGTCCCAACGGTGGGTTGCTCAGTTTCATGATGAGGGCCCTCTGGTGTGAGTTCACTCCGGCCTGGATCTCATAGCCTCGCTGCTCCTGGCCACCAGCGGGGAGGTTACAACTGCGGGATTCCTCACCTTTTTTCTTCTATGGGCCCTCTGTTTTGAGACTCCTCCTGCCTGCCTCACTCCCAGCCCCTTGGTGATGTGTGTCCTCTGGTTTGAGGCCACGTGTGCTGGGTCCCTCACCTTTCGATGATGTGGCCCCACTGGTGTGAGGACACTCTTGCCTGGTTCCTATCCCCTTGAAGATGTGGGCTCTCTGGTGAGAGTCTGATCCTGGCTGGGTTCCTCACCCTTCTGTGAGGTGGGCCCTCTGCTGTGAGGTCACTCCTGCCTGGCTGGCACAGCCCGCCTGGGCAACATCGGCCCTCTTGTGGCAGTTGGAGCATGCTGGGAGCCTCCTCCCCTCGGTGATGAGGGCCCTCTGGCGTCAGGCCCTAACTGCTGGGTACCCACATTTTCTGATACGTGCTAAGTGGTGCGAGGACACTCCTGCGAGGTTCCCATCCCCATGGGGATGTGGGCCTTCTGCTCTGAGGTCCCAATGGCTGGGTTGCTCACAGTTTCATGATGTGGGCCCTCTGCTGTGAGTTCACTGCAGCCTGGATCACATAGACTCGGTGCTCTGGGCCGCCTGCTGGGAGGTTCCCACTGCAGGATTCCTCACCTTTTTTATTCTATTGGCCCTGTGTTGTGAGGCTACTCATGCCTGCCTCAATCCGAGCCCCTCGGAGATGTGGGTCCTCTGGTTTAGGCCTCATGTGCTGGTTTCCTCACCTTTCTATGATGTGGTCACCCTGGTGTGAAGACAGTCCTGCCTGGTTCTGATCCCCTTGGTGATGTGGGCCCTCTGGTGAGAGTCTTATCCTGGCTGGGTTCCTCACCCTTCTGTGAGGTAGGCCCTCTGCTGTGAGGTCACTCCTGCCTGGCTGTCACACGTCACCTTGTCGACATGGGCCCTCAGTTGGGAGTTGGTGCCTGCTTGGAGTCTCCTCCCCTTGGTAATGAGGGCCCTCTGGCGTCAGACCCTAACTTCTGGGCTCCCACAATTCTCTGATGTGTGCCCTGAGGTGCGAGTACACTTATGCCATGTTCCCAACCACATAGGAATGTGGGCCTTCTGCTCTGAGGTCCCAAAGCCTGGGTTGCTCACAGTTTCATGATGAGGGCCCTCTGTTTTGAGTTCAGTCAGGTCTGGATCCCATAGCCTCGCTGCTCCTGGCCGCCTGCTGGGAGGTTCCAACTGCGGGATTCCTCACCTTTTTTCTTCTATGGGCCCTCTGTTTTGAGACTCCTCCTGCCTGCCTCACTCCCAGCCCCTTGGTGATGTGTGTCCTCTGGTTTGAGGCCACGTGTGCTGGGTCACTCACATTTCGTTGATGAGGTCCCACTGGTGTGAGGACACTCCAGCCTGGTTCCCATTCTCTTGGTGATGTGGGCCCTCTGGTGAGAGTCTGATCCTCCTTGGGTTCCTCACACTTTTGTGAGGTGGGCCCTCTGCTCTGAGGTCACTCTTGCCTGGCTGGCACACCCCGCATTGGCGACGGCGGCCCACTGGTAGCAGTTGGAGCCTGCTGGGAGCCTCCTCTCCTCGGTGATGAGAGCCCTCTGGTGTCAGGCCCTAACTGCTGGGCTCCCCACATTTTCTGATGTGTGCCCACTGGTGCGATGACACTCCTACTTGGTTCCCTTCCCCATGGGGATGTGGGCCTTGTGCTCTGAGGTCACAACGGCTGGTTTGCTCACAGTTTCATGATGAGGGCCCTCTGTTGTGAGTTCATCACTGCCTGGATCCCATAGCCTCGGTGCTCTGGGCCGCCTGCTGGGATGTTCCAACTGCTGGATTCCTCACCTTTTTTATACAATGGGCCATGTGTTGTGAGGTTAATCCTGCCTGCCTCGCTCCAAGACCCATGGTGATGTGGGTCCTCTGGTTTGAGGCCACATTTTCTTGTTACCTCAACTTTTGATGATATGGCCCCACGGGTGTGATGACACTCCTGCCTGGTTCACAGCCCCTTGCTGATGTGGGCACTCTGGTGAGAGTCTGATCCTGGCTGGGTTCCTTACCCTTCTGTGAGGTGGGCCCTCTGATGTGAGGTCACTCCTGCCTGGCTGGCTCACGTCGCCTTGATGATGTGGGCCCTCTGTTGGCCACTAAAGCATTCTGGGAGCCTCCTACCCTCTTTAATGAGGGCCCTGGAAAAAACGCAGATGCACATTTTGACCAAGTGCATCATTGTCCAGGATCTGCCTCTTCTCCTATGCTTTCAGAGCACTTCCCGTCTACGTCCTGAAATCATATTCCAGGAATACTGCCCCGCTTTCAAGTCCTCCTCGCAGCCTTACTTCAATATATTTTTGTATGATACCTGTCATTAATAACTCTGCAGGTTTGTTAAATACAGTGTCCCTGAGCTCCTTTCTTCAACACGCTTTCTTGTGAGCTGGCCGCAAAACCGCAGGATTGCTTCAGGCCGTAATCTGGTTTCGGCACGGCACGCTGAGCCTTTGGTAAATTCCTCTTTCTGGTGAGAAATGAGCATTCAATTTGCCCGTGGAGACACCTACAGCTAGTCTCTCATTGGTTCTCCCTATTCCTGTTCATCTTGTGCAGAAATTGCAAACTGTGCCAAACAGGAGGTTAAAGGCACTGACTCTCCAAGTGGGTAGAGGGTTAGTAAAGCATCTGGAATGGTGAACCCGAGTACCAGGGAACGAAACCTGAGAGCCATTTAAAATGGTTTCCCAGTCTCACAGTGGACAATACTCTGGGTTTCCCATGCATGTTTTAGCTGAAGGAAGAATTCCTTAAACCTGGAGATTATTGACCCATGGAATGGGTACCATGCAGTATGACTAAAAAGGGTCTGAATTTGCTCACCGAACCTCACCAATGCTATCAGTTCGAAGTGTCCAGCCTTATGCCTCACCCAGCTCTGGGTGTAGATGTGGTAAATTCAGGTTTCATCACAAGCCCTGAATCAATTATTTAAGAATTGCTGTCTCTTTCACTGTCATTGTGTTTTGTTTTTGTAATTTAGTTTGATAATGGGATTTATCGGATTTTCACTGCTGCGTTCTTGCAGCTGTACACACGCTTGACTCTCTTATGGAGACATATAAATCCATGGGTTTGAAGATTCTGATCAGTCAGGTGTATTCCTAGGCTTTGAATATGGGGTGTTTAGTCCATTTCGTTGAGCAAGGGGTAGGTCTTGAGTATTATATATTTGGCTTATGGAAAGGTATCTGTGCTAATTTCTATCTCTGGTTTTATGCAGCACCCCAACTCACATTTCCCCTTAAGCAAGCATAAGTTGGTTTTCTAAATTTGAGACCCTGTTCTGTTTTGTAATTCAGTTCATGTGTAGCCAAGTTTACATTCCTTGTATTAGTGATATCTTATGATGTTTCATTTTCTGTGTGACTTATTTCACTTAGAATCATCGTACCTGAATCCACTCATTATGCCGCGATGGGCCTGATGACATAGATTTCATTGGTGAGTGATATTCCATTGTACGTACGTACCACAATTTCTTTATCCATTTTTCGCTTTCTTGGATATTTAACTTGTACCGTAGACGAGGTTCTTGTAAACAGAGCCGTCCGAAACTTTGGGGTGGCTGTGTGTTTTTGATTTTAATTTCACTAAGCTATAGGACCATAAGTGGAAGTGCTGTAGGCTCCGTTGCTTGGTTTTTTAGGTGTTTGAGGAAACACCATACACTTCTACAGAGTGGCTGTTGGCAAATTACATCCCGCCCATCAGCATAACAAGGCTCCCTCTTCTCCATGGTCTGTGCTGCCTTTCTGGATTTTACACTTTTTTCAGATGGCCCTTTTGACCGGGGCGCAGTGAGACTTCATTGTAGTGCAGATTTCCTTTACACGCTTGCTTGGTTGGCCAAAAAGGGCGTATGCGTTTTTTCCTGAATATATTCAGGAAAAAACGCATACGCCCTTTTTGGCCAAGTGCATCATTGTCGTCGTTCTGCCTCTTTTCCTATGCTTTAAATGCAATTCCAGTCTACCCCCTGAAATCGTTTTCCTGAAATTCTGCCCCACTTTCAAGTCCTCTTCGCAGCCTTCCTTCAATATATTTTTAGACCATAGCTGTCATTTATAACTCTGCAGGTTTGTGAATTACAGTGCCCCTGAGCTCCTTTCTTCATCTCGCTTTCTTGTGAGCTGGCCGCAAACCCGCAGGAATGCTTCAGGCCCTAATCTGGTTCTGGCACGGCATGCTGAGCCTTTGGTTAATTCCTCTTCCTGGTGGGAAATGAGCGTTAAATTTGCCCGTGCAGACACCTTCACACGAGTCGTCATGGTGCCCCTTTGCCCCGGTTATCTCTATGGAGGTTGGAGTTGGAGGGCCTCCTCACTCAAGGTCAGTGTGCCCACGGAGCCAACCCTGCAACTTCAGGGCATGTTTGGTGGTTAGGATCACCACGTGGGGTCCTTTTACCTTAGGAGGGAGGTGGCCTTTTGGGCTGCTGATTTCCAGGTTTTCGGATACTGCCAGTATCTTGGCCAGATGTGGCGGTGGGCCAATCCCCTTGGTGACCGTAGTTTATCCTACCTGGATCGCATTCTTGCATTGTTCCATTTCAAGTGGTCCCAGGTTTTGCACTAATACTCCAATGGCGATTCACCGTTCACCAGGAATGTAAAGGTCAAAGGGTTTAGCTAAATTAGGGAGTTCCTGTGCAAGGGTCTGAATTGACTGCTCTTTCCATTCTTGAAAGGCCACTTCTGCATTCTATTCAAAAGGATCATCACCTTTTCCTTTCAGTGTTTCATATAGAGGCCGAGCTAGTAGACTGTAGTTAGGGATCCAGAAGCAGCAAACCCTGGCCTCCCCAGGAACCCCTAAGCTGTCTTCTAGTTTTAGAAATGGGTAAGGCTGTAAATTGTTTCTTCCCTTTCCTGGGATGGGCTTCTCCGACCTTCTGTGAGAATGAAGCCCAGGCAGGTCACCGTAGTCTGTGATATTTGAGCTTTTTCTTGGACAACTTGTATCCTTTATTGGCTTCGTAGTTCAGAGGTCTCCTTAGTAGGGCTGGCGATCAGAATGTCGTCTGCATATTGAAGGAGTGTTTCCTTTTCCAGAGGTAGAACTTTTAGGTCTTTAGCTGAGCTTTCCCCAAAGATGGTGTGGGAATTTTTGAACCCTTGGGACAACACGGCCCGGAAGTATTGTTTTAGTTGTATGTTGAGTCCTGCCACTCACAAGCCAAAATTTCTTGTGACTCTGGGACTAATAGAATACAAAAGAAGGCATCATTGAAGACTAATACAGAATACCATGTCCTGGTGGTTGGTAGAATGACCAGCAGGGTGTAGGGTTTAGGAACTACTGGAGGTATATCCTCAGTGGCTTAACTGACTGTCCTGACATCCTTTACCAGGACTCCAGCAGCCCATGGGGCTCTCGAGGTCAGGCCAATCCCAGGATATGGAGCTCACCTGGGCAGGTACCCCAACCCAGCCCACGGGGCTCTCATGTTCAGGACCCTCCCAGGATATGGTGTTCCCTGGGCAGGTCCCCCTGCAGCCCATGGGGCTCTCGTGGTCAGGCCCCTCCCAGGATACAGAGCTACCCTTGCAGGTACCATGGCAGGGCTGGGAACACAGGAACCGTGCATATCGCCCTCATTGCAGAGCACTCCCAGCTCACCTGTCACTCAGATCTGACACAGAGCACCTCAGAGCAGGACTTGAACTAACAAACAGCAGCTCCGACAGGTCTGTGACCCTGGGCATCACTCTGTGTGGCCTCCCTCCACCTGGTCTTCCAGAGACTTCCACTGCACCCGGGGCACCAGGCCTTTGTCTCCACCCACCACCCACCCCTCCTCTCCCTGACTCCTGGGTTCCTCTCATTAGGAGAGGGTTTTCTTGAAGTTGTCTCCCACTCATGGGCCAGATAATATAATTAGAAAACAAGCCAGAGCTGCAGCCCCTTGTCTATCCTGACTCTCAGGAGCCCACACCTGTTCCTTGGACCTGGCCGATTCAGCAAGTTCCAGTTTCTGCAACTGTGAGCCCCTGAGGGGTGATTATTGGCTGGCCTGGGAAGCCTGACCGTGCCGGCCAGCCCTCCCCAGGTGTGCCTGGGTTCAGATCAATATAAACACCGCTCCAGGCAGCAAGAGCCCCTGCAGCTGTGCCTGACGCCATTTTCTCTGCCCTGTCAGCAGTCTTGGGGCTGGACTGGTGGGAGGGAGTGAGAGGCCACGGCTTTGTGGGTGGCCCAGTGTGAGTGGGGCTCTGCTGGACTTTCTGCAGCAGTTGCCAAGATGCCACCTGCTAAAGAAGAGGATGTGTCACCCATACCTGCCGCTGGAATTTCTCCCTGGGCAGAGGTGAGTGAGGAAGAAAGCAGTGGGGGCCGGGACAGCAGGGGTATCTCAGGCAGGGAAATGGAAAGCTTCCAGAAGAGCACCCAGGGCCAGGACCACCCTGGCTGGCCTGCAGGCACCAAGTCGGCTGGCATGCTGTCGCTCATGTGGCTCCATGGCCCTTCCTCTAGGCTTTCAAGTCCTTGTACATATTCAGGTGTTTTACCTGGGAAGGGTGGGAACATTTCAGCAGCAGCTGGCCTGGGGCTCAGCCCACGTTTACTCACAGATGCCTCGGCACGGTCCCCCAGCTTTGCAATGAGGACGCTTGTTGCGTGGGGCCTGCTGGCTGAATGGGAGATGATTCCCCACCACTGACCAACTTCAGAATTGCTTACAACTGGAGCAAGTGCCCTGATACGGTTTTCCTCTGTGTAACTGGTGGGTTCTGTTTTTTTTTCTTTTTTTCGTTTTTGGTTCAAGGTAGATTTTATTCCTCTTTTTTGTATTTACAGATATAAGCATGGAAATAATTTATTCATATAAATACATGTATGTGAAGGGAAGAATATTTTCTCTGTTTTACTTTTTGTAATTTGAATTTTATTTTATTTTTTTATACAGCAGGTTCTTTTTGGTTATCTCTTTTATACATATAAATGTATATATGCCAATCCCAATCTCTCAACTCCTCCCACCACCACCCCCCAACAGCTTTCCCCCCTTGGTGTCCATACGTTTGTTGTCTACATCTGTTGCTCTATTTCTGCCTTGCAAAACGGTTCATCTGTAAAATTTGTCTAGGTTCCACATATAGGCATTAATAGACAAGATTTGTTTTTCTATTTCTGACTTACTTCACTCTGTATGACAGTCTCTAGATCCATCAACGTCTCTACAAATGACCCAATTTCATTCCTTTTTATGGCTTAGTAATATTTCATTTTATATATGTACCACTTCTTTATGCATTCGTCTGTCTGTGGGCATTTAGGTTGCTTCCATTACCTGGATATTGTAAATAGTGATGCAATGAACATTGCGGTGAATGTCTCTTTTTGATTTATGGTTTTGTCTGGGTATATGCCCAGTAGTGGGATTGCTGTATCATATGGTAATTCTATTCTTAGTTTTATAAGAAACTCCATAATGTTCTCCACAGTGACTGTATCAATTTACATTCCCAACAATAGTGCAAGAGGGTTCCTTATCTCCACACCCTTTCCAGCATTTGTTGTTTGTAGATTTTCTGATGATGCCCATTCTAACATGTGTGAGGTGATACACCATGGATGAGTCTATTTCGTTGAGCAAAGAGTAGGTCTTGTCTAGTACATATTTGGCTTATGGAACGGTATGTGTGCTAATTTCAATCTCTGGTTTTATACAGCACCCCAACTCAACATTCCCCTTAAGCAAGCATAAGTGTTTATCTAAATGTGAGACTCTGTTCGGTTTTGTATTTCAGTTTATGTGTAGCCAAGTTTACACTCCCTCTATTAGTGATATCTTATGATACTTATCTTTCTCTGTGTGACGTATTTCTCTTAGAATCATCATATTTAAATCCACTCAATTTGCTGCTACAGGCCTGATGACATTGATTTCATTGCTGAGTGATATTCCGTTGTACGTAAGTAGCACAACTCCTTTATCCATTTTTTTCTTTCTGGGATATTTAATTTGTACTGGACTCGAGTTTCTTGTAAACACAGCAGCCCTAAATTTTGTGCTGGCTGTGTCTTGTTGATTTTAATTTTCCTAAGCTATAGGGCTAAAAGTGGAAGTACCCTAGGCTCTGTAGCTTTGTTTTTCAGATGTTTCAGGATACACCATAAACATCTCCAGAGTGTCTGTTGGCAATTTACATCCCGCCCATCAGCATAACAAGGCTCCCTGTTCTCCATGGCCTGTCCTGTGTTTCTGGTTTTTACACTTTTTTCAGATGGCCCTTTTGACGAATGGGAAATGAGACTTCATTGTAGTGCGGATTTCCATTGCTGGAGTGCTTGGTTGGCCAAAAAGGGCATATGCGTTTTTTCCTGAATATATTCAGGAAAAAATGTTTACGCACTTTTGTCCAAGTGCATCAGTGTCAAAGATCTGCCGCTCTTCACGTGCTTTAAATGCAATTCCAATCTACCTCCTGAAATATGATTCCTGCAATTCTGCCTCGTTTTCAAGTCCTCTTTGCAGACTTACTTCAATATATTTTTGCCAATAGCTGTCATTTATATCTCTGCAGGTTTGTGAATTACAGTGCCCGTGATTTCCTTTCTTAACTCGTTTCCTTGAAAGCTGGCCACAGAACCGCAGGTTTGCTTTAGGCCATAATCAGGGTCCGACACGGCACTCTGAGCCTTTGGTTAATTCCTCTTCCTGGTGGGAAATTAGAGTTAAATGTGCCCCTCCGGACACCTGCCTCACTCCCAGCCCCTTGGTTATGTGTGTCCTGTAGTTTGAGGCCACATGTGCTGGGTTCCTCACCTTTGGCTGATGTGGCCCCACTGGTGTGAGGACACTCCTGCCTGGTTCCCATCCCCTTGGTGATGTGGACCCTCCGGTGAGAGTCTGATCCTGGCTGGGTTCCTCACACTTCTGAGAGGTGGGCCCTCTTCTCTGAGGTCACTCCTGCCTGGCTGGCCCACCCCGCCTTGACGACGTCGGCTCTCTCGTGGGAGTTGGTGCCTGCTGCGAGTCTCCTCCCCTTGGTAATGAGGGCCCTCTGGCGTCAGGCCCTAACTCCTGGCCTCCCAAAATTTTCTGATGTGCGCCCTGTGGTGCGAGTACACTCCTGCCAGGTTCCCAACACCATGGGAATGTGGGCCTTCTGCTCTGAGGTCCCAACGGTGGGTTGCTCAGTTTCATGATGAGGGCCCTCTGGTGTGAGTTCACTCCGGCCTGGATCCCATAGCCTCGCTGCTCCTGGCCACCTGCGGGGAGGTTACAACTGCGGGATTCCTCACCTTTTTTCTTCTATGGGCCCTCTGTTTTGAGACTCCTCCTGCCTGCCTCACTCCCAGCCCCTTGGTGATGTGTGTCCTCTGGTTTGAGGCCACGTGTGCTGGGTCCCTCACCTTTCGATGATGTGGCCCCACTGGTGTGAGGACACTCTTGCCTGGTTCCTATCCCCTTGAAGATGTGGGCTCTCTGGTGAGAGTCTGATCCTGGCTGGGTTCCTCACCCTTCTGTGAGGTGGGCCCTCTGCTGTGAGGTCACTCCTGCCTGGCTGGCACAGCCCGCCTGGGCAACATCGGCCCTCTTGTGGCAGTTGGAGCATGCTGGGAGCCTCCTCCCCTCGGTGATGAGGGCCCTCTGGCGTCAGGCCCTAACTGCTGGGTACCCACATTTTCTGATACGTGCTAAGTGGTGCGAGGACACTCCTGCGAGGTTCCCATCCCCATGGGGATGTGGGCCTTCTGCTCTGAGGTCCCAATGGCTGGGTTGCTCACAGTTTCATGATGTGGGCCCTCTGCTGTGAGTTCACTGCAGCCTGGATCACATAGACTCGGTGCTCTGGGCCGCCTGCTGGGAGGTTCCCACTGCAGGATTCCTCACCTTTTTTATTCTATTGGCCCTGTGTTGTGAGGCTACTCATGCCTGCCTCAATCCGAGCCCCTCGGAGATGTGGGTCCTCTGGTTTAGGCCTCATGTGCTGGTTTCCTCACCTTTCTATGATGTGGTCACCCTGGTGTGAAGACAGTCCTGCCTGGTTCTGATCCCCTTGGTGATGTGGGCCCTCTGGTGAGAGTCTTATCCTGGCTGGGTTCCTCACCCTTCTGTGAGGTAGGCCCTCTGCTGTGAGGTCACTCCTGCCTGGCTGTCACACGTCACCTTGTCGACATGGGCCCTCAGTTGGGAGTTGGTGCCTGCTTGGAGTCTCCTCCCCTTGGTAATGAGGGCCCTCTGGCGTCAGACCCTAACTTCTGGGCTCCCACAATTCTCTGATGTGTGCCCTGAGGTGCGAGTACACTTATGCCATGTTCCCAACCACATAGGAATGTGGGCCTTCTGCTCTGAGGTCCCAAAGCCTGGGTTGCTCACAGTTTCATGATGAGGGCCCTCTGTTTTGAGTTCAGTCAGGTCTGGATCCCATAGCCTCGCTGCTCCTGGCCGCCTGCTGGGAGGTTCCAACTGCGGGATTCCTCACCTTTTTTCTTCTATGGGCCCTCTGTTTTGAGACTCCTCCTGCCTGCCTCACTCCCAGCCCCTTGGTGATGTGTGTCCTCTGGTTTGAGGCCACGTGTGCTGGGTCACTCACATTTCGTTGATGAGGTCCCACTGGTGTGAGGACACTCCAGCCTGGTTCCCATTCTCTTGGTGATGTGGGCCCTCTGGTGAGAGTCTGATCCTCCTTGGGTTCCTCACACTTTTGTGAGGTGGGCCCTCTGCTCTGAGGTCACTCTTGCCTGGCTGGCACACCCCGCATTGGCGACGGCGGCCCACTGGTAGCAGTTGGAGCCTGCTGGGAGCCTCCTCTCCTCGGTGATGAGAGCCCTCTGGTGTCAGGCCCTAACTGCTGGGCTCCCCACATTTTCTGATGTGTGCCCACTGGTGCGATGACACTCCTACTTGGTTCCCTTCCCCATGGGGATGTGGGCCTTGTGCTCTGAGGTCACAACGGCTGGTTTGCTCACAGTTTCATGATGAGGGCCCTCTGTTGTGAGTTCATCACTGCCTGGATCCCATAGCCTCGGTGCTCTGGGCCGCCTGCTGGGATGTTCCAACTGCTGGATTCCTCACCTTTTTTATACAATGGGCCATGTGTTGTGAGGTTAATCCTGCCTGCCTCGCTCCAAGACCCATGGTGATGTGGGTCCTCTGGTTTGAGGCCACATTTTCTTGTTACCTCAACTTTTGATGATATGGCCCCACGGGTGTGATGACACTCCTGCCTGGTTCACAGCCCCTTGCTGATGTGGGCACTCTGGTGAGAGTCTGATCCTGGCTGGGTTCCTTACCCTTCTGTGAGGTGGGCCCTCTGATGTGAGGTCACTCCTGCCTGGCTGGCTCACGTCGCCTTGATGATGTGGGCCCTCTGTTGGCCACTAAAGCATTCTGGGAGCCTCCTACCCTCTTTAATGAGGGCCCTGGAAAAAACGCAGATGCACATTTTGACCAAGTGCATCATTGTCCAGGATCTGCCTCTTCTCCTATGCTTTCAGAGCACTTCCCGTCTACGTCCTGAAATCATATTCCAGGAATACTGCCCCGCTTTCAAGTCCTCCTCGCAGCCTTACTTCAATATATTTTTGTATGATACCTGTCATTAATAACTCTGCAGGTTTGTTAAATACAGTGTCCCTGAGCTCCTTTCTTCAACACGCTTTCTTGTGAGCTGGCCGCAAAACCGCAGGATTGCTTCAGGCCGTAATCTGGTTTCGGCACGGCACGCTGAGCCTTTGGTAAATTCCTCTTTCTGGTGAGAAATGAGCATTCAATTTGCCCGTGGAGACACCTACAGCTAGTCTCTCATTGGTTCTCCCTATTCCTGTTCATCTTGTGCAGAAATTGCAAACTGTGCCAAACAGGAGGTTAAAGGCACTGACTCTCCAAGTGGGTAGAGGGTTAGTAAAGCATCTGGAATGGTGAACCCGAGTACCAGGGAACGAAACCTGAGAGCCATTTAAAATGGTTTCCCAGTCTCACAGTGGACAATACTCTGGGTTTCCCATGCATGTTTTAGCTGAAGGAAGAATTCCTTAAACCTGGAGATTATTGACCCATGGAATGGGTACCATGCAGTATGACTAAAAAGGGTCTGAATTTGCTCACTGAACCTCACCAATGCTATCAGTTCGAAGTGTCCAGCCTTATGCCTCACCCAGCTCTGGGTGTAGATGTGGTAAATTCAGGTTTCATCACAAGCCCTGAATCAATTATTTAAGAATTGCTGTCTCTTTCACTGTCATTGTGTTTTGTTTTTGTAATTTAGTTTGATAATGGGATTTATCGGATTTTCACTGCTGCGTTCTTGCAGCTGTACACACGCTTGACTCTCTTATGGAGACATATAAATCCATGGGTTTGAAGATTCTGATCAGTCAGGTGTATTCCTAGGCTTTGAATATGGGGTGTTTAGTCCATTTCGTTGAGCAAGGGGTAGGTCTTGAGTATTATATATTTGGCTTATGGAAAGGTATCTGTGCTAATTTCTATCTCTGGTTTTATGCAGCACCCCAACTCACATTTCCCCTTAAGCAAGCATAAGTTGGTTTTCTAAATTTGAGACCCTGTTCTGTTTTGTAATTCAGTTCATGTGTAGCCAAGTTTACATTCCTTGTATTAGTGATATCTTATGATGTTTCATTTTCTGTGTGACTTATTTCACTTAGAATCATCGTACCTGAATCCACTCATTATGCCGCGATGGGCCTGATGACATAGATTTCATTGGTGAGTGATATTCCATTGTACGTACGTACCACAATTTCTTTATCCATTTTTCGCTTTCTTGGATATTTAACTTGTACCGTAGACGAGGTTCTTGTAAACAGAGCCGTCCGAAACTTTGGGGTGGCTGTGTGTTTTTGATTTTAATTTCACTAAGCTATAGGACCATAAGTGGAAGTGCTGTAGGCTCCGTTGCTTGGTTTTTTAGGTGTTTGAGGAAACACCATACACTTCTACAGAGTGGCTGTTGGCAAATTACATCCCGCCCATCAGCATAACAAGGCTCCCTCTTCTCCATGGTCTGTGCTGCCTTTCTGGATTTTACACTTTTTTCAGATGGCCCTTTTGACCGGGGCGCAGTGAGACTTCATTGTAGTGCAGATTTCCTTTACACGCTTGCTTGGTTGGCCAAAAAGGGCGTATGCGTTTTTTCCTGAATATATTCAGGAAAAAACGCATACGCCCTTTTTGGCCAAGTGCATCATTGTCGTCGTTCTGCCTCTTTTCCTATGCTTTAAATGCAATTCCAGTCTAGCCCCTGAAATCGTTTTCCTGAAATTCTGCCCCGCTTTCAAGTCCTCTTCGCAGCCTTCCTTCAATATATTTTTAGACCATAGCTGTCATTTATAACTCTGCAGGTTTGTGAATTACAGTGCCCCTGAGCTCCTTTCTTCATCTCGCTTTCTTGTGAGCTGGCCGCAAACCCGCAGGAATGCTTCAGGCCCTAATCTGGTTCTGGCACGGCATGCTGAGCCTTTGGTTAATTCCTCTTCCTGGTGGGAAATGAGCGTTAAATTTGCCCGTGCAGACACCTTCACACGAGTCGTCATGGTGCCCCTTTGCCCCGGTTATCTCTATGGAGGTTGGAGTTGGAGGGCCTCCTCACTCAAGGTCAGTGTGCCCACGGAGCCAACCCTGCAACTTCAGGGCATGTTTGGTGGTTAGGATCACCACGTGGGGTCCTTTTACCTTAGGAGGGAGGTGGCCTTTTGGGCTGCTGATTTCCAGGTTTTCGGATACTGCCAGTATCTTGGCCAGATGTGGCGGTGGGCCAATCCCCTTGGTGACCGTAGTTTATCCTACCTGGATCGCATTCTTGCATTGTTCCATTTCAAGTGGTCCCAGGTTTTGCACTAATACTCCAATGGCGATTCACCGTTCACCAGGAATGTAAAGGTCAAAGGGTTTAGCTAAATTAGGGAGTTCCTGTGCAAGGGTCTGAATTGACTGCTCTTTCCATTCTTGAAAGGCCACTTCTGCATTCTATTCAAAAGGATCATCACCTTTTCCTTTCAGTGTTTCATATAGAGGCCGAGCTAGTAGACTGTAGTTAGGGATCCAGAAGCAGCAAACCCTGGCCTCCCCAGGAACCCCTAAGCTGTCTTCTAGTTTTAGAAATGGGTAAGGCTGTAAATTGTTTCTTCCCTTTCCTGGGATGGGCTTCTCCGACCTTCTGTGAGAATGAAGCCCAGGCAGGTCACCGTAGTCTGTGATATTTGAGCTTTTTCTTGGACAACTTGTATCCTTTATTGGCTTCGTAGTTCAGAGGTCTCCTTAGTAGGGCTGGCGATCAGAATGTCGTCTGCATATTGAAGGAGTGTTTCCTTTTCCAGAGGTAGAACTTTTAGGTCTTTAGCTGAGCTTTCCCCAAAGATGGTGTGGGAATTTTTGAACCCTTGGGACAACACGGCCCGGAAGTATTGTTTTAGTTGTATGTTGAGTCCTGCCACTCACAAGCCAAAATTTCTTGTGACTCTGGGACTAATAGAATACAAAAGAAGGCATCATTGAAGACTAATACAGAATACCATGTCCTGGTGGTTGGTAGAATGACCAGCAGGGTGTAGGGTTTAGGAACTACTGGAGGTATATCCTCAGTGGCTTAACTGACTGTCCTGACATCCTTTACCAGGACTCCAGCAGCCCATGGGGCTCTCGAGGTCAGGCCAATCCCAGGATATGGAGCTCACCTGGGCAGGTACCCCAACCCAGCCCACGGGGCTCTCATGTTCAGGACCCTCCCAGGATATGGTGTTCCCTGGGCAGGTCCCCCTGCAGCCCATGGGGCTCTCGTGGTCAGGCCCCTCCCAGGATACAGAGCTACCCTTGCAGGTACCATGGCAGGGCTGGGAACACAGGAACCGTGCATATCGCCCTCATTGCAGAGCACTCCCAGCTCACCTGTCACTCAGATCTGACACAGAGCACCTCAGAGCAGGACTTGAACTAACAAACAGCAGCTCCGACAGGTCTGTGACCCTGGGCATCACTCTGTGTGGCCTCCCTCCACCTGGTCTTCCAGAGACTTCCACTGCACCCGGGGCACCAGGCCTTTGTCTCCACCCACCACCCACCCCTCCTCTCCCTGACTCCTGGGTTCCTCTCATTAGGAGAGGGTTTTCTTGAAGTTGTCTCCCACTCATGGGCCAGATAATATAATTAGAAAACAAGCCAGAGCTGCAGCCCCTTGTCTATCCTGACTCTCAGGAGCCCACACCTGTTCCTTGGACCTGGCCGATTCAGCAAGTTCCAGTTTCTGCAACTGTGAGCCCCTGAGGGGTGATTATTGGCTGGCCTGGGAAGCCTGACCGTGCCGGCCAGCCCTCCCCAGGTGTGCCTGGGTTCAGATCAATATAAACACCGCTCCAGGCAGCAAGAGCCCCTGCAGCTGTGCCTGACGCCATTTTCTCTGCCCTGTCAGCAGTCTTGGGGCTGGACTGGTGGGAGGGAGTGAGAGGCCACGGCTTTGTGGGTGGCCCAGTGTGAGTGGGGCTCTGCTGGACTTTCTGCAGCAGTTGCCAAGATGCCACCTGCTAAAGAAGAGGATGTGTCACCCATACCTGCCGCTGGAATTTCTCCCTGGGCAGAGGTGAGTGAGGAAGAAAGCAGTGGGGGCCGGGACAGCAGGGGTATCTCAGGCAGGGAAATGGAAAGCTTCCAGAAGAGCACCCAGGGCCAGGACCACCCTGGCTGGCCTGCAGGCACCAAGTCGGCTGGCATGCTGTCGCTCATGTGGCTCCATGGCCCTTCCTCTAGGCTTTCAAGTCCTTGTACATATTCAGGTGTTTTACCTGGGAAGGGTGGGAACATTTCAGCAGCAGCTGGCCTGGGGCTCAGCCCACGTTTACTCACAGATGCCTCGGCACGGTCCCCCAGCTTTGCAATGAGGACGCTTGTTGCGTGGGGCCTGCTGGCTGAATGGGAGATGATTCCCCACCACTGACCAACTTCAGAATTGCTTACAACTGGAGCAAGTGCCCTGATACGGTTTTCCTCTGTGTAACTGGTGGGTTCTGTTTTTTTTTCTTTTTTTCGTTTTTGGTTCAAGGTAGATTTTATTCCTCTTTTTTGTATTTACAGATATAAGCATGGAAATAATTTATTCATATAAATACATGTATGTGAAGGGAAGAATATTTTCTCTGTTTTACTTTTTGTAATTTGAATTTTATTTTATTTTTTTATACAGCAGGTTCTTTTTGGTTATCTCTTTTATACATATAAATGTATATATGCCAATCCCAATCTCTCAACTCCTCCCACCACCACCCCCCAACAGCTTTCCCCCCTTGGTGTCCATACTTTGTTGTCTACATCTGTTGCTCTATTTCTGCCTTGCAAAACGGTTCATCTGTAAAATTTGTCTAGGTTCCACATATAGGCATTAATAGACAAGATTTGTTTTTCTATTTCTGACTTACTTCACTCTGTATGACAGTCTCTAGATCCATCAACGTCTCTACAAATGACCCAATTTCATTCCTTTTTATGGCTTAGTAATATTTCATTTTATATATGTACCACTTCTTTATGCATTCGTCTGTCTGTGGGCATTTAGGTTGCTTCCATTACCTGGATATTGTAAATAGTGATGCAATGAACATTGCGGTGAATGTCTCTTTTTGATTTATGGTTTTGTCTGGGTATATGCCCAGTAGTGGGATTGCTGTATCATATGGTAATTCTATTCTTAGTTTTATAAGAAACTCCATAATGTTCTCCACAGTGACTGTATCAATTTACATTCCCAACAATAGTGCAAGAGGGTTCCTTATCTCCACACCCTTTCCAGCATTTGTTGTTTGTAGATTTTCTGATGATGCCCATTCTAACATGTGTGAGGTGATACACCATGGATGAGTCTATTTCGTTGAGCAAAGAGTAGGTCTTGTCTAGTACATATTTGGCTTATGGAACGGTATGTGTGCTAATTTCAATCTCTGGTTTTATACAGCACCCCAACTCAACATTCCCCTTAAGCAAGCATAAGTGTTTATCTAAATGTGAGACTCTGTTCGGTTTTGTATTTCAGTTTATGTGTAGCCAAGTTTACACTCCCTCTATTAGTGATATCTTATGATACTTATCTTTCTCTGTGTGACGTATTTCTCTTAGAATCATCATATTTAAATCCACTCAATTTGCTGCTACAGGCCTGATGACATTGATTTCATTGCTGAGTGATATTCCGTTGTACGTAAGTAGCACAACTCCTTTATCCATTTTTTTCTTTCTGGGATATTTAATTTGTACTGGACTCGAGTTTCTTGTAAACACAGCAGCCCTAAATTTTGTGCTGGCTGTGTCTTGTTGATTTTAATTTTCCTAAGCTATAGGGCTAAAAGTGGAAGTACCCTAGGCTCTGTAGCTTTGTTTTTCAGATGTTTCAGGATACACCATAAACATCTCCAGAGTGTCTGTTGGCAATTTACATCCCGCCCATCAGCATAACAAGGCTCCCTGTTCTCCATGGCCTGTCCTGTGTTTCTGGTTTTTACACTTTTTTCAGATGGCCCTTTTGACGAATGGGAAATGAGACTTCATTGTAGTGCGGATTTCCATTGCTGGAGTGCTTGGTTGGCCAAAAAGGGCATATGCGTTTTTTCCTGAATATATTCAGGAAAAAATGTTTACGCACTTTTGTCCAAGTGCATCAGTGTCAAAGATCTGCCGCTCTTCACGTGCTTTAAATGCAATTCCAATCTACCTCCTGAAATATGATTCCTGCAATTCTGCCTCGTTTTCAAGTCCTCTTTGCAGACTTACTTCAATATATTTTTGCCAATAGCTGTCATTTATATCTCTGCAGGTTTGTGAATTACAGTGCCCGTGATTTCCTTTCTTAACTCGTTTCCTTGAAAGCTGGCCACAGAACCGCAGGTTTGCTTTAGGCCATAATCAGGGTCCGACACGGCACTCTGAGCCTTTGGTTAATTCCTCTTCCTGGTGGGAAATTAGAGTTAAATGTGCCCCTCCGGACACCTGCCTCACTCCCAGCCCCTTGGTTATGTGTGTCCTGTAGTTTGAGGCCACATGTGCTGGGTTCCTCACCTTTGGCTGATGTGGCCCCACTGGTGTGAGGACACTCCTGCCTGGTTCCCATCCCCTTGGTGATGTGGACCCTCCGGTGAGAGTCTGATCCTGGCTGGGTTCCTCACACTTCTGAGAGGTGGGCCCTCTTCTCTGAGGTCACTCCTGCCTGGCTGGCCCACCCCGCCTTGACGACGTCGGCTCTCTCGTGGGAGTTGGTGCCTGCTGCGAGTCTCCTCCCCTTGGTAATGAGGGCCCTCTGGCGTCAGGCCCTAACTCCTGGCCTCCCAAAATTTTCTGATGTGCGCCCTGTGGTGCGAGTACACTCCTGCCAGGTTCCCAACACCATGGGAATGTGGGCCTTCTGCTCTGAGGTCCCAACGGTGGGTTGCTCAGTTTCATGATGAGGGCCCTCTGGTGTGAGTTCACTCCGGCCTGGATCCCATAGCCTCGCTGCTCCTGGCCACCTGCGGGGAGGTTACAACTGCGGGATTCCTCACCTTTTTTCTTCTATGGGCCCTCTGTTTTGAGACTCCTCCTGCCTGCCTCACTCCCAGCCCCTTGGTGATGTGTGTCCTCTGGTTTGAGGCCACGTGTGCTGGGTCCCTCACCTTTCGATGATGTGGCCCCACTGGTGTGAGGACACTCTTGCCTGGTTCCTATCCCCTTGAAGATGTGGGCTCTCTGGTGAGAGTCTGATCCTGGCTGGGTTCCTCACCCTTCTGTGAGGTGGGCCCTCTGCTGTGAGGTCACTCCTGCCTGGCTGGCACAGCCCGCCTGGGCAACATCGGCCCTCTTGTGGCAGTTGGAGCATGCTGGGAGCCTCCTCCCCTCGGTGATGAGGGCCCTCTGGCGTCAGGCCCTAACTGCTGGGTACCCACATTTTCTGATACGTGCTAAGTGGTGCGAGGACACTCCTGCGAGGTTCCCATCCCCATGGGGATGTGGGCCTTCTGCTCTGAGGTCCCAATGGCTGGGTTGCTCACAGTTTCATGATGTGGGCCCTCTGCTGTGAGTTCACTGCAGCCTGGATCACATAGACTCGGTGCTCTGGGCCGCCTGCTGGGAGGTTCCCACTGCAGGATTCCTCACCTTTTTTATTCTATTGGCCCTGTGTTGTGAGGCTACTCATGCCTGCCTCAATCCGAGCCCCTCGGAGATGTGGGTCCTCTGGTTTAGGCCTCATGTGCTGGTTTCCTCACCTTTCTATGATGTGGTCACCCTGGTGTGAAGACAGTCCTGCCTGGTTCTGATCCCCTTGGTGATGTGGGCCCTCTGGTGAGAGTCTTATCCTGGCTGGGTTCCTCACCCTTCTGTGAGGTAGGCCCTCTGCTGTGAGGTCACTCCTGCCTGGCTGTCACACGTCACCTTGTCGACATGGGCCCTCAGTTGGGAGTTGGTGCCTGCTTGGAGTCTCCTCCCCTTGGTAATGAGGGCCCTCTGGCGTCAGACCCTAACTTCTGGGCTCCCACAATTCTCTGATGTGTGCCCTGAGGTGCGAGTACACTTATGCCATGTTCCCAACCACATAGGAATGTGGGCCTTCTGCTCTGAGGTCCCAAAGCCTGGGTTGCTCACAGTTTCATGATGAGGGCCCTCTGTTTTGAGTTCAGTCAGGTCTGGATCCCATAGCCTCGCTGCTCCTGGCCGCCTGCTGGGAGGTTCCAACTGCGGGATTCCTCACCTTTTTTCTTCTATGGGCCCTCTGTTTTGAGACTCCTCCTGCCTGCCTCACTCCCAGCCCCTTGGTGATGTGTGTCCTCTGGTTTGAGGCCACGTGTGCTGGGTCACTCACATTTCGTTGATGAGGTCCCACTGGTGTGAGGACACTCCAGCCTGGTTCCCATTCTCTTGGTGATGTGGGCCCTCTGGTGAGAGTCTGATCCTCCTTGGGTTCCTCACACTTTTGTGAGGTGGGCCCTCTGCTCTGAGGTCACTCTTGCCTGGCTGGCACACCCCGCATTGGCGACGGCGGCCCACTGGTAGCAGTTGGAGCCTGCTGGGAGCCTCCTCTCCTCGGTGATGAGAGCCCTCTGGTGTCAGGCCCTAACTGCTGGGCTCCCCACATTTTCTGATGTGTGCCCACTGGTGCGATGACACTCCTACTTGGTTCCCTTCCCCATGGGGATGTGGGCCTTGTGCTCTGAGGTCACAACGGCTGGTTTGCTCACAGTTTCATGATGAGGGCCCTCTGTTGTGAGTTCATCACTGCCTGGATCCCATAGCCTCGGTGCTCTGGGCCGCCTGCTGGGATGTTCCAACTGCTGGATTCCTCACCTTTTTTATACAATGGGCCATGTGTTGTGAGGTTAATCCTGCCTGCCTCGCTCCAAGACCCATGGTGATGTGGGTCCTCTGGTTTGAGGCCACATTTTCTTGTTACCTCAACTTTTGATGATATGGCCCCACGGGTGTGATGACACTCCTGCCTGGTTCACAGCCCCTTGCTGATGTGGGCACTCTGGTGAGAGTCTGATCCTGGCTGGGTTCCTTACCCTTCTGTGAGGTGGGCCCTCTGATGTGAGGTCACTCCTGCCTGGCTGGCTCACGTCGCCTTGATGATGTGGGCCCTCTGTTGGCCACTAAAGCATTCTGGGAGCCTCCTACCCTCTTTAATGAGGGCCCTGGAAAAAACGCAGATGCACATTTTGACCAAGTGCATCATTGTCCGGGATCTGCCTCTTCTCCTATGCTTTCAGAGCACTTCCCGTCTACGTCCTGAAATCATATTCCAGGAATACTGCCCCGCTTTCAAGTCCTCCTCGCAGCCTTACTTCAATATATTTTTGTATGATACCTGTCATTAATAACTCTGCAGGTTTGTTAAATACAGTGTCCCTGAGCTCCTTTCTTCAACACGCTTTCTTGTGAGCTGGCCGCAAAACCGCAGGATTGCTTCAGGCCGTAATCTGGTTTCGGCACGGCACGCTGAGCCTTTGGTAAATTCCTCTTTCTGGTGAGAAATGAGCATTCAATTTGCCCGTGGAGACACCTACAGCTAGTCTCTCATTGGTTCTCCCTATTCCTGTTCATCTTGTGCAGAAATTGCAAACTGTGCCAAACAGGAGGTTAAAGGCACTGACTCTCCAAGTGGGTAGAGGGTTAGTAAAGCATCTGGAATGGTGAACCCGAGTACCAGGGAACGAAACCTGAGAGCCATTTAAAATGGTTTCCCAGTCTCACAGTGGACAATACTCTGGGTTTCCCATGCATGTTTTAGCTGAAGGAAGAATTCCTTAAACCTGGAGATTATTGACCCATGGAATGGGTACCATGCAGTATGACTAAAAAGGGTCTGAATTTGCTCACCGAACCTCACCAATGCTATCAGTTCGAAGTGTCCAGCCTTATGCCTCACCCAGCTCTGGGTGTAGATGTGGTAAATTCAGGTTTCATCACAAGCCCTGAATCAATTATTTAAGAATTGCTGTCTCTTTCACTGTCATTGTGTTTTGTTTTTGTAATTTAGTTTGATAATGGGATTTATCGGATTTTCACTGCTGCGTTCTTGCAGCTGTACACACGCTTGACTCTCTTATGGAGACATATAAATCCATGGGTTTGAAGATTCTGATCAGTCAGGTGTATTCCTAGGCTTTGAATATGGGGTGTTTAGTCCATTTCGTTGAGCAAGGGGTAGGTCTTGAGTATTATATATTTGGCTTATGGAAAGGTATCTGTGCTAATTTCTATCTCTGGTTTTATGCAGCACCCCAACTCACATTTCCCCTTAAGCAAGCATAAGTTGGTTTTCTAAATTTGAGACCCTGTTCTGTTTTGTAATTCAGTTCATGTGTAGCCAAGTTTACATTCCTTGTATTAGTGATATCTTATGATGTTTCATTTTCTGTGTGACTTATTTCACTTAGAATCATCGTACCTGAATCCACTCATTATGCCGCGATGGGCCTGATGACATAGATTTCATTGCTGAGTGATATTCCATTGTACGTACGTACCACAATTTCTTTATCCATTTTTCGCTTTCTTGGATATTTAACTTGTACCGTAGACGAGGTTCTTGTAAACAGAGCCGTCCGAAACTTTGGGGTGGCTGTGTGTTTTTGATTTTAATTTCACTAAGCTATAGGACCATAAGTGGAAGTGCTGTAGGCTCCGTTGCTTGGTTTTTTAGGTGTTTGAGGAAACACCATACACTTCTCCAGAGTGGCTGTTGGCAAATTACATCCCGCCCATCAGCATAACAAGGCTCCCTCTTCTCCATGGTCTGTGCTGCCTTTCTGGATTTTACACTTTTTTCAGATGGCCCTTTTGACCGGGGCGCAGTGAGACTTCATTGTAGTGCAGATTTCCTTTACACGCTTGCTTGGTTGGCCAAAAAGGGCGTATGCGTTTTTTCCTGAATATATTCAGGAAAAAACGCATACGCCCTTTTTGGCCAAGTGCATCATTGTCGTCGTTCTGCCTCTTTTCCTATGCTTTAAATGCAATTCCAGTCTACCCCCTGAAATCGTTTTCCTGAAATTCTGCCCCACTTTCAAGTCCTCTTCGCAGCCTTCCTTCAATATATTTTTAGACCATAGCTGTCATTTATAACTCTGCAGGTTTGTGAATTACAGTGCCCCTGAGCTCCTTTCTTCATCTCGCTTTCTTGTGAGCTGGCCGCAAACCCGCAGGAATGCTTCAGGCCCTAATCTGGTTCTGGCACGGCATGCTGAGCCTTTGGTTAATTCCTCTTCCTGGTGGGAAATGAGCGTTAAATTTGCCCGTGCAGACACCTTCACACGAGTCGTCATGGTGCCCCTTTGCCCCGGTTATCTCTATGGAGGTTGGAGTTGGAGGGCCTCCTCACTCAAGGTCAGTGTGCCCACGGAGCCAACCCTGCAACTTCAGGGCATGTTTGGTGGTTAGGATCACCACGTGGGGTCCTTTTACCTTAGGAGGGAGGTGGCCTTTTGGGCTGCTGATTTCCAGGTTTTCGGATACTGCCAGTATCTTGGCCAGATGTGGCGGTGGGCCAATCCCCTTGGTGACCGTAGTTTATCCTACCTGGATCGCATTCTTGCATTGTTCCATTTCAAGTGGTCCCAGGTTTTGCACTAATACTCCAATGGCGATTCACCGTTCACCAGGAATGTAAAGGTCAAAGGGTTTAGCTAAATTAGGGAGTTCCTGTGCAAGGGTCTGAATTGACTGCTCTTTCCATTCTTGAAAGGCCACTTCTGCATTCTATTCAAAAGGATCATCACCTTTTCCTTTCAGTGTTTCATATAGAGGCCGAGCTAGTAGACTGTAGTTAGGGATCCAGAAGCAGCAAACCCTGGCCTCCCCAGGAACCCCTAAGCTGTCTTCTAGTTTTAGAAATGGGTAAGGCTGTAAATTGTTTCTTCCCTTTCCTGGGATGGGCTTCTCCGACCTTCTGTGAGAATGAAGCCCAGGCAGGTCACCGTAGTCTGTGATATTTGAGCTTTTTCTTGGACAACTTGTATCCTTTATTGGCTTCGTAGTTCAGAGGTCTCCTTAGTAGGGCTGGCGATCAGAATGTCGTCTGCATATTGAAGGAGTGTTTCCTTTTCCAGAGGTAGAACTTTTAGGTCTTTAGCTGAGCTTTCCCCAAAGATGGTGTGGGAATTTTTGAACCCTTGGGACAACACGGCCCGGAAGTATTGTTTTAGTTGTATGTTGAGTCCTGCCACTCACAAGCCAAAATTTCTTGTGACTCTGGGACTAATAGAATACAAAAGAAGGCATCATTGAAGACTAATACAGAATACCATGTCCTGGTGGTTGGTAGAATGACCAGCAGGGTGTAGGGTTTAGGAACTACTGGAGGTATATCCTCAGTGGCTTAACTGACTGTCCTGACATCCTTTACCAGGACTCCAGCAGCCCATGGGGCTCTCGAGGTCAGGCCAATCCCAGGATATGGAGCTCACCTGGGCAGGTACCCCAACCCAGCCCACGGGGCTCTCATGTTCAGGACCCTCCCAGGATATGGTGTTCCCTGGGCAGGTCCCCCTGCAGCCCATGGGGCTCTCGTGGTCAGGCCCCTCCCAGGATACAGAGCTACCCTTGCAGGTACCATGGCAGGGCTGGGAACACAGGAACCGTGCATATCGCCCTCATTGCAGAGCACTCCCAGCTCACCTGTCACTCAGATCTGACACAGAGCACCTCAGAGCAGGACTTGAACTAACAAACAGCAGCTCCGACAGGTCTGTGACCCTGGGCATCACTCTGTGTGGCCTCCCTCCACCTGGTCTTCCAGAGACTTCCACTGCACCCGGGGCACCAGGCCTTTGTCTCCACCCACCACCCACCCCTCCTCTCCCTGACTCCTGGGTTCCTCTCATTAGGAGAGGGTTTTCTTGAAGTTGTCTCCCACTCATGGGCCAGATAATATAATTAGAAAACAAGCCAGAGCTGCAGCCCCTTGTCTATCCTGACTCTCAGGAGCCCACACCTGTTCCTTGGACCTGGCCGATTCAGCAAGTTCCAGTTTCTGCAACTGTGAGCCCCTGAGGGGTGATTATTGGCTGGCCTGGGAAGCCTGACCGTGCCGGCCAGCCCTCCCCAGGTGTGCCTGGGTTCAGATCAATATAAACACCGCTCCAGGCAGCAAGAGCCCCTGCAGCTGTGCCTGACGCCATTTTCTCTGCCCTGTCAGCAGTCTTGGGGCTGGACTGGTGGGAGGGAGTGAGAGGCCACGGCTTTGTGGGTGGCCCAGTGTGAGTGGGGCTCTGCTGGACTTTCTGCAGCAGTTGCCAAGATGCCACCTGCTAAAGAAGAGGATGTGTCACCCATACCTGCCGCTGGAATTTCTCCCTGGGCAGAGGTGAGTGAGGAAGAAAGCAGTGGGGGCCGGGACAGCAGGGGTATCTCAGGCAGGGAAATGGAAAGCTTCCAGAAGAGCACCCAGGGCCAGGACCACCCTGGCTGGCCTGCAGGCACCAAGTCGGCTGGCATGCTGTCGCTCATGTGGCTCCATGGCCCTTCCTCTAGGCTTTCAAGTCCTTGTACATATTCAGGTGTTTTACCTGGGAAGGGTGGGAACATTTCAGCAGCAGCTGGCCTGGGGCTCAGCCCACGTTTACTCACAGATGCCTCGGCACGGTCCCCCAGCTTTGCAATGAGGACGCTTGTTGCGTGGGGCCTGCTGGCTGAATGGGAGATGATTCCCCACCACTGACCAACTTCAGAATTGCTTACAACTGGAGCAAGTGCCCTGATACGGTTTTCCTCTGTGTAACTGGTGGGTTCTGTTTTTTTTTCTTTTTTTCGTTTTTGGTTCAAGGTAGATTTTATTCCTCTTTTTTGTATTTACAGATATAAGCATGGAAATAATTTATTCATATAAATACATGTATGTGAAGGGAAGAATATTTTCTCTGTTTTACTTTTTGTAATTTGAATTTTATTTTATTTTTTTATACAGCAGGTTCTTTTTGGTTATCTCTTTTATACATATAAATGTATATATGCCAATCCCAATCTCTCAACTCCTCTCACCACCACCCCCCAACAGCTTTCCCCCCTTGGTGTCCATACGTTTGTTGTCTACATCTGTTGCTCTATTTCTGCCTTGCAAAACGGTTCATCTGTAAAATTTGTCTAGGTTCCACATATAGGCATTAATAGACAAGATTTGTTTTTCTATTTCTGACTTACTTCACTCTGTATGACAGTCTCTAGATCCATCAACGTCTCTACAAATGACCCAATTTCATTCCTTTTTATGGCTTAGTAATATTTCATTTTATATATGTACCACTTCTTTATGCATTCGTCTGTCTGTGGGCATTTAGGTTGCTTCCATTACCTGGATATTGTAAATAGTGATGCAATGAACATTGCGGTGAATGTCTCTTTTTGATTTATGGTTTTGTCTGGGTATATGCCCAGTAGTGGGATTGCTGTATCATATGGTAATTCTATTCTTAGTTTTATAAGAAACTCCATAATGTTCTCCACAGTGACTGTATCAATTTACATTCCCAACAATAGTGCAAGAGGGTTCCTTATCTCCACACCCTTTCCAGCATTTGTTGTTTGTAGATTTTCTGATGATGCCCATTCTAACATGTGTGAGGTGATACACCATGGATGAGTCTATTTCGTTGAGCAAAGAGTAGGTCTTGTCTAGTACATATTTGGCTTATGGAACGGTATGTGTGCTAATTTCAATCTCTGGTTTTATACAGCACCCCAACTCAACATTCCCCTTAAGCAAGCATAAGTGTTTATCTAAATGTGAGACTCTGTTCGGTTTTGTATTTCAGTTTATGTGTAGCCAAGTTTACACTCCCTCTATTAGTGATATCTTATGATACTTATCTTTCTCTGTGTGACGTATTTCTCTTAGAATCATCATATTTAAATCCACTCAATTTGCTGCTACAGGCCTGATGACATTGATTTCATTGCTGAGTGATATTCCGTTGTACGTAAGTAGCACAACTCCTTTATCCATTTTTTTCTTTCTGGGATATTTAATTTGTACTGGACTCGAGTTTCTTGTAAACACAGCAGCCCTAAATTTTGTGCTGGCTGTGTCTTGTTGATTTTAATTTTCCTAAGCTATAGGGCTAAAAGTGGAAGTACCCTAGGCTCTGTAGCTTTGTTTTTCAGATGTTTCAGGATACACCATAAACATCTCCAGAGTGTCTGTTGGCAATTTACATCCCGCCCATCAGCATAACAAGGCTCCCTGTTCTCCATGGCCTGTCCTGTGTTTCTGGTTTTTACATTTTTTTCAGATGGCCCTTTTGACGAATGGGAAATGAGACTTCATTGTAGTGCGGATTTCCATTGCTGGAGTGCTTGGTTGGCCAAAAAGGGCATATGCGTTTTTTCCTGAATATATTCAGGAAAAAATGTTTACGCACTTTTGTCCAAGTGCATCAGTGTCAAAGATCTGCCGCTCTTCACATGCTTTAAATGCAATTCCAATCTACCTCCTGAAATATGATTCCTGCAATTCTGCCTCGTTTTCAAGTCCTCTTTGCAGACTTACTTCAATATATTTTTGCCAATAGCTGTCATTTATATCTCTGCAGGTTTGTGAATTACAGTGCCCGTGATTTCCTTTCTTAACTCGTTTCCTTGAAAGCTGGCCACAGAACCGCAGGTTTGCTTTAGGCCATAATCAGGGTCCGACACGGCACTCTGAGCCTTTGGTTAATTCCTCTTCCTGGTGGGAAATTAGAGTTAAATGTGCCCCTCCGGACACCTGCCTCACTCCCAGCCCCTTGGTTATGTGTGTCCTGTAGTTTGAGGCCACATGTGCTGGGTTCCTCACCTTTGGCTGATGTGGCCCCACTGGTGTGAGGACACTCCTGCCTGGTTCCCATCCCCTTGGTGATGTGGACCCTCCGGTGAGAGTCTGATCCTGGCTGGGTTCCTCACACTTCTGAGAGGTGGGCCCTCTTCTCTGAGGTCACTCCTGCCTGGCTGGCCCACCCCGCCTTGACGACGTCGGCTCTCTCGTGGGAGTTGGTGCCTGCTGCGAGTCTCCTCCCCTTGGTAATGAGGGCCCTCTGGCGTCAGGCCCTAACTCCTGGCCTCCCAAAATTTTCTGATGTGCGCCCTGTGGTGCGAGTACACTCCTGCCAGGTTCCCAACACCATGGGAATGTGGGCCTTCTGCTCTGAGGTCCCAACGGTGGGTTGCTCAGTTTCATGATGAGGGCCCCCTGGTGTGAGTTCACTCCGGCCTGGATCCCATAGCCTCGCTGCTCCTGGCCACCTGCGGGGAGGTTACAACTGCGGGATTCCTCACCTTTTTTCTTCTATGGGCCCTCTGTTTTGAGACTCCTCCTGCCTGCCTCACTCCCAGCCCCTTGGTGATGTGTGTCCTCTGGTTTGAGGCCACGTGTGCTGGGTCCCTCACCTTTCGATGATGTGGCCCCACTGGTGTGAGGACACTCTTGCCTGGTTCCTATCCCCTTGAAGATGTGGGCTCTCTGGTGAGAGTCTGATCCTGGCTGGGTTCCTCACCCTTCTGTGAGGTGGGCCCTCTGCTGTGAGGTCACTCCTGCCTGGCTGGCACAGCCCGCCTGGGCAACATCGGCCCTCTTGTGGCAGTTGGAGCATGCTGGGAGCCTCCTCCCCTCGGTGATGAGGGCCCTCTGGCGTCAGGCCCTAACTGCTGGGTACCCACATTTTCTGATACGTGCTAAGTGGTGCGAGGACACTCCTGCGAGGTTCCCATCCCCATGGGGATGTGGGCCTTCTGCTCTGAGGTCCCAATGGCTGGGTTGCTCACAGTTTCATGATGTGGGCCCTCTGCTGTGAGTTCACTGCAGCCTGGATCACATAGACTCGGTGCTCTGGGCCGCCTGCTGGGAGGTTCCCACTGCAGGATTCCTCACCTTTTTTATTCTATTGGCCCTGTGTTGTGAGGCTACTCATGCCTGCCTCAATCCGAGCCCCTCGGAGATGTGGGTCCTCTGGTTTAGGCCTCATGTGCTGGTTTCCTCACCTTTCTATGATGTGGTCACCCTGGTGTGAAGACAGTCCTGCCTGGTTCTGATCCCCTTGGTGATGTGGGCCCTCTGGTGAGAGTCTTATCCTGGCTGGGTTCCTCACCCTTCTGTGAGGTAGGCCCTCTGCTGTGAGGTCACTCCTGCCTGGCTGTCACACGTCACCTTGTCGACATGGGCCCTCAGTTGGGAGTTGGTGCCTGCTTGGAGTCTCCTCCCCTTGGTAATGAGGGCCCTCTGGCGTCAGACCCTAACTTCTGGGCTCCCACAATTCTCTGATGTGTGCCCTGAGGTGCGAGTACACTTATGCCATGTTCCCAACCACATAGGAATGTGGGCCTTCTGCTCTGAGGTCCCAAAGCCTGGGTTGCTCACAGTTTCATGATGAGGGCCCTCTGTTTTGAGTTCAGTCAGGTCTGGATCCCATAGCCTCGCTGCTCCTGGCCGCCTGCTGGGAGGTTCCAACTGCGGGATTCCTCACCTTTTTTCTTCTATGGGCCCTCTGTTTTGAGACTCCTCCTGCCTGCCTCACTCCCAGCCCCTTGGTGATGTGTGTCCTCTGGTTTGAGGCCACGTGTGCTGGGTCACTCACATTTCGTTGATGAGGTCCCACTGGTGTGAGGACACTCCAGCCTGGTTCCCATTCTCTTGGTGATGTGGGCCCTCTGGTGAGAGTCTGATCCTCCTTGGGTTCCTCACACTTTTGTGAGGTGGGCCCTCTGCTCTGAGGTCACTCTTGCCTGGCTGGCACACCCCGCATTGGCGACGGCGGCCCACTGGTAGCAGTTGGAGCCTGCTGGGAGCCTCCTCTCCTCGGTGATGAGAGCCCTCTGGTGTCAGGCCCTAACTGCTGGGCTCCCCACATTTTCTGATGTGTGCCCACTGGTGCGATGACACTCCTACTTGGTTCCCTTCCCCATGGGGATGTGGGCCTTGTGCTCTGAGGTCACAACGGCTGGTTTGCTCACAGTTTCATGATGAGGGCCCTCTGTTGTGAGTTCATCACTGCCTGGATCCCATAGCCTCGGTGCTCTGGGCCGCCTGCTGGGATGTTCCAACTGCTGGATTCCTCACCTTTTTTATACAATGGGCCATGTGTTGTGAGGTTAATCCTGCCTGCCTCGCTCCAAGACCCATGGTGATGTGGGTCCTCTGGTTTGAGGCCACATTTTCTTGTTACCTCAACTTTTGATGATATGGCCCCACGGGTGTGATGACACTCCTGCCTGGTTCACAGCCCCTTGCTGATGTGGGCACTCTGGTGAGAGTCTGATCCTGGCTGGGTTCCTTACCCTTCTGTGAGGTGGGCCCTCTGATGTGAGGTCACTCCTGCCTGGCTGGCTCACGTCGCCTTGATGATGTGGGCCCTCTGTTGGCCACTAAAGCATTCTGGGAGCCTCCTACCCTCTTTAATGAGGGCCCTGGAAAAAACGCAGATGCACATTTTGACCAAGTGCATCATTGTCCAGGATCTGCCTCTTCTCCTATGCTTTCAGAGCACTTCCCGTCTACGTCCTGAAATCATATTCCAGGAATACTGCCCCGCTTTCAAGTCCTCCTCGCAGCCTTACTTCAATATATTTTTGTATGATACCTGTCATTAATAACTCTGCAGGTTTGTTAAATACAGTGTCCCTGAGCTCCTTTCTTCAACACGCTTTCTTGTGAGCTGGCCGCAAAACCGCAGGATTGCTTCAGGCCGTAATCTGGTTTCGGCACGGCACGCTGAGCCTTTGGTAAATTCCTCTTTCTGGTGAGAAATGAGCATTCAATTTGCCCGTGGAGACACCTACAGCTAGTCTCTCATTGGTTCTCCCTATTCCTGTTCATCTTGTGCAGAAATTGCAAACTGTGCCAAACAGGAGGTTAAAGGCACTGACTCTCCAAGTGGGTAGAGGTTTAGTAAAGCATCTGGAATGGTGAACCCGAGTACCAGGGAACGAAACCTGAGAGCCATTTAAAATGGTTTCCCAGTCTCACAGTGGACAATACTCTGGGTTTCCCATGCATGTTTTAGCTGAAGGAAGAATTCCTTAAACCTGGAGATTATTGACCCATGGAATGGGTACCATGCAGTATGACTAAAAAGGGTCTGAATTTGCTCACCGAACCTCACCAATGCTATCAGTTCGAAGTGTCCAGCCTTATGCCTCACCCAGCTCTGGGTGTAGATGTGGTAAATTCAGGTTTCATCACAAGCCCTGAATCAATTATTTAAGAATTGCTGTCTCTTTCACTGTCATTGTGTTTTGTTTTTGTAATTTAGTTTGATAATGGGATTTATCGGATTTTCACTGCTGCGTTCTTGCAGCTGTACACACGCTTGACTCTCTTATGGAGACATATAAATCCATGGGTTTGAAGATTCTGATCAGTCAGGTGTATTCCTAGGCTTTGAATATGGGGTGTTTAGTCCATTTCGTTGAGCAAGGGGTAGGTCTTGAGTATTATATATTTGGCTTATGGAAAGGTATCTGTGCTAATTTCTATCTCTGGTTTTATGCAGCACCCCAACTCACATTTCCCCTTAAGCAAGCATAAGTTGGTTTTCTAAATTTGAGACCCTGTTCTGTTTTGTAATTCAGTTCATGTGTAGCCAAGTTTACATTCCTTGTATTAGTGATATCTTATGATGTTTCATTTTCTGTGTGACTTATTTCACTTAGAATCATCGTACCTGAATCCACTCATTATGCCGCGATGGGCCTGATGACATAGATTTCATTGGTGAGTGATATTCCATTGTACGTACGTACCACAATTTCTTTATCCATTTTTCGCTTTCTTGGATATTTAACTTGTACCGTAGACGAGGTTCTTGTAAACAGAGCCGTCCGAAACTTTGGGGTGGCTGTGTGTTTTTGATTTTAATTTCACTAAGCTATAGGACCATAAGTGGAAGTGCTGTAGGCTCCGTTGCTTGGTTTTTTAGGTGTTTGAGGAAACACCATACACTTCTACAGAGTGGCTGTTGGCAAATTACATCCCGCCCATCAGCATAACAAGGCTCCCTCTTCTCCATGGTCTGTGCTGCCTTTCTGGATTTTACACTTTTTTCAGATGGCCCTTTTGACCGGGGCGCAGTGAGACTTCATTGTAGTGCAGATTTCCTTTACACGCTTGCTTGGTTGGCCAAAAAGGGCGTATGCGTTTTTTCCTGAATATATTCAGGAAAAAACGCATACGCCCTTTTTGGCCAAGTGCATCATTGTCGTCGTTCTGCCTCTTTTCCTATGCTTTAAATGCAATTCCAGTCTACCCCCTGAAATCGTTTTCCTGAAATTCTGCCCCGCTTTCAAGTCCTCTTCGCAGCCTTCCTTCAATATATTTTTAGACCATAGCTGTCATTTATAACTCTGCAGGTTTGTGAATTACAGTGCCCCTGAGCTCCTTTCTTCATCTCGCTTTCTTGTGAGCTGGCCGCAAACCCGCAGGAATGCTTCAGGCCCTAATCTGGTTCTGGCACGGCATGCTGAGCCTTTGGTTAATTCCTCTTCCTGGTGGGAAATGAGCGTTAAATTTGCCCGTGCAGACACCTTCACACGAGTCGTCATGGTGCCCCTTTGCCCCGGTTATCTCTATGGAGGTTGGAGTTGGAGGGCCTCCTCACTCAAGGTCAGTGTGCCCACGGAGCCAACCCTGCAACTTCAGGGCATGTTTGGTGGTTAGGATCACCACGTGGGGTCCTTTTACCTTAGGAGGGAGGTGGCCTTTTGGGCTGCTGATTTCCAGGTTTTCGGATACTGCCAGTATCTTGGCCAGATGTGGCGGTGGGCCAATCCCCTTGGTGACCGTAGTTTATCCTACCTGGATCGCATTCTTGCATTGTTCCATTTCAAGTGGTCCCAGGTTTTGCACTAATACTCCAATGGCGATTCACCGTTCACCAGGAATGTAAAGGTCAAAGGGTTTAGCTAAATTAGGGAGTTCCTGTGCAAGGGTCTGAATTGACTGCTCTTTCCATTCTTGAAAGGCCACTTCTGCATTCTATTCAAAAGGATCATCACCTTTTCCTTTCAGTGTTTCATATAGAGGCCGAGCTAGTAGACTGTAGTTAGGGATCCAGAAGCAGCAAACCCTGGCCTCCCCAGGAACCCCTAAGCTGTCTTCTAGTTTTAGAAATGGGTAAGGCTGTAAATTGTTTCTTCCCTTTCCTGGGATGGGCTTCTCCGACCTTCTGTGAGAATGAAGCCCAGGCAGGTCACCGTAGTCTGTGATATTTGAGTTTTTTCTTGGACAACTTGTATCCTTTATTGGCTTGGTAGTTCAGAGGTCTCCTTAGTAGGGCTGGCGATCAGAATGTCGTCTGCATATTGAAGGAGTGTTTCCTTTTCCAGAGGTAGAACTTTTAGGTCTTTAGCTGAGCTTTCCCCAAAGATGGTGTGGGAATTTTTGAACCCTTGGGGCAACACGGCCCGGAAGTATTGTTTTAGTTGTATGTTGAGTCCTGCCACTCACAAGCCAAAATTTCTTGTGACTCTGGGACTAATAGAATACAAAGGAAGGCATCATTGAAGACTAATACAGAATACCATGTCCTGGTGCTTGGTAGAATGACCAGCAGGGTGTAGGATTTAGGAACTACTGGAGGTATATCCTCGGTGGCTTCACTGACTGTCCTGACATCCTTTACCAGGACTCCAGCAGCCCATGGGGCTCTCGAGGTCAGGCCAATCCCAGGATATGGAGCTCACCTGGGCAGGTACCCCACCCCAGCCCACGGGGCTCTCGTGTTCAGGACCCTCCCAGGATATGGGGTTCCCTGGGCAGGTCCCCCTGCAGCCCATGGGGCTCTCGTGGTCAGGCCCCTCCCAGGATACAGAGCTACCCTTGCAGGTACCATGGCAGGGCTGGGAACACAGGAACCGTGCATATCACCCTCATTGCAGAGCACTCCCAGCTCACCTGTCACTCAGATCTGACACAGAGCATCTCAGAGCAGGACTTGAACTAACAAACAGCAGCTCCGACAGGTCTGTGACCCTGGGCATCACTCTGTGTGGCCTCCCTCCATCTGGTTTTCCAGAGACTTCCACTGCACCCGGGCACCAGGCCTCTGTCTCCACCCACCAGCCACCCCTCCTCTCCCTGACTCCTGGGTTCCTCTCATTAGGAGAGGGTTTTCTTGAAGTTGTCTCCCACTCATGGGCCAGATAATATAATTAGAAAACAAGCCAGAGCTGCAGCCCCTTGTCTATCCTGACTCTCAGGAGCCCACACCTGTTCCTTGGACCTGGCCGATTCAGCAAGTTCCAGTTTCTGCAACTGTGAGCCCCTGAGGGGTGATTATTGGCTGGCCTGGGAAGCCTGACCGTGCCGGCCAGCCCTCCCCAGGTGTGCCTGGGTTCAGATCAATATAAACACCGCTCCAGGCAGCAAGAGCCCCTGCAGCTGTGCCTGACGCCATTTTCTCTGCCCTGTCAGCAGTCTTGGGGCTGGACTGGTGGGAGGGAGTGAGAGGCCACGGCTTTGTGGGTGGCCCAGTGTGAGTGGGGCTCTGCTGGACTTTCTGCAGCAGTTGCCAAGATGCCACCTGCTAAAGAAGAGGATGTGTCACTCATACCTGCCGCTGGAATTTCTCCCTGGGCAGAGGTGAGTGAGGAAGAAAGCAGTGGGGGCCGGGACAGCAGGGGTATCTCAGGCAGGGAAATGGAAAGCTTCCAGAAGAGCACCCAGGACCAGGACCATCCTGGCTGGCCTGCAGGCACCAAGTCGGCTGGCATGCTGTCGCTCATGTGGCTCCATGGCCCTTCCTCTAGGCTTTCAAGTCCTTGTACATATTCAGGTGTTTTACCTGGGAAGGGTGGGAACATTTCAGCAGCAGCTGGCCTGGGGCTCAGCCCACGTTTACTCACAGATGCCTCGGCACGGTCCCCCAGCTTTGCAATGAGGACGCTTGTTGCGTGGGGCCTGCTGGCTGAATGGGAGATGATTCCCCACCACCGACCAACTTAAGAATTGTTTACAACTGGAGCAAGTGCCCTGATACGGTTTTCCTCTGTGTAGCTGGTGGGTTCTGTTTTTTTTTCTTTTTTGGTTCAAGGTAGATTTTATTCCTCTTTTTTGTATTTACAGATATAAGCATGGAAATAATTTATTCATATAAATACATGTATGTGAAGGGAAGAATATTTTTTCTGTTTTACTTTTTGTAATTTGAATTTTATTTTATTTTTTTATACAGCAGGTTCTTTTTGGTTATCTATTTTATACATATAAATGTATATATGCCAATCCCAATCTCTCAACTCCTCCCACCACCACCCCCCAACAGCTTTCCCCCCTTGGTGTCCATACGCTTGTTGTCTACATCTGTTGCTCTATTTCTGCCTTGCAAAACGGTTCATCTGTACAATTTGTCTAGGTTCCACATATAGCCATTAATAGACAAGATTTCTTTTTCTCTTTCTGACTTACTTCACTCTGTATGACAGTCTCTAGATCCATCAACGTCTCTACAAATGACCCAATTTCATTCCTTTTTATGGCTTAGTAATATTCCATTTTATATATGTACCACGTCTTTATGCATTCGTCTGTCTGTGGGCATTTAGGTTGCTTCCATTACCTGGATATTGTAAATAGTGATGCAATGAACATTGCGGTGAATGTCTCTTTTTGATTTATGGTTTTGTCTGGGTATATGCCCAGTAGTGGGACTGCTGTATCATATGGTAATTCTATTCTTAGTTTTATAAGAAACTCCATAACTTTCTCCACAGTGACTGTATCAATTTCATTCCCAACAATAGCGGAAGAGGGTTCCTTATCTCCACACCCTTTCCAGCATTTGTTGTTTGTAGATTTTCTGATGATGCCCATTCTAACAGGTGTGAGGTGATACACCATGGATGAGTCTATTTCGTTGAGCAAAGAGTAGGTCTTGTCTATTACATATTTGGCTTATGGAACGGTATGTGTGCTAATTTCAATCTCTGGTTTTATACAGCACCGCAACTCAACTTTCCCCTTAAGCAAGCATAAGTTTTTATCTAAATGTGAGACTCTGTTCGGTTTTGGAATTCAGTTTATGTGTAGCCAAGTTTACACTCTCTCTATTAGTGATATCTTATGATAATTACCTTTCTCTGTGTGACCTATTTCTCTTAGAATCATCATACTTAAATCCACTGAATTTGCTGCTACAGGCCTGATGACATTGATTTCATTGCTGAGTGATATTCCATTGTACGTAAGTAGCACAACTCCTTTATCCATATTTTTCTTTCTGGGATATTTAATTTGTACTGGACTCAAGGTTCTTGTAAACACAGCAGCCCTAAATTTGGTGTTGGCTGTGTCTTGTTGATTTTAATTTTCCTAAGCTATAGGGCCAAAAGTGGAAGTGCCCTAGGGTCTGTAGCTTTGTTTTTCAGATGTTTCAGGATACACCATAAACATCTCCAGAGTGTCTGTTGGCAATTTACATCCCGCCCATCAGCATAACAAGGCTCCCTGTTCTCCATGGCCTGTCCTGTGTTTCTGGTTTTTACACATTTTTCAGATGGCCCTTTTGACGAATGGGAAATGAGACTTCATTGTAGTGCGGATTTCCATTGCTCGAGTGCTTGGTTGGCCAAAAAGGGCATATGTGTTTTTTCCTGAATATATTCAGGAAAAAATGTTTACGCACTTTTGTCCAAGTGCATCACTGTCAAAGATCTGCCGCTTTTCACATGCTTTAAACGCAATTCCAATCTACCTCCTGAAATATGATTCCTGCAATTCTGCCTCGTTTTGAAGTCCTCTTTGCAGACTTACTTCAGTATATTTTTGCCAATAGCTGTCATTTATAACTGCAGGTTTGTGAATTACAGTGCCCGTGATTTCCTTTCTTAACTCGTTTCCTTGAAAGCTGGCCACAGAACCGCAGGTTTGCTTTAGGCCATAATCAGGGTCTGGCACGGCACTCTGAGCCTTTGGTTAATTCCTCTTCCTGGTGGGAAATTAGAGTTAAATGTGCCCCTCCGGACACCTGCCTCACTCCCAGCCCCTTGGTGATGTGTGTCCTGTGGTTTGAGGCCACATGTGCTGGGTTCCTCACCTTTGGCTGATGTGGCCCCACTGGTGTGAGGACACTCCTGCCTGGTTCCCATCCCCTTGGTGATGTGGGCCATCCGGTGAGAGTCTGATCCTGGTTGGGTTCCTCACACTTCTGTGAGGTGGGCCCTCTTCTCTGACGTCACTCCTGCCTGGCTGGCACACCCCGCCTTGGCGAAGTCGGCCCTCTGGTGGGATTTGGTGCCTGCTGGGGGTCTCCTGCCCTCGGTAATGAGGGCCCTCTGGCGTCAGGCCCTAATTCCTGGGCTCCCAATATTTTCTGATATGCGCCCTGTGGTTCGAGTACACTCGTGCCAGGTTCCCAACCCCATGGGAATGTGGGCCTTCTGCTCTGAGGTCCCAACCGTGGGTTGCTCAGTTTCATGATGAGGGCCCTCTGCTGTGAGTTCTCTCCGGCCTGGATCCCATAGCCTCGCTGATCCTGGCCACCTGCTGGGAGGTTCCAACTGCGGGATTCCTCACCTTTTTTTCTTCTATGGACCCTCTCTTTTGAGACTCCTCCTGCCTGCCTCACTCCCAGTCCCTTGGTGATGTGTGTCCTCTGGTGTGAGGCCACGTGTGCTGGGTCCCTCGCCTTTGGATGATGTGGCCACACTGGTGTGAGGACACTCCTGCCTGCTTCCTATCCCCTTGATGATGTGGGCCCTCTGGTGAGAGTCTGATCCTGGCTGGGTTCCTCACCCTTCTGTGAGGTGGGCCCTCTGCTGTGAGGTCACTCCTGCCTGGCTGGCACACCCCACCTGGGCAACATCGGCCCTCTTGTGGCACTTGGAGCCTGCTGGGAGCCTCCTCCCCTCGGTGATGGGGGCCCTCTAGCGTCAGGCCCTAACTGCTGGGTACCCACATTTTCTGATACGTGCTTAGTGGTGCGAGGACACTCCTGCGAGGTTCCCATCCCCATGGGCATGTGGGCCTTCTGCTCTAAGGTCCCAACACCTGTGTTGTTCACCGTTTCATGATGTTGGCTCTCTGGTGTTAGTTCACTCAGGCCTAGATCCCATAGACTCTGTGCTCTGAGCCGACTGCTGGGAGGTTCCTACTGCTGGATTCCTTACCTTTTTTATTCTTTGGGTCCTGTGTTTTTATGCTCCTACTTCCTGACTCACTCCCAGCCCCTTTGTGATGTAGGTCCTCTGGTTTAAGGCCACATGTACCGGTTTCCTCACCTTTATTGATGTGGCCCCACTGGTGTGAGGACACTCCTGCCTGGTTCCCATCCCCTTGGTGATTGGGGCCCTCTTGTGAGAGTCTGATCCTGTCTGGATTCCTCACACTTCTGGGAGGTGGGCCCTCTGCTGTGAGGTCACTCCTGCCTGGCTGGCACACGTCACGTTGGCGATGTGGGCCCTCAGTTGGGAGTTGGTGCCTGCTGGGAGTCTCCTCCCCTCGGTAATGAGGGCCCTCTGGCGTCAGGCCCTAACTCCTGGGCTCCCAAAATTTTCTGATGTGCGCCCTGTCGTGTGAGTACACTCCAGCCAGGGTCCCTTCCCTAGGTGATGTGGGCTTTCTGCTCTGTGGTCCCAACGGCTGGGTTGCTCACAGTGTCAGAATGTGGGCCCTCTGTTTTGAGTTCAGTGAGGCCTGGATCCCATAGCCTCGCTGCTCCTGGCTGCCTGCTGGGAGGTTCCAACTGCGGGATTCCTCACCTTTTTTACGCAATGGGCCCTCTGTTTTGAGGCTCCTCCTGCCTGCCTCACTCCCAGCCCCTTGGTGATGTGTGTCCTGTAGTTTGAGGCCACGTGTGCTGGGTCTGTCACATTTCGGTGATGTGGCCCCACTGGTGTGAGGACACTCCTGCCTGGTTTCCATTCCCTTGGTGATGTGGGCCCTCTGGTGAGAGTCTGATCCTCTTTGGGTTCCTCACACTTTTGTGTGGTTGGCCCTCTGCTCTGAGGTCACTCCTGCCTGGCTGGCACACCCCGCATTGGCGACGTCGGCCCTCTGGTAGCAGTTGGAGCTTGCTGGGAGCCTCCTCTCCTCAGTGATGAGGGCCCTCTGGCGTCCGGCCCTAACTGCTGGGCTCCCCACCTTTTCTGTTGTGTGCCCACTGGTGCGATGACACTCCTGCTTGGTTCCCTTCCCCATGGGGATGTGGGCCTTGTGCTCTGAGGTTACAACGGCTGGGTTGCTTACAGTATCACGATGAGGGCCCTCTGTTGTGAGTTCATCACTGCCTGGATCCCATAGCCTCGGTGCTCTGGGCCGCCTGCTGGGATGTTCCAACTGCTGGATTCCTCACCTTTTTATACAATGGGCCATGTGTTTTGAGGTTAATCCTGCCTGCCTCGCTCTGAGACCCATGGTGATGTGGGTCTTCTGGTTTGAGGCCACATGTGCTGGGTACCTCAACTTTCGATGATGTGGCCCCACGGGTGTGAGGACACTCGTGCCTGATTCCCAGCCCCTTGCTTATGTGGGCACTCTGGTGAGAGTCTGATCATGACTGGGTTCCTTACCCTTCTGTGAGGTGGGCGCTCTGATGTGAGGTCACTCCTGCCTGGATGGCTCACGTCGCCTTGGCGACATAGGCCCTCTGTTGGCCACTGAAGCATGCTGGGAGCCTCCTACCCTCTTTAATGAGGGCCCTGGAAGAAACGCATATGCCCTTTTTGACCAAGTGCATCATTGTCGAAGTTCTGCCTCTTCTCCTATACTTTCAGAGGACTTCCCATCTACCTCCTGAAATCGTATTCCTGGAATTCTGCCCCGCGTTCAAGTCCTCTTTGCAGCCTTACTTCAATATATTTTTGGACGATAGCTGTCATTTATAACTCTGCAGGTTTGTGAATTACAGTGCCCCTGAGCTCCATTCTTCAACTCGCTTTCTTGTGAGCTGGCCGCAAAACCGCAGGATTGCTTCAGGCCCTAATCTGGTTCCGGCACGGCATGTTGAGCCTTTGGCTAATTCCTCTTCCTGATGGGAAATGAGCGTTAAATTTGCTCGTGCAGACACCTACAGCTAATCTCTCATTGGTTCTCCCTATTCCTGTTCATCTTGCTCAGAAATTCCAAACTGTGCCAAACAGGAGGTTAAAGGCACTGACTCTCCAATTGGGGAAAGAGTTAGTAAAGCGTCTGGAATGGTATAACCGAGTATGAGGGGAAGAAAACTGAGATGCATTTAAAAAGGTTTCCCGGTCACACGGTGGACCATATTCTGGGTTTCCCATGCGTGTTTTACCTGAAGGAAGAATCCCTTAAACCTGGAGAGGTGGGACCCATGCAATGGGTGCCATGCAGTATGACTTCAAATGGCCTGCATTTTCTCACCGAACCTCACCAATGCTATCAGCCCAAAGTGTCGAACCTTATGTCTCACTCAGCTCTAGGTGTAGATGTGGTAAATCCAGGTTGCATCACAAGCCCTGAATGAATTATTTAAAAATTGCTCTCTATTTCACTGTCATTGTGTTTGTTTTTGTAGTTTATTTTGATAATGGGATTTATCGGATTTTCTCTGCTGCCTTCATGCAGCTGTACACACACTTGATTCTCTTACGGAGACATATAAATCCATGGGTTTGAAGATTCTTACTAGTCATGTGTAATCCTAGGATTTGAATATGGTGTGTTTAGTCCATTTCGTTGAGCAACGTGTAAGTCTTGACTCTTACATATTTGGCTTATGGAAAGGTATGTGTGCTAATTTCTATCTCTGGTTTTATGCAGCACCCCACCTAACCTTTCCCCATAAGCAAGCATAAGTTGGTGTTCTAAATTTGAGACCCTGTTCTGTTTTGTAATTCAGTTCATGTGTAGCCAAGTTTACATTCCGTGTATGAGTGATATCTTATGATGTTTCATTTTCTGTGTGACTTATTTCACTTAGAATCATCGTACCTGGATCCACTCAATATGCCGCGACGGGCCTGATGACATAGATTTCATTGGTGAGTGATATTCCATTGTACGTGCGTACCACAACTTCTTTAACCATTTTTCACATTCTGGGATATTTAACTTGTACCGTAGACGACGTTCTTGTAAACAGAGCTGTCCCAAATTTTGGGGTGGCTGTGTGTTTTTGATTTTAATTTCCCTAAGCTATAGGACCATAAGTGGAAGTGACATAGGCTCTGTTGCTTTGTTTCCTACGTGTTTCAGGAAACCCCATACACTTCTCCAGAGTGGCTGTTTGCAATTTACATCCCCCCCATCAGCATAACAAGTCTCCCTGTTCTCCATGACCTGTCCTGCCTTTCTGGATTTTACACTTTTTCAGATGCCCCTTTTGACCGGGGGGCAGTGAGACTTCATTGTAGTGCAGATTTCATTTACCTGCTTGCTTGCTTGGCCAAAAATGGCGTATGCGTTTTTTCCTGAATATATTCAGGAAAAAACGCATACGCACTTTTTGGCCAGTGCATCATTGTCGACATTCTGCCTCTATTCCTATGCTTTAAGTGCAATTCCAGTCTACCCCCTGAAATCGTTTTCCTGAAATTCTGCCCCGCTTTCAAGTCCTCTTCGAAGACTTACTTCAATACATTTTTGGACGATAGCTGTCATTCATAACTCTGCAGGTTTGTGAATTACAGTGCCCCTGAGCTCGTTTCCTCAACTCGCTTTCTTGTGAGCTGGCCGCAAAACCGCAGGATTGCTGCAGGCCCTAATCTGTTTCCGACAGGGCACACTGAGCCTTTGGTGAATTCCTCTTCCTGGTGGGAAATGAGCGTTCCATTTGCCCGTGCAGACACCTACAGCTAGTCTCTCATTGTTTCTCCCTATTCCTGTTAATCTTGCGTAGAAATTGCAAACTGTGCCAAACAGGAGGTTAAAGGCACGGACTCTCCAAGTGGGGAGAATGTTAGTAAAGTGTCTGGAATGGTGAACCCGAGTACCAGGGTTCGAAAACTGAGATATATTTGAAAACGTTTCCCAATCACACGGTGGACAATACTCTGGGTTTCCCATTCATGTTTTAGCTGAAGGAAGAATCCCTTAAACCTGGAGAGTTGGGACCCATGGAATGGATACCATGCAGGATGACTTCAATGGCTCTGCGTTTGCTCACCGAACCTCACCAATGCTATCAGCCCGAAGTGTCCAGCGTTATGTCTCACGCAGCTCTGTGTGTAGATGTGGTAAATCCAGGTTGCATCACAAGCCCTGAATAAATTATTTAAAAATTGCTCTCTATTTCACTGTCATTGTGTTTTGTTTTTGAAATTTATTTTGATAATGGGATTTATCGGATTTTCTCTGCTGCATTCAGGCCGTTGTACACACGCTTGATTTCCTTATGGAGACATATAAATCCGTGGGTTTTAAGATTCTTAATTGTCAGGTATCTTCCCAGGCGTTGAATATGGGGTGTTGAGTCCATTTCGTTGAGCAAGGAGTAGGTCTTGTCTATTATATATTTGGCTTATGGAACGGTATCTGTGCTAATTTCAATCTCTGGTTTTATGCAGCACCCCAACTCACCTTTCCCCATAAGCAAGCATAAGTTGGTTTTCTAAATTTGAGACCCTGTTCTGTTTTGTATTTCAGTTCATGTGTAGCCAAGGTTATATTCCGTGTATTAGTGATATCTTATGATGTTTCTTTATCTGTGTGACTTATTTCTCGTAGAATCATCGTACCTGAATCCACTAATTATGCCGCTACGGGCCTGATAACGTAGATTTCATTGCTGAGTTATATTCCATTGTACGTGCGTACCACAACTTCTTTATCCATTTTTTGCTTTCTCGGATATTTAACTTGTACTGTAGACGAGGTTCTTGTAAACAGAGCCGTCCCAAACTTTGGGGTGGCTGTGTGTTTGTGATTTTAATTTCCCTAAGCTATAGGACCATATGTGGAAGTGCCATAGGCTGTGTTGCTTTGTTTCCTACGTGTTTCAGGATACACCATACATTTCTCCAGAGTGGCTGTTGGCAATTTACATCCAGCCCATCAGCATGACAAGGCTCCCTGTTCTCCATGACCTGTCCTGCCTTTCTGGATTTTACACTTTTTTCAGATGGCCCTTTTGACCGGGGGGCAGTGAGACTTAATTGTAGTGCAGATTTCCTTTACACGCTTGCTTGGTTGGCCAAAAAGGGCGTATGCGTTTATTCCTCAATATATTCAGGAAAAAACGCATACGCCCTTTTTCGCCAAGTGCATCATTGTCGACATTCTGCCTCTTTTCCTATGCTTTAAGTGCAATTCCAGTCTACCCCCTGAAATCGTTTTCCTGAAATTCTGCCCCGCTTTCAAGTCCTCTTCGAAGACTTACTTCAGTACATTTTTGGACGATACCTGTCATTCATAACTCTGCATGTTTGTGAATTACAGTGCCCCTGAGCTCCTTTCTTCAACTCGCTTTCTTGTGAACTGGCCGCAAAACCGCAGGATTGCTTCAGGCCCTAATCTGTTTCCGGCATGGCATGCTGAGCCTTTGGTTAATTCCTCTTCCTGGTGGGAAATGGGCGTTCCATTTTACCGTGCACACACCTACAGCTAGTCTCTCATTGCTTCTCCCTATTCCTGTTCATCTTGCGCAGAAATTGCAAACTGTGCCAAACAGGAGGTTAAGGGCACTGACTCTCCAAGTGGGGAGAGTGTTACTAAAGCGTCTGGAATGGTGAACCCGAGTACCAGGGGCGAAAACTGAGATGCATTTGAAAACGTTTCCTGGTCACACAGTGCACAGTACTGTGGGTTTCCCATGCATGTTTTAGCTGAAGGAAGAATCCCTTAAACCTGGAGAGTTGGGACCCATGGAATGGGAACCATGCAGTATGACTTCAAAGGGTCTGCGTTTGCTCACCGAACCTCACCAATGCTATCAGCCTGAAGTGTACAGCCTTATGTCTCACCCAGCTCTGGATGTAGATGTGGTAAATCCAGGTTGCATCACAAGCCCTGAATGAATTATTTAAGAATTGCTCTCTATTTCACTGTCATTGTGTTTGGTTTTTGAAATTCATTTTGATAATGGGATTTATCGGATGTTCACTGCTGCGTTCAGGCCGCTGTACACACGCTTGATTTCCTTATGGAGACATATAAATCCATGGGTTTTAAGATTCTTACTTGTCAGGTATCTTCCCAGGCGTTGAATATGGGGTGTTGAGTCCATTTCGTTGAGCAAGGTGTAGGTCTTGTCTATTATATATTTCTCTTATGGAACGGTATCTGTGCTAATTTCAATCTCTGGTTTGATGCAGCACCCCAACTCACCTTTCCCCATAAGCAAGCATAAGTTGGTTTTCTAAATTTGAGACACTCTTCTGTTTTGTAATTCAGTTCATGTGTAGCCAAGTTTACATTCCGTGTATTAGTGATATCTTACGATATTTCTTTTTCTGTGTGACTTATTTCTCGTAGAACCATCGTACCTGAATCCACTCATTATGCCGCTATGGGCCTGATGACGTAGATTTCATTGCTGAGTGATATTCCATTGTACATGCGTACCACAACTTCTTTATCCATTTTTTGCTTTCTCGGATATTTAACTTGTACCGTAGACGAGGTTCTTGTAAACAGAGCCGTCCCAAACTTTGGGGTGGCTGTGTGTTTTTGATTTTAATTTCCCTAAGCTATAGGACCATAAGTGGAAGTGCCATAGGCTGTGTTGCTTTGTTTCCTACGTGTTTCTGGAAACACCATACACTTCTCCAGAGTGGTTGTTGGGAATTTACATCCCGCCCATCAACATAACAAGGCTCCCTGTTCTCCATGACCTGTCCTGCCTTTCTGGATTTACACTTTTTTCAGATGGCCCTTTTGACCGGGGGGCAGTGAGACTTCATTGTAGTGCAGATTTCCTTTACACGCTTGCTTGGTTGGCCAAAAAGGGCGTATGCGTTTTTTCCTGAATATATTCAGGAAAAAACGCATATGCCCTTTTTGGCCAAGTGCATCATTGTCGACATTCTGCCTCTTTTCCTATGCTTTAAGTGCAATTCCAGTCTATCCCCTGAAATCGTGTTCCTGAAATTCTGCCCCGCTTTCAAGTCCTCTTCGAAGACTTACTTCAATACATTTTTGGATGATAGCAGTCATTCATAACTCTGCAGCTTTGTGAATTACAGTGCCCCTGAGCTCCTTTGTTTAACTCGCTTTCTTGTGAGCTGGCCAAAAAACCGCCGGATTGCTTCAGGCCCTAATCTGTTTCCGGCAGAGCACCCTGAGCCTTTGTTTAATCCCTCTTCCTGGTGGGAAATGAGCGTACAATTTGCCCGTGCAGACACCAACAGCTAGTCTCTCATTGGTTCTCCCTATTCCTGTTCATCTTGCGCAGAAATTCCAAACTGTGCCAAACAGGAGGTTAAAGGCAATGACTGTCCAAGTGGGGAGAGTGTTAGTAAAGCGTCTGGAATGGTGAACCCGAGTACCAGGGGACGAAAACTGAGATGCATTTGAAAACGTTTCCCAATCACACGGCGGACGATAGTCTGGGTTTCCCATGCATGTTTTAGCTGAAGGAAGAGTCCCTTAAACCTGGAGAGTTGGGACCCATGGAATGGGTACCATGCAGTATGACTTCAAAGGGTCTGCGTCTGCTCACCGAACCTCACCAATGCTATCAGCCCGAAGTGTCCAGCCTTATGTCTCACCCAGCTCTGGGTGTAGTTGTGGTAAATCCAGGTTGCATCACAAGCCCTGAATGAATTATTTAAGATTTGCTCTCTATTTCACTGTCATTGTGTTTTTTTTTTGAAATTTATTTTGATAATGGGATTTACCGGATTTTCACTGTTCCGTTTAGGCTGCTGTACACACGCTTGTTTTCCTTATGGAGACATATAAATCCATGGTTTTTAAGATTCTTACTTGTCAGGTATCTTTCCAGGCGTTGAATATGGGCTGTTGAGTCCATTTCGTTGAGCAAGTAGTAGGTCTTGTCTATAATATATTTGGCTTATGGAACGGTACCTGTGCTAATTCCAATCTCTGGTTTTATGCAGCACCCCAACTCACCTTTCCCCATAAGCAAGCATAAGTTGGTTTTCTAAATTTGAGACCCTGTTCTGTTTTGTAATTCAGTTTATGTGTAGCCAAGTTTACATTCCGTGTATTACTGATATCTTATGACGTTTATTTTTCTGTGTGACTTATTTCTCGTAGAATCATCGTACCTGAATCCACTCATTATACCGCTACGGGCCTGAAGATGTAGATTTAATTGCTGAATGATATTCCATTGTACGTGCGTACCAGAACTTCTTTATCCATTTTTTCCTTTCTCGGATATTTAACTTGTACCGTAGACAAGGTTCTTGTAAACAGAGCCATCCCAAACTTTGGGGTGGCTGTGTGTTTTTGATTTTAATTTCTTTAAGCTATAGGACCATAAGTGGAAGTGACATAGGCTGTGTTGCTTTGTTTCCTACGTGTTTCAGGATACACCATACATTTCTCCAGAGTGGCTGTTGGCAATTTACATCCCGCCCATCAGCATAACAAGGCTCCCTGTTCTCCAAAACCTGTCCTGCCTTTCTGGATTTTACACATTTTTCAGATGGCCCTTTTGACCGGGGGGCAGTGAGACTTCATTGTAGTGCAGATTTCCTTTACACGCTTGCTTGGTTGGCCAAAAAGGGCGTATGCGTTTTTTCCTGAATATATTCAGGAAAAAACGCATACGCCCTTTTTGGCCAAGTGCATCATTGTCGACATTCTGCCTCTTTTCCTATGCTTTAAGTGCAATTCCAGTCTACCCCCTGAAATCGTTTTCCTGAAATTCTGCCCCGCTTTCAAGTCCTCTTCTAAGACTTACTTCAATACATTTTTGGATGATAGCTGTCATTCATAACTCTGCAGTTTTGTGAATTGCAGTGCCCCTGAGCTCCTTTCTTCAACTCTCTTTCTTGTGAGCTGGCCGCAAAACCGCAGGATTGCTTCAGGCCATAATCTCTTTCCGGGGGGGAACGCTGAGCCTTTGTTTAATTCCTCTTCCTGGTCGGAAATGAGCGTTCCATTTGCCCATGCAGGCACCTACAGCTAGTCTCTCATTGGTTCTCCCTATTCCTGTACATCTTGCGCAGAAATTGCAAACGGTGCCCAACAGGAGGTTAATGGCGCTGACTCTCCAAGTGGGGAGAGTGTTAGTAAAGTGTCTGGAATGATGAACCCGAGTTCCAGGGGACGAAAACTGAGATGTATTTGAAAACGTTTCCCGGTCACACAGTGCACAGTACTGTGGGTTTCCCATGCATGTTTTAGCTGAAGGAAGAATCCCTTAAACCTGGAGAGTTGGGACCCATGGAATGGGTACCATGCAGTATGACTTCAAAAGGTCTGCGTTTGCTCACCGAACCTCACCAATGCTATCAGCCCGAAGTGTCCAGCCTTATGTCTCACCCAGCTCTGGATGTAGATGTGGTAAATCCTGGTTGCATCACATGCCCTGAATGAATGATTTAAGAATTGCTCTCTCTTTCACTGTCATTGTGTTTTGTTTTTGTAATTCATTTTGATCATGGGATTTATTGGATTTTCTCTGCTGCGTTCATGCAGCTGTACACACGCTTGATTGTCTTAAGGAGGTATATAAATCCATGGGTTTGAAGATTCTTACTACTCAGGTGTATTCCTAGGCGTTGAATATGAGGTGTTTAGTCCATTTCGTTGAGCAAGGGGTAGCCCTTGACTATTACATATTTGGCTTATGGAAAGGTATCTGTGCTAATTTCTATCTCGCTTTTATGCAGCACCCCAACTCACTTTTCCCCTTAAGCAAGCATAAGTTGGTTTTCTAAATTTGAGACCCTGTTCTGTTTTGTAATTCAGTTCATGTGTAGCCAAGTTTACATTCCGTGTATTAGTGATAACTTATGATGTTTCATTTTCTGTGTGACTTATTTCACTTAGAATCATCGTACCTGAATCCACTCATTATGCCGCGACGGGCCTGATGAAATAGATTTCATTGGTGAGTGATATTCATTTGTACGTACGTACCACACTTCTTTATCCATTTTTCGCTTTCTGGGATATTTAACTTGTTCCGTAGACGAGGTTCTTGTAAACAGAGCCGTCCGACACTTTGGGGTGGCTGTCTGTTTTTGATTTTAATTTCCGTGATCTATAAGACCATAAGTGGAAGTGCCGTAGTCTCCGTTGCTTTGTTTCTTAGGTGTTTCAGGAAACACCATACACTTCTCCAGAGTGGCTGTTGGCATTTACATCCCGCCCATCAGCATAACAAGGCTCCCTCTTCTCCATGGCCTGTCCTGTGTTTCTGGTTTTTACACTTTTTTCAGATGGCCCTTTTGACGAATGGGAAATGAGACTTCATTGTAGTGAGGATTTCCATTTCTCGAGTGCTTGGTTGGCCAAAAAGGGCATATGTGTTTTTTCCTGAATATATTCAGGAAAAAATGTTTACGCACTTTGGTCCAAGGGCATCACTGTCAAAGATCTGCCGCTTTTCACATGCTTTAAATGCAATTCCAATCTACCTCCTGAAATATGATTCCTGCAATTCTGCCTCGTTTTCAAGTCCTCTTTGCAGACTTACTTCCATATATTTTTGCCAATAGCTGTCATTTATAACTCTGCAGGTTTGTGAATTACAGTGCCCGTGATTTCCTTTCTTAACTCGTTTCCTTGAAAACTGGCCACAGAACCGTAGGTTTGCTTCAGGCCGTAATCAGGGTCCGGCACGGCACTCTGAGACTTTGGTTCATTCCACTTCCTGGTGGGAAATTAGAGTTAAATGTACCCCTCCAGACACCTGCCTCACTCCTAGCCCCTTGGTGATGTGTGTCCTCTGGTTTGAGGCCACATGTGCTGGGTTCCTCACCTTTGGCTGATGTGGCCCCACTGGTGTGAGGACACTCCTGCCTGGTTCCCATCCCCTTGGTGATGTGGGCCCTCCGGTGAGAGTCTGATCCTGGTTGGGTTCCTCACACTTCTGTGAGGTGGGCCCTCTTCTCTGAGGTCACTCCTGCCTGGCTGGCACACCCCACCTTGGCGACGTCGGTCCTCTGGTGGGATTTGGTGCCTGCTGGGTGTCTCCTCCCCTCGGTAATGAGGGCCCTCTGGCGTCAGGCCCTAACTCCTGGGCTCCCAATATTTTCTGATATGCGCCCTGTGGTTCGAGTACACTCCTGCCAGGTTCCCAACCCCATGGGAATGTGGGCCTTCTGCTCTGAGGTCCCAACCGTGGGTTGCTCAGTTTCATGATGAGGGCCCTCTGCTGTGAGTTCTCTCTGGCCTGGATCCCATAGCCTCGCTGCTCCTGGCCACCTGCTGGGAGGTTACAACTGCGGGATTCCTCACCTTTTTTCTTCTATGGGCCCTCTGTTTTGAGACTCCTCCTGCCTGCCTCACTCCCAGCCCCTTGGTGATGTGTGTCCTCTGGTTTGCGTCCACGTATGCTGGGTCCCTCGCCTTTCGATGATGTGGCCCCACTGGTGTGAGGACACTCCTGCCTGGTTCCTATCCCCTTGATGATGTGGGCCCTCTGGTGAGAGTCTGATCCTGGCTGGGTCCCTCACCCTTCTGTGAGGTGGGCCCTCTGCTCTGAGGTCACTCCTGCCTGGCTGGCACACCCCACCTGGGCAACATCGGCCCTCTTGTGGCAGTTGGAGCCTGCTGGGAACCTCCCCTCGGTGATGGGGGCCCTCTTGCCTCAGGCCCTAACTGCTGGGTACCCACATTTTCTGATACGTGCTAAGTGGTGCGAGGACACTCCTGCCAGGTTCCCATCCCCATGGGCATGTGGGCCATCTGCTCTAAGGTCCCAACACCTGTGTTGTTCACCGTTTCATGATGTTGGCTCTCTGGTGTTAGTTCACTCAGGCCTTGATCCCATAGACTCTGTGCTCTGAGCGGCCTGCTGGGAGGTTCCTACTGCTGGATTCCTTACCTTTTTATCCTTTGGGTCCTGTGTTTTCATGCTCCTACTTCCTGACTCACTCCCAGCCCATTTGTGATGTAGGTCCTCTGGTTTAAGGCCACATGTACTGGTTTCCTCACCTTTATTGATGTGGCCCCACTGGTGTGAGGACACTCCTGCCTGGTTCCCATCCCCTTGGTGATGGGGGCCCTCTGGTGAGAGTCTGATCCTGTCTGGATTCCTCACACTTCTGGGAGGTGGGCCCTCTGCTGTGAGGTCAATCCTGCCTGGCTGGCACACGTCACCTTGGCGATGTGGGCCCTCAGTTGGGAGTTGGTGCCTGCTGGGAGTCTCCTCCCCTCGGTAATAAGGGCCCTCTGGCGTCAGGCCCTAACTCATGGGCTCCCAAATTTTTCTCATGTGCGCCCTGTCGGGCGTGTACACTCCAGCCAGGGTCCCATCCCCATGGGGATGTGGGCTTGCTGCTCTGAGGTCCCAACGGCTGGGTTGCTCACAGTGTCAGAATGTGGGCCCTCTGCTGTGAGTTCACTTCGGCATGGATCCCATAGCCTCGGTGCTCTGGGCCACCTGCTTGGAGCTTCCAACTGCGGGGTTCCTCACTTTTTTATTCTATGGGCGCTCTGTTGTGAGTCTCCTCCTGCATGCCTCACTCCCAGCCCTTTCGTGATGTGTGTCCCCTTGTTTGAGGCCACATGTGCTGTGTTCCTCACCTTTCGCTGATGTGGCCCCACTGGTGTGAGGACACTCCTGCCTGGTTTCCATCCCCTTGGTGATGTGGGCGCTCTGGTTAGAGTCTGATCCTGTTTGGGCTCCTCACACTTCTGTGAGGTGGGCCCTCTGCTGTGAGGTAACTCCTGCCTGGCTTGCTCCCGTTCCATTGGTGACGTCGGCCCTCTGGTGGCATTTGGAGCCTGCTGGTAGCCTCCTCTCCTCCGTGATGAGGGCCCTCTGGCGTCAGGCCATAACTGCTGGGTTCCCACATTTTCTGATACGTGCTAAGTTGTGCGAGGACACTCCTGCGAGGTTCCCATCCCCATGGGGATGTGGGCCTTCTGCTCTGAGGTCCCACTGGCTGGGTTGCTCACAGTTTCATGATGTGGGCCCTCTGCTGTGAGTTCACTGTGGCCTGGATCCCATAGACTCCATGCTCTGGGCCACCTGCTGGGAGGTTCAAACTGCTGGATTCCTCACATTTTTTATTCTGTGGGCCCTGTGTTGTTAGGCTACTCCTGCCTGCCTCACTCGGAGCACCTTGGAAATGTGGGTCCTCTGGTTTAGGCCACATGTGCTGGGTTCCTCACCTTTCTATAATGTGGCCACACTGGTGTGAGGACACTCCTGCCTTGTTCCGATCCCCTTGGTGATGTGGGCCCTCTGGTGAGAGTCTTATCCTGGCTGGGTTCCTCACCCTTCTGTGAGGTAGGCCCTCTGCTGTGAGGTCACTCCTGCCTGGCTGGCACACGTCAACTTGGCGACGTGGGCCCTCAGTTGGGAGTTGGTGCCTGCTGGGAGTCTCCTCCCCTCGGTAATGAGGGCCCTCTGGCGTCAGACCCTAACTCCTGGGCTCCCAAAATTTTCTGATGTGTGCCCTGTGGTGCGAGTACACTCCTGCCAGGATCCCAACCCCATGGGGATGTGGGTCTTCTGCTCTGAGGTCCCAATGGTACGTTGCTCAGTTTCATGATGAGGGCCCTCTGGTGTGAGTTCACTCCGGCATGGACCCCATAGCCTCGCTGTTCCTGGCCACCTGTGGGGAGGTTCCCACTGCGGGATTCCTCACCTTTTTCCTTCTATGGGCCCTCTGTTTTGAGACTCCTCCTGCCTGCCTCACTCCCAGCCCCTTGGTGATGTGTGTCCTCTGGTTTGAGGCCACGTGTGCTGGGTCCCTCACCTTTCGATGATGTGGCCCCACTGGTGTGAGGACACTCCTGCCTGGTTCCTATCCCCTTGGTGATGTGGGCCCTCTGGTGAGAGTCTGATCCTGGCTGGGTTCCTCACACTTCTGTGAGGTGGGCCCTCTGCTGTGAGGTCACTCCTGCCTGGCTGGCACACCCCGCCTTGGCAATGTCGGCCCTCTTGTGGCAGTTGGAGCCTGCTCGGAGCCTCCTCCCCTCGGTGATGAGGGCCCTCTGGCGTCAGACCCTAACTGCTGGGTACCCACATTTTCTGATACGTGCTAAGTGGTGCGAGGACACTTGTGCCATGTTCCGAAAACCATGGGGATGTGGGCCTTCTGCTCTGAGGTCCCAACCCCTGGGTTGCTCACAGTTTCATGATGTGGGCCCTGTGCTATGAGTTCACTGTGGCCTGGATCGCATAGACTCGGTGCTCTGGGCCGCCTGCTCGGAGGTTCCCACTGCAGGATTCCTCAGCCTTTTTATTCTATTGGCCCTGTGTTGTGAGTCTACTCCTGCCTGCCTCACTCCGAGCCCCTTGGAGATCTGGATCCTCTGGTTTAGGCCACATGTGCTGGGTTCCTCACCTTTCTATGATGTGGCCACCCTGGTGTGAAGACAGTCCTGCCTGGTTCTGATGCCCTTGGTGATGTGGGCCCTCTGGTGAGAGTCTTACCCTGACTGGGTTCCTCACCATTCTGTGAGGTAGGCCCTCAGCTGTGAGGTCACTCCTGCCTGGCTGTTGCACGTCACCTTGGCGACATGGGCCCTCAGTTGGGAGTTGGTGCCTGCTTGGGGTCTCCTCCCCTTGGTAATGAGGGCCCTCTGGCGTCAGGCCCTAACTTCTGGGCTCCCAAAATTCTCTGATGTGCGCCCTGTGGTGCGAGTACACTTCTGCCAGGTTCCCAACCACATGGGAATGTGGGCCTTCTGCTCTAAGGTCCCAACGGCTGGGTTGCTCACAGTTTTATGATGAGGGCCCTCTGTTTTGAGTTCAGTCAGGCCTGGATCCCATAGCCTCGCTGCTCCTGGCCACCTGCTGGGAGGTTCCAACTGCGGGATTCCTCACCTTTTTTACGCTATGGGCCCTCTGTTTGGAGGCTCCTCCTGCCTGCCTCACTCCCAGCCCCTTGGTGATGTGTGTCCTGTAGTTTGAGGCCACGTGTGCTGGGTCCGTCACATTTCGGTGATGTGGGCCCACTGGTGTGAGGACACTCCTGCCTGGTTTCCATTCCCTTGGTGACGTGGGCCCTCCGGTGAGAGTCTGATCCTCTTTGGGTTCCTCACACTTTTGTGTGGTTGGCCCTCTGCTCTGAGGTCACTCCTGCCTGGCTGGCACACCCCGCATTGGTGACGTCGCCCTTCTGGTAGCAGTTGGAGCTTTCTGGGAGCCTCCTCTCCTCAGTGATGAGGGCCCTCTGGCGTCCGGCCCTAACTGCTGGGCTCCCCACCTTTTCTGATGTGTGCCCACTGGTGCGATGACACTCCTGCTTGGTTCTCTTCCCCATGGGGATGTGGGTCTTGTGCTCTGAGGTTACAACGGCTGGGTTGCTTACAGTATCACGATGAGGGCCCTCTGTTGTGAGTTCATCACTGCCTGGATCCCATAGCCTCGGTGCTCTGGGCCGCCAGCTGGGATGTTCCAACTGCAGGATTCCTCACCTTTTTTATACAATGGGCCATGTGTTTTGAGGTTAATCCTGCCTGCCTCGCTCCGAGTCCCATGGTGATGTGGGTCCTCTGGTTTGAGGCCACATGTGCTGGGTACCTCAACTTTCGATGATGTGGCCCCATGGGTGTGAGGACACTCCTGCCTGGTTCCCAGCCCCTTGCTTATGTGGGCACTCTGGTGAGAGTCTGATCCTGACTGGGTTCCTTACCCTTCTGTGAGGTGGGCCCTCTGATGTGAGGTCACTCCTGCCTGGATGTCTCATGTCACCTTGGCGACGTAGGCCCTCTGTTGGCCACTGAAGCATGCTGGGAGCCTCCTACCCTCTTTAATAAGGGCCCTGTAAGAAACGCATATGCCCTTTTTGACCAAGTGCATCATTGTCGAGGTTCTGCCTCTTCTCCTATACTTTCAGAGGACTTCCCGTCTACCTCCTGAAATCGTATTCCTGGAATTCTGCCCCGCGTTCAAGTCCTCTTTGCAGCCTTACTTCAATATATTTTTGGACGATAGCTGTCATTTATAACTCTGCAGGTTTGTGAATTACAGTGCCCCTGAGCTCCTTTCTTCAACTCGCTTTCTTGTGAGCTGGCCGCAAAACCGCAGGATTGCTTCAGGCCCTAATCTCGTTCCGGCAGGGTTCCCTGAGCCTTTGGTTAATTCCTCTTCCTGGTGGGAAATGAGCGTTCCATTTACCCGTGCAGACACCAACAGCTAGTCTCTCATTGGTCCTCCCTATGCCTGTTCATCTTGCGCAGAAATTGCAAACTATGCCAAACAGGAGATTAAACGCACTGACTCTCCAAGTGGGGAGAGTGTTAGTAAAGCATCTGGAATGGTGAAACCGAGTACCAGGGGACGAAAATGGAGATGCATTTGAAAACGTTTCCCAATCACACAGTGGGCCATACTCTGGGATTCCCATGCATGTTTTAGCTGAAGGAAGAATCCCTTAAACCTGGAGAGTTGGGACCCATGGGATGGGTACCATGAAGTATGACTTCAAAGGGTCTGCGTTTGCTCACCGAACCTCACCAATGCTATCAGCCCGAAGTGCCCAGCCTTATGTCTCACCCAGCTCTGGGTGTAGATGTGGTAAATCCAGGTTGCATCACAAGCCCTGAATGAATGATTTAAGAATTGCTCTCCATTTCACTGTCATTGTGTTTTGTTTTTGAAATTTGTTTTGATAATGGGATTTATCGGAGTTTCACTGCTGCGTTTAGGCGGCTGTACACACGCTTGATTTCCTTATGGAGACATATAAATCCATGGGTTTTAAGATTCTTACTTGTCAGGTATCTTGCCATGCGTTGAATATGGGGTGTTGAGTCCATTTCGTTGAGCAAGGAGTAGGGCTTGTCTAGTATATATTTGGCTTATGGAACGGTATCTGTGCTAATTTCAATCTCTGGTTTTGTGCAGCACCCCAACTCACCTTTCCCCATAAGCAAGCATAAGTTGGTTTTCTAAATTTGAGACCCTGTTCTGTTTTGTAATTCAGTTGATGTGTAGCCAACTTTACATTCCGTGTATTAGTGACATCTTATGATGTTTCTTTTTCTGTGTGACTTATTTCTCGTAGAATCATCGTACCTGAATCCACTCATTATGCCGCTACGGGCCTGATGACGTAGATTTCATTGCTGAGTGATATTCCATTGTACGTGCGTACCACAACATCTTTATCCATTTTTTGCTTTTTCGGATATTTAACATGTACCGTAGACGAACTTCTTGTAAACACAGCCGTCCCAAACTTTGGGGTGGCTGTGTGTTTTTGATTTTAATTTCCCTAAGCTATAGGACCATAAGTGGAAGTGCCATAGGCTGTGTTGCTTTGTTCCCTTCGTGTTTCACGAAACACCATACACTTCTCCAGATTGGCTGTTGGCAATTTACATCCCGCCCATCAGCGTAACAAGGCTCCCTGTTCTCCATGACCTGTCCTGCCTTTGTGGATTTTACACATTTTTCAGATGGCCCTTTTGACCGGGGGGCAGTGAGACTTCATTGTAGTGCAGATTTCCTTTACATGCTTACTTGGTTGGCCAAAAAGGGCGTATGCGTTTTTTCCTGAATATATTCAGGAAAAAACGCATACGCCCTTTTTGGCCAAGTGCATCATTGTCGACATTCTGCTCCTCTTCCTATGCTTTAAGCGCAATTCCAGTCTACCCCCTGAAAACGTTTTCCTGAAATTCTGCCCCGCTTTCAAGTCTTCTTCGAAGACTTACATCAGTACATTTTGGACGATAGCTGTCATTCATAACTCTGCAGGTTTGTGAATTGCAGTGCCCCTGAGCTCCTTTCTTCAACTCGCTTTCTTGTGAGCTGGCCGCAAAACCGCAGGATTGCTTCAGGCCATAATCTCTTTCCTGCAGGGCACGCTGAGCCTTTGTTTAATTCCTCTTCCTCATGGGAAATGAGCGTTCCATTTGCCCGTGCAGGCACCTACAGCTAATCTCTCATTGGTTCTCCCTATTCCTGTACATCTTGCGCAGAAATTGCAAACTGTGCCAAACAGGAGGTTAATGGCACTGACTCTCCAAGTGGGGAGAGTGTTAGTAAAGCGTCTGGAATGATGAACCCGAGTACCAGGGGACGAAAACTGAGATTCATTTGAAAACGTTTCCCGGTCACACAGTGCACTGTACTGTGGGTTTCCCATGCATGTTGTAGCTGAAGGAAGTATCCCTTAAACCTGGAGAGTTGGGACCCATGGAGTGGGTACCATGCAGTATGACTTCAAAGGGTCTGCGTTTGCTCACCAAACCTCACCAATGCTATCAGCCCGAAGTGTCCAGCCTTATGTCTCACCCAGCTCTGGGTGTAGATGTGGTAAATCCAGGTTGCATCACAAGCCCTGAATGAATTATTTAAGAATTGCTCTCTATTTCACTGTCATTGTGTTTTGTTTTTGAAATTCATTTTGATAATGGGATTTATCGGATGTTCACTGCTGCGTTTATGCCGCTGTACACACGCTTGTTTTCCTTATGGAGACATATAAATCCATGGGTTTTAAGATTCTTACTTGTCAGGTATCTTGCCAGGCGTTGAATATGGGGTGTTGAGTCCATTTCGTTGAGCAAGGAGTAGGTCTTGTCTATTATATATTTGGCTTATGGAACGGTATCTGTGCTAATTTCAATCTCTGGTTTTATGCAGCACCCCAACTCACCTTTCCCCATAAGCAAGCATAAGTTGGTTTTCTCAATTTGAGACCCTGTTCTGTTTTGTAATTCAGTTCATGTGTAGCCAACTTTACATTCCGTGTATTAGTGATATCTTATGATGTTTCTTTTTCTGTGTGACTTATTTCTCGTAGAATCATCGTACCTGAATCCACTCATTATGCCGCTACGGGCCTGATGACGTAGATTTCATTGCTGAGTGATATTCCATTGTACGTGCGTACCACAACTTCTTTATGCATTTTTTGCTTTCTGGGATTTTTAACTTGTACCGTAGACGAGGTTGTTGTAAACAGAGCCGTCCCAAACTCTGGGGTGGCTGTGTCTTTTTGATTTTAATTTCCCTAAGCTATAGGACCATAAGTGGAAGTGCCATAGTCTGTGTTGCTTTGTTTCCTACGTGTTTCAGGAAACACCATACACTTCTCCAGAGTGGTTGTTGGCAGTTTACATCCCTCCCATCAGCATAACAAGGCTCCCTGTTCTCCATGACCTGTCCTGCCTTTCTGGATTTTACACTTTTTTCAGATGGCCCTTTTGACCGGGGGGCAGTGAGACTTCATTGTAGTGCAGATTTCCTTTACACGCTTGCTTGGTTGGCCAAAAAGGGCGTATGCGTTTATTCCTGAATATATTCAGGAAAAAACGCATACGCCCTTTTTGGCCAAGTGCATCATTGTCGACATTCTGCCTCTTTTCCTATGCTTTAAGTGCAATTCCAGTCTACCCCGTGAAATCGTTTCCCTGAAATTCTGCCCCGCTTTCAAGTCCTCTTCGAAGACTTACTTCAATACATTTTTGGACAATAGCTGTCATTCATAACTCTGCAGGTTTCTGAATTACACTGCCCCTGAGCTCCTTTCTTCAACTTGCTTTCTTGTGAGCTGGCCGCAAAACCGCAGAATTCCTTCAGGCCATAATCTCTTTCTGGCAGGGCATGCTGAGCTTTTGGTTAATTCCTCTTCCTGGTGGGAAATGAGCGTTCCATTTGCCCGTGCAGATACCTACAGCTAGTCTCTCATTGGTTCTCCCTATTCCTGTTCATCTTGCGCAGAAATTGCAAACTGTGCCAAACAGGAGGTTAAAGGCACTTACTCTCCAAGTGGGGATAGTGTTAGTAAAGCGTCTGGAATGGTGAAACCGAGTACCAGGGGACGAAACCTGAGATGCATTTGAAAACGTTTCCCGGTCACACAGTACACTGTACTGTGGGTTTCCCGTGCATGTTTTAGCTGAAGGAAGTATACCTTAACGCTGGAGAGTTGGGACCCATGGAATGGGTACCATGCAGTATGACTTCAAAGGGTCTGCGTTTGCTCACCAAACCTCACCAATGCTATCAGCCCGAAGTGTCCAGCCTTATGTCTCACCCAGCTCTGGGTGTAGATGTGGTAAATCCAGGTTGCATCACAAGCCCTGAATGAATTATTTAAGAATTGCTCTCTATTTCACTGTCATTGTGTTTTGTTTTTGAAATTTATTTTGATAATGGGATTTATCGGATGTTCACTGCTGCGTTTAGGCCGCTGTACACACGCTTGATTTCCTTATGGAGACATATAAATCCATGGGTTTTAAGATTCTTACTTGTCAGGTATCTTGCCAGGCATTGAATATGGGGTGTTGAGTCCATTTCGTTGAGCAAGGAGTAGGTCTTGTCTATTATATATTTGGTTTATGGAACGGTATCTGTGCTAATTTCAATCTCTGGTTTTATGCAGCACCCCAACTCACCTTTCCCCATAAGCAAGCATAAGTTGGTTTTCTCAATTTGAGACCCTGTTCTGTTTTGTATTTCAGTTCATGTGTAGCCAAGTTTACATTCCGTGTATTAGTGATATCTTATGATGTTTCTTTTTCTGTGTGACTTATTTCTCGTAGAATCATCGTACCTGAATCCACTCATTATGCCCCTACGGGCCTGATGATGTAGATTTCATTGCTGAGTGATATTCCACTGTATGTGCGTACCACAACTTCTTTATCCATTTTTTGCTTTCTCGGATATTTAACTTGTACCGTAGAGGACGTTCTTGTAAACAGAGACGTCCCAAATTTTGGGGTGGCTGTGTCTTTTTTATTTTAATTTCCCTAAGCTATAGGACCATAAGTGGAAGTGCCATAGGCTGTGTTGTTTTGTTTCCTACGTGTCTCTGGAAACACCATACACTTCTCCAGAGTGGTTGTTGGCAATTTACATCCCCCCATCAGCATAACAAGGCTCCCTGTTCTCCATAACCTGTCCTGCCTTTCTGGATTTTACACTTTTTTCAGATGGCCCTTTTGACCGGGGGGCAGTGAGACTTCATTGTAGTGCAGATTTCCTTTACACGCTTGCTTGGTTGGCCAAAACGGGCGTATGCGTTTTTTCCTGAATATATTCAGGAAAAAACGCATACGCCCTTTTTGGCCAAGTGCATCATTGTCGACATTCTGCCTCTTTTCCTATGCTTTAAGTGCAATTCCAGTCTACCCCCTGAAATCGTGTTCCTGAAATTCTGCCCCGCTTTCAAGTCCTCTTCGAACTCTTACTTCAATATATTTTTGGACGATAGCTGTCATTCATATCCCTGTAGGTCTGTGAATTACAGTGCCCCTGAGCTCCTTTCTTCAACTCGCTTTCTTGTGAGCTGGCCGCAATACTGCAGGATTGCTTCAGGCCCTTATCTGTTTCTGGCAGGGCACTGTGAGCCTTTCGTTAATTCCTCTTCCTGTTGGGAAATGAGCGTCCCATTTGCCTGTGCAGACACCTACATCTAGTCTCTCATTGTTTCTCCCTATTCCTGTTCATCTTGCACAGAATTTGCAAACTGTGCCAAACAGGAGGTTAAAGGCACTGACTCTCCAAGTGGGGAGAGTGTTAGTAAAGCGTCTGGAATGGTGAACCCGAGTACCAGGGGACGAAACCTGAGATGCATTTGAAAACGTTTCCCAATCACACAGTGGACCATACTCTGGGTTTCCCATGCATGTTTTAACTGAAGGAAGAATTCCTTAAACCTGGAGAGTTGGGACCCATGGAATGGGTATCATGCAGTATGACTTCAAAGGGTCTGACTGTGCTCACCGAACCTCACCAATGCTATCAGCGTGAAGTGTCCAGCCTTATGTCTCACCCAGCTCTGGGTGTAGATGTGGTAAATCCAGGTGGCATCACAAACCCTGAATGAATTATTTAAGTATTGCTCTCTATTTCACTGTCATTGTGTTTTGTTTTTGAAATTTATTTTGATAATGGGATTTATCGGATGTCCACTGTTGCGTTTAGGCCGCTGTACACACGCTTGATTTCCTTATGGAGACATATAAATCCATGGGTTTTAAGATTCTTACTTGTCAGGTATCTTCCCAGGCGTTGAATATGGGGTGTTGAGTCCATTTCGTTGAGCAAGGAGTAGGTCATGTCTATTATATATTTGGCTTATGGAAAAGTATCTGTGCTAATTTCAATCTCTGGTTTTATGCAGCACCCCAACTCACCTTTCCCCTTAAGCAAGCATAAGTTGTTTTTCTAAACTTGAGACCCTGTTCTGTTTTGTAATTCAGTACATGTTTCGCCAAGTTTACATTCCGTGTATTAGGGATATCTTATGATGTTTCTTTTTCTGTGTGACTTATTGCTCGTAGAATCATCGTACCTGAATCCACTCATTATGCCGCTACGGGCCTGATGACGTAGATTTCATTGCTGAGTGATATTCCACTGTACGTGCGTACCACAACTTCTTTATCCATTTTTTGCTTTCTTGGATATTTAACTTGTACCGTAGATGAGGTTCTTGTAAACAGAGCCGTCCCAAACTTTGGGGTGGCTGTGTATTTTTGATTTTAATTTCCCTAAGCTATAGGACCATAAGTGGAAGTGCCATAGGCTTTGTTGCTTTGTTTCCTACGTGTTTCTGGAAACACCATGCACTTCTCCAGAGTGGTTGTTGGCAATTTCCATCCCGCCCATCAGCATAACCAGGCTCCCTGTTCTCCATGACCTTCCCTGCCTTTCTGGATTTTACACTTTTTTCAGATGGCCCTTTTGACCGGGGGGCAGTGAGACTTCATTGTAGTGCCGATTTCAATTACACGCTTGCTTGGTTGGCCAAAAAGTGCGTTTGCGTTTTTTCCTGAATATATTCAGGAAAAAACGCGTATGCCCTTTTTAGCCAAGTGCATCATTGTCGACATTCTGCCTCTGTTCCTATTCTTTAAGCGCAATTCCAGTCTACCCCCTGAAATCGTTTTCCTGAAATTCTGCCCCGCTTTCAAGTCCTCTTCGAAGACTTACATCAGTACATTTTGGACGATAGCTGTCATTCATAACTCTGCAGGTTTGTGAATTGCAGTGCCCCTGAGCTCCTTTCTTCAACTCGCTTTCTTGTGAGCTGGCCGCAAAACCGCAGGATTGCTTCAGGCCATAATCTCTTTCCTGCAGGGCACGCTGAGCCTTTGTTTAATTCCTCTTCCTCATGGGAAATGAGCGATCCATTTGCCCGTGCAGGCACCTACAGCTAATCTCTCATTGGTTCTCCCTATTCCTGTACATCTTGCGCAGAAATTGCAAACTGTGCCAAACAGGAGGTTAATGGCACTGACTCTCCATGTGGGGAGAGTGTTAGTAAAGCGTCTGGAATGATGAACCCGAGTACCAGGGGACGAAAACTGAGATGCATTTGAAAACGTTTCCCGGTCACACAGTGCACTGTACTGTGGGTTTCCCATGCATGTTTTAGCTGAAGGAAGAATCCCTTAAACCTGGAGAGCTGGGACCCATGGAATGGGTACCATGCAGTATGACTTCAAAGGGTCTGCGTTTGCTCACCAAACCTCACCAATGCTATCAGCCCGAAGTGTCCAGCCTTATGTCTCACCCAGCTCTGGGTGTAGATGTGGTAAATCCAGGTTGCATCACAAGCCCTGAATGAATTATTTAAGAATTGCTCTCTATTTCACTGTCATTGTGTATTGTTTTTGAAATTCATTTTGATAATGGGATTTATCGGATGTTCACTGCTGCGTTTATGCCGCTGTACACACGCTTGATTTCCTTATGGAGACATATAAATCCATGGGTTTTAAGATTCTTACTTGTCAGGTATCTTCCCAGGCGTTGAATATGGGGTGTTGAGTCCATTTCGTTGAGCAAGGAGTAGGTCTTGTCTATTATATATTTGGCTTATGGAAAGGTATCTGTGCTACTTTCAATCTCTGGTTTTATGCAGCACCCCAACTCACCTTTCCCCATAAGCAAGCATAAGTTGGTTTTCTCAATTTGAGACCCTGTACTGTTTTGTAATTCAGTTCATATGTAGCGAAGTTTACATTCCGTGTATTAGTGATATCTTATGATGTTTCTTTTTCTGTGTGACTTACTTCTCGTAGAATCATCGTACCTGAATGCACTCATTATGCCGCTACGGGCCTGATGACGTAGATTTCATTGCTGTGTGATATTCCATTGTACGTGCGTACCACAACTTCTTTATCCATTTTTTGCTTTCTCGGATATTTAACTTGTACCGGAGACAAGGTTCTTGTAAACAGAGCCGTCCCAAAATTTGGGGTGGTTGTGTGTTTCTGATTTTAATTTCCCTAAGCTATAGGACCATAAGTGGAAGTGCCATAGGCTCTGTTGCTTTATTTCCTACGTGTTTCCGGAAACCACATACACTTATCCAGAGTGGCTGTTTGCAATTTACATCCCAACCATCAGCATAACAAGGCTCCCTGTTCCCCATGACCTCTCCTGACTTTCTGAATTTTACAATTTTCAGATGGCCCTTTTGACCGGGGTGCAGTGAGACTTCATTGTAGTGCAGATTTCCTTTACAAGCTTCCTTGGTTGGCCAAAAAGGGCGTATGCGTTTTTTCCTGAGCGTACCATTTGCCTGTGCAGACACCTACAGCTAGTCTCTCATTGGGTTTTTCAGGAAAAAACGCATACGCCCTATTTGGCCAAGTGCATCATTGTCGACATTCTCCCTCTTTTCCTAAGCTTTAAGTGCAATTCCAGTCTACCCCCTGAAATCGTTTTCCTGAAATTCTGCCCCGCTTTCAAGTCCTCTTCGAAGACTTACTTCAATATATTTTTGGACGATAGCTGTCATTCATAACTCTGCAGGTTTGTGAATTACAGTGCCCCTGAGCTCCTTTCTTCAACTCGCTTTCTTGTGAGCTGGCCGCAAAACCGCAGGATTGCTTCAGGCCCTAATCTGTTTCTGGCAGGGCACGCTGAGCCTTTGGTTAATTCCTATTCCTGGTGGGAAATGAGCGTACCATTTGCCCGTGCAGACACCTACAGCTAGTCTCTCATTGGTTCTCCCTATTCCTGTTCATCTTGCGCAGAAATTGCAAACTGTGCCAAACAGGAGGTTAAAGGCACTGACTCTCCAAGTGGGGAGAGTGTTAGTAAAGCGTCTGGAATGGTGAACCCGAGTACCAGGGTTCGAAAACTGAGATGCATTTGAAAACGTTTCCCAATCACACGGTGGACCATACTCTGGGTTACCCATGCATGTTTTAACTGAAGGAAGTATCCCTTAAACATGGAGAGTTGGGACCCATGGAATGGGTACCATGCAGTGTGACTTCAAAGGGTCTGCGTTTGCTCACCGAACCTCACCAATGCTATCAGCCCAAGTGTCCAGCCTTATGTCTCACCCAGCTCTGGGTGTAGATGTGGTAAATCCAGGTTGCATCTCAAGCCCTGAATGAATTATTTAAGAATTGCTCTCTATTTCACTGTCATTGGGTTTTGTTTTTGAAATTTATTTTGATAATGGGATTTATCGGATTTTCACTGCTGCGTTTAGGCCGCTGTACAGACGCTTGATTTCCTTATGGAGACATAAAAATCCCTGGGTTTTAAGAGTCTTACTTGTCATTTATCTTCCCAGGCGTTGAATATAGGGTGTTGAGTCCATTTCATTGAGCAAGGAGTAGGTCTTGTCTATTATATATTTGGCTTATGGAACGGTATCTGTGCTAATTTCAATCTCTGGATTTATGCAGCACCCCAAGTCAACATTCCCCATAAGCAAGCATAAGTTGGTTTTCTCAATTTGAGACCCTGTTCTGTTTTGTAATTCAGTTCATGTGTAGCCAAGTTTACATTCCATGTATTAGTGATATCTTATGATGTTTCTTTTCCTGTGTGACTTATTTCTCGTAGAATCATCGTACCTGAATCCACTCATTATGCCGCTACGGGCCTGATGACGTAGATTTCATTGCTGTGTGATATTCCATTGTACGTGCGTACCACAACTTCTTTATCCATTTTTTGCTTTCTCGGATATTTAACTTGTACCGGAGACAAGGTTCTTGTAAACAGAGCCGTCCCAAAATTTGGGGTGGTTGTGTGTTTCTGATTTTAATTTCCCTAAGCTATAGGACCATAAGTGGAAGTGCCATAGGCTCTGTTGCTTTATTTCCTACGTGTTTCCGGAAACCACATACACTTATCCAGAGTGGCTGTTTGCAATTTACATCCCGACCATCAGCATAACAAGGCTCCCTGTTCCCCATGACCTCTCCTGCCTTTCTGAATTTTACAATTTTCAGATGGCCCTTTTGACCGGGGTGCAGTGAGACTTCATTGTAGTGCAGATTTCCTTTACAAGCTTCCTTGGTTGGCCAAAAAGGGCGTATGCGTTTTTTCCTGAGCGTACCATTTGCCTGTGCAGACACCTACAGCTAGTCTCTCATTGGGTTTTTCAGGAAAAAACGCATACGCCCTATTTGGCCAAGTGCATCATTGTCGACATTCTCCCTCTTTTCCTAAGCTTTAAGTGCAATTCCAGTCTACCCCCTGAAATCGTTTTCCTGAAATTCTGCCCCGCTTTCAAGTCCTCTTCGAAGACTTACTTCAATATATTTTTGGACGATAGCTGTCATTCATAACTCTGCAGGTTTGTGAATTACAGTGCCCCTGAGCTCCTTTCTTCAACTCGCTTTCTTGTGAGCTGGCCGCAAAACCGCAGGATTGCTTCAGGCCCTAATCTGTTTCTGGCAGGGCACGCTGAGCCTTTGGTTAATTCCTATTCCTGGTGGGAAATGAGCGTACCATTTGCCCGTGCAGACACCTACAGCTAGTCTCTCATTGGTTCTCCCTATTCCTGTTCATCTTGCGCAGAAATTGCAAACTGTGCCAAACAGGAGGTTAAAGGCACTGACTCTCCAAGTGGGGAGAGTGTTAGTAAAGCGTCTGGAATGGTGAACCCGAGTACCAGGGTTCGAAAACTGAGATGCATTTGAAAACGTTTCCCAATCACACGGTGGACCATACTCTGGGTTACCCATGCATGTTTTAACTGAAGGAAGTATCCCTTAAACATGGAGAGTTGGGACCCATGGAATGGGTACCATGCAGTGTGACTTCAAAGGGTCTGCGTTTGCTCACCGAACCTCACCAATGCTATCAGCCCAAGTGTCCAGCCTTATGTCTCACCCAGCTCTGGGTGTAGATGTGGTAAATCCAGGTTGCATCTCAAGCCCTGAATGAATTATTTAAGAATTGCTCTCTATTTCACTGTCATTGGGTTTTGTTTTTGAAATTTATTTTGATAATGGGATTTATCGGATTTTCACTGCTGCGTTTAGGCCGCTGTACAGACGCTTGATTTCCTTATGGAGACATAAAAATCCCTGGGTTTTAAGAGTCTTACTTGTCATTTATCTTCCCAGGCGTTGAATATAGGGTGTTGAGTCCATTTCATTGAGCAAGGAGTAGGTCTTGTCTATTATATATTTGGCTTATGGAACGGTATCTGTGCTAATTTCAATCTCTGGATTTATGCAGCACCCCAAGTCAACATTCCCCATAAGCAAGCATAAGTTGGTTTTCTCAATTTGAGACCCTGTTCTGTTTTGTAATTCAGTTCATGTGTAGCCAAGTTTACATTCCATGTATTAGTGATATCTTATGATGTTTCTTTTCCTGTGTGACTTATTTCTCGTAGAATCATCGTACCTGAATCCACTCATTATGCCGCTACGGGCCTGATGACGTAGATTTCATTGCTGTGTGATATTCCATTGTACGTGCGTACCACAACTTCTTTATCCATTTTTTGCTTTCTCGGATATTTAACTTGTACCGTAGACAAGGTTCTTGTAAACAGAGCCGTCCCAAAATTTGGGGTGGTTGTGTGTTTTTGATTTTAATTTCCCTAAGCTATAGCACAATAAGTGGAAGTGCCATAGGCTGTGTTGCTTTATTTCCTACGTGTTTCAGGAAACCACATACACTTCTCCAGAGTGGCTGTTTGCAATTTACATCCCGACCATCAGCATAACAAGGCTCCCTGTTCTCCTTGATCTGTCCTGCCTTTCTGAATTTTACAATTTTCAGATGGCCCTTTTGACCGGGGGGCAGTGAGACTTCATTGTAGTGCAGATTTCATTTACAAGCTTCCTTGGTTGGCCAAAAAGGGCGTATGCGTTTTTTCCTGAATATATTCAGGAAAAAACGCATACGCCCTTTTTGGCCAAGTGCATCATTGTCGAAATTCTGCCTCTTTTCCTAAGCTTTAAGTGCAATTCCTGTCTACCCCCTGAAATCGTTTTCCTGAAATTCTGCCCCTCTTTCAAGTCCTCTTCGAAGACTTACTTCAATATATTTTTGGACGATAGCTGTCATTCATAACTCTGCAGGTTTGTGAATTACAGTGCCCCTGAGCTCCTTTCTTCAACTCGCTTTCTTGTGAGCTGACCGCAAAACCGCAGGATTGCTTCAGGCCCTAATCTGTTTCCGGCAGGGCACGCTGAGCCTTTGGTTAATTCCTCTTCCTGGTGGGAAATGAGCGTACCATTTGCCCGTGCAGACACCTACAGCTAGTCTCTCATTGGTTCTCCCTATTCCTGTTCATCTTGCGCAGAAATTACAAACTGTGCCAAACAGGAGGTTAAAGGCACTGACTCTCCAAGTGGGGAGAGTGTTAGTAAAGCGCCTGGAATGGTGCACCCGAGTACCAGGATTCGAAAACTGAGATGCATTTGAAAACGTTTCCCAATCACACAGTGGACCATACTCTGGGTTTCCCATGCATGTTTTAGCTGAAGGAAGAATCCCTTAAACCTGGAGAGTTGGGACCCATGGAATGGGTACCATGCAGTATGACTTCAAAGGGTCTGCGTTTGCTCACCGAACCTCACCAATGCTATCAGCCCGAAGTGTCCAGCCTTATGTCTCACCCAGCTCTGGGTGTAGATGTGGTAAATCCAGGTTGCATCACAAGCCTTGAATGAATTGTTTAAGAATTTCTCTCTATTTCACTGTCATTGTGTTTTGTTTTTGAAATTTATTTTGATAATGGGATTTATCGGATTTTCACTGCTGCGTTTAGGCCGTTCTACACACGCTTGATTTCCTTATGGAGACATATAAATCCATGGGTTTTAAGATTCTTACTTGTCAGGTATCTTGCCAGGCGTTGAATATGGGGTGTTGAGTCCATTTCGTTGAGCAAGGAGTAGGTCTTGTCTATTATATATTTGGCTTATGGAAGGGTATCTGTGCTAATTGCAATATCTGGTTTTATGCAGCACCCCAACTCACCTTTCCCCATAAGCAAGCATAAGTTGGTTTTCTAAATTTGAGACCCTGTTCTGTTTTGTAATTCAGTTCATGTGTAGCCAAGTTTACATTCCGTGTATTAGTGATATCTTATGATGTTTCTATTTCTGTGTGACTTATTTCTCGTAGAATCATCGTACCTGAATCCACTCATTATGCCGCTACGGGCCTGATGACGTAGATTTCATTGCTGAGTGATATTCAATTGTACGTACGTAGCACAACACCTTTATCCATTTTTTGCTTTCTTGGATATTTAACTTGTACCGTAGACGAGGTTCTTGTAAACACAGCCGTCCCAAAATTTGGGGTGGCTGTGTGTTTTTGATTTTAATTTCGCTAAGCTATAGGACCATAAGTGGAAGTGCCATAGGCTGTGTTGCTTTGTTTCCTACGTGTTTCAGTAAACACCATATACTTCTCCAGAGTGGCTCTTGGCAATTTACATCCCGCCCATCAACATAACAAGGCTCCGTGTTCTCCATGACCTGTCCTGCGTTTTTGGATTTTACACTGTTTTCAGAGGGCCCTTTTGACCAGGGGGCAGTGAGACTTCATTGTAGTGCAGATTTCCTTTACACACTTGCTTGGTTGGCCAAAAAGGGCGTATGCGTTTTTTCCTGAATATATTCAGGAAAAAACGCATACGCCCTTTTTGGCCAAGTGCATCATTGTCGACATTCTGCCTCTTTTCCTATGCTTTAAGTGCAATTCCAGTCTACCCCCTGAAATCGTTTTCCTGAGATTCTGCCCCGCTTTCAAGTCCTCTTCGAAGACTTACTTCAATACATTTTTGGACGATAGCTGTCATTCATAACTCTGCAGGTTTGTGAATTACAGTGGCCCTGAGCTCCTTTCTTCAACTCGCTTTCTTGTGAGCTGCCCGCAAAACCGCAGGATTGCTTCAGTCCCTAATCTGTTTCCGGCAGGGCACGCTGAGCCTTTGGTTAATTCCTCTTCCTGGTGGGAAATGAGCGTTCCATTTTCCTGTGCAGACACCTACAGCTAGTCTCTCATTGGTTCTCCCTATTCCTGTTCATCTTGCGCAGAAATTGCAAACTGTGCCAAACAGGAGGTTAAAGGCACTGACTCTCCAAGTGGGGAGTGTGTTAGTAAAGCGTCTGGAATGGTGAACCCGAGTACCAGGGTTCGAAAACTGAGATGCATTTGAAAACGTTTCCCAATCACACGGTAGACCATAATCTGGGTTTCCCATGCATGTTTTAGATGAAGGAAGAATCCCTTAAACCTGGAGAGTTGGGACCCATGGAATGGGTACCAAGAAGTATGACTTCAAAGGGTCTGCGTTTGCTCACCGAACCTCACCAATGCTATCAGCCCGAAGTGTCCAGACTTATGTCTCACCCAGCTCTGGGTGTAGATGTGGAAAATCCAGGTTGCATCCCAAGCCCTGAATGAATTATTTAAGAATTGCTCTCTATTTCACTGGCATTGTGTTTTGTTTTTGAAATTTATTTTGATAATGGGATTTATCAGATTTTCACAGCTGCGTTTAGGCCGCTGTACACACGCTTGATTTCCTTATGAAGACATATAAATCCATGGGTTTTAAGATTCTTACTTGTCAGGTATCTTCCCAGGCGTTGAATATGGGGTGTTGAGTCCATTTCATTGAGCAAGGAGTAGGTCTTGTCTGTTATATATTTGGCTTATGGAACGGTATCTGTGCTAATTTCAATCTCTGGTTTTATGCAGCACCCCAACTCTCCTTTCCCCTTAAGCAAGCATAAGTTGGTTTTCTCAATTTGAGACCCTGTTCTCTTTTGTAATTCACTACATGTGTAGCCAAGTTTACATTCCGTTTATTAGTGATATCTTATGATATTTCTTTTCCTGTGTGACTTATTGCTCGTAGAATCATCATACCTGAATCCACTCATTATGCCGCTACGGGCCTGATGACGTAGATTTCATTGCTGAGTGATATTCCATTGTACGTGCGTACCACAACGTCTTTATCCATTTTTTGCTTTCTCGGATATTTAACTTGTACCGTAGACGAGGATCTTGTAAACAGAGCCGTCCCAAACTTTGGGGTGGCTGTGTGTTTTTGATTTTAATTTCCCTAAGCTATAGGGCCATAACTGGAAATGCCATAGGCTGTGTTGCTTTGTTTCCTACGTGTTTCAGGAAACACCATACATTTCTCCAGAGTGGCTGTTGGCAATTTACATCCCGCCCATCACCATAACAAGGCTCCCTGTTCTCCATGACCTGTCCTGCCTTTCTGGATTTTACACTTTTTTCTGATGGCCCTTTTGACCGGGGGGCAGTGAAACTTCATTGTAGTGCAGATTTCCTTTACACGCTTGCTTGGTTGGCCAAAAAGGGCGTATGCGTTTTTTCCTGAATATATTCAGGAAAAAACGCATACGCCCTTTTTGGCCAAGTGCATCATTGTCGACATTCTGCCTCTTTTCCTATGCTTTAAGGGCAATTCCAGTCTACCCCCTGAAGTCGTTTTCCTGAAATTCTGCCCCGCTTTCAAGTCCTCTTCGAAGACGTACTTCAGTACATTTTTGGACGATAGCTGTCATTCATAACACTGCAGGTTTGTGAATTACAGTGTCCCTGAGCTGCTTTCTTCAACTCGCTTTCTTGTGAGCTGGCCGCAAAACTGCAGGATTGCTTCAGGCCCTAATCTGTTTCCGGCAGGGCACGCTGAGCCTTTGGTTAATTCCTCTTCCTGGTGGGAAATGAGCGTTCCATTTGCCCGTGCAGACACCTACAGCTAGTCTCTCATTGGTTCTCCCTATTCCTGTTCATCTTGCGCAGAAATTGCAAACTGTGCCAAACAGGAGGTTAAAGGCACTGACTCTCCAAGTGGGGAGAGTGTTAGTAAAGCGTCTGGAATGGTGAACCCGAGTACCAGGGTTCGAAAACTGAGATGCATTTGAAAACGTTTCCCAATCACACGGTGGACCATACTCTGTGTTTCCCATGCATGTTTTAGCTGAAGGAAGAATCCCTTAAACCTGGAGAGTTGGGACCCATGGAATGGGTACCATGCAGTATGACTTCAAAGGGTCTGCGTTTGCTCACTGAACCTCACCAATGCTATCAGCCTGAAGTGTCCAGCCTTATGTCTCACCCAGCTATCGGTGTAGATGTGGTAAATCCAGGTTGCATCCCAAGCCCTGAATGAATTATTTAAAAATTGCTCTCTATTTCACTGTCATTGTGTTTGGTTTTTGAAATTTATTTTGATAATGGGATTTATCGGATTTTCACTGCTGCGTTTAGGCCGCTGTACACACGCTTGATTTCCTTATGGAGACATATAAATCCATGGGTTTTAAGATTCTTACTTGTCAGGTATCTTCCCAGGCGCTGAATATGGGGTGTTGAGTCCATTTCGTTGAGCAAGGAGTAGGTCTTGTCTGTTTTATATTTAGCTTATGGAACGGTATCTGTGCTAATTTCAATCTCTGGTTTTATGCAGCACCCCAACTCTCCTTTCCCCATAAGCAAGCATAAGTTGGTTTTCTAAATTTGAGACCCTGTTCTGTTTTGTAATTCAGTTCATGTGTAGTCAAGTTTACATTCCGTGTATTAGTGATATCGTATGATGTTTCTTTTCCTGTGTGACTTATTTCTCGTAGAATCATCGTACCTGAATGCACTCATTATGCCGCTACGGGCCTGATGACGTAGATTTCATTGCTGAGTTATATTCCATTGTACGTGCGTACCACAACTTCTTTATCCATTTTTTGCTTTCTCGGATATTTAACTTGTACCGTAGACGAGGTTCTTGTAAACAGAGCCGTCCCAAACTTTGGGTTGGCTGTGTGTTTTTGATTTTAATTTCGCTAAGCTACAGGACCATAAGTGGAAGTGCCATAGGCTGTGTTTCTTTGTTTCCTACGTGTTTCAGGAAACACCATACACTTCTCCAGAGTGGCTGTTGGCAATTTACATCCCGCCCATCAGCATAACAAGGCTCCCTGTTCTCCATGACCTGTCCTGCCTTTCTGGATTTTACACTTTTATCAGATGGCCTTATTGACCGGGGGGCAGTGATACTTCATTGTAGTGCAGATTTCCTTTACACGCTTGCTTGTTTGGCCAAAATTGCTTATGCGTTTTATCCTGAATATATTCAGGAAAAAACGCACACGCCCTTTTTGGCCAAGTGCATCATTATCGACATTCTGCCTCTTTTCCTATGCTTTAAGTGCAATTCCAGGCTACCCCCTGAAATCGTTTTCCTGAAATTCTGCCCCGCTTTCAAGTCCTCTTCGAAGACTTACTTCAATACATTTTTGGACGATAGCTGTCATTCTTAACTCTGCAGGTTTGTGAATTACAGTGCCCCTGAGCTCCTTTCTTCAACTCGCTTTCTTGTGAGCTGGCCGCAAAACCGAAGGATTGCTTCAGGCCCTAATCTGTTTCCGGCAGTTCACGCTAATCCTTTGTTTAATTCCTCTTCCTGGTGGGAAATGAGCGTTCCATTTGCCCGTGCAGACACCTACAGCTAGTCTCTCATTGGTTCTCCCTATTCCTGTTCATCTTGCGCAGAAATTGCAAACTGTGCCAAACAGGAGGTTAAAGGCACTGAGTCTCCAAGTGGGGAGAGTGTTAGTAAAGCGTCTGGAATGGTGAACCCGAGTACCAGGTTTCGAAACTGAGATGCATTTGAAAACGTTTCCCAATCACACGGTGGACCATACTCTGTGTTTCCCATGCATGTTTTAGCTGAAGGAAGAATCCCTTAAACCTGGAGAGTTGGGAGCCATGGAATGTGTACCATGCAGTATGACTTCAAAGGGTCTGCGTTTGCTCACCGAATCTCACCAATGCTATCAGCCCGAAGTGTCCAGCCTTATATCTCACCCAGCTCTGGGTGTAGATGTGGTAAATCCAGGTTGCATCCCAAGCCCTGAATGAATTATTTAAAAATTGCTCTCTATTTCACTGTCATTGTGTTTGGTTTTTGAAATTTATTTTGATAATGGGATTTATCGGATTTTCACTGCTGCGTTTAGGCCGCTGTACACACGCTTGATTTCCTTATGGAGACATATAAATCCATGGGTTTTAAGATTCTTACTTGTCAGGTATCTTCCCAGGCGTTGAATATGGGGTGTTGAGTCCATTTCGTTGAGCAAGGAGTAGGTCTTGTCTATTATATATTTGGCTTATGGAACGGTATCTGTGCTAATTTCAATCTCTGGTTTTATGCAGCACCCCAACTCTCCTTTCCCCTTAAGCAAGCATAAGTTGGTTTTCTAAATTAGAGACCCTGTTCTGTTTTGTAATTCAGTTCATGTGTAGTCAAGTTTACATTCCGTGTATTAGTGATATCTTATGATGTTTCTTTTTCTGTGTAACTTATTTCTCGTAGAATCATCGTACCTGAAGCGACTCACTATGCCGCTACGGACCTGATGACGTAGATTTCATTGTTGAGTTATATTCCATTGTACGTGGTTACCACAACTTCTTTATCCATTTTTTGCTTTCTCAGATATTTAACTTGTACCGTAGACAAGGTTCTTGTAAACAGAGCCGTCCCAAACTTTGGCGTGGCTGTGTGTTTTTGATTTTAATTTCCCTAAGCTATAGGACCATAATTGGAAGTGCCATAGGCTGTGTTGCTTTGTTTCCTACGTGTTTCAGGAAACACCATACACTTCTCCAGAGTGGCTGTTGGCAATTTACATCCCGCCCATCAGCATAACAAGGCTCCCTGTTCTCCATGACCTGTCCTGCCTTTCGGGATTTTACACTTTTTTAAGATGGCCCTTTTGACCGGGGGGCAGTGAGACTTCATTGTAGTGCAGATTTCCTTTACATGCTTGCTTGGTTGGCCAAAAAGGGCGTATGCGTTTTTTCCTGATTATATTCAGGAAAAAACGCATACGCCCTTTTTGGCCAAGTGCATCATTGTCGACATTCTGCCTCTTTTCCTATGCTTTAAGTGCAATTCCAGTCTACCCCCTGAAATCGTTTTCCTGAAATTCTGCCCCGCTTTCAAGTCCTCTTCGAAGACTTACTTCAATACATTTTTGGACGATAGCTGTCATTCATAACTCTGCAGGTTTGTGAATTACAGTGCCCCTGAGCTCCTTTCTTCAACTCGCTTTCTTGTGAGCTGGCCGAAAACCGAAGGATTGCTTCAGGCCCTAATCTGTTTCCGGCAGGGCACGCTGAGCCTTTGGTTAATTCCTCTTCCTGGTGGGAAATGAGCGTTCCATTTGCCCGTGCAGACACCAACAGCTAGTCTCTCATTGGTTCTCCTTATTGCTGTTCATCTTGCGCAGAAATTGCAAACTGTGCCAAAGAGGAGGTTAAAGGCACTGACTCTCCAAGTGAGGAGAGTGTTAGTAAAGCGTCTGGAATGGTGAACCCGAGTACCAGGGTTTGAAAACTGAGATGCATTTGAAAACGTTTCCCAATCACACGGTGGACCATACTCTGGGTTTCCCATGCATGTTTTAGCTGAAGGAAGAATCCCTTAAACCTGGAGAGTTGGGACCCATGGAATGGGTACCATGCAGTATGACTTCAAAGGGTCTGCGTTTGCTCACCGAACCTCACCAATGCTATCAGCCCGAAGTTTCCAGCCTTATGTCTCACCCAGCTCTGGGTGTAGATGTGGTAAATCCAGGTTGCATCACAAGCCCTGAATGAATTATTTAAGAATTGCTCTCTATTTCACTGTCATTGTGTTTTGTTTTTGAAATTTATTTTGATAATGGGATTTATCGGATTTTCACTGCTGCGTTTAGGCCGCTGTACACACGCTTGATTTCCTTATGGAGACATATAAATCCATGGGTTTTAAGATTCTTACTTGTCAGGTATATTCCCAGGCGTTGAATATGGGGTGTTGAGTCCATTTCGTTGAGTAAGGAGTAGGTCTTGTCTGTTATATATTTGGCTTATGGAAAGGTATCTGTGCTAATTTCAATCTCTGGTTTTATGCAGCACCCCAACTCAACTTTCCCCATAAGGAAGCATAAGTTGGTTTTCTAAATTTGAGACCCTGTTCTGTTTTGTAATTCAGTTCATGTGTAGTCAAGTTTACATTCCGTGTATTAGTGATAACTTATGATGTTTCTTTTCCGGTGTGACTTATTTCTCGTAGAATCCTCGTATCTGAATCCACTCATTATGCCGCTACGGGCCTGATGACGTAGATTTCATTGCTGAGTGATATTCCATTGTACGTGCGTACCACAACTTCTTTATCCATTTTTTGCTTTCTCGGATATTTAACTTGTACCGTAGACGAGGTTCTTGTAAACAGAGCCGTCCCAATCTTTGGGGTGGCTGTGTGTTTTTGATTTTAATTTCCCTAAGCTATAGGACCATAAGTGGAAGTGCCATAGGCTGTGTTGCTTTGTTTCCTACGTGTTTCAGGAAACACCATAGACTTCTCCAGAGTGGCTGTTGGCAATTTACATCCCGCCCATCAGCATAACAAGGCTCCCTGTTCTCCATGACCTGTCCTGCCTTTCTGGATTTTACACTTTTTTCAGATGGCCCTTTTGACCGGGGGGCAGTGGGACTTCATTGTAGTGCAGATTTCCTTTACACGCTTGCTTGGTTGGCCAAAAAGGGCGTATGCGTTTTTTCCTGAATATATTCAGGAAAAAACGCATACGCCCTTTTTGGCCAAGTGCATCATTGTCGACATTCTGCCTCTTTTCCTATGCTTTAAGTGCAAATCCAGTCTACCCCCTGAAATCGTTTTCCTGAAATTCTGCCCTGATTTCAAGTCCTCTTCGAAGACTTACTTCAGTACATTTTTGGACGATAGCTGTCATTCATAACTCTGCAGGTTTGTGAATTACAGTGCCCCTGAGCTCCTTTCTTCAACTCGCTTTCTTGTGAGCTGGCCTCAAAACCGCAGGATTGCTTCAGGCCCTAATCTGTTTCCAGCAGGGCACGCTGAGCCTTTGGTTAATTCCTCTTCCTGGTGGGAAATGAGCGTTCCATTTGCCCGTGCAGACACATACAGCTAGTCTCTCATTGCTTCTCCCTATTCCTGTTCATCTTGCGCAGAAATTGCAGACTGTGCCAAACAGGAGGTTAAAGGCACTGACTCTCCAAGTGGGGAGAGTGTTAGTAAAGCGTCTGGAATGGTGAACCCGAGTACCAGGGTTTGAAAACTGAGATGCATTTGAAAACGTTTCCCAATCACACGGTGGACCATACTCTGGGTTTCCCATGCATGTTTTAGCTGAAGGAAGAATCCCTTAAATCTTGAGAGTTGGGTCCCATGGAATGGGTACCATGCAGTATGACTTCAAAGGGTCTGGGTTTGCTCACCGAACCTACCAATGCTATCAGCCCGAAGTGTCCAGCCTTATGTCTCACCCAGCTCTGGGTGTAGATGTGGTAAATCCAGGTTGCATCACAAGCCCTGAATGAATTATTTAAGAATTGCTCTCTATTTCACTGGCATTGTGTTTTGTTTTTGAAATTTATTTTGATAATGGGATTTATCAGATTTTCACAGCTGCGTTTAGGCCGCTGTACACACGCTTGATTTCCTTATGGAGACATATAAATCCATGGGTTTTAAGATTCTTACTTGTCAGGTATCTTCCAGGCGTTGAATATGGGGTGTTGAGTCCATTTCGTTGAGCAAGGAGTAGGTGTTGTCTATTATATATTTGGCTTATGGAACGGTATCTGTGCTAATTTCAATCTCTGGTTTTATGCAGCACCCCAACTCTCCTTTCCCCTTAAGCAAGCATAAGTTGGTTTTCTCAATTTGAGACCCTGTTCTGTTTTGTAATTCAGTTCATGTGTAGTCAAGTTTACATTCCGTGTATTAGTGATATCTTATGATGTTTCTTTTCCTGTGTGACTTATTTCTCGTAGAATCATCGTACCTGAATCCACTCATTATGCCGCTACGGGCCTGATGACGTAGATTTCATTGCTGAGTGATATTCCATTGTACGTGCGTACCACAACTTCTTTATCCATTTTTTGCTTTCTCGGATATTTAACTTGTACCGTAGACAAGGTTCTTGTAAACAGAGCCATCCCAAACTTTGGCGTGGCTGTGTGTTTTTGATTTTAATGTCCCTAAGCTATAGGACCATAAGTGGAAGTGCCATAGGCTCTGTTGCTTTGTTTTTTTGGTGTTTCAGGGTACACCGTACACTTTTCCAGAGTGGCTGTTGGCAATTTACATCCCGACAATCAACATAACAAGGCTCCCTGTTCTCCAAGGCCTGTCCTGATTTTCTGGATTTTTCTCTTTTTTCAGATGGCCCTTTTGACCCGGGGGCAGTGAGACTTCATTGTAGTGCAGATTTCCTTTACACGCTTGCTTGGTTGGCCAAAAAGGGCGTATGCGTTTTTTCCTGAATATATTCAGGAAAAAACGCATACGCCCTTTTTGGCCAAGTGCATCATTGTCGTCGTTCTGCCTCTTTTCCTATGCTTTAAATGCAATTCCAGTCTACCCCCTGAAATCGTTTTCCTGAAATTCTGCCCCACTTTCAAGTCCTCTTCGCAGCCTTCCTTCAATATATTTTTAGACCATAGCTGTCATTTATAACTCTGCAGGTTTGTGAATTACAGTGCCCCTGAGCTCCTTTCTTCATCTCGCTTTCTTGTGAGCTGGCCGCAAACCCGCAGGAATGCTTCAGGCCCTAATCTGGTTCTGGCACGGCATGCTGAGCCTTTGGTTAATTCCTCTTCCTGGTGGGAAATGAGCGTTAAATTTGCCCGTGCAGACACCTTCACACGAGTCGTCATGGTGCCCCTTTGCCCCGGTTATCTCTATGGAGGTTGGAGTTGGAGGGCCTCCTCACTCAAGGTCAGTGTGCCCACGGAGCCAACCCTGCAACTTCAGGGCATGTTTGGTGGTTAGGATCACCACGTGGGGTCCTTTTACCTTAGGAGGGAGGTGGCCTTTTGGGCTGCTGATTTCCAGGTTTTCGGATACTGCCAGTATCTTGGCCAGATGTGGCGGTGGGCCAATCCCCTTGGTGACCGTAGTTTATCCTACCTGGATCGCATTCTTGCATTGTTCCATTTCAAGTGGTCCCAGGTTTTGCACTAATACTCCAATGGCGATTCACCGTTCACCAGGAATGTAAAGGTCAAAGGGTTTAGCTAAATTAGGGAGTTCCTGTGCAAGGGTCTGAATTGACTGCTCTTTCCATTCTTGAAAGGCCACTTCTGCATTCTATTCAAAAGGATCATCACCTTTTCCTTTCAGTGTTTCATATAGAGGCCGAGCTAGTAGACTGTAGTTAGGGATCCAGAAGCAGCAAACCCTGGCCTCCCCAGGAACCCCTAAGCTGTCTTCTAGTTTTAGAAATGGGTAAGGCTGTAAATTGTTTCTTCCCTTTCCTGGGATGGGCTTCTCCGACCTTCTGTGAGAATGAAGCCCAGGCAGGTCACCGTAGTCTGTGATATTTGAGCTTTTTCTTGGACAACTTGTATCCTTTATTGGCTTCGTAGTTCAGAGGTCTCCTTAGTAGGGCTGGCGATCAGAATGTCGTCTGCATATTGAAGGAGTGTTTCCTTTTCCAGAGGTAGAACTTTTAGGTCTTTAGCTGAGCTTTCCCCAAAGATGGTGTGGGAATTTTTGAACCCTTGGGACAACACGGCCCGGAAGTATTGTTTTAGTTGTATGTTGAGTCCTGCCACTCACAAGCCAAAATTTCTTGTGACTCTGGGACTAATAGAATACAAAAGAAGGCATCATTGAAGACTAATACAGAATACCATGTCCTGGTGGTTGGTAGAATGACCAGCAGGGTGTAGGGTTTAGGAACTACTGGAGGTATATCCTCAGTGGCTTAACTGACTGTCCTGACATCCTTTACCAGGACTCCAGCAGCCCATGGGGCTCTCGAGGTCAGGCCAATCCCAGGATATGGAGCTCACCTGGGCAGGTACCCCAACCCAGCCCACGGGGCTCTCATGTTCAGGACCCTCCCAGGATATGGTGTTCCCTGGGCAGGTCCCCCTGCAGCCCATGGGGCTCTCGTGGTCAGGCCCCTCCCAGGATACAGAGCTACCCTTGCAGGTACCATGGCAGGGCTGGGAACACAGGAACCGTGCATATCGCCCTCATTGCAGAGCACTCCCAGCTCACCTGTCACTCAGATCTGACACAGAGCACCTCAGAGCAGGACTTGAACTAACAAACAGCAGCTCCGACAGGTCTGTGACCCTGGGCATCACTCTGTGTGGCCTCCCTCCACCTGGTCTTCCAGAGACTTCCACTGCACCCGGGGCACCAGGCCTTTGTCTCCACCCACCACCCACCCCTCCTCTCCCTGACTCCTGGGTTCCTCTCATTAGGAGAGGGTTTTCTTGAAGTTGTCTCCCACTCATGGGCCAGATAATATAATTAGAAAACAAGCCAGAGCTGCAGCCCCTTGTCTATCCTGACTCTCAGGAGCCCACACCTGTTCCTTGGACCTGGCCGATTCAGCAAGTTCCAGTTTCTGCAACTGTGAGCCCCTGAGGGGTGATTATTGGCTGGCCTGGGAAGCCTGACCGTGCCGGCCAGCCCTCCCCAGGTGTGCCTGGGTTCAGATCAATATAAACACCGCTCCAGGCAGCAAGAGCCCCTGCAGCTGTGCCTGACGCCATTTTCTCTGCCCTGTCAGCAGTCTTGGGGCTGGACTGGTGGGAGGGAGTGAGAGGCCACGGCTTTGTGGGTGGCCCAGTGTGAGTGGGGCTCTGCTGGACTTTCTGCAGCAGTTGCCAAGATGCCACCTGCTAAAGAAGAGGATGTGTCACCCATACCTGCCGCTGGAATTTCTCCCTGGGCAGAGGTGAGTGAGGAAGAAAGCAGTGGGGGCCGGGACAGCAGGGGTATCTCAGGCAGGGAAATGGAAAGCTTCCAGAAGAGCACCCAGGGCCAGGACCACCCTGGCTGGCCTGCAGGCACCAAGTCGGCTGGCATGCTGTCGCTCATGTGGCTCCATGGCCCTTCCTCTAGGCTTTCAAGTCCTTGTACATATTCAGGTGTTTTACCTGGGAAGGGTGGGAACATTTCAGCAGCAGCTGGCCTGGGGCTCAGCCCACGTTTACTCACAGATGCCTCGGCACGGTCCCCCAGCTTTGCAATGAGGACGCTTGTTGCGTGGGGCCTGCTGGCTGAATGGGAGATGATTCCCCACCACTGACCAACTTCAGAATTGCTTACAACTGGAGCAAGTGCCCTGATACGGTTTTCCTCTGTGTAACTGGTGGGTTCTGTTTTTTTTTCTTTTTTTCGTTTTTGGTTCAAGGTAGATTTTATTCCTCTTTTTTGTATTTACAGATATAAGCATGGAAATAATTTATTCATATAAATACATGTATGTGAAGGGAAGAATATTTTCTCTGTTTTACTTTTTGTAATTTGAATTTTATTTTATTTTTTTATACAGCAGGTTCTTTTTGGTTATCTCTTTTATACATATAAATGTATATATGCCAATCCCAATCTCTCAACTCCTCCCACCACCACCCCCCAACAGCTTTCCCCCCTTGGTGTCCATACGTTTGTTGTCTACATCTGTTGCTCTATTTCTGCCTTGCAAAACGGTTCATCTGTAAAATTTGTCTAGGTTCCACATATAGGCATTAATAGACAAGATTTGTTTTTCTATTTCTGACTTACTTCACTCTGTATGACAGTCTCTAGATCCATCAACGTCTCTACAAATGACCCAATTTCATTCCTTTTTATGGCTTAGTAATATTTCATTTTATATATGTACCACTTCTTTATGCATTCGTCTGTCTGTGGGCATTTAGGTTGCTTCCATTACCTGGATATTGTAAATAGTGATGCAATGAACATTGCGGTGAATGTCTCTTTTTGATTTATGGTTTTGTCTGGGTATATGCCCAGTAGTGGGATTGCTGTATCATATGGTAATTCTATTCTTAGTTTTATAAGAAACTCCATAATGTTCTCCACAGTGACTGTATCAATTTACATTCCCAACAATAGTGCAAGAGGGTTCCTTATCTCCACACCCTTTCCAGCATTTGTTGTTTGTAGATTTTCTGATGATGCCCATTCTAACATGTGTGAGGTGATACACCATGGATGAGTCTATTTCGTTGAGCAAAGAGTAGGTCTTGTCTAGTACATATTTGGCTTATGGAACGGTATGTGTGCTAATTTCAATCTCTGGTTTTATACAGCACCCCAACTCAACATTCCCCTTAAGCAAGCATAAGTTTTTATCTAAATGTGAGACTCTGTTCGGTTTTGTATTTCAGTTTATGTGTAGCCAAGTTTACACTCCCTCTATTAGTGATATCTTATGATACTTATCTTTCTCTGTGTGACGTATTTCTCTTAGAATCATCATATTTAAATCCACTCAATTTGCTGCTACAGGCCTGATGACATTGATTTCATTGCTGAGTGATATTCCGTTGTACGTAAGTAGCACAACTCCTTTATCCATTTTTTTCTTTCTGGGATATTTAATTTGTACTGGACTCGAGTTTCTTGTAAACACAGCAGCCCTAAATTTTGTGCTGGCTGTGTCTTGTTGATTTTAATTTTCCTAAGCTATAGGGCTAAAAGTGGAAGTACCCTAGGCTCTGTAGCTTTGTTTTTCAGATGTTTCAGGATACACCATAAACATCTCCAGAGTGTCTGTTGGCAATTTACATCCCGCCCATCAGCATAACAAGGCTCCCTGTTCTCCATGGCCTGTCCTGTGTTTCTGGTTTTTACACTTTTTTCAGATGGCCCTTTTGACGAATGGGAAATGAGACTTCATTGTAGTGCGGATTTCCATTGCTGGAGTGCTTGGTTGGCCAAAAAGGGCATATGCGTTTTTTCCTGAATATATTCAGGAAAAAATGTTTACGCACTTTTGTCCAAGTGCATCAGTGTCAAAGATCTGCCGCTTTTCACATGCTTTAAATGCAATTCCAATCTACCTCCTGAAATATGATTCCTGCAATTCTGCCTCGTTTTCAAGTCCTCTTTGCAGACTTACTTCAATATATTTTTGCCAATAGCTGTCATTTATATCTCTGCAGGTTTGTGAATTACAGTGCCCGTGATTTCCTTTCTTAACTCGTTTCCTTGAAAGCTGGCCACAGAACCGCAGGTTTGCTTTAGGCCATAATCAGGGTCCGACACGGCACTCTGAGCCTTTGGTTAATTCCTCTTCCTGGTGGGAAATTAGAGTTAAATGTGCCCCTCCGGACACCTGCCTCACTCCCAGCCCCTTGGTTATGTGTGTCCTGTAGTTTGAGGCCACATGTGCTGGGTTCCTCACCTTTGGCTGATGTGGCCCCACTGGTGTGAGGACACTCCTGCCTGGTTCCCATCCCCTTGGTGATGTGGACCCTCCGGTGAGAGTCTGATCCTGGCTGGGTTCCTCACACTTCTGAGAGGTGGGCCCTCTTCTCTGAGGTCACTCCTGCCTGGCTGGCCCACCCCGCCTTGACGACGTCGGCTCTCTCGTGGGAGTTGGTGCCTGCTGCGAGTCTCCTCCCCTTGGTAATGAGGGCCCTCTGGCGTCAGGCCCTAACTCCTGGCCTCCCAAATTTTTCTGATGTGCGCCCTGTGGTGCGAGTACACTCCTGCCAGGTTCCCAACACCATGGGAATGTGGGCCTTCTGCTCTGAGGTCCCAACGGTGGGTTGCTCAGTTTCATGATGAGGGCCCTCTGGTGTGAGTTCACTCCGGCCTGGATCCCATAGCCTCGCTGCTCCTGGCCACCTGCGGGGAGGTTACAACTGCGGGATTCCTCACCTTTTTTCTTCTATGGGCCCTCTGTTTTGAGACTCCTCCTGCCTGCCTCACTCCCAGCCCCTTGGTGATGTGTGTCCTCTGGTTTGAGGCCACGTGTGCTGGGTCCCTCACCTTTCGATGATGTGGCCCCACTGGTGTGAGGACACTCTTGCCTGGTTCCTATCCCCTTGAAGATGTGGGCTCTCTGGTGAGAGTCTGATCCTGGCTGGGTTCCTCACCCTTCTGTGAGGTGGGCCCTCTGCTGTGAGGTCACTCCTGCCTGGCTGGCACAGCCCGCCTGGGCAACATCGGCCCTCTTGTGGCAGTTGGAGCATGCTGGGAGCCTCCTCCCCTCGGTGATGAGGGCCCTCTGGCGTCAGGCCCTAACTGCTGGGTACCCACATTTTCTGATACGTGCTAAGTGGTGCGAGGACACTCCTGCGAGGTTCCCATCCCCATGGGGATGTGGGCCTTCTGCTCTGAGGTCCCAATGGCTGGGTTGCTCACAGTTTCATGATGTGGGCCCTCTGCTGTGAGTTCACTGCAGCCTGGATCACATAGACTCGGTGCTCTGGGCCGCCTGCTGGGAGGTTCCCACTGCAGGATTCCTCACCTTTTTTATTCTATTGGCCCTGTGTTGTGAGGCTACTCATGCCTGCCTCAATCCGAGCCCCTCGGAGATGTGGGTCCTCTGGTTTAGGCCTCATGTGCTGGTTTCCTCACCTTTCTATGATGTGGTCACCCTGGTGTGAAGACAGTCCTGCCTGGTTCTGATCCCCTTGGTGATGTGGGCCCTCTGGTGAGAGTCTTATCCTGGCTGGGTTCCTCACCCTTCTGTGAGGTAGGCCCTCTGCTGTGAGGTCACTCCTGCCTGGCTGTCACACGTCACCTTGTCGACATGGGCCCTCAGTTGGGAGTTGGTGCCTGCTTGGAGTCTCCTCCCCTTGGTAATGAGGGCCCTCTGGCGTCAGACCCTAACTTCTGGGCTCCCACAATTCTCTGATGTGTGCCCTGAGGTGCGAGTACACTTATGCCATGTTCCCAACCACATAGGAATGTGGGCCTTCTGCTCTGAGGTCCCAAAGCCTGGGTTGCTCACAGTTTCATGATGAGGGCCCTCTGTTTTGAGTTCAGTCAGGTCTGGATCCCATAGCCTCGCTGCTCCTGGCCGCCTGCTGGGAGGTTCCAACTGCGGGATTCCTCACCTTTTTTCTTCTATGGGCCCTCTGTTTTGAGACTCCTCCTGCCTGCCTCACTCCCAGCCCCTTGGTGATGTGTGTCCTCTGGTTTGAGGCCACGTGTGCTGGGTCACTCACATTTCGTTGATGAGGTCCCACTGGTGTGAGGACACTCCAGCCTGGTTCCCATTCTCTTGGTGATGTGGGCCCTCTGGTGAGAGTCTGATCCTCCTTGGGTTCCTCACACTTTTGTGAGGTGGGCCCTCTGCTCTGAGGTCACTCTTGCCTGGCTGGCACACCCCGCATTGGCGACGGCGGCCCACTGGTAGCAGTTGGAGCCTGCTGGGAGCCTCCTCTCCTCGGTGATGAGAGCCCTCTGGTGTCAGGCCCTAACTGCTGGGCTCCCCACATTTTCTGATGTGTGCCCACTGGTGCGATGACACTCCTACTTGGTTCCCTTCCCCATGGGGATGTGGGCCTTGTGCTCTGAGGTCACAACGGCTGGTTTGCTCACAGTTTCATGATGAGGGCCCTCTGTTGTGAGTTCATCACTGCCTGGATCCCATAGCCTCGGTGCTCTGGGCCGCCTGCTGGGATGTTCCAACTGCTGGATTCCTCACCTTTTTTATACAATGGGCCATGTGTTGTGAGGTTAATCCTGCCTGCCTCGCTCCAAGACCCATGGTGATGTGGGTCCTCTGGTTTGAGGCCACATTTTCTTGTTACCTCAACTTTTGATGATATGGCCCCACGGGTGTGATGACACTCCTGCCTGGTTCACAGCCCCTTGCTGATGTGGGCACTCTGGTGAGAGTCTGATCCTGGCTGGGTTCCTTACCCTTCTGTGAGGTGGGCCCTCTGATGTGAGGTCACTCCTGCCTGGCTGGCTCACGTCGCCTTGATGATGTGGGCCCTCTGTTGGCCACTAAAGCATTCTGGGAGCCTCCTACCCTCTTTAATGAGGGCCCTGGAAAAAACGCAGATGCACATTTTGACCAAGTGCATCATTGTCCAGGATCTGCCTCTTCTCCTATGCTTTCAGAGCACTTCCCGTCTACGTCCTGAAATCATATTCCAGGAATACTGCCCCGCTTTCAAGTCCTCCTCGCAGCCTTACTTCAATATATTTTTGTATGATACCTGTCATTAATAACTCTGCAGGTTTGTTAAATACAGTGTCCCTGAGCTCCTTTCTTCAACACGCTTTCTTGTGAGCTGGCCGCAAAACCGCAGGATTGCTTCAGGCCGTAATCTGGTTTCGGCACGGCACGCTGAGCCTTTGGTAAATTCCTCTTTCTGGTGAGAAATGAGCATTCAATTTGCCCGTGGAGACACCTACAGCTAGTCTCTCATTGGTTCTCCCTATTCCTGTTCATCTTGTGCAGAAATTGCAAACTGTGCCAAACAGGAGGTTAAAGGCACTGACTCTCCAAGTGGGTAGAGGGTTAGTAAAGCATCTGGAATGGTGAACCCGAGTACCAGGGAACGAAACCTGAGAGCCATTTAAAATGGTTTCCCAGTCTCACAGTGGACAATACTCTGGGTTTCCCATGCATGTTTTAGCTGAAGGAAGAATTCCTTAAACCTGGAGATTATTGACCCATGGAATGGGTACCATGCAGTATGACTAAAAAGGGTCTGAATTTGCTCACCGAACCTCACCAATGCTATCAGTTCGAAGTGTCCAGCCTTATGCCTCACCCAGCTCTGGGTGTAGATGTGGTAAATTCAGGTTTCATCACAAGCCCTGAATCAATTATTTAAGAATTGCTGTCTCTTTCACTGTCATTGTGTTTTGTTTTTGTAATTTAGTTTGATAATGGGATTTATCGGATTTTCACTGCTGCGTTCTTGCAGCTGTACACACGCTTGACTCTCTTATGGAGACATATAAATCCATGGGTTTGAAGATTCTGATCAGTCAGGTGTATTCCTAGGCTTTGAATATGGGGTGTTTAGTCCATTTCGTTGAGCAAGGGGTAGGTCTTGAGTATTATATATTTGGCTTATGGAAAGGTATCTGTGCTAATTTCTATCTCTGGTTTTATGCAGCACCCCAACTCACATTTCCCCTTAAGCAAGCATAAGTTGGTTTTCTAAATTTGAGACCCTGTTCTGTTTTGTAATTCAGTTCATGTGTAGCCAAGTTTACATTCCTTGTATTAGTGATATCTTATGATGTTTCATTTTCTGTGTGACTTATTTCACTTAGAATCATCGTACCTGAATCCACTCATTATGCCGCGATGGGCCTGATGACATAGATTTCATTGGTGAGTGATATTCCATTGTACGTACGTACCACAATTTCTTTATCCATTTTTCGCTTTCTTGGATATTTAACTTGTACCGTAGACGAGGTTCTTGTAAACAGAGCCGTCCGAAACTTTGGGGTGGCTGTGTGTTTTTGATTTTAATTTCACTAAGCTATAGGACCATAAGTGGAAGTGCTGTAGGCTCCGTTGCTTGGTTTTTTAGGTGTTTGAGGAAACACCATACACTTCTCCAGAGTGGCTGTTGGCAAATTACATCCCGCCCATCAGCATAACAAGGCTCCCTCTTCTCCATGGTCTGTGCTGCCTTTCTGGATTTTACACTTTTTTCAGATGGCCCTTTTGACCGGGGCGCAGTGAGACTTCATTGTAGTGCAGATTTCCTTTACACGCTTGCTTGGTTGGCCAAAAAGGGCGTATGCGTTTTTTCCTGAATATATTCAGGAAAAAACGCATACGCCCTTTTTGGCCAAGTGCATCATTGTCGTCGTTCTGCCTCTTTTCCTATGCTTTAAATGCAATTCCAGTCTACCCCCTGAAATCGTTTTCCTGAAATTCTGCCCCACTTTCAAGTCCTCTTCGCAGCCTTCCTTCAATATATTTTTAGACCATAGCTGTCATTTATAACTCTGCAGGTTTGTGAATTACAGTGCCCCTGAGCTCCTTTCTTCATCTCGCTTTCTTGTGAGCTGGCCGCAAACCCGCAGGAATGCTTCAGGCCCTAATCTGGTTCTGGCACGGCATGCTGAGCCTTTGGTTAATTCCTCTTCCTGGTGGGAAATGAGCGTTAAATTTGCCCGTGCAGACACCTTCACACGAGTCGTCATGGTGCCCCTTTGCCCCGGTTATCTCTATGGAGGTTGGAGTTGGAGGGCCTCCTCACTCAAGGTCAGTGTGCCCACGGAGCCAACCCTGCAACTTCAGGGCATGTTTGGTGGTTAGGATCACCACGTGGGGTCCTTTTACCTTAGGAGGGAGGTGGCCTTTTGGGCTGCTGATTTCCAGGTTTTCGGATACTGCCAGTATCTTGGCCAGATGTGGCGGTGGGCCAATCCCCTTGGTGACCGTAGTTTATCCTACCTGGATCGCATTCTTGCATTGTTCCATTTCAAGTGGTCCCAGGTTTTGCACTAATACTCCAATGGCGATTCACCGTTCACCAGGAATGTAAAGGTCAAAGGGTTTAGCTAAATTAGGGAGTTCCTGTGCAAGGGTCTGAATTGACTGCTCTTTCCATTCTTGAAAGGCCACTTCTGCATTCTATTCAAAAGGATCATCACCTTTTCCTTTCAGTGTTTCATATAGAGGCCGAGCTAGTAGACTGTAGTTAGGGATCCAGAAGCAGCAAACCCTGGCCTCCCCAGGAACCCCTAAGCTGTCTTCTAGTTTTAGAAATGGGTAAGGCTGTAAATTGTTTCTTCCCTTTCCTGGGATGGGCTTCTCCGACCTTCTGTGAGAATGAAGCCCAGGCAGGTCACCGTAGTCTGTGATATTTGAGCTTTTTCTTGGACAACTTGTATCCTTTATTGGCTTCGTAGTTCAGAGGTCTCCTTAGTAGGGCTGGCGATCAGAATGTCGTCTGCATATTGAAGGAGTGTTTCCTTTTCCAGAGGTAGAACTTTTAGGTCTTTAGCTGAGCTTTCCCCAAAGATGGTGTGGGAATTTTTGAACCCTTGGGACAACACGGCCCGGAAGTATTGTTTTAGTTGTATGTTGAGTCCTGCCACTCACAAGCCAAAATTTCTTGTGACTCTGGGACTAATAGAATACAAAAGAAGGCATCATTGAAGACTAATACAGAATACCATGTCCTGGTGGTTGGTAGAATGAGCAGCAGGGTGTAGGGTTTAGGAACTACTGGAGGTATATCCTCAGTGGCTTAACTGACTGTCCTGACATCCTTTACCAGGACTCCAGCAGCCCATGGGGCTCTCGAGGTCAGGCCAATCCCAGGATATGGAGCTCACCTGGGCAGGTACCCCAACCCAGCCCACGGGGCTCTCATGTTCAGGACCCTCCCAGGATATGGTGTTCCCTGGGCAGGTCCCCCTGCAGCCCATGGGGCTCTCGTGGTCAGGCCCCTCCCAGGATACAGAGCTACCCTTGCAGGTACCATGGCAGGGCTGGGAACACAGGAACCGTGCATATCGCCCTCATTGCAGAGCACTCCCAGCTCACCTGTCACTCAGATCTGACACAGAGCACCTCAGAGCAGGACTTGAACTAACAAACAGCAGCTCCGACAGGTCTGTGACCCTGGGCATCACTCTGTGTGGCCTCCCTCCACCTGGTCTTCCAGAGACTTCCACTGCACCCGGGGCACCAGGCCTTTGTCTCCACCCACCACCCACCCCTCCTCTCCCTGACTCCTGGGTTCCTCTCATTAGGAGAGGGTTTTCTTGAAGTTGTCTCCCACTCATGGGCCAGATAATATAATTAGAAAACAAGCCAGAGCTGCAGCCCCTTGTCTATCCTGACTCTCAGGAGCCCACACCTGTTCCTTGGACCTGGCCGATTCAGCAAGTTCCAGTTTCTGCAACTGTGAGCCCCTGAGGGGTGATTATTGGCTGGCCTGGGAAGCCTGACCGTGCCGGCCAGCCCTCCCCAGGTGTGCCTGGGTTCAGATCAATATAAACACCGCTCCAGGCAGCAAGAGCCCCTGCAGCTGTGCCTGACGCCATTTTCTCTGCCCTGTCAGCAGTCTTGGGGCTGGACTGGTGGGAGGGAGTGAGAGGCCACGGCTTTGTGGGTGGCCCAGTGTGAGTGGGGCTCTGCTGGACTTTCTGCAGCAGTTGCCAAGATGCCACCTGCTAAAGAAGAGGATGTGTCACCCATACCTGCCGCTGGAATTTCTCCCTGGGCAGAGGTGAGTGAGGAAGAAAGCAGTGGGGGCCGGGACAGCAGGGGTATCTCAGGCAGGGAAATGGAAAGCTTCCAGAAGAGCACCCAGGGCCAGGACCACCCTGGCTGGCCTGCAGGCACCAAGTCGGCTGGCATGCTGTCGCTCATGTGGCTCCATGGCCCTTCCTCTAGGCTTTCAAGTCCTTGTACATATTCAGGTGTTTTACCTGGGAAGGGTGGGAACATTTCAGCAGCAGCTGGCCTGGGGCTCAGCCCACGTTTACTCACAGATGCCTCGGCACGGTCCCCCAGCTTTGCAATGAGGACGCTTGTTGCGTGGGGCCTGCTGGCTGAATGGGAGATGATTCCCCACCACTGACCAACTTCAGAATTGCTTACAACTGGAGCAAGTGCCCTGATACGGTTTTCCTCTGTGTAACTGGTGGGTTCTGTTTTTTTTTCTTTTTTTCGTTTTTGGTTCAAGGTAGATTTTATTCCTCTTTTTTGTATTTACAGATATAAGCATGGAAATAATTTATTCATATAAATACATGTATGTGAAGGGAAGAATATTTTCTCTGTTTTACTTTTTGTAATTTGAATTTTATTTTATTTTTTTATACAGCAGGTTCTTTTTGGTTATCTCTTTTATACATATAAATGTATATATGCCAATCCCAATCTCTCAACTCCTCCCACCACCACCCCCCAACAGCTTTCCCCCCTTGGTGTCCATACGTTTGTTGTCTACATCTGTTGCTCTATTTCTGCCTTGCAAAACGGTTCATCTGTAAAATTTGTCTAGGTTCCACATATAGGCATTAATAGACAAGATTTGTTTTTCTATTTCTGACTTACTTCACTCTGTATGACAGTCTCTAGATCCATCAACGTCTCTACAAATGACCCAATTTCATTCCTTTTTATGGCTTAGTAATATTTCATTTTATATATGTACCACTTCTTTATGCATTCGTCTGTCTGTGGGCATTTAGGTTGCTTCCATTACCTGGATATTGTAAATAGTGATGCAATGAACATTGCGGTGAATGTCTCTTTTTGATTTATGGTTTTGTCTGGGTATATGCCCAGTAGTGGGATTGCTGTATCATATGGTAATTCTATTCTTAGTTTTATAAGAAACTCCATAATGTTCTCCACAGTGACTGTATCAATTTACATTCCCAACAATAGTGCAAGAGGGTTCCTTATCTCCACACCCTTTCCAGCATTTGTTGTTTGTAGATTTTCTGATGATGCCCATTCTAACATGTGTGAGGTGATACACCATGGATGAGTCTATTTCGTTGAGCAAAGAGTAGGTCTTGTCTAGTACATATTTGGCTTATGGAACGGTATGTGTGCTAATTTCAATCTCTGGTTTTATACAGCACCCCAACTCAACATTCCCCTTAAGCAAGCATAAGTGTTTATCTAAATGTGAGACTCTGTTCGGTTTTGTATTTCAGTTTATGTGTAGCCAAGTTTACACTCCCTCTATTAGTGATATCTTATGATACTTATCTTTCTCTGTGTGACGTATTTCTCTTAGAATCATCATATTTAAATCCACTCAATTTGCTGCTACAGGCCTGATGACATTGATTTCATTGCTGAGTGATATTCCGTTGTACGTAAGTAGCACAACTCCTTTATCCATTTTTTTCTTTCTGGGATATTTAATTTGTACTGGACTCGAGTTTCTTGTAAACACAGCAGCCCTAAATTTTGTGCTGGCTGTGTCTTGTTGATTTTAATTTTCCTAAGCTATAGGGCTAAAAGTGGAAGTACCCTAGGCTCTGTAGCTTTGTTTTTCAGATGTTTCAGGATACACCATAAACATCTCCAGAGTGTCTGTTGGCAATTTACATCCCGCCCATCAGCATAACAAGGCTCCCTGTTCTCCATGGCCTGTCCTGTGTTTCTGGTTTTTACATTTTTTTCAGATGGCCCTTTTGACGAATGGGAAATGAGACTTCATTGTAGTGCGGATTTCCATTGCTGGAGTGCTTGGTTGGCCAAAAAGGGCATATGCGTTTTTTCCTGAATATATTCAGGAAAAAATGTTTACGCACTTTTGTCCAAGTGCATCAGTGTCAAAGATCTGCCGCTCTTCACATGCTTTAAATGCAATTCCAATCTACCTCCTGAAATATGATTCCTGCAATTCTGCCTCGTTTTCAAGTCCTCTTTGCAGACTTACTTCAATATATTTTTGCCAATAGCTGTCATTTATATCTCTGCAGGTTTGTGAATTACAGTGCCCGTGATTTCCTTTCTTAACTCGTTTCCTTGAAAGCTGGCCACAGAACCGCAGGTTTGCTTTAGGCCATAATCAGGGTCCGACACGGCACTCTGAGCCTTTGGTTAATTCCTCTTCCTGGTGGGAAATTAGAGTTAAATGTGCCCCTCCGGACACCTGCCTCACTCCCAGCCCCTTGGTTATGTGTGTCCTGTAGTTTGAGGCCACATGTGCTGGGTTCCTCACCTTTGGCTGATGTGGCCCCACTGGTGTGAGGACACTCCTGCCTGGTTCCCATCCCCTTGGTGATGTGGACCCTCCGGTGAGAGTCTGATCCTGGCTGGGTTCCTCACACTTCTGAGAGGTGGGCCCTCTTCTCTGAGGTCACTCCTGCCTGGCTGGCCCACCCCGCCTTGACGACGTCGGCTCTCTCGTGGGAGTTGGTGCCTGCTGCGAGTCTCCTCCCCTTGGTAATGAGGGCCCTCTGGCGTCAGGCCCTAACTCCTGGCCTCCCAAAATTTTCTGATGTGCGCCCTGTGGTGCGAGTACACTCCTGCCAGGTTCCCAACACCATGGGAATGTGGGCCTTCTGCTCTGAGGTCCCAACGGTGGGTTGCTCAGTTTCATGATGAGGGCCCTCTGGTGTGAGTTCACTCCGGCCTGGATCCCATAGCCTCGCTGCTCCTGGCCACCTGCGGGGAGGTTACAACTGCGGGATTCCTCACCTTTTTTCTTCTATGGGCCCTCTGTTTTGAGACTCCTCCTGCCTGCCTCACTCCCAGCCCCTTGGTGATGTGTGTCCTCTGGTTTGAGGCCACGTGTGCTGGGTCCCTCACCTTTCGATGATGTGGCCCCACTGGTGTGAGGACACTCTTGCCTGGTTCCTATCCCCTTGAAGATGTGGGCTCTCTGGTGAGAGTCTGATCCTGGCTGGGTTCCTCACCCTTCTGTGAGGTGGGCCCTCTGCTGTGAGGTCACTCCTGCCTGGCTGGCACAGCCCGCCTGGGCAACATCGGCCCTCTTGTGGCAGTTGGAGCATGCTGGGAGCCTCCTCCCCTCGGTGATGAGGGCCCTCTGGCGTCAGGCCCTAACTGCTGGGTACCCACATTTTCTGATACGTGCTAAGTGGTGCGAGGACACTCCTGCGAGGTTCCCATCCCCATGGGGATGTGGGCCTTCTGCTCTGAGGTCCCAATGGCTGGGTTGCTCACAGTTTCATGATGTGGGCCCTCTGCTGTGAGTTCACTGCAGCCTGGATCACATAGACTCGGTGCTCTGGGCCGCCTGCTGGGAGGTTCCCACTGCAGGATTCCTCACCTTTTTTATTCTATTGGCCCTGTGTTGTGAGGCTACTCATGCCTGCCTCAATCCGAGCCCCTCGGAGATGTGGGTCCTCTGGTTTAGGCCTCATGTGCTGGTTTCCTCACCTTTCTATGATGTGGTCACCCTGGTGTGAAGACAGTCCTGCCTGGTTCTGATCCCCTTGGTGATGTGGGCCCTCTGGTGAGAGTCTTATCCTGGCTGGGTTCCTCACCCTTCTGTGAGGTAGGCCCTCTGCTGTGAGGTCACTCCTGCCTGGCTGTCACACGTCACCTTGTCGACATGGGCCCTCAGTTGGGAGTTGGTGCCTGCTTGGAGTCTCCTCCCCTTGGTAATGAGGGCCCTCTGGCGTCAGACCCTAACTTCTGGGCTCCCACAATTCTCTGATGTGTGCCCTGAGGTGCGAGTACACTTATGCCATGTTCCCAACCACATAGGAATGTGGGCCTTCTGCTCTGAGGTCCCAAAGCCTGGGTTGCTCACAGTTTCATGATGAGGGCCCTCTGTTTTGAGTTCAGTCAGGTCTGGATCCCATAGCCTCGCTGCTCCTGGCCGCCTGCTGGGAGGTTCCAACTGCGGGATTCCTCACCTTTTTTCTTCTATGGGCCCTCTGTTTTGAGACTCCTCCTGCCTGCCTCACTCCCAGCCCCTTGGTGATGTGTGTCCTCTGGTTTGAGGCCACGTGTGCTGGGTCACTCACATTTCGTTGATGAGGTCCCACTGGTGTGAGGACACTCCAGCCTGGTTCCCATTCTCTTGGTGATGTGGGCCCTCTGGTGAGAGTCTGATCCTCCTTGGGTTCCTCACACTTTTGTGAGGTGGGCCCTCTGCTCTGAGGTCACTCTTGCCTGGCTGGCACACCCCGCATTGGCGACGGCGGCCCACTGGTAGCAGTTGGAGCCTGCTGGGAGCCTCCTCTCCTCGGTGATGAGAGCCCTCTGGTGTCAGGCCCTAACTGCTGGGCTCCCCACATTTTCTGATGTGTGCCCACTGGTGCGATGACACTCCTACTTGGTTCCCTTCCCCATGGGGATGTGGGCCTTGTGCTCTGAGGTCACAACGGCTGGTTTGCTCACAGTTTCATGATGAGGGCCCTCTGTTGTGAGTTCATCACTGCCTGGATCCCATAGCCTCGGTGCTCTGGGCCGCCTGCTGGGATGTTCCAACTGCTGGATTCCTCACCTTTTTTATACAATGGGCCATGTGTTGTGAGGTTAATCCTGCCTGCCTCGCTCCAAGACCCATGGTGATGTGGGTCCTCTGGTTTGAGGCCACATTTTCTTGTTACCTCAACTTTTGATGATATGGCCCCACGGGTGTGATGACACTCCTGCCTGGTTCACAGCCCCTTGCTGATGTGGGCACTCTGGTGAGAGTCTGATCCTGGCTGGGTTCCTTACCCTTCTGTGAGGTGGGCCCTCTGATGTGAGGTCACTCCTGCCTGGCTGGCTCACGTCGCCTTGATGATGTGGGCCCTCTGTTGGCCACTAAAGCATTCTGGGAGCCTCCTACCCTCTTTAATGAGGGCCCTGGAAAAAACGCAGATGCACATTTTGACCAAGTGCATCATTGTCCAGGATCTGCCTCTTCTCCTATGCTTTCAGAGCACTTCCCGTCTACGTCCTGAAATCATATTCCAGGAATACTGCCCCGCTTTCAAGTCCTCCTCGCAGCCTTACTTCAATATATTTTTGTATGATACCTGTCATTAATAACTCTGCAGGTTTGTTAAATACAGTGTCCCTGAGCTCCTTTCTTCAACACGCTTTCTTGTGAGCTGGCCGCAAAACCGCAGGATTGCTTCAGGCCGTAATCTGGTTTCGGCACGGCACGCTGAGCCTTTGGTAAATTCCTCTTTCTGGTGAGAAATGAGCATTCAATTTGCCCGTGGAGACACCTACAGCTAGTCTCTCATTGGTTCTCCCTATTCCTGTTCATCTTGTGCAGAAATTGCAAACTGTGCCAAACAGGAGGTTAAAGGCACTGACTCTCCAAGTGGGTAGAGGGTTAGTAAAGCATCTGGAATGGTGAACCCGAGTACCAGGGAACGAAACCTGAGAGCCATTTAAAATGGTTTCCCAGTCTCACAGTGGACAATACTCTGGGTTTCCCATGCATGTTTTAGCTGAAGGAAGAATTCCTTAAACCTGGAGATTATTGACCCATGGAATGGGTACCATGCAGTATGACTAAAAAGGGTCTGAATTTGCTCACCGAACCTCACCAATGCTATCAGTTCGAAGTGTCCAGCCTTATGCCTCACCCAGCTCTGGGTGTAGATGTGGTAAATTCAGGTTTCATCACAAGCCCTGAATCAATTATTTAAGAATTGCTGTCTCTTTCACTGTCATTGTGTTTTGTTTTTGTAATTTAGTTTGATAATGGGATTTATCGGATTTTCACTGCTGCGTTCTTGCAGCTGTACACACGCTTGACTCTCTTATGGAGACATATAAATCCATGGGTTTGAAGATTCTGATCAGTCAGGTGTATTCCTAGGCTTTGAATATGGGGTGTTTAGTCCATTTCGTTGAGCAAGGGGTAGGTCTTGAGTATTATATATTTGGCTTATGGAAAGGTATCTGTGCTAATTTCTATCTCTGGTTTTATGCAGCACCCCAACTCACATTTCCCCTTAAGCAAGCATAAGTTGGTTTTCTAAATTTGAGACCCTGTTCTGTTTTGTAATTCAGTTCATGTGTAGCCAAGTTTACATTCCTTGTATTAGTGATATCTTATGATGTTTCATTTTCTGTGTGACTTATTTCACTTAGAATCATCGTACCTGAATCCACTCATTATGCCGCGATGGGCCTGATGACATAGATTTCATTGGTGAGTGATATTCCATTGTACGTACGTACCACAATTTCTTTATCCATTTTTCGCTTTCTTGGATATTTAACTTGTACCGTAGACGAGGTTCTTGTAAACAGAGCCGTCCGAAACTTTGGGGTGGCTGTGTGTTTTTGATTTTAATTTCACTAAGCTATAGGACCATAAGTGGAAGTGCTGTAGGCTCCGTTGCTTGGTTTTTTAGGTGTTTGAGGAAACACCATACACTTCTCCAGAGTGGCTGTTGGCAAATTACATCCCGCCCATCAGCATAACAAGGCTCCCTCTTCTCCATGGTCTGTGCTGCCTTTCTGGATTTTACACTTTTTTCAGATGGCCCTTTTGACCGGGGCGCAGTGAGACTTCATTGTAGTGCAGATTTCCTTTACACGCTTGCTTGGTTGGCCAAAAAGGGCGTATGCGTTTTTTCCTGAATATATTCAGGAAAAAACGCATACGCCCTTTTTGGCCAAGTGCATCATTGTCGTCGTTCTGCCTCTTTTCCTATGCTTTAAATGCAATTCCAGTCTACCCCCTGAAATCGTTTTCCTGAAATTCTGCCCCACTTTCAAGTCCTCTTCGCAGCCTTCCTTCAATATATTTTTAGACCATAGCTGTCATTTATAACTCTGCAGGTTTGTGAATTACAGTGCCCCTGAGCTCCTTTCTTCATCTCGCTTTCTTGTGAGCTGGCCGCAAACCCGCAGGAATGCTTCAGGCCCTAATCTGGTTCTGGCACGGCATGCTGAGCCTTTGGTTAATTCCTCTTCCTGGTGGGAAATGAGCGTTAAATTTGCCCGTGCAGACACCTTCACACGAGTCGTCATGGTGCCCCTTTGCCCCGGTTATCTCTATGGAGGTTGGAGTTGGAGGGCCTCCTCACTCAAGGTCAGTGTGCCCACGGAGCCAACCCTGCAACTTCAGGGCATGTTTGGTGGTTAGGATCACCACGTGGGGTCCTTTTACCTTAGGAGGGAGGTGGCCTTTTGGGCTGCTGATTTCCAGGTTTTCGGATACTGCCAGTATCTTGGCCAGATGTGGCGGTGGGCCAATCCCCTTGGTGACCGTAGTTTATCCTACCTGGATCGCATTCTTGCATTGTTCCATTTCAAGTGGTCCCAGGTTTTGCACTAATACTCCAATGGCGATTCACCGTTCACCAGGAATGTAAAGGTCAAAGGGTTTAGCTAAATTAGGGAGTTCCTGTGCAAGGGTCTGAATTGACTGCTCTTTCCATTCTTGAAAGGCCACTTCTGCATTCTATTCAAAAGGATCATCACCTTTTCCTTTCAGTGTTTCATATAGAGGCCGAGCTAGTAGACTGTAGTTAGGGATCCAGAAGCAGCAAACCCTGGCCTCCCCAGGAACCCCTAAGCTGTCTTCTAGTTTTAGAAATGGGTAAGGCTGTAAATTGTTTCTTCCCTTTCCTGGGATGGGCTTCTCCGACCTTCTGTGAGAATGAAGCCCAGGCAGGTCACCGTAGTCTGTGATATTTGAGCTTTTTCTTGGACAACTTGTATCCTTTATTGGCTTCGTAGTTCAGAGGTCTCCTTAGTAGGGCTGGCGATCAGAATGTCGTCTGCATATTGAAGGAGTGTTTCCTTTTCCAGAGGTAGAACTTTTAGGTCTTTAGCTGAGCTTTCCCCAAAGATGGTGTGGGAATTTTTGAACCCTTGGGACAACACGGCCCGGAAGTATTGTTTTAGTTGTATGTTGAGTCCTGCCACTCACAAGCCAAAATTTCTTGTGACTCTGGGACTAATAGAATACAAAAGAAGGCATCATTGAAGACTAATACAGAATACCATGTCCTGGTGGTTGGTAGAATGAGCAGCAGGGTGTAGGGTTTAGGAACTACTGGAGGTATATCCTCAGTGGCTTAACTGACTGTCCTGACATCCTTTACCAGGACTCCAGCAGCCCATGGGGCTCTCGAGGTCAGGCCAATCCCAGGATATGGAGCTCACCTGGGCAGGTACCCCAACCCAGCCCACGGGGCTCTCATGTTCAGGACCCTCCCAGGATATGGTGTTCCCTGGGCAGGTCCCCCTGCAGCCCATGGGGCTCTCGTGGTCAGGCCCCTCCCAGGATACAGAGCTACCCTTGCAGGTACCATGGCAGGGCTGGGAACACAGGAACCGTGCATATCGCCCTCATTGCAGAGCACTCCCAGCTCACCTGTCACTCAGATCTGACACAGAGCACCTCAGAGCAGGACTTGAACTAACAAACAGCAGCTCCGACAGGTCTGTGACCCTGGGCATCACTCTGTGTGGCCTCCCTCCACCTGGTCTTCCAGAGACTTCCACTGCACCCGGGGCACCAGGCCTTTGTCTCCACCCACCACCCACCCCTCCTCTCCCTGACTCCTGGGTTCCTCTCATTAGGAGAGGGTTTTCTTGAAGTTGTCTCCCACTCATGGGCCAGATAATATAATTAGAAAACAAGCCAGAGCTGCAGCCCCTTGTCTATCCTGACTCTCAGGAGCCCACACCTGTTCCTTGGACCTGGCCGATTCAGCAAGTTCCAGTTTCTGCAACTGTGAGCCCCTGAGGGGTGATTATTGGCTGGCCTGGGAAGCCTGACCGTGCCGGCCAGCCCTCCCCAGGTGTGCCTGGGTTCAGATCAATATAAACACCGCTCCAGGCAGCAAGAGCCCCTGCAGCTGTGCCTGACGCCATTTTCTCTGCCCTGTCAGCAGTCTTGGGGCTGGACTGGTGGGAGGGAGTGAGAGGCCACGGCTTTGTGGGTGGCCCAGTGTGAGTGGGGCTCTGCTGGACTTTCTGCAGCAGTTGCCAAGATGCCACCTGCTAAAGAAGAGGATGTGTCACCCATACCTGCCGCTGGAATTTCTCCCTGGGCAGAGGTGAGTGAGGAAGAAAGCAGTGGGGGCCGGGACAGCAGGGGTATCTCAGGCAGGGAAATGGAAAGCTTCCAGAAGAGCACCCAGGGCCAGGACCACCCTGGCTGGCCTGCAGGCACCAAGTCGGCTGGCATGCTGTCGCTCATGTGGCTCCATGGCCCTTCCTCTAGGCTTTCAAGTCCTTGTACATATTCAGGTGTTTTACCTGGGAAGGGTGGGAACATTTCAGCAGCAGCTGGCCTGGGGCTCAGCCCACGTTTACTCACAGATGCCTCGGCACGGTCCCCCAGCTTTGCAATGAGGACGCTTGTTGCGTGGGGCCTGCTGGCTGAATGGGAGATGATTCCCCACCACTGACCAACTTCAGAATTGCTTACAACTGGAGCAAGTGCCCTGATACGGTTTTCCTCTGTGTAACTGGTGGGTTCTGTTTTTTTTTCTTTTTTTCGTTTTTGGTTCAAGGTAGATTTTATTCCTCTTTTTTGTATTTACAGATATAAGCATGGAAATAATTTATTCATATAAATACATGTATGTGAAGGGAAGAATATTTTCTCTGTTTTACTTTTTGTAATTTGAATTTTATTTTATTTTTTTATACAGCAGGTTCTTTTTGGTTATCTCTTTTATACATATAAATGTATATATGCCAATCCCAATCTCTCAACTCCTCCCACCACCACCCCCCAACAGCTTTCCCCCCTTGGTGTCCATACGTTTGTTGTCTACATCTGTTGCTCTATTTCTGCCTTGCAAAACGGTTCATCTGTAAAATTTGTCTAGGTTCCACATATAGGCATTAATAGACAAGATTTGTTTTTCTATTTCTGACTTACTTCACTCTGTATGACAGTCTCTAGATCCATCAACGTCTCTACAAATGACCCAATTTCATTCCTTTTTATGGCTTAGTAATATTTCATTTTATATATGTACCACTTCTTTATGCATTCGTCTGTCTGTGGGCATTTAGGTTGCTTCCATTACCTGGATATTGTAAATAGTGATGCAATGAACATTGCGGTGAATGTCTCTTTTTGATTTATGGTTTTGTCTGGGTATATGCCCAGTAGTGGGATTGCTGTATCATATGGTAATTCTATTCTTAGTTTTATAAGAAACTCCATAATGTTCTCCACAGTGACTGTATCAATTTACATTCCCAACAATAGTGCAAGAGGGTTCCTTATCTCCACACCCTTTCCAGCATTTGTTGTTTGTAGATTTTCTGATGATGCCCATTCTAACATGTGTGAGGTGATACACCATGGATGAGTCTATTTCGTTGAGCAAAGAGTAGGTCTTGTCTAGTACATATTTGGCTTATGGAACGGTATGTGTGCTAATTTCAATCTCTGGTTTTATACAGCACCCCAACTCAACATTCCCCTTAAGCAAGCATAAGTGTTTATCTAAATGTGAGACTCTGTTCGGTTTTGTATTTCAGTTTATGTGTAGCCAAGTTTACACTCCCTCTATTAGTGATATCTTATGATACTTATCTTTCTCTGTGTGACGTATTTCTCTTAGAATCATCATATTTAAATCCACTCAATTTGCTGCTACAGGCCTGATGACATTGATTTCATTGCTGAGTGATATTCCGTTGTACGTAAGTAGCACAACTCCTTTATCCATTTTTTTCTTTCTGGGATATTTAATTTGTACTGGACTCGAGTTTCTTGTAAACACAGCAGCCCTAAATTTTGTGCTGGCTGTGTCTTGTTGATTTTAATTTTCCTAAGCTATAGGGCTAAAAGTGGAAGTACCCTAGGCTCTGTAGCTTTGTTTTTCAGATGTTTCAGGATACACCATAAACATCTCCAGAGTGTCTGTTGGCAATTTACATCCCGCCCATCAGCATAACAAGGCTCCCTGTTCTCCATGGCCTGTCCTGTGTTTCTGGTTTTTACATTTTTTTCAGATGGCCCTTTTGACGAATGGGAAATGAGACTTCATTGTAGTGCGGATTTCCATTGCTGGAGTGCTTGGTTGGCCAAAAAGGGCATATGCGTTTTTTCCTGAATATATTCAGGAAAAAATGTTTACGCACTTTTGTCCAAGTGCATCAGTGTCAAAGATCTGCCGCTCTTCACATGCTTTAAATGCAATTCCAATCTACCTCCTGAAATATGATTCCTGCAATTCTGCCTCGTTTTCAAGTCCTCTTTGCAGACTTACTTCAATATATTTTTGCCAATAGCTGTCATTTATATCTCTGCAGGTTTGTGAATTACAGTGCCCGTGATTTCCTTTCTTAACTCGTTTCCTTGAAAGCTGGCCACAGAACCGCAGGTTTGCTTTAGGCCATAATCAGGGTCCGACACGGCACTCTGAGCCTTTGGTTAATTCCTCTTCCTGGTGGGAAATTAGAGTTAAATGTGCCCCTCCGGACACCTGCCTCACTCCCAGCCCCTTGGTTATGTGTGTCCTGTAGTTTGAGGCCACATGTGCTGGGTTCCTCACCTTTGGCTGATGTGGCCCCACTGGTGTGAGGACACTCCTGCCTGGTTCCCATCCCCTTGGTGATGTGGACCCTCCGGTGAGAGTCTGATCCTGGCTGGGTTCCTCACACTTCTGAGAGGTGGGCCCTCTTCTCTGAGGTCACTCCTGCCTGGCTGGCCCACCCCGCCTTGACGACGTCGGCTCTCTCGTGGGAGTTGGTGCCTGCTGCGAGTCTCCTCCCCTTGGTAATGAGGGCCCTCTGGCGTCAGGCCCTAACTCCTGGCCTCCCAAAATTTTCTGATGTGCGCCCTGTGGTGCGAGTACACTCCTGCCAGGTTCCCAACACCATGGGAATGTGGGCCTTCTGCTCTGAGGTCCCAACGGTGGGTTGCTCAGTTTCATGATGAGGGCCCTCTGGTGTGAGTTCACTCCGGCCTGGATCCCATAGCCTCGCTGCTCCTGGCCACCTGCGGGGAGGTTACAACTGCGGGATTCCTCACCTTTTTTCTTCTATGGGCCCTCTGTTTTGAGACTCCTCCTGCCTGCCTCACTCCCAGCCCCTTGGTGATGTGTGTCCTCTGGTTTGAGGCCACGTGTGCTGGGTCCCTCACCTTTCGATGATGTGGCCCCACTGGTGTGAGGACACTCTTGCCTGGTTCCTATCCCCTTGAAGATGTGGGCTCTCTGGTGAGAGTCTGATCCTGGCTGGGTTCCTCACCCTTCTGTGAGGTGGGCCCTCTGCTGTGAGGTCACTCCTGCCTGGCTGGCACAGCCCGCCTGGGCAACATCGGCCCTCTTGTGGCAGTTGGAGCATGCTGGGAGCCTCCTCCCCTCGGTGATGAGGGCCCTCTGGCGTCAGGCCCTAACTGCTGGGTACCCACATTTTCTGATACGTGCTAAGTGGTGCGAGGACACTCCTGCGAGGTTCCCATCCCCATGGGGATGTGGGCCTTCTGCTCTGAGGTCCCAATGGCTGGGTTGCTCACAGTTTCATGATGTGGGCCCTCTGCTGTGAGTTCACTGCAGCCTGGATCACATAGACTCGGTGCTCTGGGCCGCCTGCTGGGAGGTTCCCACTGCAGGATTCCTCACCTTTTTTATTCTATTGGCCCTGTGTTGTGAGGCTACTCATGCCTGCCTCAATCCGAGCCCCTCGGAGATGTGGGTCCTCTGGTTTAGGCCTCATGTGCTGGTTTCCTCACCTTTCTATGATGTGGTCACCCTGGTGTGAAGACAGTCCTGCCTGGTTCTGATCCCCTTGGTGATGTGGGCCCTCTGGTGAGAGTCTTATCCTGGCTGGGTTCCTCACCCTTCTGTGAGGTAGGCCCTCTGCTGTGAGGTCACTCCTGCCTGGCTGTCACACGTCACCTTGTCGACATGGGCCCTCAGTTGGGAGTTGGTGCCTGCTTGGAGTCTCCTCCCCTTGGTAATGAGGGCCCTCTGGCGTCAGACCCTAACTTCTGGGCTCCCACAATTCTCTGATGTGTGCCCTGAGGTGCGAGTACACTTATGCCATGTTCCCAACCACATAGGAATGTGGGCCTTCTGCTCTGAGGTCCCAAAGCCTGGGTTGCTCACAGTTTCATGATGAGGGCCCTCTGTTTTGAGTTCAGTCAGGTCTGGATCCCATAGCCTCGCTGCTCCTGGCCGCCTGCTGGGAGGTTCCAACTGCGGGATTCCTCACCTTTTTTCTTCTATGGGCCCTCTGTTTTGAGACTCCTCCTGCCTGCCTCACTCCCAGCCCCTTGGTGATGTGTGTCCTCTGGTTTGAGGCCACGTGTGCTGGGTCACTCACATTTCGTTGATGAGGTCCCACTGGTGTGAGGACACTCCAGCCTGGTTCCCATTCTCTTGGTGATGTGGGCCCTCTGGTGAGAGTCTGATCCTCCTTGGGTTCCTCACACTTTTGTGAGGTGGGCCCTCTGCTCTGAGGTCACTCTTGCCTGGCTGGCACACCCCGCATTGGCGACGGCGGCCCACTGGTAGCAGTTGGAGCCTGCTGGGAGCCTCCTCTCCTCGGTGATGAGAGCCCTCTGGTGTCAGGCCCTAACTGCTGGGCTCCCCACATTTTCTGATGTGTGCCCACTGGTGCGATGACACTCCTACTTGGTTCCCTTCCCCATGGGGATGTGGGCCTTGTGCTCTGAGGTCACAACGGCTGGTTTGCTCACAGTTTCATGATGAGGGCCCTCTGTTGTGAGTTCATCACTGCCTGGATCCCATAGCCTCGGTGCTCTGGGCCGCCTGCTGGGATGTTCCAACTGCTGGATTCCTCACCTTTTTTATACAATGGGCCATGTGTTGTGAGGTTAATCCTGCCTGCCTCGCTCCAAGACCCATGGTGATGTGGGTCCTCTGGTTTGAGGCCACATTTTCTTGTTACCTCAACTTTTGATGATATGGCCCCACGGGTGTGATGACACTCCTGCCTGGTTCACAGCCCCTTGCTGATGTGGGCACTCTGGTGAGAGTCTGATCCTGGCTGGGTTCCTTACCCTTCTGTGAGGTGGGCCCTCTGATGTGAGGTCACTCCTGCCTGGCTGGCTCACGTCGCCTTGATGATGTGGGCCCTCTGTTGGCCACTAAAGCATTCTGGGAGCCTCCTACCCTCTTTAATGAGGGCCCTGGAAAAAACGCAGATGCACATTTTGACCAAGTGCATCATTGTCCAGGATCTGCCTCTTCTCCTATGCTTTCAGAGCACTTCCCGTCTACGTCCTGAAATCATATTCCAGGAATACTGCCCCGCTTTCAAGTCCTCCTCGCAGCCTTACTTCAATATATTTTTGTATGATACCTGTCATTAATAACTCTGCAGGTTTGTTAAATACAGTGTCCCTGAGCTCCTTTCTTCAACACGCTTTCTTGTGAGCTGGCCGCAAAACCGCAGGATTGCTTCAGGCCGTAATCTGGTTTCGGCACGGCACGCTGAGCCTTTGGTAAATTCCTCTTTCTGGTGAGAAATGAGCATTCAATTTGCCCGTGGAGACACCTACAGCTAGTCTCTCATTGGTTCTCCCTATTCCTGTTCATCTTGTGCAGAAATTGCAAACTGTGCCAAACAGGAGGTTAAAGGCACTGACTCTCCAAGTGGGTAGAGGGTTAGTAAAGCATCTGGAATGGTGAACCCGAGTACCAGGGAACGAAACCTGAGAGCCATTTAAAATGGTTTCCCAGTCTCACAGTGGACAATACTCTGGGTTTCCCATGCATGTTTTAGCTGAAGGAAGAATTCCTTAAACCTGGAGATTATTGACCCATGGAATGGGTACCATGCAGTATGACTAAAAAGGGTCTGAATTTGCTCACCGAACCTCACCAATGCTATCAGTTCGAAGTGTCCAGCCTTATGCCTCACCCAGCTCTGGGTGTAGATGTGGTAAATTCAGGTTTCATCACAAGCCCTGAATCAATTATTTAAGAATTGCTGTCTCTTTCACTGTCATTGTGTTTTGTTTTTGTAATTTAGTTTGATAATGGGATTTATCGGATTTTCACTGCTGCGTTCTTGCAGCTGTACACACGCTTGACTCTCTTATGGAGACATATAAATCCATGGGTTTGAAGATTCTGATCAGTCAGGTGTATTCCTAGGCTTTGAATATGGGGTGTTTAGTCCATTTCGTTGAGCAAGGGGTAGGTCTTGAGTATTATATATTTGGCTTATGGAAAGGTATCTGTGCTAATTTCTATCTCTGGTTTTATGCAGCACCCCAACTCACATTTCCCCTTAAGCAAGCATAAGTTGGTTTTCTAAATTTGAGACCCTGTTCTGTTTTGTAATTCAGTTCATGTGTAGCCAAGTTTACATTCCTTGTATTAGTGATATCTTATGATGTTTCATTTTCTGTGTGACTTATTTCACTTAGAATCATCGTACCTGAATCCACTCATTATGCCGCGATGGGCCTGATGACATAGATTTCATTGGTGAGTGATATTCCATTGTACGTACGTACCACAATTTCTTTATCCATTTTTCGCTTTCTTGGATATTTAACTTGTACCGTAGACGAGGTTCTTGTAAACAGAGCCGTCCGAAACTTTGGGGTGGCTGTGTGTTTTTGATTTTAATTTCACTAAGCTATAGGACCATAAGTGGAAGTGCTGTAGGCTCCGTTGCTTGGTTTTTTAGGTGTTTGAGGAAACACCATACACTTCTCCAGAGTGGCTGTTGGCAAATTACATCCCGCCCATCAGCATAACAAGGCTCCCTCTTCTCCATGGTCTGTGCTGCCTTTCTGGATTTTACACTTTTTTCAGATGGCCCTTTTGACCGGGGCGCAGTGAGACTTCATTGTAGTGCAGATTTCCTTTACACGCTTGCTTGGTTGGCCAAAAAGGGCGTATGCGTTTTTTCCTGAATATATTCAGGAAAAAACGCATACGCCCTTTTTGGCCAAGTGCATCATTGTCGTCGTTCTGCCTCTTTTCCTATGCTTTAAATGCAATTCCAGTCTACCCCCTGAAATCGTTTTCCTGAAATTCTGCCCCACTTTCAAGTCCTCTTCGCAGCCTTCCTTCAATATATTTTTAGACCATAGCTGTCATTTATAACTCTGCAGGTTTGTGAATTACAGTGCCCCTGAGCTCCTTTCTTCATCTCGCTTTCTTGTGAGCTGGCCGCAAACCCGCAGGAATGCTTCAGGCCCTAATCTGGTTCTGGCACGGCATGCTGAGCCTTTGGTTAATTCCTCTTCCTGGTGGGAAATGAGCGTTAAATTTGCCCGTGCAGACACCTTCACACGAGTCGTCATGGTGCCCCTTTGCCCCGGTTATCTCTATGGAGGTTGGAGTTGGAGGGCCTCCTCACTCAAGGTCAGTGTGCCCACGGAGCCAACCCTGCAACTTCAGGGCATGTTTGGTGGTTAGGATCACCACGTGGGGTCCTTTTACCTTAGGAGGGAGGTGGCCTTTTGGGCTGCTGATTTCCAGGTTTTCGGATACTGCCAGTATCTTGGCCAGATGTGGCGGTGGGCCAATCCCCTTGGTGACCGTAGTTTATCCTACCTGGATCGCATTCTTGCATTGTTCCATTTCAAGTGGTCCCAGGTTTTGCACTAATACTCCAATGGCGATTCACCGTTCACCAGGAATGTAAAGGTCAAAGGGTTTAGCTAAATTAGGGAGTTCCTGTGCAAGGGTCTGAATTGACTGCTCTTTCCATTCTTGAAAGGCCACTTCTGCATTCTATTCAAAAGGATCATCACCTTTTCCTTTCAGTGTTTCATATAGAGGCCGAGCTAGTAGACTGTAGTTAGGGATCCAGAAGCAGCAAACCCTGGCCTCCCCAGGAACCCCTAAGCTGTCTTCTAGTTTTAGAAATGGGTAAGGCTGTAAATTGTTTCTTCCCTTTCCTGGGATGGGCTTCTCCGACCTTCTGTGAGAATGAAGCCCAGGCAGGTCACCGTAGTCTGTGATATTTGAGCTTTTTCTTGGACAACTTGTATCCTTTATTGGCTTCGTAGTTCAGAGGTCTCCTTAGTAGGGCTGGCGATCAGAATGTCGTCTGCATATTGAAGGAGTGTTTCCTTTTCCAGAGGTAGAACTTTTAGGTCTTTAGCTGAGCTTTCCCCAAAGATGGTGTGGGAATTTTTGAACCCTTGGGACAACACGGCCCGGAAGTATTGTTTTAGTTGTATGTTGAGTCCTGCCACTCACAAGCCAAAATTTCTTGTGACTCTGGGACTAATAGAATACAAAAGAAGGCATCATTGAAGACTAATACAGAATACCATGTCCTGGTGGTTGGTAGAATGAGCAGCAGGGTGTAGGGTTTAGGAACTACTGGAGGTATATCCTCAGTGGCTTAACTGACTGTCCTGACATCCTTTACCAGGACTCCAGCAGCCCATGGGGCTCTCGAGGTCAGGCCAATCCCAGGATATGGAGCTCACCTGGGCAGGTACCCCAACCCAGCCCACGGGGCTCTCATGTTCAGGACCCTCCCAGGATATGGTGTTCCCTGGGCAGGTCCCCCTGCAGCCCATGGGGCTCTCGTGGTCAGGCCCCTCCCAGGATACAGAGCTACCCTTGCAGGTACCATGGCAGGGCTGGGAACACAGGAACCGTGCATATCGCCCTCATTGCAGAGCACTCCCAGCTCACCTGTCACTCAGATCTGACACAGAGCACCTCAGAGCAGGACTTGAACTAACAAACAGCAGCTCCGACAGGTCTGTGACCCTGGGCATCACTCTGTGTGGCCTCCCTCCACCTGGTCTTCCAGAGACTTCCACTGCACCCGGGGCACCAGGCCTTTGTCTCCACCCACCACCCACCCCTCCTCTCCCTGACTCCTGGGTTCCTCTCATTAGGAGAGGGTTTTCTTGAAGTTGTCTCCCACTCATGGGCCAGATAATATAATTAGAAAACAAGCCAGAGCTGCAGCCCCTTGTCTATCCTGACTCTCAGGAGCCCACACCTGTTCCTTGGACCTGGCCGATTCAGCAAGTTCCAGTTTCTGCAACTGTGAGCCCCTGAGGGGTGATTATTGGCTGGCCTGGGAAGCCTGACCGTGCCGGCCAGCCCTCCCCAGGTGTGCCTGGGTTCAGATCAATATAAACACCGCTCCAGGCAGCAAGAGCCCCTGCAGCTGTGCCTGACGCCATTTTCTCTGCCCTGTCAGCAGTCTTGGGGCTGGACTGGTGGGAGGGAGTGAGAGGCCACGGCTTTGTGGGTGGCCCAGTGTGAGTGGGGCTCTGCTGGACTTTCTGCAGCAGTTGCCAAGATGCCACCTGCTAAAGAAGAGGATGTGTCACCCATACCTGCCGCTGGAATTTCTCCCTGGGCAGAGGTGAGTGAGGAAGAAAGCAGTGGGGGCCGGGACAGCAGGGGTATCTCAGGCAGGGAAATGGAAAGCTTCCAGAAGAGCACCCAGGGCCAGGACCACCCTGGCTGGCCTGCAGGCACCAAGTCGGCTGGCATGCTGTCGCTCATGTGGCTCCATGGCCCTTCCTCTAGGCTTTCAAGTCCTTGTACATATTCAGGTGTTTTACCTGGGAAGGGTGGGAACATTTCAGCAGCAGCTGGCCTGGGGCTCAGCCCACGTTTACTCACAGATGCCTCGGCACGGTCCCCCAGCTTTGCAATGAGGACGCTTGTTGCGTGGGGCCTGCTGGCTGAATGGGAGATGATTCCCCACCACTGACCAACTTCAGAATTGCTTACAACTGGAGCAAGTGCCCTGATACGGTTTTCCTCTGTGTAACTGGTGGGTTCTGTTTTTTTTTCTTTTTTTCGTTTTTGGTTCAAGGTAGATTTTATTCCTCTTTTTTGTATTTACAGATATAAGCATGGAAATAATTTATTCATATAAATACATGTATGTGAAGGGAAGAATATTTTCTCTGTTTTACTTTTTGTAATTTGAATTTTATTTTATTTTTTTATACAGCAGGTTCTTTTTGGTTATCTCTTTTATACATATAAATGTATATATGCCAATCCCAATCTCTCAACTCCTCCCACCACCACCCCCCAACAGCTTTCCCCCCTTGGTGTCCATACGTTTGTTGTCTACATCTGTTGCTCTATTTCTGCCTTGCAAAACGGTTCATCTGTAAAATTTGTCTAGGTTCCACATATAGGCATTAATAGACAAGATTTGTTTTTCTATTTCTGACTTACTTCACTCTGTATGACAGTCTCTAGATCCATCAACGTCTCTACAAATGACCCAATTTCATTCCTTTTTATGGCTTAGTAATATTTCATTTTATATATGTACCACTTCTTTATGCATTCGTCTGTCTGTGGGCATTTAGGTTGCTTCCATTACCTGGATATTGTAAATAGTGATGCAATGAACATTGCGGTGAATGTCTCTTTTTGATTTATGGTTTTGTCTGGGTATATGCCCAGTAGTGGGATTGCTGTATCATATGGTAATTCTATTCTTAGTTTTATAAGAAACTCCATAATGTTCTCCACAGTGACTGTATCAATTTACATTCCCAACAATAGTGCAAGAGGGTTCCTTATCTCCACACCCTTTCCAGCATTTGTTGTTTGTAGATTTTCTGATGATGCCCATTCTAACATGTGTGAGGTGATACACCATGGATGAGTCTATTTCGTTGAGCAAAGAGTAGGTCTTGTCTAGTACATATTTGGCTTATGGAACGGTATGTGTGCTAATTTCAATCTCTGGTTTTATACAGCACCCCAACTCAACATTCCCCTTAAGCAAGCATAAGTGTTTATCTAAATGTGAGACTCTGTTCGGTTTTGTATTTCAGTTTATGTGTAGCCAAGTTTACACTCCCTCTATTAGTGATATCTTATGATACTTATCTTTCTCTGTGTGACGTATTTCTCTTAGAATCATCATATTTAAATCCACTCAATTTGCTGCTACAGGCCTGATGACATTGATTTCATTGCTGAGTGATATTCCGTTGTACGTAAGTAGCACAACTCCTTTATCCATTTTTTTCTTTCTGGGATATTTAATTTGTACTGGACTCGAGTTTCTTGTAAACACAGCAGCCCTAAATTTTGTGCTGGCTGTGTCTTGTTGATTTTAATTTTCCTAAGCTATAGGGCTAAAAGTGGAAGTACCCTAGGCTCTGTAGCTTTGTTTTTCAGATGTTTCAGGATACACCATAAACATCTCCAGAGTGTCTGTTGGCAATTTACATCCCGCCCATCAGCATAACAAGGCTCCCTGTTCTCCATGGCCTGTCCTGTGTTTCTGGTTTTTACATTTTTTTCAGATGGCCCTTTTGACGAATGGGAAATGAGACTTCATTGTAGTGCGGATTTCCATTGCTGGAGTGCTTGGTTGGCCAAAAAGGGCATATGCGTTTTTTCCTGAATATATTCAGGAAAAAATGTTTACGCACTTTTGTCCAAGTGCATCAGTGTCAAAGATCTGCCGCTCTTCACATGCTTTAAATGCAATTCCAATCTACCTCCTGAAATATGATTCCTGCAATTCTGCCTCGTTTTCAAGTCCTCTTTGCAGACTTACTTCAATATATTTTTGCCAATAGCTGTCATTTATATCTCTGCAGGTTTGTGAATTACAGTGCCCGTGATTTCCTTTCTTAACTCGTTTCCTTGAAAGCTGGCCACAGAACCGCAGGTTTGCTTTAGGCCATAATCAGGGTCCGACACGGCACTCTGAGCCTTTGGTTAATTCCTCTTCCTGGTGGGAAATTAGAGTTAAATGTGCCCCTCCGGACACCTGCCTCACTCCCAGCCCCTTGGTTATGTGTGTCCTGTAGTTTGAGGCCACATGTGCTGGGTTCCTCACCTTTGGCTGATGTGGCCCCACTGGTGTGAGGACACTCCTGCCTGGTTCCCATCCCCTTGGTGATGTGGACCCTCCGGTGAGAGTCTGATCCTGGCTGGGTTCCTCACACTTCTGAGAGGTGGGCCCTCTTCTCTGAGGTCACTCCTGCCTGGCTGGCCCACCCCGCCTTGACGACGTCGGCTCTCTCGTGGGAGTTGGTGCCTGCTGCGAGTCTCCTCCCCTTGGTAATGAGGGCCCTCTGGCGTCAGGCCCTAACTCCTGGCCTCCCAAAATTTTCTGATGTGCGCCCTGTGGTGCGAGTACACTCCTGCCAGGTTCCCAACACCATGGGAATGTGGGCCTTCTGCTCTGAGGTCCCAACGGTGGGTTGCTCAGTTTCATGATGAGGGCCCTCTGGTGTGAGTTCACTCCGGCCTGGATCCCATAGCCTCGCTGCTCCTGGCCACCTGCGGGGAGGTTACAACTGCGGGATTCCTCACCTTTTTTCTTCTATGGGCCCTCTGTTTTGAGACTCCTCCTGCCTGCCTCACTCCCAGCCCCTTGGTGATGTGTGTCCTCTGGTTTGAGGCCACGTGTGCTGGGTCCCTCACCTTTCGATGATGTGGCCCCACTGGTGTGAGGACACTCTTGCCTGGTTCCTATCCCCTTGAAGATGTGGGCTCTCTGGTGAGAGTCTGATCCTGGCTGGGTTCCTCACCCTTCTGTGAGGTGGGCCCTCTGCTGTGAGGTCACTCCTGCCTGGCTGGCACAGCCCGCCTGGGCAACATCGGCCCTCTTGTGGCAGTTGGAGCATGCTGGGAGCCTCCTCCCCTCGGTGATGAGGGCCCTCTGGCGTCAGGCCCTAACTGCTGGGTACCCACATTTTCTGATACGTGCTAAGTGGTGCGAGGACACTCCTGCGAGGTTCCCATCCCCATGGGGATGTGGGCCTTCTGCTCTGAGGTCCCAATGGCTGGGTTGCTCACAGTTTCATGATGTGGGCCCTCTGCTGTGAGTTCACTGCAGCCTGGATCACATAGACTCGGTGCTCTGGGCCGCCTGCTGGGAGGTTCCCACTGCAGGATTCCTCACCTTTTTTATTCTATTGGCCCTGTGTTGTGAGGCTACTCATGCCTGCCTCAATCCGAGCCCCTCGGAGATGTGGGTCCTCTGGTTTAGGCCTCATGTGCTGGTTTCCTCACCTTTCTATGATGTGGTCACCCTGGTGTGAAGACAGTCCTGCCTGGTTCTGATCCCCTTGGTGATGTGGGCCCTCTGGTGAGAGTCTTATCCTGGCTGGGTTCCTCACCCTTCTGTGAGGTAGGCCCTCTGCTGTGAGGTCACTCCTGCCTGGCTGTCACACGTCACCTTGTCGACATGGGCCCTCAGTTGGGAGTTGGTGCCTGCTTGGAGTCTCCTCCCCTTGGTAATGAGGGCCCTCTGGCGTCAGACCCTAACTTCTGGGCTCCCACAATTCTCTGATGTGTGCCCTGAGGTGCGAGTACACTTATGCCATGTTCCCAACCACATAGGAATGTGGGCCTTCTGCTCTGAGGTCCCAAAGCCTGGGTTGCTCACAGTTTCATGATGAGGGCCCTCTGTTTTGAGTTCAGTCAGGTCTGGATCCCATAGCCTCGCTGCTCCTGGCCGCCTGCTGGGAGGTTCCAACTGCGGGATTCCTCACCTTTTTTCTTCTATGGGCCCTCTGTTTTGAGACTCCTCCTGCCTGCCTCACTCCCAGCCCCTTGGTGATGTGTGTCCTCTGGTTTGAGGCCACGTGTGCTGGGTCACTCACATTTCGTTGATGAGGTCCCACTGGTGTGAGGACACTCCAGCCTGGTTCCCATTCTCTTGGTGATGTGGGCCCTCTGGTGAGAGTCTGATCCTCCTTGGGTTCCTCACACTTTTGTGAGGTGGGCCCTCTGCTCTGAGGTCACTCTTGCCTGGCTGGCACACCCCGCATTGGCGACGGCGGCCCACTGGTAGCAGTTGGAGCCTGCTGGGAGCCTCCTCTCCTCGGTGATGAGAGCCCTCTGGTGTCAGGCCCTAACTGCTGGGCTCCCCACATTTTCTGATGTGTGCCCACTGGTGCGATGACACTCCTACTTGGTTCCCTTCCCCATGGGGATGTGGGCCTTGTGCTCTGAGGTCACAACGGCTGGTTTGCTCACAGTTTCATGATGAGGGCCCTCTGTTGTGAGTTCATCACTGCCTGGATCCCATAGCCTCGGTGCTCTGGGCCGCCTGCTGGGATGTTCCAACTGCTGGATTCCTCACCTTTTTTATACAATGGGCCATGTGTTGTGAGGTTAATCCTGCCTGCCTCGCTCCAAGACCCATGGTGATGTGGGTCCTCTGGTTTGAGGCCACATTTTCTTGTTACCTCAACTTTTGATGATATGGCCCCACGGGTGTGATGACACTCCTGCCTGGTTCACAGCCCCTTGCTGATGTGGGCACTCTGGTGAGAGTCTGATCCTGGCTGGGTTCCTTACCCTTCTGTGAGGTGGGCCCTCTGATGTGAGGTCACTCCTGCCTGGCTGGCTCACGTCGCCTTGATGATGTGGGCCCTCTGTTGGCCACTAAAGCATTCTGGGAGCCTCCTACCCTCTTTAATGAGGGCCCTGGAAAAAACGCAGATGCACATTTTGACCAAGTGCATCATTGTCCAGGATCTGCCTCTTCTCCTATGCTTTCAGAGCACTTCCCGTCTACGTCCTGAAATCATATTCCAGGAATACTGCCCCGCTTTCAAGTCCTCCTCGCAGCCTTACTTCAATATATTTTTGTATGATACCTGTCATTAATAACTCTGCAGGTTTGTTAAATACAGTGTCCCTGAGCTCCTTTCTTCAACACGCTTTCTTGTGAGCTGGCCGCAAAACCGCAGGATTGCTTCAGGCCGTAATCTGGTTTCGGCACGGCACGCTGAGCCTTTGGTAAATTCCTCTTTCTGGTGAGAAATGAGCATTCAATTTGCCCGTGGAGACACCTACAGCTAGTCTCTCATTGGTTCTCCCTATTCCTGTTCATCTTGTGCAGAAATTGCAAACTGTGCCAAACAGGAGGTTAAAGGCACTGACTCTCCAAGTGGGTAGAGGGTTAGTAAAGCATCTGGAATGGTGAACCCGAGTACCAGGGAACGAAACCTGAGAGCCATTTAAAATGGTTTCCCAGTCTCACAGTGGACAATACTCTGGGTTTCCCATGCATGTTTTAGCTGAAGGAAGAATTCCTTAAACCTGGAGATTATTGACCCATGGAATGGGTACCATGCAGTATGACTAAAAAGGGTCTGAATTTGCTCACCGAACCTCACCAATGCTATCAGTTCGAAGTGTCCAGCCTTATGCCTCACCCAGCTCTGGGTGTAGATGTGGTAAATTCAGGTTTCATCACAAGCCCTGAATCAATTATTTAAGAATTGCTGTCTCTTTCACTGTCATTGTGTTTTGTTTTTGTAATTTAGTTTGATAATGGGATTTATCGGATTTTCACTGCTGCGTTCTTGCAGCTGTACACACGCTTGACTCTCTTATGGAGACATATAAATCCATGGGTTTGAAGATTCTGATCAGTCAGGTGTATTCCTAGGCTTTGAATATGGGGTGTTTAGTCCATTTCGTTGAGCAAGGGGTAGGTCTTGAGTATTATATATTTGGCTTATGGAAAGGTATCTGTGCTAATTTCTATCTCTGGTTTTATGCAGCACCCCAACTCACATTTCCCCTTAAGCAAGCATAAGTTGGTTTTCTAAATTTGAGACCCTGTTCTGTTTTGTAATTCAGTTCATGTGTAGCCAAGTTTACATTCCTTGTATTAGTGATATCTTATGATGTTTCATTTTCTGTGTGACTTATTTCACTTAGAATCATCGTACCTGAATCCACTCATTATGCCGCGATGGGCCTGATGACATAGATTTCATTGGTGAGTGATATTCCATTGTACGTACGTACCACAATTTCTTTATCCATTTTTCGCTTTCTTGGATATTTAACTTGTACCGTAGACGAGGTTCTTGTAAACAGAGCCGTCCGAAACTTTGGGGTGGCTGTGTGTTTTTGATTTTAATTTCACTAAGCTATAGGACCATAAGTGGAAGTGCTGTAGGCTCCGTTGCTTGGTTTTTTAGGTGTTTGAGGAAACACCATACACTTCTCCAGAGTGGCTGTTGGCAAATTACATCCCGCCCATCAGCATAACAAGGCTCCCTCTTCTCCATGGTCTGTGCTGCCTTTCTGGATTTTACACTTTTTTCAGATGGCCCTTTTGACCGGGGCGCAGTGAGACTTCATTGTAGTGCAGATTTCCTTTACACGCTTGCTTGGTTGGCCAAAAAGGGCGTATGCGTTTTTTCCTGAATATATTCAGGAAAAAACGCATACGCCCTTTTTGGCCAAGTGCATCATTGTCGTCGTTCTGCCTCTTTTCCTATGCTTTAAATGCAATTCCAGTCTACCCCCTGAAATCGTTTTCCTGAAATTCTGCCCCACTTTCAAGTCCTCTTCGCAGCCTTCCTTCAATATATTTTTAGACCATAGCTGTCATTTATAACTCTGCAGGTTTGTGAATTACAGTGCCCCTGAGCTCCTTTCTTCATCTCGCTTTCTTGTGAGCTGGCCGCAAACCCGCAGGAATGCTTCAGGCCCTAATCTGGTTCTGGCACGGCATGCTGAGCCTTTGGTTAATTCCTCTTCCTGGTGGGAAATGAGCGTTAAATTTGCCCGTGCAGACACCTTCACACGAGTCGTCATGGTGCCCCTTTGCCCCGGTTATCTCTATGGAGGTTGGAGTTGGAGGGCCTCCTCACTCAAGGTCAGTGTGCCCACGGAGCCAACCCTGCAACTTCAGGGCATGTTTGGTGGTTAGGATCACCACGTGGGGTCCTTTTACCTTAGGAGGGAGGTGGCCTTTTGGGCTGCTGATTTCCAGGTTTTCGGATACTGCCAGTATCTTGGCCAGATGTGGCGGTGGGCCAATCCCCTTGGTGACCGTAGTTTATCCTACCTGGATCGCATTCTTGCATTGTTCCATTTCAAGTGGTCCCAGGTTTTGCACTAATACTCCAATGGCGATTCACCGTTCACCAGGAATGTAAAGGTCAAAGGGTTTAGCTAAATTAGGGAGTTCCTGTGCAAGGGTCTGAATTGACTGCTCTTTCCATTCTTGAAAGGCCACTTCTGCATTCTATTCAAAAGGATCATCACCTTTTCCTTTCAGTGTTTCATATAGAGGCCGAGCTAGTAGACTGTAGTTAGGGATCCAGAAGCAGCAAACCCTGGCCTCCCCAGGAACCCCTAAGCTGTCTTCTAGTTTTAGAAATGGGTAAGGCTGTAAATTGTTTCTTCCCTTTCCTGGGATGGGCTTCTCCGACCTTCTGTGAGAATGAAGCCCAGGCAGGTCACCGTAGTCTGTGATATTTGAGCTTTTTCTTGGACAACTTGTATCCTTTATTGGCTTCGTAGTTCAGAGGTCTCCTTAGTAGGGCTGGCGATCAGAATGTCGTCTGCATATTGAAGGAGTGTTTCCTTTTCCAGAGGTAGAACTTTTAGGTCTTTAGCTGAGCTTTCCCCAAAGATGGTGTGGGAATTTTTGAACCCTTGGGACAACACGGCCCGGAAGTATTGTTTTAGTTGTATGTTGAGTCCTGCCACTCACAAGCCAAAATTTCTTGTGACTCTGGGACTAATAGAATACAAAAGAAGGCATCATTGAAGACTAATACAGAATACCATGTCCTGGTGGTTGGTAGAATGAGCAGCAGGGTGTAGGGTTTAGGAACTACTGGAGGTATATCCTCAGTGGCTTAACTGACTGTCCTGACATCCTTTACCAGGACTCCAGCAGCCCATGGGGCTCTCGAGGTCAGGCCAATCCCAGGATATGGAGCTCACCTGGGCAGGTACCCCAACCCAGCCCACGGGGCTCTCATGTTCAGGACCCTCCCAGGATATGGTGTTCCCTGGGCAGGTCCCCCTGCAGCCCATGGGGCTCTCGTGGTCAGGCCCCTCCCAGGATACAGAGCTACCCTTGCAGGTACCATGGCAGGGCTGGGAACACAGGAACCGTGCATATCGCCCTCATTGCAGAGCACTCCCAGCTCACCTGTCACTCAGATCTGACACAGAGCACCTCAGAGCAGGACTTGAACTAACAAACAGCAGCTCCGACAGGTCTGTGACCCTGGGCATCACTCTGTGTGGCCTCCCTCCACCTGGTCTTCCAGAGACTTCCACTGCACCCGGGGCACCAGGCCTTTGTCTCCACCCACCACCCACCCCTCCTCTCCCTGACTCCTGGGTTCCTCTCATTAGGAGAGGGTTTTCTTGAAGTTGTCTCCCACTCATGGGCCAGATAATATAATTAGAAAACAAGCCAGAGCTGCAGCCCCTTGTCTATCCTGACTCTCAGGAGCCCACACCTGTTCCTTGGACCTGGCCGATTCAGCAAGTTCCAGTTTCTGCAACTGTGAGCCCCTGAGGGGTGATTATTGGCTGGCCTGGGAAGCCTGACCGTGCCGGCCAGCCCTCCCCAGGTGTGCCTGGGTTCAGATCAATATAAACACCGCTCCAGGCAGCAAGAGCCCCTGCAGCTGTGCCTGACGCCATTTTCTCTGCCCTGTCAGCAGTCTTGGGGCTGGACTGGTGGGAGGGAGTGAGAGGCCACGGCTTTGTGGGTGGCCCAGTGTGAGTGGGGCTCTGCTGGACTTTCTGCAGCAGTTGCCAAGATGCCACCTGCTAAAGAAGAGGATGTGTCACCCATACCTGCCGCTGGAATTTCTCCCTGGGCAGAGGTGAGTGAGGAAGAAAGCAGTGGGGGCCGGGACAGCAGGGGTATCTCAGGCAGGGAAATGGAAAGCTTCCAGAAGAGCACCCAGGGCCAGGACCACCCTGGCTGGCCTGCAGGCACCAAGTCGGCTGGCATGCTGTCGCTCATGTGGCTCCATGGCCCTTCCTCTAGGCTTTCAAGTCCTTGTACATATTCAGGTGTTTTACCTGGGAAGGGTGGGAACATTTCAGCAGCAGCTGGCCTGGGGCTCAGCCCACGTTTACTCACAGATGCCTCGGCACGGTCCCCCAGCTTTGCAATGAGGACGCTTGTTGCGTGGGGCCTGCTGGCTGAATGGGAGATGATTCCCCACCACTGACCAACTTCAGAATTGCTTACAACTGGAGCAAGTGCCCTGATACGGTTTTCCTCTGTGTAACTGGTGGGTTCTGTTTTTTTTTCTTTTTTTCGTTTTTGGTTCAAGGTAGATTTTATTCCTCTTTTTTGTATTTACAGATATAAGCATGGAAATAATTTATTCATATAAATACATGTATGTGAAGGGAAGAATATTTTCTCTGTTTTACTTTTTGTAATTTGAATTTTATTTTATTTTTTTATACAGCAGGTTCTTTTTGGTTATCTCTTTTATACATATAAATGTATATATGCCAATCCCAATCTCTCAACTCCTCCCACCACCACCCCCCAACAGCTTTCCCCCCTTGGTGTCCATACGTTTGTTGTCTACATCTGTTGCTCTATTTCTGCCTTGCAAAACGGTTCATCTGTAAAATTTGTCTAGGTTCCACATATAGGCATTAATAGACAAGATTTGTTTTTCTATTTCTGACTTACTTCACTCTGTATGACAGTCTCTAGATCCATCAACGTCTCTACAAATGACCCAATTTCATTCCTTTTTATGGCTTAGTAATATTTCATTTTATATATGTACCACTTCTTTATGCATTCGTCTGTCTGTGGGCATTTAGGTTGCTTCCATTACCTGGATATTGTAAATAGTGATGCAATGAACATTGCGGTGAATGTCTCTTTTTGATTTATGGTTTTGTCTGGGTATATGCCCAGTAGTGGGATTGCTGTATCATATGGTAATTCTATTCTTAGTTTTATAAGAAACTCCATAATGTTCTCCACAGTGACTGTATCAATTTACATTCCCAACAATAGTGCAAGAGGGTTCCTTATCTCCACACCCTTTCCAGCATTTGTTGTTTGTAGATTTTCTGATGATGCCCATTCTAACATGTGTGAGGTGATACACCATGGATGAGTCTATTTCGTTGAGCAAAGAGTAGGTCTTGTCTAGTACATATTTGGCTTATGGAACGGTATGTGTGCTAATTTCAATCTCTGGTTTTATACAGCACCCCAACTCAACATTCCCCTTAAGCAAGCATAAGTGTTTATCTAAATGTGAGACTCTGTTCGGTTTTGTATTTCAGTTTATGTGTAGCCAAGTTTACACTCCCTCTATTAGTGATATCTTATGATACTTATCTTTCTCTGTGTGACGTATTTCTCTTAGAATCATCATATTTAAATCCACTCAATTTGCTGCTACAGGCCTGATGACATTGATTTCATTGCTGAGTGATATTCCGTTGTACGTAAGTAGCACAACTCCTTTATCCATTTTTTTCTTTCTGGGATATTTAATTTGTACTGGACTCGAGTTTCTTGTAAACACAGCAGCCCTAAATTTTGTGCTGGCTGTGTCTTGTTGATTTTAATTTTCCTAAGCTATAGGGCTAAAAGTGGAAGTACCCTAGGCTCTGTAGCTTTGTTTTTCAGATGTTTCAGGATACACCATAAACATCTCCAGAGTGTCTGTTGGCAATTTACATCCCGCCCATCAGCATAACAAGGCTCCCTGTTCTCCATGGCCTGTCCTGTGTTTCTGGTTTTTACATTTTTTTCAGATGGCCCTTTTGACGAATGGGAAATGAGACTTCATTGTAGTGCGGATTTCCATTGCTGGAGTGCTTGGTTGGCCAAAAAGGGCATATGCGTTTTTTCCTGAATATATTCAGGAAAAAATGTTTACGCACTTTTGTCCAAGTGCATCAGTGTCAAAGATCTGCCGCTCTTCACATGCTTTAAATGCAATTCCAATCTACCTCCTGAAATATGATTCCTGCAATTCTGCCTCGTTTTCAAGTCCTCTTTGCAGACTTACTTCAATATATTTTTGCCAATAGCTGTCATTTATATCTCTGCAGGTTTGTGAATTACAGTGCCCGTGATTTCCTTTCTTAACTCGTTTCCTTGAAAGCTGGCCACAGAACCGCAGGTTTGCTTTAGGCCATAATCAGGGTCCGACACGGCACTCTGAGCCTTTGGTTAATTCCTCTTCCTGGTGGGAAATTAGAGTTAAATGTGCCCCTCCGGACACCTGCCTCACTCCCAGCCCCTTGGTTATGTGTGTCCTGTAGTTTGAGGCCACATGTGCTGGGTTCCTCACCTTTGGCTGATGTGGCCCCACTGGTGTGAGGACACTCCTGCCTGGTTCCCATCCCCTTGGTGATGTGGACCCTCCGGTGAGAGTCTGATCCTGGCTGGGTTCCTCACACTTCTGAGAGGTGGGCCCTCTTCTCTGAGGTCACTCCTGCCTGGCTGGCCCACCCCGCCTTGACGACGTCGGCTCTCTCGTGGGAGTTGGTGCCTGCTGCGAGTCTCCTCCCCTTGGTAATGAGGGCCCTCTGGCGTCAGGCCCTAACTCCTGGCCTCCCAAAATTTTCTGATGTGCGCCCTGTGGTGCGAGTACACTCCTGCCAGGTTCCCAACACCATGGGAATGTGGGCCTTCTGCTCTGAGGTCCCAACGGTGGGTTGCTCAGTTTCATGATGAGGGCCCTCTGGTGTGAGTTCACTCCGGCCTGGATCCCATAGCCTCGCTGCTCCTGGCCACCTGCGGGGAGGTTACAACTGCGGGATTCCTCACCTTTTTTCTTCTATGGGCCCTCTGTTTTGAGACTCCTCCTGCCTGCCTCACTCCCAGCCCCTTGGTGATGTGTGTCCTCTGGTTTGAGGCCACGTGTGCTGGATCCCTCACCTTTCGATGATGTGGCCCCACTGGTGTGAGGACACTCTTGCCTGGTTCCTATCCCCTTGAAGATGTGGGCTCTCTGGTGAGAGTCTGATCCTGGCTGGGTTCCTCACCCTTCTGTGAGGTGGGCCCTCTGCTGTGAGGTCACTCCTGCCTGGCTGGCACAGCCCGCCTGGGCAACATCGGCCCTCTTGTGGCAGTTGGAGCATGCTGGGAGCCTCCTCCCCTCGGTGATGAGGGCCCTCTGGCGTCAGGCCCTAACTGCTGGGTACCCACATTTTCTGATACGTGCTAAGTGGTGCGAGGACACTCCTGCGAGGTTCCCATCCCCATGGGGATGTGGGCCTTCTGCTCTGAGGTCCCAATGGCTGGGTTGCTCACAGTTTCATGATGTGGGCCCTCTGCTGTGAGTTCACTGCAGCCTGGATCACATAGACTCGGTGCTCTGGGCCGCCTGCTGGGAGGTTCCCACTGCAGGATTCCTCACCTTTTTTATTCTATTGGCCCTGTGTTGTGAGGCTACTCATGCCTGCCTCAATCCGAGCCCCTCGGAGATGTGGGTCCTCTGGTTTAGGCCTCATGTGCTGGTTTCCTCACCTTTCTATGATGTGGTCACCCTGGTGTGAAGACAGTCCTGCCTGGTTCTGATCCCCTTGGTGATGTGGGCCCTCTGGTGAGAGTCTTATCCTGGCTGGGTTCCTCACCCTTCTGTGAGGTAGGCCCTCTGCTGTGAGGTCACTCCTGCCTGGCTGTCACACGTCACCTTGTCGACATGGGCCCTCAGTTGGGAGTTGGTGCCTGCTTGGAGTCTCCTCCCCTTGGTAATGAGGGCCCTCTGGCGTCAGACCCTAACTTCTGGGCTCCCACAATTCTCTGATGTGTGCCCTGAGGTGCGAGTACACTTATGCCATGTTCCCAACCACATAGGAATGTGGGCCTTCTGCTCTGAGGTCCCAAAGCCTGGGTTGCTCACAGTTTCATGATGAGGGCCCTCTGTTTTGAGTTCAGTCAGGTCTGGATCCCATAGCCTCGCTGCTCCTGGCCGCCTGCTGGGAGGTTCCAACTGCGGGATTCCTCACCTTTTTTCTTCTATGGGCCCTCTGTTTTGAGACTCCTCCTGCCTGCCTCACTCCCAGCCCCTTGGTGATGTGTGTCCTCTGGTTTGAGGCCACGTGTGCTGGGTCACTCACATTTCGTTGATGAGGTCCCACTGGTGTGAGGACACTCCAGCCTGGTTCCCATTCTCTTGGTGATGTGGGCCCTCTGGTGAGAGTCTGATCCTCCTTGGGTTCCTCACACTTTTGTGAGGTGGGCCCTCTGCTCTGAGGTCACTCTTGCCTGGCTGGCACACCCCGCATTGGCGACGGCGGCCCACTGGTAGCAGTTGGAGCCTGCTGGGAGCCTCCTCTCCTCGGTGATGAGAGCCCTCTGGTGTCAGGCCCTAACTGCTGGGCTCCCCACATTTTCTGATGTGTGCCCACTGGTGCGATGACACTCCTACTTGGTTCCCTTCCCCATGGGGATGTGGGCCTTGTGCTCTGAGGTCACAACGGCTGGTTTGCTCACAGTTTCATGATGAGGGCCCTCTGTTGTGAGTTCATCACTGCCTGGATCCCATAGCCTCGGTGCTCTGGGCCGCCTGCTGGGATGTTCCAACTGCTGGATTCCTCACCTTTTTTATACAATGGGCCATGTGTTGTGAGGTTAATCCTGCCTGCCTCGCTCCAAGACCCATGGTGATGTGGGTCCTCTGGTTTGAGGCCACATTTTCTTGTTACCTCAACTTTTGATGATATGGCCCCACGGGTGTGATGACACTCCTGCCTGGTTCACAGCCCCTTGCTGATGTGGGCACTCTGGTGAGAGTCTGATCCTGGCTGGGTTCCTTACCCTTCTGTGAGGTGGGCCCTCTGATGTGAGGTCACTCCTGCCTGGCTGGCTCACGTCGCCTTGATGATGTGGGCCCTCTGTTGGCCACTAAAGCATTCTGGGAGCCTCCTACCCTCTTTAATGAGGGCCCTGGAAAAAACGCAGATGCACATTTTGACCAAGTGCATCATTGTCCAGGATCTGCCTCTTCTCCTATGCTTTCAGAGCACTTCCCGTCTACGTCCTGAAATCATATTCCAGGAATACTGCCCCGCTTTCAAGTCCTCCTCGCAGCCTTACTTCAATATATTTTTGTATGATACCTGTCATTAATAACTCTGCAGGTTTGTTAAATACAGTGTCCCTGAGCTCCTTTCTTCAACACGCTTTCTTGTGAGCTGGCCGCAAAACCGCAGGATTGCTTCAGGCCGTAATCTGGTTTCGGCACGGCACGCTGAGCCTTTGGTAAATTCCTCTTTCTGGTGAGAAATGAGCATTCAATTTGCCCGTGGAGACACCTACAGCTAGTCTCTCATTGGTTCTCCCTATTCCTGTTCATCTTGTGCAGAAATTGCAAACTGTGCCAAACAGGAGGTTAAAGGCACTGACTCTCCAAGTGGGTAGAGGGTTAGTAAAGCATCTGGAATGGTGAACCCGAGTACCAGGGAACGAAACCTGAGAGCCATTTAAAATGGTTTCCCAGTCTCACAGTGGACAATACTCTGGGTTTCCCATGCATGTTTTAGCTGAAGGAAGAATTCCTTAAACCTGGAGATTATTGACCCATGGAATGGGTACCATGCAGTATGACTAAAAAGGGTCTGAATTTGCTCACCGAACCTCACCAATGCTATCAGTTCGAAGTGTCCAGCCTTATGCCTCACCCAGCTCTGGGTGTAGATGTGGTAAATTCAGGTTTCATCACAAGCCCTGAATCAATTATTTAAGAATTGCTGTCTCTTTCACTGTCATTGTGTTTTGTTTTTGTAATTTAGTTTGATAATGGGATTTATCGGATTTTCACTGCTGCGTTCTTGCAGCTGTACACACGCTTGACTCTCTTATGGAGACATATAAATCCATGGGTTTGAAGATTCTGATCAGTCAGGTGTATTCCTAGGCTTTGAATATGGGGTGTTTAGTCCATTTCGTTGAGCAAGGGGTAGGTCTTGAGTATTATATATTTGGCTTATGGAAAGGTATCTGTGCTAATTTCTATCTCTGGTTTTATGCAGCACCCCAACTCACATTTCCCCTTAAGCAAGCATAAGTTGGTTTTCTAAATTTGAGACCCTGTTCTGTTTTGTAATTCAGTTCATGTGTAGCCAAGTTTACATTCCTTGTATTAGTGATATCTTATGATGTTTCATTTTCTGTGTGACTTATTTCACTTAGAATCATCGTACCTGAATCCACTCATTATGCCGCGATGGGCCTGATGACATAGATTTCATTGGTGAGTGATATTCCATTGTACGTACGTACCACAATTTCTTTATCCATTTTTCGCTTTCTTGGATATTTAACTTGTACCGTAGACGAGGTTCTTGTAAACAGAGCCGTCCGAAACTTTGGGGTGGCTGTGTGTTTTTGATTTTAATTTCACTAAGCTATAGGACCATAAGTGGAAGTGCTGTAGGCTCCGTTGCTTGGTTTTTTAGGTGTTTGAGGAAACACCATACACTTCTCCAGAGTGGCTGTTGGCAAATTACATCCCGCCCATCAGCATAACAAGGCTCCCTCTTCTCCATGGTCTGTGCTGCCTTTCTGGATTTTACACTTTTTTCAGATGGCCCTTTTGACCGGGGCGCAGTGAGACTTCATTGTAGTGCAGATTTCCTTTACACGCTTGCTTGGTTGGCCAAAAAGGGCGTATGCGTTTTTTCCTGAATATATTCAGGAAAAAACGCATACGCCCTTTTTGGCCAAGTGCATCATTGTCGTCGTTCTGCCTCTTTTCCTATGCTTTAAATGCAATTCCAGTCTACCCCCTGAAATCGTTTTCCTGAAATTCTGCCCCACTTTCAAGTCCTCTTCGCAGCCTTCCTTCAATATATTTTTAGACCATAGCTGTCATTTATAACTCTGCAGGTTTGTGAATTACAGTGCCCCTGAGCTCCTTTCTTCATCTCGCTTTCTTGTGAGCTGGCCGCAAACCCGCAGGAATGCTTCAGGCCCTAATCTGGTTCTGGCACGGCATGCTGAGCCTTTGGTTAATTCCTCTTCCTGGTGGGAAATGAGCGTTAAATTTGCCCGTGCAGACACCTTCACACGAGTCGTCATGGTGCCCCTTTGCCCCGGTTATCTCTATGGAGGTTGGAGTTGGAGGGCCTCCTCACTCAAGGTCAGTGTGCCCACGGAGCCAACCCTGCAACTTCAGGGCATGTTTGGTGGTTAGGATCACCACGTGGGGTCCTTTTACCTTAGGAGGGAGGTGGCCTTTTGGGCTGCTGATTTCCAGGTTTTCGGATACTGCCAGTATCTTGGCCAGATGTGGCGGTGGGCCAATCCCCTTGGTGACCGTAGTTTATCCTACCTGGATCGCATTCTTGCATTGTTCCATTTCAAGTGGTCCCAGGTTTTGCACTAATACTCCAATGGCGATTCACCGTTCACCAGGAATGTAAAGGTCAAAGGGTTTAGCTAAATTAGGGAGTTCCTGTGCAAGGGTCTGAATTGACTGCTCTTTCCATTCTTGAAAGGCCACTTCTGCATTCTATTCAAAAGGATCATCACCTTTTCCTTTCAGTGTTTCATATAGAGGCCGAGCTAGTAGACTGTAGTTAGGGATCCAGAAGCAGCAAACCCTGGCCTCCCCAGGAACCCCTAAGCTGTCTTCTAGTTTTAGAAATGGGTAAGGCTGTAAATTGTTTCTTCCCTTTCCTGGGATGGGCTTCTCCGACCTTCTGTGAGAATGAAGCCCAGGCAGGTCACCGTAGTCTGTGATATTTGAGCTTTTTCTTGGACAACTTGTATCCTTTATTGGCTTCGTAGTTCAGAGGTCTCCTTAGTAGGGCTGGCGATCAGAATGTCGTCTGCATATTGAAGGAGTGTTTCCTTTTCCAGAGGTAGAACTTTTAGGTCTTTAGCTGAGCTTTCCCCAAAGATGGTGTGGGAATTTTTGAACCCTTGGGACAACACGGCCCGGAAGTATTGTTTTAGTTGTATGTTGAGTCCTGCCACTCACAAGCCAAAATTTCTTGTGACTCTGGGACTAATAGAATACAAAAGAAGGCATCATTGAAGACTAATACAGAATACCATGTCCTGGTGGTTGGTAGAATGACCAGCAGGGTGTAGGGTTTAGGAACTACTGGAGGTATATCCTCAGTGGCTTAACTGACTGTCCTGACATCCTTTACCAGGACTCCAGCAGCCCATGGGGCTCTCGAGGTCAGGCCAATCCCAGGATATGGAGCTCACCTGGGCAGGTACCCCAACCCAGCCCACGGGGCTCTCATGTTCAGGACCCTCCCAGGATATGGTGTTCCCTGGGCAGGTCCCCCTGCAGCCCATGGGGCTCTCGTGGTCAGGCCCCTCCCAGGATACAGAGCTACCCTTGCAGGTACCATGGCAGGGCTGGGAACACAGGAACCGTGCATATCGCCCTCATTGCAGAGCACTCCCAGCTCACCTGTCACTCAGATCTGACACAGAGCACCTCAGAGCAGGACTTGAACTAACAAACAGCAGCTCCGACAGGTCTGTGACCCTGGGCATCACTCTGTGTGGCCTCCCTCCACCTGGTCTTCCAGAGACTTCCACTGCACCCGGGGCACCAGGCCTTTGTCTCCACCCACCACCCACCCCTCCTCTCCCTGACTCCTGGGTTCCTCTCATTAGGAGAGGGTTTTCTTGAAGTTGTCTCCCACTCATGGGCCAGATAATATAATTAGAAAACAAGCCAGAGCTGCAGCCCCTTGTCTATCCTGACTCTCAGGAGCCCACACCTGTTCCTTGGACCTGGCCGATTCAGCAAGTTCCAGTTTCTGCAACTGTGAGCCCCTGAGGGGTGATTATTGGCTGGCCTGGGAAGCCTGACCGTGCCGGCCAGCCCTCCCCAGGTGTGCCTGGGTTCAGATCAATATAAACACCGCTCCAGGCAGCAAGAGCCCCTGCAGCTGTGCCTGACGCCATTTTCTCTGCCCTGTCAGCAGTCTTGGGGCTGGACTGGTGGGAGGGAGTGAGAGGTCACGGCTTTGTGGGTGGCCCAGTGTGAGTGGGGCTCTGCTGGACTTTCTGCAGCAGTTGCCAAGATGCCACCTGCTAAAGAAGAGGATGTGTCACCCATACCTGCCGCTGGAATTTCTCCCTGGGCAGAGGTGAGTGAGGAAGAAAGCAGTGGGGGCCGGGACAGCAGGGGTATCTCAGGCAGGGAAATGGAAAGCTTCCAGAAGAGCACCCAGGGCCAGGACCACCCTGGCTGGCCTGCAGGCACCAAGTCGGCTGGCATGCTGTCGCTCATGTGGCTCCATGGCCCTTCCTCTAGGCTTTCAAGTCCTTGTACATATTCAGGTGTTTTACCTGGGAAGGGTGGGAACATTTCAGCAGCAGCTGGCCTGGGGCTCAGCCCACGTTTACTCACAGATGCCTCGGCACGGTCCCCCAGCTTTGCAATGAGGACGCTTGTTGCGTGGGGCCTGCTGGCTGAATGGGAGATGATTCCCCACCACTGACCAACTTCAGAATTGCTTACAACTGGAGCAAGTGCCCTGATACGGTTTTCCTCTGTGTAACTGGTGGGTTCTGTTTTTTTTTCTTTTTTTCGTTTTTGGTTCAAGGTAGATTTTATTCCTCTTTTTTGTATTTACAGATATAAGCATGGAAATAATTTATTCATATAAATACATGTATGTGAAGGGAAGAATATTTTCTGTTTTACTTTTTGTAATTTGAATTTTATTTTAATTTTATACAGCAGGTTCTTTTTGGTTATCTCTTTTATACATATAAATGTATATATGCCAATCCCAATCTCTCAACTCCTCCCACCACCACCCCCCAACAGCTTTCCCCCCTTGGTGTCCATACGTTTGTTGTCTACATCTGTTGCTCTATTTCTGCCTTGCAAAACGGTTCATCTGTAAAATTTGTCTAGGTTCCACATATAGGCATTAATAGACAAGATTTGTTTTTCTATTTCTGACTTACTTCACTCTGTATGACAGTCTCTAGATCCATCAACGTCTCTACAAATGACCCAATTTCATTCCTTTTTATGGCTTAGTAATATTCCATTTTATATATGTACCACTTCTTTATGCATTCATCTGTCTGTGGGCATTTAGGTTGCTTCCATTACCTGGATATTGTAAATAGTGATGCAATGAACATTGCGGTGAATGTCTCTTTTTGATTTATGGTTTTGTCTGGGTATATGCCCAGTAGTGGGATTGCTGTATCATATGGTAATTCTATTCTTAGTTTTATAAGAAACTCCATAATGTTCTCCACAGTGACTGTATCAATTTACATTCCCAACAATAGTGCAAGAGGGTTCCTTATCTCCACACCCTTTCCAGCATTTGTTGTTTGTAGATTTTCTGATGATGCCCATTCTAACATGTGTGAGGTGATACACCATGGATGAGTCTATTTCGTTGAGCAAAGAGTAGGTCTTGTCTAGTACATATTTGGCTTATGGAACGGTATGTGTGCTAATTTCAATCTCTGGTTTTATACAGCACCCCAACTCAACATTCCCCTTAAGCAAGCATAAGTGTTTATCTAAATGTGAGACTCTGTTCGGTTTTGTATTTCAGTTTATGTGTAGCCAAGTTTACACTCCCTCTATTAGTGATATCTTATGATACTTATCTTTCTCTGTGTGACGTATTTCTCTTAGAATCATCATATTTAAATCCACTCAATTTGCTGCTACAGGCCTGATGACATTGATTTCATTGCTGAGTGATATTCCGTTGTACGTAAGTAGCACAACTCCTTTATCCATTTTTTTCTTTCTGGGATATTTAATTTGTACTGGACTCGAGTTTCTTGTAAACACAGCAGCCCTAAATTTTGTGCTGGCTGTGTCTTGTTGATTTTAATTTTCCTAAGCTATAGGGCTAAAAGTGGAAGTACCCTAGGCTCTGTAGCTTTGTTTTTCAGATGTTTCAGGATACACCATAAACATCTCCAGAGTGTCTGTTGGCAATTTACATCCCGCCCATCAGCATAACAAGGCTCCCTGTTCTCCATGGCCTGTCCTGTGTTTCTGGTTTTTACACTTTTTTCAGATGGCCCTTTTGACGAATGGGAAATGAGACTTCATTGTAGTGCGGATTTCCATTGCTGGAGTGCTTGGTTGGCCAAAAAGGGCATATGCGTTTTTTCCTGAATATATTCAGGAAAAAATGTTTACGCACTTTTGTCCAAGTGCATCAGTGTCAAAGATCTGCCGCTCTTCACATGCTTTAAATGCAATTCCAATCTACCTCCTGAAATATGATTCCTGCAATTCTGCCTCGTTTTCAAGTCCTCTTTGCAGACTTACTTCAATATATTTTTGCCAATAGCTGTCATTTATATCTCTGCAGGTTTGTGAATTACAGTGCCCGTGATTTCCTTTCTTAACTCGTTTCCTTGAAAGCTGGCCACAGAACCGCAGGTTTGCTTTAGGCCATAATCAGGGTCCGACACGGCACTCTGAGCCTTTGGTTAATTCCTCTTCCTGGTGGGAAATTAGAGTTAAATGTGCCCCTCCGGACACCTGCCTCACTCCCAGCCCCTTGGTTATGTGTGTCCTGTAGTTTGAGGCCACATGTGCTGGGTTCCTCACCTTTGGCTGATGTGGCCCCACTGGTGTGAGGACACTCCTGCCTGGTTCCCATCCCCTTGGTGATGTGGACCCTCCGGTGAGAGTCTGATCCTGGCTGGGTTCCTCACACTTCTGAGAGGTGGGCCCTCTTCTCTGAGGTCACTCCTGCCTGGCTGGCCCACCCCGCCTTGACGACGTCGGCTCTCTCGTGGGAGTTGGTGCCTGCTGCGAGTCTCCTCCCCTTGGTAATGAGGGCCCTCTGGCGTCAGGCCCTAACTCCTGGCCTCCCAAAATTTTCTGATGTGCGCCCTGTGGTGCGAGTACACTCCTGCCAGGTTCCCAACACCATGGGAATGTGGGCCTTCTGCTCTGAGGTCCCAACGGTGGGTTGCTCAGTTTCATGATGAGGGCCCTCTGGTGTGAGTTCACTCCGGCCTGGATCCCATAGCCTCGCTGCTCCTGGCCACCTGCGGGGAGGTTACAACTGCGGGATTCCTCACCTTTTTTCTTCTATGGGCCCTCTGTTTTGAGACTCCTCCTGCCTGCCTCACTCCCAGCCCCTTGGTGATGTGTGTCCTCTGGTTTGAGGCCACGTGTGCTGGGTCCCTCACCTTTCGATGATGTGGCCCCACTGGTGTGAGGACACTCTTGCCTGGTTCCTATCCCCTTGGTGATGTGGGCTCTCTGGTGAGAGTCTGATCCTGGCTGGGTTCCTCACCCTTCTGTGAGGTGGGCCCTCTGCTGTGAGGTCACTCCTGCCTGGCTGGCACAGCCCGCCTGGGCAACATTGGCCCTCTTGTGGCAGTTGGAGCATGCTGGGAGCCTCCTCCCCTCGGTGATGAGGGCCCTCTGGCGTCAGGCCCTAACTGCTGGGTACCCACATTTTCTGATACGTGCTAAGTGGTGCGAGGACACTCCTGCGAGGTTCCCATCCCCATGGGGATGTGGGCCTTCTGCTCTGAGGTCCCAATGGCTGGGTTGCTCACAGTTTCATGATGTGGGCCCTCTGCTGTGAGTTCACTGCAGCCTGGATCACATAGACTCGGTGCTCTGGGCCGCCTGCTGGGAGGTTCCCACTGCAGGATTCCTCACCTTTTTTATTCTATTGGCCCTGTGTTGTGAGGCTACTCATGCCTGCCTCAATCCGAGCCCCTCGGAGATGTGGGTCCTCTGGTTTAGGCCTCATGTGCTGGTTTCCTCACCTTTCTATGATGTGGTCACCCTGGTGTGAAGACAGTCCTGCCTGGTTCTGATCCCCTTGGTGATGTGGGCCCTCTGGTGAGAGTCTTATCCTGGCTGGGTTCCTCACCCTTCTGTGAGGTAGGCCCTCTGCTGTGAGGTCACTCCTGCCTGGCTGTCACACGTCACCTTGTCGACATGGGCCCTCAGTTGGGAGTTGGTGCCTGCTTGGAGTCTCCTCCCCTTGGTAATGAGGGCCCTCTGGCGTCAGACCCTAACTTCTGGGCTCCCACAATTCTCTGATGTGTGCCCTGAGGTGCGAGTACACTTATGCCATGTTCCCAACCACATAGGAATGTGGGCCTTCTGCTCTGAGGTCCCAAAGCCTGGGTTGCTCACAGTTTCATGATGAGGGCCCTCTGTTTTGAGTTCAGTCAGGTCTGGATCCCATAGCCTCGCTGCTCCTGGCCGCCTGCTGGGAGGTTCCAACTGCGGGATTCCTCACCTTTTTTCTTCTATGGGCCCTCTGTTTTGAGACTCCTCCTGCCTGCCTCACTCCCAGCCCCTTGGTGATGTGTGTCCTCTGGTTTGAGGCCACGTGTGCTGGGTCACTCACATTTCGTTGATGAGGTCCCACTGGTGTGAGGACACTCCAGCCTGGTTCCCATTCTCTTGGTGATGTGGGCCCTCTGGTGAGAGTCTGATCCTCCTTGGGTTCCTCACACTTTTGTGAGGTGGGCCCTCTGCTCTGAGGTCACTCTTGCCTGGCTGGCACACCCCGCATTGGTGACGGCGGCCCACTGGTAGCAGTTGGAGCCTGCTGGGAGCCTCCTCTCCTCGGTGATGAGAGCCCTCTGGTGTCAGGCCCTAACTGCTGGGCTCCCCACATTTTCTGATGTGTGCCCACTGGTGCGATGACACTCCTACTTGGTTCCCTTCCCCATGGGGATGTGGGCCTTGTGCTCTGAGGTCACAACGGCTGGTTTGCTCACAGTTTCATGATGAGGGCCCTCTGTTGTGAGTTCATCACTGCCTGGATCCCATAGCCTCGGTGCTCTGGGCCGCCTGCTGGGATGTTCCAACTGCTGGATTCCTCACCTTTTTTATACAATGGGCCATGTGTTGTGAGGTTAATCCTGCCTGCCTCGCTCCAAGACCCATGGTGATGTGGGTCCTCTGGTTTGAGGCCACATTTTCTTGTTACCTCAACTTTTGATGATATGGCCCCACGGGTGTGATGACACTCCTGCCTGGTTCACAGCCCCTTGCTGATGTGGGCACTCTGGTGAGAGTCTGATCCTGGCTGGGTTCCTTACCCTTCTGTGAGGTGGGCCCTCTGATGTGAGGTCACTCCTGCCTGGCTGGCTCACGTCGCCTTGATGATGTGGGCCCTCTGTTGGCCACTAAAGCATTCTGGGAGCCTCCTACCCTCTTTAATGAGGGCCCTGGAAAAAACGCAGATGCACATTTTGACCAAGTGCATCATTGTCCAGGATCTGCCTCTTCTCCTATGCTTTCAGAGCACTTCCCGTCTACGTCCTGAAATCATATTCCAGGAATACTGCCCCGCTTTCAAGTCCTCCTCGCAGCCTTACTTCAATATATTTTTGTATGATACCTGTCATTAATAACTCTGCAGGTTTGTTAAATACAGTGTCCCTGAGCTCCTTTCTTCAACACGCTTTCTTGTGAGCTGGCCGCAAAACCGCAGGATTGCTTCAGGCCGTAATCTGGTTTCGGCACGGCACGCTGAGCCTTTGGTAAATTCCTCTTTCTGGTGAGAAATGAGCATTCAATTTGCCCGTGGAGACACCTACAGCTAGTCTCTCATTGGTTCTCCCTATTCCTGTTCATCTTGTGCAGAAATTGCAAACTGTGCCAAACAGGAGGTTAAAGGCACTGACTCTCCAAGTGGGTAGAGGGTTAGTAAAGCATCTGGAATGGTGAACCCGAGTACCAGGGAACGAAACCTGAGAGCCATTTAAAATGGTTTCCCAGTCTCACAGTGGACAATACTCTGGGTTTCCCATGCATGTTTTAGCTGAAGGAAGAATTCCTTAAACCTGGAGATTATTGACCCATGGAATGGGTACCATGCAGTATGACTAAAAAGGGTCTGAATTTGCTCACCGAACCTCACCAATGCTATCAGTTCGAAGTGTCCAGCCTTATGCCTCACCCAGCTCTGGGTGTAGATGTGGTAAATCCAGGTTTCATCACAAGCCCTGAATCAATTATTTAAGAATTGCTGTCTCTTTCACTGTCATTGTGTTTTGTTTTTGTAATTTAGTTTGATAATGGGATTTATCGGATTTTCACTACTGCGTTCATGCCGCTGTACAAACGCTTGATTCTCCTACAGAGAAATATAAATCCACGGGTTTTAAGATTCTTACTAGTCAGGTATATTCCTAGGCGTCGAATATGTGGTGTTGAGTCCATGTCGTTGAACAAGGAGTAGGTCTTGACTATTACATATTTGGCTTATGGAACGGTATCTGTGCTATTTTCAATCTCTGGTTTTATGCAGCACCCCAACTCACCTTTGCCCTTAAGCAAGCATAAGTTGGTTTTCTAAATTTGAGTCCCTGTTCTGTTTTGTAATTCAGTTCATGTGTAGCCAAGTTTACATTCCGTGTATTAGTGATATCTTATGATGTTTCATTTTCTGTGTGACTTATTTCACTTAGAATCACTGTAGCTGAATCCACTCATTATGCCGTGATGGGCCTGATGACATAGATTTCATTGCTGAGTGATATTCCATTGTACGTACGAACCACAACTTCTTTATCCATTTTTCACATTCTGGGATATTTAACTTGTACCGTAGATGAGGTTCTTGTAAACAGAGCCGTCCGAAAATTTGGGGTGGCTGTGTGTTTTTGATTTTAATTTCCATAAGCTATAGGACCATAACTGGAAGTGCCGTAGGCTCCGTTGCTTTGTTTTTTAGGTGTTTCAGGAAACACCATACACTTCTCCGGGGTGGCTGTTGGCAATTTACATCCCGCCCATCAGCATAACAAGGCTCCCTGTTCTCCATGGCCTGTGCTGTCTTTCTGGATTTTACACTTTTTTTAGATGGCCCTTTTGACCGGGGGGCTGTGAGACTTCATTGTAGTGCATAATTCTTTAACATGCTTGCATGGTTGGCCAAAAAGGGCGTATGCGTTTTTTCCTGAATATATTCAGGAAAAAACGCATACGCCCTTTTTGGCCAAGTGCATCATTGTCGACGTTCTGCCTCTTTTCCTATGCTTTAAATGCAATTCCAGTCTACCCCCTGAAATCGTTTTCTTGCAATTCTGCCCACTTACAAGTCCTCTTCGCAGCCTTCCTTCAATATATTTTTGGACGATAGCTGTCATTTATAACTCTGCAGGTTTGTGAATTACAGTGCCCCTGAGCTCCTTTCTTCAACTCGCTTTCTTGTGAGCTGGCCGCAAACACACATGATTGCTTCAGGCCCTAATCTGGTTCCGGCACGGCATGCTGAGCCTTTGGTGAATTCCTCTTCCTGGTGGGAAATGAGCGTTAAATTTGCCTGTGCAGACACCTCCAGCTAGTGTCTCATTGATTCCCCCTATTCCTGTTCATCTTGCGCAGATATTGCAAACTGTGCCAAACAGGAGGTTAAAGGCACTGAGTCTCCAAGTGGGGAGAGTGTTAGTAAAGGGTCTGGAATGGTGAACCCGAGTAAAAGGGGAAGAAAACTGAGATGCATTTGAAAACGTTTCCCGGTCACATGGTGCACCATACTTGGGTTTTCCATGCATGTTTTAGCTGAAGGAAGAATCCCTCAATCCTGGAGAGTTGGGACCCATGGAATGGGTACCATGCAGTATGACTTCAAAGGGTCTGCACTTGCTCATCGAACCTCACCAATGCTATCAGCCCGAAGTGTCCAACCTTATGTCTCACTCAGCTCTGGGTGTAGATGTGGTAAATCCAGGTTGCATCACAAGCCCTGAATGAATTATTTAAAAATTGCTCTCTATTTCACTGTCATTGTGTTTTGTTTCTGTAATTCATTTTGATAATGGGATTTATCGGATTTTCTCTGCTGCATTCTTGCAGCTGTACACACGCTTGATTCTCTTATGGAGACATATAAATCCATGGGTTTGTAGATTCTTACTAGTCAGGTGTATTCCTAGGCGTTGAATATGGGGTGTTTAGTCGATTTCGTTGAGCAAGTAGTAGGTCTTGACTATTACATATTTGGCTTATGGAAATGTATCTGTGCTAATTTCTATCTCTGGTATATGCAGCACACCAACTTAACTTTCCCCTTAAGAAAGCATAAGTTGGTTTTCTAAATTTGAGACCCTGTTCTGTTTTGTAGTTCAGTTCATGCGTAGCAAAATTTACATTCCGTGTATTAGTGATATCTTATGATGTTTCATTTTCTGTGTGACTTATTTCACTTAGAATTATCGTACCTGAATCCACTCATTATGCCGTGACGGGCCTGATGACATAGATTTCATTGCTGAGTGATATTCCATTGTACATGCGTACCACATTTTCTTCATACATTTTTCACGTTCTGGGATATTTAACTTGTACCGTAGACAAGGTTCTTGTAAAAATAGATGTCCAAAACTTTGGGGTGGCTGTGTCTTTTTGATTTTATTTTCCCTAAGCTATAGGACCATAAGTGGAAGTGCCATAGGCTCCGTTGCTTTGTTTTTTAGGTGTTTCAGGGTACACCGTACACTTTTCCAGAGTGGCTGTTGGCAATTTACATCCCGACAATCAACATAATAAGGCTCCCTGTTCTCCAAGGCCTGTCCTGATTTTCTGGATTTTTCTCTTTTTTCAGATGGCCCTTTTGACCGGGGGGCAGTGAGACTTCATTGTAGTGCAGATTTCTTTACACGCTTGCTTGGTTGGCCAAAAAGGGCGTATGCGTTTTTTCCTGAATATATTCAGGAAAAAACGCATACGCCCTTTTTGGCCAAGTGCATCATTGTCGTCGTTCTGCCTCTTTTCCTATGCTTTAAATGCAATTCCAGTCTACCCCCTGAAATCGTTTTCCTGAAATTCTGCCCCACTTTCAAGTCCTCTTCGCAGCCTTCCTTCAATATATTTTTAGACCATAGCTGTCATTTATAACTCTGCAGGTTTGTGAATTACAGTGCCCCTGAGCTCCTTTCTTCAACTCGCTTTCTTGTGAGCTGGCCGCAAACCCGCAGGAATGCTTCAGGCCCTAATCTGGTTCCAGCACGGCATGCTGAGCCTTTGGTTAATTCCTCTTCCTGTTGGGAAATGAGCGTTAAATTTGCCCGTGCAGACACCTTCACATGAGTCGTCATGGTGCCCCTTTGCCCCGGTTATCTCTATGGAGGTTGGAGTTGGAGGGCCTCCTCACTCAAGGTCAGTGTGCCCACGGAGCCAACCCTGCAACTTCAGGGCATGTTTGGTGGTTAGGATCACCACGTGGGGTCCTTTTACCTTAGGAGGGAGGTGGCCTTTTGGGCTGCTGATTTCCAGGTTTTCGGATACTGCCAGTATCTTGGCCAGATGTGGCGGTGGGCCAATCCCCTTGGTGACCGTAGTTTATCCTACCTGGATCGCATTCTTGCATTGTTCCATTTCAAGTGGTCCCAGGTTTTGCACTAATACTCCAATGGCGATTCACCGTTCACCAGGAATGTAAGGTCAAAGGGTTTAGCTAAATTAGGGAGTTCCAGGGCAAGGGTCTGAATTGACTGCTCTTTCCATTCTTGAAAGGCCACTTCTGCATTCTATTCAAAAGGATCATCACCTTTTCCTTTCAGTGTTTCATATAGAGGCCGAGCTAGTAGACTGTAGTTAGGGATCCAGAAGCAGCAAACCCTGGCCTCCCCAGGAACCCCTAAGCTGTCTTCTAGTTTTAGAAATGGGTAAGGCTGTAAATTGTTTCTTCCCTTTCCTGGGATGGGCTTCTCCGACCTTCTGTGAGAATGAAGCCCAGGCAGGTCACCGTAGTCTGTGATATTTGAGCTTTTTCTTGGACAACTTGTATCCTTTATTGGCTTCGTAGTTCAGAGGTCTCCTTAGTAGGGCTGGCGATCAGAATGTCGTCTGCATATTGAAGGAGTGTTTCCTTTTCCAGAGGTAGAACTTTTAGGTCTTTAGCTGAGCTTTCCCCAAAGATGGTGTGGGAATTTTTGAACCCTTGGGACAACACGGCCCGGAAGTATTGTTTTAGTTGTATGTTGAGTCCTGCCACTCACAAGCCAAAATTTCTTGTGACTCTGGGACTAATAGAATACAAAAGAAGGCATCATTGAAGACTAATACAGAATACCATGTCCTGGTGGTTGGTAGAATGAGCAGCAGGGTGTAGGGTTTAGGAACTACTGGAGGTATATCCTCAGTGGCTTAACTGACTGTCCTGACATCCTTTACCAGGACTCCAGCAGCCCATGGGGCTCTCGAGGTCAGGCCAATCCCAGGATATGGAGCTCACCTGGGCAGGTACCCCAACCCAGCCCACGGGGCTCTCATGTTCAGGACCCTCCCAGGATATGGTGTTCCCTGGGCAGGTCCCCCTGCAGCCCATGGGGCTCTCGTGGTCAGGCCCCTCCCAGGATACAGAGCTACCCTTGCAGGTACCATGGCAGGGCTGGGAACACAGGAACCGTGCATATCGCCCTCATTGCAGAGCACTCCCAGCTCACCTGTCACTCAGATCTGACACAGAGCACCTCAGAGCAGGACTTGAACTAACAAACAGCAGCTCCGACAGGTCTGTGACCCTGGGCATCACTCTGTGTGGCCTCCCTCCACCTGGTCTTCCAGAGACTTCCACTGCACCCGGGGCACCAGGCCTCTGTCTCCACCCACCACACACCCCTCCTCTCCCTGACTCCTGGGTTCCTCTCATTAGGAGAGGGTTTTCTTGAAGTTGTCTCCCACTCATGGGCCAGATAATATAATTAGAAAACAAGCCAGAGCTGCAGCCCCTTGTCTATCCTGACTCTCAGGAGCCCACACCTGTTCCTTGGACCTGGCCGATTCAGCAAGTTCCAGTTTCTGCAACTGTGAGCCCCTGAGGGGTGATTATTGGCTGGCGTGGGAAGCCTGACCGTGCCGGCCAGCCCTCCCCAGGTGTGCCTGGGTTCAGATCAATATAAACACCGCTCCAGGCAGCAAGAGCCCCTGCAGCTGTGCCTGACGCCATTTTCTCTGCCCTGTCAGCAGTCTTGGGGCTGGACTGGTGGGAGGGAGTGAGAGGCCACGGCTTTGTGGGTGGCCCAGTGTGAGTGGGGCTCTGCTGGACTTTCTGCAGCAGTTGCCAAGATGCCACCTGCTAAAGAAGAGGATGTGTCACCCATACCTGCCGCTGGAATTTCTCCCTGGGCAGAGGTGAGTGAGGAAGAAAGCAGTGGGGGCCGGGACAGCAGGGGTATCTCAGGCAGGGAAATGGAAAGCTTCCAGAAGAGCACCCAGGGCCAGGACCACCCTGGCTGGCCTGCAGGCACCAAGTCGGCTGGCATGCTGTCGCTCATGTGGCTCCATGGCCCTTCCTCTAGGCTTTCAAGTCCTTGTACATATTCAGGTGTTTTACCTGGGAAGGGTGGGAACATTTCAGCAGCAGCTGGCCTGGGGCTCAGCCCACGTTTACTCACAGATGCCTCGGCACGGTCCCCCAGCTTTGCAATGAGGACGCTTGTTGCGTGGGGCCTGCTGGCTGAATGGGAGATGATTCCCCACCACTGACCAACTTCAGAATTGCTTACAACTGGAGCAAGTGCCCTGATACGGTTTTCCTCTGTGTAACTGGTGGGTTCTGTTTTTTTTTCTTTTTTTCGTTTTTGGTTCAAGGTAGATTTTATTCCTCTTTTTTGTATTTACAGATATAAGCATGGAAATAATTTATTCATATAAATACATGTATGTGAAGGGAAGAATATTTTCTCTGTTTTACTTTTTGTAATTTGAATTTTATTTTATTTTTTTATACAGCAGGTTCTTTTTGGTTATCTCTTTTATACATATAAATGTATATATGCCAATCCCAATCTCTCAACTCCTCCCACCACCACCCCCCAACAGCTTTCCCCCCTTGGTGTCCATACGTTTGTTGTCTACATCTGTTGCTCTATTTCTGCCTTGCAAAACGGTTCATCTGTAAAATTTGTCTAGGTTCCACATATAGGCATTAATAGACAAGATTTGTTTTTCTATTTCTGACTTACTTCACTCTGTATGACAGTCTCTAGATCCATCAACGTCTCTACAAATGACCCAATTTCATTCCTTTTTATGGCTTAGTAATATTCCATTTTATATATGTACCACTTCTTTATGCATTCGTCTGTCTGTGGGCATTTAGGTTGCTTCCATTACCTGGATATTGTAAATAGTGATGCAATGAACATTGCGGTGAATGTCTCTTTTTGATTTATGGTTTTGTCTGGGTATATGCCCAGTAGTGGGATTGCTGTATCATATGGTAATTCTATTCTTAGTTTTATAAGAAACTCCATAATGTTCTCCACAGTGACTGTATCAATTTACATTCCCAACAATAGTGCAAGAGGGTTCCTTATCTCCACACCCTTTCCAGCATTTGTTGTTTGTAGATTTTCTGATGATGCCCATTCTAACATGTGTGAGGTGATACACCATGGATGAGTCTATTTCGTTGAGCAAAGAGTAGGTCTTGTCTAGTACATATTTGGCTTATGGAACGGTATGTGTGCTAATTTCAATCTCTGGTTTTATACAGCACCCCAACTCAACATTCCCCTTAAGCAAGCATAAGTGTTTATCTAAATGTGAGACTCTGTTCGGTTTTGTATTTCAGTTTATGTGTAGCCAAGTTTACACTCCCTCTATTAGTGATATCTTATGATACTTATCTTTCTCTGTGTGACGTATTTCTCTTAGAATCATCATATTTAAATCCACTCAATTTGCTGCTACAGGCCTGATGACATTGATTTCATTGCTGAGTGATATTCCGTTGTACGTAAGTAGCACAACTCCTTTATCCATTTTTTTCTTTCTGGGATATTTAATTTGTACTGGACTCGAGTTTCTTGTAAACACAGCAGCCCTAAATTTTGTGCTGGCTGTGTCTTGTTGATTTTAATTTTCCTAAGCTATAGGGCTAAAAGTGGAAGTACCCTAGGCTCTGTAGCTTTGTTTTTCAGATGTTTCAGGATACACCATAAACATCTCCAGAGTGTCTGTTGGCAATTTACATCCCGCCCATCAGCATAACAAGGCTCCCTGTTCTCCATGGCCTGTCCTGTGTTTCTGGTTTTTACACTTTTTTCAGATGGCCCTTTTGACGAATGGGAAATGAGACTTCATTGTAGTGCGGATTTCCATTGCTGGAGTGCTTGGTTGGCCAAAAAGGGCATATGCGTTTTTTCCTGAATATATTCAGGAAAAAATGTTTACGCACTTTTGTCCAAGTGCATCAGTGTCAAAGATCTGCCGCTTTTCACATGCTTTAAATGCAATTCCAATCTACCTCCTGAAATATGATTCCTGCAATTCTGCCTCGTTTTCAAGTCCTCTTTGCAGACTTACTTCAATATATTTTTGCCAATAGGTGTCATTTATATCTCTGCAGGTTTGTGAATTACAGTGCCTGTGATTTCCTTTCTTAACTCGTTTCCTTGAAAGCTGGCCACAGAACCGCAGGTTTGCTTTAGGCCATAATCAGGGTCCGACACGGCACTCTGAGCCTTTGGTTAATTCCTCTTCCTGGTGGGAAATTAGAGTTAAATGTGCCCCTCCGGACACCTGCCTCACTCCCAGCCCCTTGGTTATGTGTGTCCTGTAGTTTGAGGCCACATGTGCTGGGTTCCTCACCTTTGGCTGATGTGGCCCCACTGGTGTGAGGACACTCCTGCCTGGTTCCCATCCCCTTGGTGATGTGGACCCTCCGGTGAGAGTCTGATCCTGGCTGGGTTCCTCACACTTCTGAGAGGTGGGCCCTCTTCTCTGAGGTCACTCCTGCCTGGCTGGCCCACCCCGCCTTGACGACGTCGGCTCTCTCGTGGGAGTTGGTGCCTGCTGCGAGTCTCCTCCCCTTGGTAATGAGGGCCCTCTGGCGTCAGGCCCTAACTCCTGGCCTCCCAAAATTTTCTGATGTGCGCCCTGTGGTGCGAGTACACTCCTGCCAGGTTCCCAACACCATGGGAATGTGGGCCTTCTGCTCTGAGGTCCCAACGGTGGGTTGCTCAGTTTCATGATGAGGGCCCTCTGGTGTGAGTTCACTCCGGCCTGGATCCCATAGCCTCGCTGCTCCTGGCCACCTGCGGGGAGGTTACAACTGCGGGATTCCTCACCTTTTTTCTTCTATGGGCCCTCTGTTTTGAGACTCCTCCTGCCTGCCTCACTCCCAGCCCCTTGGTGATGTGTGTCCTCTGGTTTGAGGCCACGTGTGCTGGGTCCCTCACCTTTCGATGATGTGGCCCCACTGGTGTGAGGACACTCTTGCCTGGTTCCTATCCCCTTGGTGATGTGGGCTCTCTGGTGAGAGTCTGATCCTGGCTGGGTTCCTCACCCTTCTGTGAGGTGGGCCCTCTGCTGTGAGGTCACTCCTGCCTGGCTGGCACAGCCCGCCTGGGCAACATTGGCCCTCTTGTGGCAGTTGGAGCATGCTGGGAGCCTCCTCCCCTCGGTGATGAGGGCCCTCTGGCGTCAGGCCCTAACTGCTGGGTACCCACATTTTCTGATACGTGCTAAGTGGTGCGAGGACACTCCTGCGAGGTTCCCATCCCCATGGGGATGTGGGCCTTCTGCTCTGAGGTCCCAATGGCTGGGTTGCTCACAGTTTCATGATGTGGGCCCTCTGCTGTGAGTTCACTGCAGCCTGGATCACATAGACTCGGTGCTCTGGGCCGCCTGCTGGGAGGTTCCCACTGCAGGATTCCTCACCTTTTTTATTCTATTGGCCCTGTGTTGTGAGGCTACTCATGCCTGCCTCAATCCGAGCCCCTCGGAGATGTGGGTCCTCTGGTTTAGGCCTCATGTGCTGGTTTCCTCACCTTTCTATGATGTGGTCACCCTGGTGTGAAGACAGTCCTGCCTGGTTCTGATCCCCTTGGTGATGTGGGCCCTCTGGTGAGAGTCTTATCCTGGCTGGGTTCCTCACCCTTCTGTGAGGTAGGCCCTCTGCTGTGAGGTCACTCCTGCCTGGCTGTCACACGTCACCTTGTCGACATGGGCCCTCAGTTGGGAGTTGGTGCCTGCTTGGAGTCTCCTCCCCTTGGTAATGAGGGCCCTCTGGCGTCAGACCCTAACTTCTGGGCTCCCACAATTCTCTGATGTGTGCCCTGAGGTGCGAGTACACTTATGCCATGTTCCCAACCACATAGGAATGTGGGCCTTCTGCTCTGAGGTCCCAAAGCCTGGGTTGCTCACAGTTTCATGATGAGGGCCCTCTGTTTTGAGTTCAGTCAGGTCTGGATCCCATAGCCTCGCTGCTCCTGGCCGCCTGCTGGGAGGTTCCAACTGCGGGATTCCTCACCTTTTTTCTTCTATGGGCCCTCTGTTTTGAGACTCCTCCTGCCTGCCTCACTCCCAGCCCCTTGGTGATGTGTGTCCTCTGGTTTGAGGCCACGTGTGCTGGGTCACTCACATTTCGTTGATGAGGTCCCACTGGTGTGAGGACACTCCAGCCTGGTTCCCATTCTCTTGGTGATGTGGGCCCTCTGGTGAGAGTCTGATCCTCCTTGGGTTCCTCACACTTTTGTGAGGTGGGCCCTCTGCTCTGAGGTCACTCTTGCCTGGCTGGCACACCCCGCATTGGCGACGGCGGCCCACTGGTAGCAGTTGGAGCCTGCTGGGAGCCTCCTCTCCTCGGTGATGAGAGCCCTCTGGTGTCAGGCCCTAACTGCTGGGCTCCCCACATTTTCTGATGTGTGCCCACTGGTGCGATGACACTCCTACTTGGTTCCCTTCCCCATGGGGATGTGGGCCTTGTGCTCTGAGGTCACAACGGCTGGTTTGCTCACAGTTTCATGATGAGGGCCCTCTGTTGTGAGTTCATCACTGCCTGGATCCCATAGCCTCGGTGCTCTGGGCCGCCTGCTGGGATGTTCCAACTGCTGGATTCCTCACCTTTTTTATACAATGGGCCATGTGTTGTGAGGTTAATCCTGCCTGCCTCGCTCCAAGACCCATGGTGATGTGGGTCCTCTGGTTTGAGGCCACATTTTCTTGTTACCTCAACTTTTGATGATATGGCCCCACGGGTGTGATGACACTCCTGCCTGGTTCACAGCCCCTTGCTGATGTGGGCACTCTGGTGAGAGTCTGATCCTGGCTGGGTTCCTTACCCTTCTGTGAGGTGGGCCCTCTGATGTGAGGTCACTCCTGCCTGGCTGGCTCACGTCGCCTTGATGATGTGGGCCCTCTGTTGGCCACTAAAGCATTCTGGGAGCCTCCTACCCTCTTTAATGAGGGCCCTGGAAAAAACGCAGATGCACATTTTGACCAAGTGCATCATTGTCCAGGATCTGCCTCTTCTCCTATGCTTTCAGAGCACTTCCCGTCTACGTCCTGAAATCATATTCCAGGAATACTGCCCCGCTTTCAAGTCCTCCTCGCAGCCTTACTTCAATATATTTTTGTATGATACCTGTCATTAATAACTCTGCAGGTTTGTTAAATACAGTGTCCCTGAGCTCCTTTCTTCAACACGCTTTCTTGTGAGCTGGCCGCAAAACCGCAGGATTGCTTCAGGCCGTAATCTGGTTTCGGCACGGCACGCTGAGCCTTTGGTAAATTCCTCTTTCTGGTGAGAAATGAGCATTCAATTTGCCCGTGGAGACACCTACAGCTAGTCTCTCATTGGTTCTCCCTATTCCTGTTCATCTTGTGCAGAAATTGCAAACTGTGCCAAACAGGAGGTTAAAGGCACTGACTCTCCAAGTGGGTAGAGGGTTAGTAAAGCATCTGGAATGGTGAACCCGAGTACCAGGGAACGAAACCTGAGAGCCATTTAAAATGGTTTCCCAGTCTCACAGTGGACAATACTCTGGGTTTCCCATGCATGTTTTAGCTGAAGGAAGAATTCCTTAAACCTGGAGATTATTGACCCATGGAATGGGTACCATGCAGTATGACTAAAAAGGGTCTGAATTTGCTCACCGAACCTCACCAATGCTATCAGTTCGAAGTGTCCAGCCTTATGCCTCACCCAGCTCTGGGTGTAGATGTGGTAAATCCAGGTTTCATCACAAGCCCTGAATCAATTATTTAAGAATTGCTGTCTCTTTCACTGTCATTGTGTTTTGTTTTTGTAATTTAGTTTGATAATGGGATTTATCGGATTTTCACTGCTGCGTTCATGCCGCTGTACAAACGCTTGATTCTCCTACAGAGAAATATAAATCCACGGGTTTTAAGATTCTTACTAGTCAGGTATATTCCTAGGCGTCGAATATGTGGTGTTGAGTCCATGTCGTTGAACAAGGAGTAGGTCTTGACTATTACATATTTGGCTTATGGAACGGTATCTGTGCTATTTTCAATCTCTGGTTTTATGCAGCACCCCAACTCACCTTTGCCCTTAAGCAAGCATAAGTTGGTTTTCTAAATTTGAGTCCCTGTTCTGTTTTGTAATTCAGTTCATGTGTAGCCAAGTTTACATTCCGTGTATTAGTGATATCTTATGATGTTTCATTTTCTGTGTGACTTATTTCACTTAGAATCACTGTAGCTGAATCCACTCATTATGCCGTGATGGGCCTGATGACATAGATTTCATTGCTGAGTGATATTCCATTGTACGTACGAACCACAACTTCTTTATCCATTTTTCACATTCTGGGATATTTAACTTGTACCGTAGATGAGGTTCTTGTAAACAGAGCCGTCCGAAAATTTGGGGTGGCTGTGTGTTTTTGATTTTAATTTCCATAAACTATAGGACCATAACTGGAAGTGCCGTAGGCTCCGTTGCTTTGTTTTTTAGGTGTTTCAGGAAACACCATACACTTCTCCGGGGTGGCTGTTGGCAATTTACATCCCGCCCATCAGCATAACAAGGCTCCCTGTTCTCCATGGCCTGTGCTGTCTTTCTGGATTTTACACTTTTTTTAGATGGCCCTTTTGACCGGGGGGCTGTGAGACTTCATTGTAGTGCATAATTCTTTAACATGCTTGCATGGTTGGCCAAAAAGGGCGTATGCGTTTTTTCCTGAATATATTCAGGAAAAAACGCATACGCCCTTTTTGGCCAAGTGCATCATTGTCGACGTTCTGCCTCTTTTCCTATGCTTTAAATGCAATTCCAGTCTACCCCCTGAAATCGTTTTCTTGCAATTCTGCCCACTTACAAGTCCTCTTCGCAGCCTTCCTTCAATATATTTTTGGACGATAGCTGTCATTTATAACTCTGCAGGTTTGTGAATTACAGTGCCCCTGAGCTCCTTTCTTCAACTCGCTTTCTTGTGAGCTGGCCGCAAACACACATGATTGCTTCAGGCCCTAATCTGGTTCCGGCACGGCATGCTGAGCCTTTGGTGAATTCCTCTTCCTGGTGGGAAATGAGCGTTAAATTTGCCTGTGCAGACACCTCCAGCTAGTGTCTCATTGATTCCCCCTATTCCTGTTCATCTTGCGCAGATATTGCAAACTGTGCCAAACAGGAGGTTAAAGGCACTGAGTCTCCAAGTGGGGAGAGTGTTAGTAAAGGGTCTGGAATGGTGAACCCGAGTAAAAGGGGAAGAAAACTGAGATGCATTTGAAAACGTTTCCCGGTCACATGGTGCACCATACTTGGGTTTTCCATGCATGTTTTAGCTGAAGGAAGAATCCCTCAATCCTGGAGAGTTGGGACCCATGGAATGGGTACCATGCAGTATGACTTCAAAGGGTCTGCACTTGCTCATCGAACCTCACCAATGCTATCAGCCCGAAGTGTCCAACCTTATGTCTCACTCAGCTCTGGGTGTAGATGTGGTAAATCCAGGTTGCATCACAAGCCCTGAATGAATTATATAAAAATTGCTCTCTATTTCACTGTCATTGTGTTTTGTTTCTGTAATTCATTTTGATAATGAGATTTATCGGATTTTCTCTGCTGCATTCTTGCAGCTGTACACACGCTTGATTCTCTTATGGAGACATATAAATCCATGGGTTTGTAGATTCTTACTAGTCAGGTGTATTCCTAGGCGTTGAATATGGGGTGTTTAGTCGATTTCGTTGAGCAAGTAGTAGGTCTTGACTATTACATATTTGGCTTATGGAAATGTATCTGTGCTAATTTCTATCTCTGGTATATGCAGCACACCAACTTAACTTTCCCCTTAAGAAAGCATAAGTTGGTTTTCTAAATTTGAGACCCTGTTCTGTTTTGTAGTTCAGTTCATGTGTAGCAAAATTTACATTCCGTGTATTAGTGATATCTTATGATGTTTCATTTTCTGTGTGACTTATTTCACTTAGAATTATCGTACCTGAATCCACTCATTATGCCGTGACGGGCCTGATGACATAGATTTCATTGCTGAGTGATATTCCATTGTACATGCGTACCACATTTTCTTCATACATTTTTCACGTTCTGGGATATTTAACTTGTACCGTAGACAAGGTTCTTGTAAAAATAGATGTCCAAAACTTTGGGGTGGCTGTGTCTTTTTGATTTTATTTTCCCTAAGCTATAGGACCATAAGTGGAAGTGCCATAGGCTTCGTTGCTTTGTTTTTTAGGTGTTTCAGGGTACACCGTACACTTTTCCAGAGTGGCTGTTGGCAATTTACATCCCGACAATCAACATAATAAGGCTCCCTGTTCTCCAAGGCCTGTCCTGATTTTCTGGATTTTTCTCTTTTTTCAGATGGCCCTTTTGACCGGGGGGCAGTGAGACTTCATTGTAGTGCAGATTTCTTTACACGCTTGCTTGGTTGGCCAAAAAGGGCGTATGCGTTTTTTCCTGAATATGAAAAAACGCATACGCCCTTTTTGGCCAAGTGCATCATTGTCGTCGTTCTGCCTCTTTTCCTATGCTTTAAATGCAATTCCAGTCTACCCCCTGAAATCGTTTTCCTGAAATTCTGCCCCACTTTCAAGTCCTCTTCGCAGCCTTCCTTCAATATATTTTTAGACCATAGCTGTCATTTATAACTCTGCAGGTTTGTGAATTACAGTGCCCCTGAGCTCCTTTCTTCAACTCGCTTTCTTGTGAGCTGGCCGCAAACCCGCAGGAATGCTTCAGGCCCTAATCTGGTTCCGGCACGGCATGCTGAGCCTTTGGTTAATTCCTCTTCCTGTTAGGAAATGAGCGTTAAATTTGCCCGTGCAGACACCTTCACATGAGTCGTCATGGTGCCCCTTTGCCCCGGTTATCTCTATGGAGGTTGGAGTTGGAGGGCCTCCTCACTCAAGGTCAGTGTGCCCACGGAGCCAACCCTGCAACTTCAGGGCATGTTTGGTGGTTAGGATCACCACGTGGGGTCCTTTTACCTTAGGAGGGAGGTGGCCTTTTGGGCTGCTGATTTCCAGGTTTTCGGATACTGCCAGTATCTTGGCCAGATGTGGCGGTGGGCCAATCCCCTTGGTGACCGTAGTTTATCCTACCTGGATCGCATTCTTGCATTGTTCCATTTCAAGTGGTCCCAGGTTTTGCACTAATACTCCAATGGCGATTCACCGTTCACCAGGAATGTAAGGTCAAAGGGTTTAGCTAAATTAGGGAGTTCCAGGGCAAGGGTCTGAATTGACTGCTCTTTCCATTCTTGAAAGGCCACTTCTGCATTCTATTCAAAAGGATCATCACCTTTTCCTTTCAGTGTTTCATATAGAGGCCGAGCTAGTAGACTGTAGTTAGGGATCCAGAAGCAGCAAACCCTGGCCTCCCCAGGAACCCCTAAGCTGTCTTCTAGTTTTAGAAATGGGTAAGGCTGTAAATTGTTTCTTCCCTTTCCTGGGATGGGCTTCTCCGACCTTCTGTGAGAATGAAGCCCAGGCAGGTCACCGTAGTCTGTGATATTTGAGCTTTTTCTTGGACAACTTGTATCCTTTATTGGCTTCGTAGTTCAGAGGTCTCCTTAGTAGGGCTGGCGATCAGAATGTCGTCTGCATATTGAAGGAGTGTTTCCTTTTCCAGAGGTAGAACTTTTAGGTCTTTAGCTGAGCTTTCCCCAAAGATGGTGTGGGAATTTTTGAACCCTTGGGACAACACGGCCCGGAAGTATTGTTTTAGTTGTATGTTGAGTCCTGCCACTCACAAGCCAAAATTTCTTGTGACTCTGGGACTAATAGAATACAAAAGAAGGCATCATTGAAGACTAATACAGAATACCATGTCCTGGTGGTTGGTAGAATGAGCAGCAGGGTGTAGGGTTTAGGAACTACTGGAGGTATATCCTCAGTGGCTTAACTGACTGTCCTGACATCCTTTACCAGGACTCCAGCAGCCCATGGGGCTCTCGAGGTCAGGCCAATCCCAGGATATGGAGCTCACCTGGGCAGGTACCCCAACCCAGCCCACGGGGCTCTCATGTTCAGGACCCTCCCAGGATATGGTGTTCCCTGGGCAGGTCCCCCTGCAGCCCATGGGGCTCTCGTGGTCAGGCCCCTCCCAGGATACAGAGCTACCCTTGCAGGTACCATGGCAGGGCTGGGAACACAGGAACCGTGCATATCGCCCTCATTGCAGAGCACTCCCAGCTCACCTGTCACTCAGATCTGACACAGAGCACCTCAGAGCAGGACTTGAACTAACAAACAGCAGCTCCGACAGGTCTGTGACCCTGGGCATCACTCTGTGTGGCCTCCCTCCACCTGGTCTTCCAGAGACTTCCACTGCACCCGGGGCACCAGGCCTCTGTCTCCACCCACCACACACCCCTCCTCTCCCTGACTCCTGGGTTCCTCTCATTAGGAGAGGGTTTTCTTGAAGTTGTCTCCCACTCATGGGCCAGATAATATAATTAGAAAACAAGCCAGAGCTGCAGCCCCTTGTCTATCCTGACTCTCAGGAGCCCACACCTGTTCCTTGGACCTGGCCGATTCAGCAAGTTCCAGTTTCTGCAACTGTGAGCCCCTGAGGGGTGATTATTGGCTGGCCTGGGAAGCCTGACCGTGCCGGCCAGCCCTCCCCAGGTGTGCCTGGGTTCAGATCAATATAAACACCGCTCCAGGCAGCAAGAGCCCCTGCAGCTGTGCCTGACGCCATTTTCTCTGCCCTGTCAGCAGTCTTGGGGCTGGACTGGTGGGAGGGAGTGAGAGGCCACGGCTTTGTGGGTGGCCCAGTGTGAGTGGGGCTCTGCTGGACTTTCTGCAGCAGTTGCCAAGATGCCACCTGCTAAAGAAGAGGATGTGTCACCCATACCTGCCGCTGGAATTTCTCCCTGGGCAGAGGTGAGTGAGGAAGAAAGCAGTGGGGGCCGGGACAGCAGGGGTATCTCAGGCAGGGAAATGGAAAGCTTCCAGGAGAGCACCCAGGGCCAGGACCACCCTGGCTGGCCTGCAGGCACCAAGTCGGCTGGCATGCTGTCGCTCATGTGGCTCCATGGCCCTTCCTCTAGGCTTTCAAGTCCTTGTACATATTCAGGTGTTTTACCTGGGAAGGGTGGGAACATTTCAGCAGCAGCTGGCCTGGGGCTCAGCCCACGTTTACTCACAGATGCCTCGGCACGGTCCCCCAGCTTTGCAATGAGGACGCTTGTTGCGTGGGGCCTGCTGGCTGAATGGGAGATGATTCCCCACCACTGACCAACTTCAGAATTGCTTACAACTGGAGCAAGTGCCCTGATACGGTTTTCCTCTGTGTAACTGGTGGGTTCTGTTTTTTTTCTTTTTTTCGTTTTTGGTTCAAGGTAGATTTTATTCCTCTTTTTTGTATTTACAGATATAAGCATGGAAATAATTTATTCATATAAATACATGTATGTCAAGGGAAGAATATTTTCTCTGTTTTACTTTTTGTAATTTGAATTTTATTTTATTTTTTTATACAGCAGGTTCTTTTTGGTTATCTCTTTTATACATATAAATGTATATATGCCAATCCCAATCTCTCAACTCCTCCCACCACCACCCCCCAACAGCTTTCCCCCCTTGGTGTCCATACGTTTGTTGTCTACATCTGTTGCTCTATTTCTGCCTTGCAAAACGGTTCATCTGTAAAATTTGTCTAGGTTCCACATATAGGCATTAATAGACAAGATTTGTTTTTCTATTTCTGACTTACTTCACTCTGTATGACAGTCTCTAGATCCATCAACGTCTCTACAAATGACCCAATTTCATTCCTTTTTATGGCTTAGTAATATTCCATTTTATATATGTACCACTTCTTTATGCATTCGTCTGTCTGTGGGCATTTAGGTTGCTTCCATTACCTGGATATTGTAAATAGTGATGCAATGAACATTGCGGTGAATGTCTCTTTTTGATTTATGGTTTTGTCTGGGTATATGCCCAGTAGTGGGATTGCTGTATCATATGGTAATTCTATTCTTAGTTTTATAAGAAACTCCATAATGTTCTCCACAGTGACTGTATCAATTTACATTCCCAACAATAGTGCAAGAGGGTTCCTTATCTCCACACCCTTTCCAGCATTTGTTGTTTGTAGATTTTCTGATGATGCCCATTCTAACATGTGTGAGGTGATACACCATGGATGAGTCTATTTCGTTGAGCAAAGAGTAGGTCTTGTCTAGTACATATTTGGCTTATGGAACGGTATGTGTGCTAATTTCAATCTCTGGTTTTATACAGCACCCCAACTCAACATTCCCCTTAAGCAAGCATAAGTGTTTATCTAAATGTGAGACTCTGTTCGGTTTTGTATTTCAGTTTATGTGTAGCCAAGTTTACACTCCCTCTATTAGTGATATCTTATGATACTTATCTTTCTCTGTGTGACGTATTTCTCTTAGAATCATCATATTTAAATCCACTCAATTTGCTGCTACAGGCCTGATGACATTGATTTCATTGCTGAGTGATATTCCGTTGTACGTAAGTAGCACAACTCCTTTATCCATTTTTTTCTTTCTGGGATATTTAATTTGTACTGGACTCGAGTTTCTTGTAAACACAGCAGCCCTAAATTTTGTGCTGGCTGTGTCTTGTTGATTTTAATTTTCCTAAGCTATAGGGCTAAAAGTGGAAGTACCCTAGGCTCTGTAGCTTTGTTTTTCAGATGTTTCAGGATACACCATAAACATCTCCAGAGTGTCTGTTGGCAATTTACATCCCGCCCATCAGCATAACAAGGCTCCCTGTTCTCCATGGCCTGCCCTGTGTTTCTGGTTTTTACACTTTTTTCAGATGGCCCTTTTGACGAATGGGAAATGAGACTTCATTGTAGTGCGGATTTCCATTGCTGGAGTGCTTGGTTGGCCAAAAAGGGCATATGCGTTTTTTCCTGAATATATTCAGGAAAAAATGTTTACGCACTTTTGTCCAAGTGCATCAGTGTCAAAGATCTGCCGCTTTTCACATGCTTTAAATGCAATTCCAATCTACCTCCTGAAATATGATTCCTGCAATTCTGCCTCGTTTTCAAGTCCTCTTTGCAGACTTACTTCAATATATTTTTGCCAATAGGTGTCATTTATATCTCTGCAGGTTTGTGAATTACAGTGCCTGTGATTTCCTTTCTTAACTCGTTTCCTTGAAAGCTGGCCACAGAACCGCAGGTTTGCTTTAGGCCATAATCAGGGTCCGACACGGCACTCTGAGCCTTTGGTTAATTCCTCTTCCTGGTGGGAAATTAGAGTTAAATGTGCCCCTCCGGACACCTGCCTCACTCCCAGCCCCTTGGTTATGTGTGTCCTGTAGTTTGAGGCCACATGTGCTGGGTTCCTCACCTTTGGCTGATGTGGCCCCACTGGTGTGAGGACACTCCTGCCTGGTTCCCATCCCCTTGGTGATGTGGACCCTCCGGTGAGAGTCTGATCCTGGCTGGGTTCCTCACACTTCTGAGAGGTGGGCCCTCTTCTCTGAGGTCACTCCTGCCTGGCTGGCCCACCCCGCCTTGACGACGTCGGCTCTCTCGTGGGAGTTGGTGCCTGCTGCGAGTCTCCTCCCCTTGGTAATGAGGGCCCTCTGGCGTCAGGCCCTAACTCCTGGCCTCCCAAAATTTTCTGATGTGCGCCCTGTGGTGCGAGTACACTCCTGCCAGGTTCCCAACACCATGGGAATGTGGGCCTTCTGCTCTGAGGTCCCAACGGTGGGTTGCTCAGTTTCATGATGAGGGCCCTCTGGTGTGAGTTCACTCCGGCCTGGATCCCATAGCCTCGCTGCTCCTGGCCACCTGCGGGGAGGTTACAACTGCGGGATTCCTCACCTTTTTTCTTCTATGGGCCCTCTGTTTTGAGACTCCTCCTGCCTGCCTCACTCCCAGCCCCTTGGTGATGTGTGTCCTCTGGTTTGAGGCCACGTGTGCTGGGTCCCTCACCTTTCGATGATGTGGCCCCACTGGTGTGAGGACACTCTTGCCTGGTTCCTATCCCCTTGGTGATGTGGGCTCTCTGGTGAGAGTCTGATCCTGGCTGGGTTCCTCACCCTTCTGTGAGGTGGGCCCTCTGCTGTGAGGTCACTCCTGCCTGGCTGGCACAGCCCGCCTGGGCAACATTGGCCCTCTTGTGGCAGTTGGAGCATGCTGGGAGCCTCCTCCCCTTGGTGATGAGGGCCCTCTGGCGTCAGGCCCTAACTGCTGGGTACCCACATTTTCTGATACGTGCTAAGTGGTGCGAGGACACTCCTGCGAGGTTCCCATCCCCATGGGGATGTGGGCCTTCTGCTCTGAGGTCCCAATGGCTGGGTTGCTCACAGTTTCATGATGTGGGCCCTCTGCTGTGAGTTCACTGCAGCCTGGATCACATAGACTCGGTGCTCTGGGCCGCCTGCTGGGAGGTTCCCACTGCAGGATTCCTCACCTTTTTTATTCTATTGGCCCTGTGTTGTGAGGCTACTCATGCCTGCCTCAATCCGAGCCCCTCGGAGATGTGGGTCCTCTGGTTTAGGCCTCATGTGCTGGTTTCCTCACCTTTCTATGATGTGGTCACCCTGGTGTGAAGACAGTCCTGCCTGGTTCTGATCCCCTTGGTGATGTGGGCCCTCTGGTGAGAGTCTTATCCTGGCTGGGTTCCTCACCCTTCTGTGAGGTAGGCCCTCTGCTGTGAGGTCACTCCTGCCTGGCTGTCACACGTCACCTTGTCGACATGGGCCCTCAGTTGGGAGTTGGTGCCTGCTTGGAGTCTCCTCCCCTTGGTAATGAGGGCCCTCTGGCGTCAGACCCTAACTTCTGGGCTCCCACAATTCTCTGATGTGTGCCCTGAGGTGCGAGTACACTTATGCCATGTTCCCAACCACATAGGAATGTGGGCCTTCTGCTCTGAGGTCCCAAAGCCTGGGTTGCTCACAGTTTCATGATGAGGGCCCTCTGTTTTGAGTTCAGTCAGGTCTGGATCCCATAGCCTCGCTGCTCCTGGCCGCCTGCTGGGAGGTTCCAACTGCGGGATTCCTCACCTTTTTTCTTCTATGGGCCCTCTGTTTTGAGACTCCTCCTGCCTGCCTCACTCCCAGCCCCTTGGTGATGTGTGTCCTCTGGTTTGAGGCCACGTGTGCTGGGTCACTCACATTTCGTTGATGAGGTCCCACTGGTGTGAGGACACTCCAGCCTGGTTCCCATTCTCTTGGTGATGTGGGCCCTCTGGTGAGAGTCTGATCCTCCTTGGGTTCCTCACACTTTTGTGAGGTGGGCCCTCTGCTCTGAGGTCACTCTTGCCTGGCTGGCACACCCCGCATTGGCGACGGCGGCCCACTGGTAGCAGTTGGAGCCTGCTGGGAGCCTCCTCTCCTCGGTGATGAGAGCCCTCTGGTGTCAGGCCCTAACTGCTGGGCTCCCCACATTTTCTGATGTGTGCCCACTGGTGCGATGACACTCCTACTTGGTTCCCTTCCCCATGGGGATGTGGGCCTTGTGCTCTGAGGTCACAACGGCTGGTTTGCTCACAGTTTCATGATGAGGGCCCTCTGTTGTGAGTTCATCACTGCCTGGATCCCATAGCCTCGGTGCTCTGGGCCGCCTGCTGGGATGTTCCAACTGCTGGATTCCTCACCTTTTTTATACAATGGGCCATGTGTTGTGAGGTTAATCCTGCCTGCCTCGCTCCAAGACCCATGGTGATGTGGGTCCTCTGGTTTGAGGCCACATTTTCTTGTTACCTCAACTTTTGATGATATGGCCCCACGGGTGTGATGACACTCCTGCCTGGTTCACAGCCCCTTGCTGATGTGGGCACTCTGGTGAGAGTCTGATCCTGGCTGGGTTCCTTACCCTTCTGTGAGGTGGGCCCTCTGATGTGAGGTCACTCCTGCCTGGCTGGCTCACGTCGCCTTGATGATGTGGGCCCTCTGTTGGCCACTAAAGCATTCTGGGAGCCTCCTACCCTCTTTAATGAGGGCCCTGGAAAAAACGCAGATGCACATTTTGACCAAGTGCATCATTGTCCAGGATCTGCCTCTTCTCCTATGCTTTCAGAGCACTTCCCGTCTACGTCCTGAAATCATATTCCAGGAATACTGCCCCGCTTTCAAGTCCTCCTCGCAGCCTTACTTCAATATATTTTTGTATGATACCTGTCATTAATAACTCTGCAGGTTTGTTAAATACAGTGTCCCTGAGCTCCTTTCTTCAACACGCTTTCTTGTGAGCTGGCCGCAAAACCGCAGGATTGCTTCAGGCCGTAATCTGGTTTCGGCACGGCACGCTGAGCCTTTGGTAAATTCCTCTTTCTGGTGAGAAATGAGCATTCAATTTGCCCGTGGAGACACCTACAGCTAGTCTCTCATTGGTTCTCCCTATTCCTGTTCATCTTGTGCAGAAATTGCAAACTGTGCCAAACAGGAGGTTAAAGGCACTGACTCTCCAAGTGGGTAGAGGGTTAGTAAAGCATCTGGAATGGTGAACCCGAGTACCAGGGAACGAAACCTGAGAGCCATTTAAAATGGTTTCCCAGTCTCACAGTGGACAATACTCTGGGTTTCCCATGCATGTTTTAGCTGAAGGAAGAATTCCTTAAACCTGGAGATTATTGACCCATGGAATGGGTACCATGCAGTATGACTAAAAAGGGTCTGAATTTGCTCACCGAACCTCACCAATGCTATCAGTTCGAAGTGTCCAGCCTTATGCCTCACCCAGCTCTGGGTGTAGATGTGGTAAATCCAGGTTTCATCACAAGCCCTGAATCAATTATTTAAGAATTGCTGTCTCTTTCACTGTCATTGTGTTTTGTTTTTGTAATTTAGTTTGATAATGGGATTTATCGGATTTTCACTGCTGCGTTCATGCCGCTGTACAAACGCTTGATTCTCCTACAGAGAAATATAAATCCACGGGTTTTAAGATTCTTACTAGTCAGGTATATTCCTAGGCGTCGAATATGTGGTGTTGAGTCCATGTCGTTGAACAAGGAGTAGGTCTTGACTATTACATATTTGGCTTATGGAACGGTATCTGTGCTATTTTCAATCTCTGGTTTTATGCAGCACCCCAACTCACCTTTGCCCTTAAGCAAGCATAAGTTGGTTTTCTAAATTTGAGTCCCTGTTCTGTTTTGTAATTCAGTTCATGTGTAGCCAAGTTTACATTCCGTGTATTAGTGATATCTTATGATGTTTCATTTTCTGTGTGACTTATTTCACTTAGAATCACTGTAGCTGAATCCACTCATTATGCCGTGATGGGCCTGATGACATAGATTTCATTGCTGAGTGATATTCCATTGTACGTACGAACCACAACTTCTTTATCCATTTTTCACATTCTGGGATATTTAACTTGTACCGTAGATGAGGTTCTTGTAAACAGAGCCGTCCGAAAATTTGGGGTGGCTGTGTGTTTTTGATTTTAATTTCCATAAACTATAGGACCATAACTGGAAGTGCCGTAGGCTCCGTTGCTTTGTTTTTTAGGTGTTTCAGGAAACAGCATACACTTCTCCGGGGTGGCTGTTGGCAATTTACATCCCGCCCATCAGCATAACAAGGCTCCCTGTTCTCCATGGCCTGTGCTGTCTTTCTGGATTTTACACTTTTTTTAGATGGCCCTTTTGACCGGGGGGCTGTGAGACTTCATTGTAGTGCATAATTCTTTAACATGCTTGCATGGTTGGCCAAAAAGGGCGTATGCGTTTTTTCCTGAATATATTCAGGAAAAAACGCATACGCCCTTTTTGGCCAAGTGCATCATTGTCGACGTTCTGCCTCTTTTCCTATGCTTTAAATGCAATTCCAGTCTACCCCCTGAAATCGTTTTCTTGCAATTCTGCCCACTTACAAGTCCTCTTCGCAGCCTTCCTTCAATATATTTTTGGACGATAGCTGTCATTTATAACTCTGCAGGTTTGTGAATTACAGTGCCCCTGAGCTCCTTTCTTCAACTCGCTTTCTTGTGAGCTGGCCGCAAACACACATGATTGCTTCAGGCCCTAATCTGGTTCCGGCACGGCATGCTGAGCCTTTGGTGAATTCCTCTTCCTGGTGGGAAATGAGCGTTAAATTTGCCTGTGCAGACACCTCCAGCTAGTGTCTCATTGATTCCCCCTATTCCTGTTCATCTTGCGCAGATATTGCAAACTGTGCCAAACAGGAGGTTAAAGGCACTGAGTCTCCAAGTGGGGAGAGTGTTAGTAAAGGGTCTGGAATGGTGAACCCGAGTAAAAGGGGAAGAAAACTGAGATGCATTTGAAAACGTTTCCCGGTCACATGGTGCACCATACTTGGGTTTTCCATGCATGTTTTAGCTGAAGGAAGAATCCCTCAATCCTGGAGAGTTGGGACCCATGGAATGGGTACCATGCAGTATGACTTCAAAGGGTCTGCACTTGCTCATCGAACCTCACCAATGCTATCAGCCCGAAGTGTCCAACCTTATGTCTCACTCAGCTCTGGGTGTAGATGTGGTAAATCCAGGTTGCATCACAAGCCCTGAATGAATTATATAAAAATTGCTCTCTATTTCACTGTCATTGTGTTTTGTTTCTGTAATTCATTTTGATAATGAGATTTATCGGATTTTCTCTGCTGCATTCTTGCAGCTGTACACACGCTTGATTCTCTTATGGAGACATATAAATCCATGGGTTTGTAGATTCTTACTAGTCAGGTGTATTCCTAGGCGTTGAATATGGGGTGTTTAGTCGATTTCGTTGAGCAAGTAGTAGGTCTTGACTATTACATATTTGGCTTATGGAAATGTATCTGTGCTAATTTCTATCTCTGGTATATGCAGCACACCAACTTAACTTTCCCCTTAAGAAAGCATAAGTTGGTTTTCTAAATTTGAGACCCTGTTCTGTTTTGTAGTTCAGTTCATGTGTAGCAAAATTTACATTCCGTGTATTAGTGATATCTTATGATGTTTCATTTTCTGTGTGACTTATTTCACTTAGAATTATCGTACCTGAATCCACTCATTATGCCGTGACGGGCCTGATGACATAGATTTCATTGCTGAGTGATATTCCATTGTACATGCGTACCACATTTTCTTCATACATTTTTCACGTTCTGGGATATTTAACTTGTACCGTAGACAAGGTTCTTGTAAAAATAGATGTCCAAAACTTTGGGGTGGCTGTGTCTTTTTGATTTTATTTTCCCTAAGCTATAGGACCATAAGTGGAAGTGCCATAGGCTGTGTTGCTTTGTTTCCTACGTGTTTCAGGAAACACCATACACTTCTCCAGAATGGCTGTTGGCAATTTACATCCCGCCCATCAGCATGACAAGGCTTCCTGTTCTCCATGACCTGTCCTGCCTTTCTGGATTTTACACTTTTTTCAGATGGCCCTTTTGACCGGGGGGCAGGGAGACTTCAATGTAGTGCATATTGCCTTTACACGCTTGCTTGGTTGGCCAAAAAGGGCGTATGCGTTTTTTCCTGAATATATTCAGGAAAAAACGCATACGCCCTTTTTGGCCAAGTGCATCATTGTCGACATTCTGCCTCTTTTCCTATGCTTTAAGTGCAATTCCAGTCTACCCCCTGAAATCATTTTCCTGAAATTCTGCCCCGCTTTCAAGTCCTCTTCGAAGACTTACTTCAGTACATTTTTGGACGATAGCTGTCATTCATAACTCTGCAGGTTTGTGAATTACAGTGCCCCTGAGCTCCTTTCTTCAACTCGCTTTCTTGTGAGCTGGCCGCAAACCCGCAGGAATGCTTCAGGCCCTAATCTGGTTCCGGCACGGCATGCTGAGCCTTTGGTTAATTCCTCTTCCTGTTGGGAAATGAGCGTTAAATTTGCCCGTGCAGACACCTTCACATGAGTCGTCATGGTGCCCCTTTGCCCCGGTTATCTCTATGGAGGTTGGAGTTGGAGGGCCTCCTCACTCAAGGTCAGTGTGCCCACGGAGCCAACCCTGCAACTTCAGGGCATGTTTGGTGGTTAGGATCACCACGTGGGGTCCTTTTACCTTAGGAGGGAGGTGGCCTTTTGGGCTGCTGATTTCCAGGTTTTCGGATACTGCCAGTATCTTGGCCAGATGTGGCGGTGGGCCAATCCCCTTGGTGACCGTAGTTTATCCTACCTGGATCGCATTCTTGCATTGTTCCATTTCAAGTGGTCCCAGGTTTTGCACTAATACTCCAATGGCGATTCACCGTTCACCAGGAATGTAAGGTCAAAGGGTTTAGCTAAATTAGGGAGTTCCAGGGCAAGGGTCTGAATTGACTGCTCTTTCCATTCTTGAAAGGCCACTTCTGCATTCTATTCAAAAGGATCATCACCTTTTCCTTTCAGTGTTTCATATAGAGGCCGAGCTAGTAGACTGTAGTTAGGGATCCAGAAGCAGCAAACCCTGGCCTCCCCAGGAACCCCTAAGCTGTCTTCTAGTTTTAGAAATGGGTAAGGCTGTAAATTGTTTCTTCCCTTTCCTGGGATGGGCTTCTCCGACCTTCTGTGAGAATGAAGCCCAGGCAGGTCACCGTAGTCTGTGATATTTGAGCTTTTTCTTGGACAACTTGTATCCTTTATTGGCTTCGTAGTTCAGAGGTCTCCTTAGTAGGGCTGGCGATCAGAATGTCGTCTGCATATTGAAGGAGTGTTTCCTTTTCCAGAGGTAGAACTTTTAGGTCTTTAGCTGAGCTTTCCCCAAAGATGGTGTGGGAATTTTTGAACCCTTGGGACAACACGGCCCGGAAGTATTGTTTTAGTTGTATGTTGAGTCCTGCCACTCACAAGCCAAAATTTCTTGTGACTCTGGGACTAATAGAATACAAAAGAAGGCATCATTGAAGACTAATACAGAATACCATGTCCTGGTGGTTGGTAGAATGAGCAGCAGGGTGTAGGGTTTAGGAACTACTGGAGGTATATCCTCAGTGGCTTAACTGACTGTCCTGACATCCTTTACCAGGACTCCAGCAGCCCATGGGGCTCTCGAGGTCAGGCCAATCCCAGGATATGGAGCTCACCTGGGCAGGTACCCCAACCCAGCCCACGGGGCTCTCATGTTCAGGACCCTCCCAGGATATGGTGTTCCCTGGGCAGGTCCCCCTGCAGCCCATGGGGCTCTCGTGGTCAGGCCCCTCCCAGGATACAGAGCTACCCTTGCAGGTACCATGGCAGGGCTGGGAACACAGGAACCGTGCATATCGCCCTCATTGCAGAGCACTCCCAGCTCACCTGTCACTCAGATCTGACACAGAGCACCTCAGAGCAGGACTTGAACTAACAAACAGCAGCTCCGACAGGTCTGTGACCCTGGGCATCACTCTGTGTGGCCTCCCTCCACCTGGTCTTCCAGAGACTTCCACTGCACCCGGGGCACCAGGCCTCTGTCTCCACCCACCACACACCCCTCCTCTCCCTGACTCCTGGGTTCCTCTCATTAGGAGAGGGTTTTCTTGAAGTTGTCTCCCACTCATGGGCCAGATAATATAATTAGAAAACAAGCCAGAGCTGCAGCCCCTTGTCTATCCTGACTCTCAGGAGCCCACACCTGTTCCTTGGACCTGGCCGATTCAGCAAGTTCCAGTTTCTGCAACTGTGAGCCCCTGAGGGGTGATTATTGGCTGGCCTGGGAAGCCTGACCGTGCCGGCCAGCCCTCCCCAGGTGTGCCTGGGTTCAGATCAATATAAACACCGCTCCAGGCAGCAAGAGCCCCTGCAGCTGTGCCTGACGCCATTTTCTCTGCCCTGTCAGCAGTCTTGGGGCTGGACTGGTGGGAGGGAGTGAGAGGCCACGGCTTTGTGGGTGGCCCAGTGTGAGTGGGGCTCTGCTGGACTTTCTGCAGCAGTTGCCAAGATGCCACCTGCTAAAGAAGAGGATGTGTCACCCATACCTGCCGCTGGAATTTCTCCCTGGGCAGAGGTGAGTGAGGAAGAAAGCAGTGGGGGCCGGGACAGCAGGGGTATCTCAGGCAGGGAAATGGAAAGCTTCCAGAAGAGCACCCAGGGCCAGGACCACCCTGGCTGGCCTGCAGGCACCAAGTCGGCTGGCATGCTGTCGCTCATGTGGCTCCATGGCCCTTCCTCTAGGCTTTCAAGTCCTTGTACATATTCAGGTGTTTTACCTGGGAAGGGTGGGAACATTTCAGCAGCAGCTGGCCTGGGGCTCAGCCCACGTTTACTCACAGATGCCTCGGCACGGTCCCCCAGCTTTGCAATGAGGACGCTTGTTGCGTGGGGCCTGCTGGCTGAATGGGAGATGATTCCCCACCACTGACCAACTTCAGAATTGCTTACAACTGGAGCAAGTGCCCTGATACGGTTTTCCTCTGTGTAACTGGTGGGTTCTGTTTTTTTTTCTTTTTTTCGTTTTTGGTTCAAGGTAGATTTTATTCCTCTTTTTTGTATTTACAGATATAAGCATGGAAATAATTTATTCATATAAATACATGTATGTCAAGGGAAGAATATTTTCTCTGTTTTACTTTTTGTAATTTGAATTTTATTTTATTTTTTTATACAGCAGGTTCTTTTTGGTTATCTCTTTTATACATATAAATGTATATATGCCAATCCCAATCTCTCAACTCCTCCCACCACCACCCCCCAACAGCTTTCCCCCCTTGGTGTCCATACGTTTGTTGTCTACATCTGTTGCTCTATTTCTGCCTTGCAAAACGGTTCATCTGTAAAATTTGTCTAGGTTCCACATATAGGCATTAATAGACAAGATTTGTTTTTCTATTTCTGACTTACTTCACTCTGTATGACAGTCTCTAGATCCATCAACGTCTCTACAAATGACCCAATTTCATTCCTTTTTATGGCTTAGTAATATTCCATTTTATATATGTACCACTTCTTTATGCATTCGTCTGTCTGTGGGCATTTAGGTTGCTTCCATTACCTGGATATTGTAAATAGTGATGCAATGAACATTGCGGTGAATGTCTCTTTTTGATTTATGGTTTTGTCTGGGTATATGCCCAGTAGTGGGATTGCTGTATCATATGGTAATTCTATTCTTAGTTTTATAAGAAACTCCATAATGTTCTCCACAGTGACTGTATCAATTTACATTCCCAACAATAGTGCAAGAGGGTTCCTTATCTCCACACCCTTTCCAGCATTTGTTGTTTGTAGATTTTCTGATGATGCCCATTCTAACATGTGTGAGGTGATACACCATGGATGAGTCTATTTCGTTGAGCAAAGAGTAGGTCTTGTCTAGTACATATTTGGCTTATGGAACGGTATGTGTGCTAATTTCAATCTCTGGTTTTATACAGCACCCCAACTCAACATTCCCCTTAAGCAAGCATAAGTGTTTATCTAAATGTGAGACTCTGTTCGGTTTTGTATTTCAGTTTATGTGTAGCCAAGTTTACACTCCCTCTATTAGTGATATCTTATGATACTTATCTTTCTCTGTGTGACGTATTTCTCTTAGAATCATCATATTTAAATCCACTCAATTTGCTGCTACAGGCCTGATGACATTGATTTCATTGCTGAGTGATATTCCGTTGTACGTAAGTAGCACAACTCCTTTATCCATTTTTTTCTTTCTGGGATATTTAATTTGTACTGGACTCGAGTTTCTTGTAAACACAGCAGCCCTAAATTTTGTGCTGGCTGTGTCTTGTTGATTTTAATTTTCCTAAGCTATAGGGCTAAAAGTGGAAGTACCCTAGGCTCTGTAGCTTTGTTTTTCAGATGTTTCAGGATACACCATAAACATCTCCAGAGTGTCTGTTGGCAATTTACATCCCGCCCATCAGCATAACAAGGCTCCCTGTTCTCCATGGCCTGCCCTGTGTTTCTGGTTTTTACACTTTTTTCAGATGGCCCTTTTGACGAATGGGAAATGAGACTTCATTGTAGTGCGGATTTCCATTGCTGGAGTGCTTGGTTGGCCAAAAAGGGCATATGCGTTTTTTCCTGAATATATTCAGGAAAAAATGTTTACGCACTTTTGTCCAAGTGCATCAGTGTCAAAGATCTGCCGCTTTTCACATGCTTTAAATGCAATTCCAATCTACCTCCTGAAATATGATTCCTGCAATTCTGCCTCGTTTTCAAGTCCTCTTTGCAGACTTACTTCAATATATTTTTGCCAATAGGTGTCATTTATATCTCTGCAGGTTTGTGAATTACAGTGCCTGTGATTTCCTTTCTTAACTCGTTTCCTTGAAAGCTGGCCACAGAACCGCAGGTTTGCTTTAGGCCATAATCAGGGTCCGACACGGCACTCTGAGCCTTTGGTTAATTCCTCTTCCTGGTGGGAAATTAGAGTTAAATGTGCCCCTCCGGACACCTGCCTCACTCCCAGCCCCTTGGTTATGTGTGTCCTGTAGTTTGAGGCCACATGTGCTGGGTTCCTCACCTTTGGCTGATGTGGCCCCACTGGTGTGAGGACACTCCTGCCTGGTTCCCATCCCCTTGGTGATGTGGACCCTCCGGTGAGAGTCTGATCCTGGCTGGGTTCCTCACACTTCTGAGAGGTGGGCCCTCTTCTCTGAGGTCACTCCTGCCTGGCTGGCCCACCCCGCCTTGACGACGTCGGCTCTCTCGTGGGAGTTGGTGCCTGCTGCGAGTCTCCTCCCCTTGGTAATGAGGGCCCTCTGGCGTCAGGCCCTAACTCCTGGCCTCCCAAAATTTTCTGATGTGCGCCCTGTGGTGCGAGTACACTCCTGCCAGGTTCCCAACACCATGGGAATGTGGGCCTTCTGCTCTGAGGTCCCAACGGTGGGTTGCTCAGTTTCATGATGAGGGCCCTCTGGTGTGAGTTCACTCCGGCCTGGATCCCATAGCCTCGCTGCTCCTGGCCACCTGCGGGGAGGTTACAACTGCGGGATTCCTCACCTTTTTTCTTCTATGGGCCCTCTGTTTTGAGACTCCTCCTGCCTGCCTCACTCCCAGCCCCTTGGTGATGTGTGTCCTCTGGTTTGAGGCCACGTGTGCTGGGTCCCTCACCTTTCGATGATGTGGCCCCACTGGTGTGAGGACACTCTTGCCTGGTTCCTATCCCCTTGGTGATGTGGGCTCTCTGGTGAGAGTCTGATCCTGGCTGGGTTCCTCACCCTTCTGTGAGGTGGGCCCTCTGCTGTGAGGTCACTCCTGCCTGGCTGGCACAGCCCGCCTGGGCAACATTGGCCCTCTTGTGGCAGTTGGAGCATGCTGGGAGCCTCCTCCCCTCGGTGATGAGGGCCCTCTGGCGTCAGGCCCTAACTGCTGGGTACCCACATTTTCTGATACGTGCTAAGTGGTGCGAGGACACTCCTGCGAGGTTCCCATCCCCATGGGGATGTGGGCCTTCTGCTCTGAGGTCCCAATGGCTGGGTTGCTCACAGTTTCATGATGTGGGCCCTCTGCTGTGAGTTCACTGCAGCCTGGATCACATAGACTCGGTGCTCTGGGCCGCCTGCTGGGAGGTTCCCACTGCAGGATTCCTCACCTTTTTTATTCTATTGGCCCTGTGTTGTGAGGCTACTCATGCCTGCCTCAATCCGAGCCCCTCGGAGATGTGGGTCCTCTGGTTTAGGCCTCATGTGCTGGTTTCCTCACCTTTCTATGATGTGGTCACCCTGGTGTGAAGACAGTCCTGCCTGGTTCTGATCCCCTTGGTGATGTGGGCCCTCTGGTGAGAGTCTTATCCTGGCTGGGTTCCTCACCCTTCTGTGAGGTAGGCCCTCTGCTGTGAGGTCACTCCTGCCTGGCTGTCACACGTCACCTTGTCGACATGGGCCCTCAGTTGGGAGTTGGTGCCTGCTTGGAGTCTCCTCCCCTTGGTAATGAGGGCCCTCTGGCGTCAGACCCTAACTTCTGGGCTCCCACAATTCTCTGATGTGTGCCCTGAGGTGCGAGTACACTTATGCCATGTTCCCAACCACATAGGAATGTGGGCCTTCTGCTCTGAGGTCCCAAAGCCTGGGTTGCTCACAGTTTCATGATGAGGGCCCTCTGTTTTGAGTTCAGTCAGGTCTGGATCCCATAGCCTCGCTGCTCCTGGCCGCCTGCTGGGAGGTTCCAACTGCGGGATTCCTCACCTTTTTTCTTCTATGGGCCCTCTGTTTTGAGACTCCTCCTGCCTGCCTCACTCCCAGCCCCTTGGTGATGTGTGTCCTCTGGTTTGAGGCCACGTGTGCTGGGTCACTCACATTTCGTTGATGAGGTCCCACTGGTGTGAGGACACTCCAGCCTGGTTCCCATTCTCTTGGTGATGTGGGCCCTCTGGTGAGAGTCTGATCCTCCTTGGGTTCCTCACACTTTTGTGAGGTGGGCCCTCTGCTCTGAGGTCACTCTTGCCTGGCTGGCACACCCCGCATTGGCGACGGCGGCCCACTGGTAGCAGTTGGAGCCTGCTGGGAGCCTCCTCTCCTCGGTGATGAGAGCCCTCTGGTGTCAGGCCCTAACTGCTGGGCTCCCCACATTTTCTGATGTGTGCCCACTGGTGCGATGACACTCCTACTTGGTTCCCTTCCCCATGGGGATGTGGGCCTTGTGCTCTGAGGTCACAACGGCTGGTTTGCTCACAGTTTCATGATGAGGGCCCTCTGTTGTGAGTTCATCACTGCCTGGATCCCATAGCCTCGGTGCTCTGGGCCGCCTGCTGGGATGTTCCAACTGCTGGATTCCTCACCTTTTTTATACAATGGGCCATGTGTTGTGAGGTTAATCCTGCCTGCCTCGCTCCAAGACCCATGGTGATGTGGGTCCTCTGGTTTGAGGCCACATTTTCTTGTTACCTCAACTTTTGATGATATGGCCCCACGGGTGTGATGACACTCCTGCCTGGTTCACAGCCCCTTGCTGATGTGGGCACTCTGGTGAGAGTCTGATCCTGGCTGGGTTCCTTACCCTTCTGTGAGGTGGGCCCTCTGATGTGAGGTCACTCCTGCCTGGCTGGCTCACGTCGCCTTGATGATGTGGGCCCTCTGTTGGCCACTAAAGCATTCTGGGAGCCTCCTACCCTCTTTAATGAGGGCCCTGGAAAAAACGCAGATGCACATTTTGACCAAGTGCATCATTGTCCAGGATCTGCCTCTTCTCCTATGCTTTCAGAGCACTTCCCGTCTACGTCCTGAAATCATATTCCAGGAATACTGCCCCGCTTTCAAGTCCTCCTCGCAGCCTTACTTCAATATATTTTTGTATGATACCTGTCATTAATAACTCTGCAGGTTTGTTAAATACAGTGTCCCTGAGCTCCTTTCTTCAACACGCTTTCTTGTGAGCTGGCCGCAAAACCGCAGGATTGCTTCAGGCCGTAATCTGGTTTCGGCACGGCACGCTGAGCCTTTGGTAAATTCCTCTTTCTGGTGAGAAATGAGCATTCAATTTGCCCGTGGAGACACCTACAGCTAGTCTCTCATTGGTTCTCCCTATTCCTGTTCATCTTGTGCAGAAATTGCAAACTGTGCCAAACAGGAGGTTAAAGGCACTGACTCTCCAAGTGGGTAGAGGGTTAGTAAAGCATCTGGAATGGTGAACCCGAGTACCAGGGAACGAAACCTGAGAGCCATTTAAAATGGTTTCCCAGTCTCACAGTGGACAATACTCTGGGTTTCCCATGCATGTTTTAGCTGAAGGAAGAATTCCTTAAACCTGGAGATTATTGACCCATGGAATGGGTACCATGCAGTATGACTAAAAAGGGTCTGAATTTGCTCACCGAACCTCACCAATGCTATCAGTTCGAAGTGTCCAGCCTTATGCCTCACCCAGCTCTGGGTGTAGATGTGGTAAATCCAGGTTTCATCACAAGCCCTGAATCAATTATTTAAGAATTGCTGTCTCTTTCACTGTCATTGTGTTTTGTTTTTGTAATTTAGTTTGATAATGGGATTTATCGGATTTTCACTACTGCGTTCATGTCGCTGTACAAACGCTTGATTCTCCTACAGAGAAATATAAATCCACGGGTTTTAAGATTCTTACTAGTCAGGTATATTCCTAGGCGTCGAATATGTGGTGTTGAGTCCATGTCGTTGAACAAGGAGTAGGTCTTGACTATTACATATTTGGCTTATGGAACGGTATCTGTGCTATTTTCAATCTCTGGTTTTATGCAGCACCCCAACTCACCTTTGCCCTTAAGCAAGCATAAGTTGGTTTTCTAAATTTGAGTCCCTGTTCTGTTTTGTAATTCAGTTCATGTGTAGCCAAGTTTACATTCCGTGTATTAGTGATATCTTATGATGTTTCATTTTCTGTGTGACTTATTTCACTTAGAATCACTGTAGCTGAATCCACTCATTATGCCGTGATGGGCCTGATGACATAGATTTCATTGCTGAGTGATATTCCATTGTACGTACGAACCACAACTTCTTTATCCATTTTTCACATTCTGGGATATTTAACTTGTACCGTAGATGAGGTTCTTGTAAACAGAGCCGTCCGAAAATTTGGGGTGGCTGTGTGTTTTTGATTTTAATTTCCATAAGCTATAGGACCATAACTGGAAGTGCCGTAGGCTCCGTTGCTTTGTTTTTTAGGTGTTTCAGGAAACAGCATACACTTCTCCGGGGTGGCTGTTGGCAATTTACATCCCGCCCATCAGCATAACAAGGCTCCCTGTTCTCCATGGCCTGTGCTGTCTTTCTGGATTTTACACTTTTTTTAGATGGCCCTTTTGACCGGGGGGCTGTGAGACTTCATTGTAGTGCATAATTCTTTAACATGCTTGCATGGTTGGCCAAAAAGGGCGTATGCGTTTTTTCCTGAATATATTCAGGAAAAAACGCATACGCCCTTTTTGGCCAAGTGCATCATTGTCGACGTTCTGCCTCTTTTCCTATGCTTTAAATGCAATTCCAGTCTACCCCCTGAAATCGTTTTCTTGCAATTCTGCCCACTTACAAGTCCTCTTCGCAGCCTTCCTTCAATATATTTTTGGACGATAGCTGTCATTTATAACTCTGCAGGTTTGTGAATTACAGTGCCCCTGAGCTCCTTTCTTCAACTCGCTTTCTTGTGAGCTGGCCGCAAACACACATGATTGCTTCAGGCCCTAATCTGGTTCCGGCACGGCATGCTGAGCCTTTGGTGAATTCCTCTTCCTGGTGGGAAATGAGCGTTAAATTTGCCTGTGCAGACACCTCCAGCTAGTGTCTCATTGATTCCCCCTATTCCTGTTCATCTTGCGCAGATATTGCAAACTGTGCCAAACAGGAGGTTAAAGGCACTGAGTCTCCAAGTGGGGAGAGTGTTAGTAAAGGGTCTGGAATGGTGAACCCGAGTAAAAGGGGAAGAAAACTGAGATGCATTTGAAAACGTTTCCCGGTCACATGGTGCACCATACTTGGGTTTTCCATGCATGTTTTAGCTGAAGGAAGAATCCCTCAATCCTGGAGAGTTGGGACCCATGGAATGGGTACCATGCAGTATGACTTCAAAGGGTCTGCACTTGCTCATCGAACCTCACCAATGCTATCAGCCCGAAGTGTCCAACCTTATGTCTCACTCAGCTCTGGGTGTAGATGTGGTAAATCCAGGTTGCATCACAAGCCCTGAATGAATTATTTAAAAATTGCTCTCTATTTCACTGTCATTGTGTTTTGTTTCTGTAATTCATTTTGATAATGGGATTTATCGGATTTTCTCTGCTGCATTCTTGCAGCTGTACACACGCTTGATTCTCTTATGGAGACATATAAATCCATGGGTTTGTAGATTCTTACTAGTCAGGTGTATTCCTAGGCGTTGAATATGGGGTGTTTAGTCGATTTCGTTGAGCAAGTAGTAGGTCTTGACTATTACATATTTGGCTTATGGAACGGTATCTGTGCTAATTTCTATCTCTGGTATATGCAGCACACCAACTTAACTTTCCCCTTAAGAAAGCATAAGTTGGTTTTCTAAATTTGAGACCCTGTTCTGTTTTGTAGTTCAGTTCATGTGTAGCAAAATTTACATTCCGTGTATTAGTGATATCTTATGATGTTTCATTTTCTGTGTGACTTATTTCACTTAGAATTATCGTACCTGAATCCACTCATTATGCCGTGACGGGCCTGATGACATAGATTTCATTGCTGAGTGATATTCCATTGTACATGCGTACCACATTTTCTTCATACATTTTTCACGTTCTGGGATATTTAACTTGTACCGTAGACAAGGTTCTTGTAAAAATAGATGTCCAAAACTTTGGGGTGGCTGTGTCTTTTTGATTTTATTTTCCCTAAGCTATAGGACCATAAGTGGAAGTGCCATAGGCTCCGTTGCTTTGTTTTTTAGGTGTTTCAGGGTACACCGTACACTTTTCCAGAGTGGCTGTTGGCAATTTACATCCCGACAATCAACATAATAAGGCTCCCTGTTCTCCAAGGCCTGTCCTGATTTTCTGGATTTTTCTCTTTTTTCAGATGGCCCTTTTGACCGGGGGGCAGTGAGACTTCATTGTAGTGCAGATTTCTTTACACGCTTGCTTGGTTGGCCAAAAAGGGCGTATGCGTTTTTTCCTGAATATATTCAGGAAAAAACGCATACGCCCTTTTTGGCCAAGTGCATCATTGTCGTCGTTCTGCCTCTTTTCCTATGCTTTAAATGCAATTCCAGTCTACCCCCTGAAATCGTTTTCCTGAAATTCTGCCCCACTTTCAAGTCCTCTTCGCAGCCTTCCTTCAATATATTTTTAGACCATAGCTGTCATTTATAACTCTGCAGGTTTGTGAATTACAGTGCCCCTGAGCTCCTTTCTTCAACTCGCTTTCTTGTGAGCTGGCCGCAAACCCGCAGGAATGCTTCAGGCCCTAATCTGGTTCCGGCACGGCATGCTGAGCCTTTGGTTAATTCCTCTTCCTGTTGGGAAATGAGCGTTAAATTTGCCCGTGCAGACACCTTCACATGAGTCGTCATGGTGCCCCTTTGCCCCGGTTATCTCTATGGAGGTTGGAGTTGGAGGGCCTCCTCACTCAAGGTCAGTGTGCCCACGGAGCCAACCCTGCAACTTCAGGGCATGTTTGGTGGTTAGGATCACCACGTGGGGTCCTTTTACCTTAGGAGGGAGGTGGCCTTTTGGGCTGCTGATTTCCAGGTTTTCGGATACTGCCAGTATCTTGGCCAGATGTGGCGGTGGGCCAATCCCCTTGGTGACCGTAGTTTATCCTACCTGGATCGCATTCTTGCATTGTTCCATTTCAAGTGGTCCCAGGTTTTGCACTAATACTCCAATGGCGATTCACCGTTCACCAGGAATGTAAAGGTCAAAGGGTTTAGCTAAATTAGGGAGTTCCTGTGCAAGGGTCTGAATTGACTGCTCTTTCCATTCTTGAAAGGCCACTTCTGCATTCTATTCAAAAGGATCATCACCTTTTCCTTTCAGTGTTTCATATAGAGGCCGAGCTAGTAGACTGTAGTTAGGGATCCAGAAGCAGCAAACCCTGGCCTCCCCAGGAACCCCTAAGCTGTCTTCTAGTTTTAGAAATGGGTAAGGCTGTAAATTGTTTCTTCCCTTTCCTGGGATGGGCTTCTCCGACCTTCTGTGAGAATGAAGCCCAGGCAGGTCACCGTAGTCTGTGATATTTGAGCTTTTTCTTGGACAACTTGTATCCTTTATTGGCTTCGTAGTTCAGAGGTCTCCTTAGTAGGGCTGGCGATCAGAATGTCGTCTGCATATTGAAGGAGTGTTTCCTTTTCCAGAGGTAGAACTTTTAGGTCTTTAGCTGAGCTTTCCCCAAAGATGGTGTGGGAATTTTTGAACCCTTGGGACAACACGGCCCGGAAGTATTGTTTTAGTTGTATGTTGAGTCCTGCCACTCACAAGCCAAAATTTCTTGTGACTCTGGGACTAATAGAATACAAAAGAAGGCATCATTGAAGACTAATACAGAATACCATGTCCTGGTGGTTGGTAGAATGAGCAGCAGGGTGTAGGGTTTAGGAACTACTGGAGGTATATCCTCAGTGGCTTAACTGACTGTCCTGACATCCTTTACCAGGACTCCAGCAGCCCATGGGGCTCTCGAGGTCAGGCCAATCCCAGGATATGGAGCTCACCTGGGCAGGTACCCCAACCCAGCCCACGGGGCTCTCATGTTCAGGACCCTCCCAGGATATGGTGTTCCCTGGGCAGGTCCCCCTGCAGCCCATGGGGCTCTCGTGGTCAGGCCCCTCCCAGGATACAGAGCTACCCTTGCAGGTACCATGGCAGGGCTGGGAACACAGGAACCGTGCATATCGCCCTCATTGCAGAGCACTCCCAGCTCACCTGTCACTCAGATCTGACACAGAGCACCTCAGAGCAGGACTTGAACTAACAAACAGCAGCTCCGACAGGTCTGTGACCCTGGGCATCACTCTGTGTGGCCTCCCTCCACCTGGTCTTCCAGAGACTTCCACTGCACCCGGGGCACCAGGCCTCTGTCTCCACCCACCACACACCCCTCCTCTCCCTGACTCCTGGGTTCCTCTCATTAGGAGAGGGTTTTCTTGAAGTTGTCTCCCACTCATGGGCCAGATAATATAATTAGAAAACAAGCCAGAGCTGCAGCCCCTTGTCTATCCTGACTCTCAGGAGCCCACACCTGTTCCTTGGACCTGGCCGATTCAGCAAGTTCCAGTTTCTGCAACTGTGAGCCCCTGAGGGGTGATTATTGGCTGGCGTGGGAAGCCTGACCGTGCCGGCCAGCCCTCCCCAGGTGTGCCTGGGTTCAGATCAATATAAACACCGCTCCAGGCAGCAAGAGCCCCTGCAGCTGTGCCTGACGCCATTTTCTCTGCCCTGTCAGCAGTCTTGGGGCTGGACTGGTGGGAGGGAGTGAGAGGCCACGGCTTTGTGGGTGGCCCAGTGTGAGTGGGGCTCTGCTGGACTTTCTGCAGCAGTTGCCAAGATGCCACCTGCTAAAGAAGAGGATGTGTCACCCATACCTGCCGCTGGAATTTCTCCCTGGGCAGAGGTGAGTGAGGAAGAAAGCAGTGGGGGCCGGGACAGCAGGGGTATCTCAGGCAGGGAAATGGAAAGCTTCCAGGAGAGCACCCAGGGCCAGGACCACCCTGGCTGGCCTGCAGGCACCAAGTCGGCTGGCATGCTGTCGCTCATGTGGCTCCATGGCCCTTCCTCTAGGCTTTCAAGTCCTTGTACATATTCAGGTGTTTTACCTGGGAAGGGTGGGAACATTTCAGCAGCAGCTGGCCTGGGGCTCAGCCCACGTTTACTCACAGATGCCTCGGCACGGTCCCCCAGCTTTGCAATGAGGACGCTTGTTGCGTGGGGCCTGCTGGCTGAATGGGAGATGATTCCCCACCACTGACCAACTTCAGAATTGCTTACAACTGGAGCAAGTGCCCTGATACGGTTTTCCTCTGTGTAACTGGTGGGTTCTGTTTTTTTTTTCTTTTTTTCGTTTTTGGTTCAAGGTAGATTTTATTCCTCTTTTTTGTATTTACAGATATAAGCATGGAAATAATTTATTCATATAAATACATGTATGTGAAGGGAAGAATATTTTCTGTTTTACTTTTTGTAATTTGAATTTTATTTTATTTTTTTATACAGCAGGTTCTTTTTGGTTATCTCTTTTATACATATAAATGTATATATGCCAATCCCAATCTCTCAACTCCTCCCACCACCACCCCCCAACAGCTTTCCCCCCTTGGTGTCCATACGTTTGTTGTCTACATCTGTTGCTCTATTTCTGCCTTGCAAAACGGTTCATCTGTAAAATTTGTCTAGGTTCCACATATAGGCATTAATAGACAAGATTTGTTTTTCTATTTCTGACTTACTTCACTCTGTATGACAGTCTCTAGATCCATCAACGTCTCTACAAATGACCCAATTTCATTCCTTTTTATGGCTTAGTAATATTCCATTTTATATATGTACCACTTCTTTATGCATTCGTCTGTCTGTGGGCATTTAGGTTGCTTCCATTACCTGGATATTGTAAATAGTGATGCAATGAACATTGCGGTGAATGTCTCTTTTTGATTTATGGTTTTGTCTGGGTATATGCCCAGTAGTGGGATTGCTGTATCATATGGTAATTCTATTCTTAGTTTTATAAGAAACTCCATAATGTTCTCCACAGTGACTGTATCAATTTACATTCCCAACAATAGTGCAAGAGGGTTCCTTATCTCCACACCCTTTCCAGCATTTGTTGTTTGTAGATTTTCTGATGATGCCCATTCTAACATGTGTGAGGTGATACACCATGGATGAGTCTATTTCGTTGAGCAAAGAGTAGGTCTTGTCTAGTACATATTTGGCTTATGGAACGGTATGTGTGCTAATTTCAATCTCTGGTTTTATACAGCACCCCAACTCAACATTCCCCTTAAGCAAGCATAAGTGTTTATCTAAATGTGAGACTCTGTTCGGTTTTGTATTTCAGTTTATGTGTAGCCAAGTTTACACTCCCTCTATTAGTGATATCTTATGATACTTATCTTTCTCTGTGTGACGTATTTCTCTTAGAATCATCATATTTAAATCCACTCAATTTGCTGCTACAGGCCTGATGACATTGATTTCATTGCTGAGTGATATTCCGTTGTACGTAAGTAGCACAACTCCTTTATCCATTTTTTTCTTTCTGGGATATTTAATTTGTACTGGACTCGAGTTTCTTGTAAACACAGCAGCCCTAAATTTTGTGCTGGCTGTGTCTTGTTGATTTTAATTTTCCTAAGCTATAGGGCTAAAAGTGGAAGTACCCTAGGCTCTGTAGCTTTGTTTTTCAGATGTTTCAGGATACACCATAAACATCTCCAGAGTGTCTGTTGGCAATTTACATCCCGCCCATCAGCATAACAAGGCTCCCTGTTCTCCATGGCCTGTCCTGTGTTTCTGGTTTTTACACTTTTTTCAGATGGCCCTTTTGACGAATGGGAAATGAGACTTCATTGTAGTGCGGATTTCCATTGCTGGAGTGCTTGGTTGGCCAAAAAGGGCATATGCGTTTTTTCCTGAATATATTCAGGAAAAAATGTTTACGCACTTTTGTCCAAGTGCATCAGTGTCAAAGATCTGCCGCTTTTCACATGCTTTAAATGCAATTCCAATCTACCTCCTGAAATATGATTCCTGCAATTCTGCCTCGTTTTCAAATCCTCTTTGCAGACTTACTTCAATATATTTTTGCCAATAGGTGTCATTTATATCTCTGCAGGTTTGTGAATTACAGTGCCTGTGATTTCCTTTCTTAACTCGTTTCCTTGAAAGCTGGCCACAGAACCGCAGGTTTGCTTTAGGCCATAATCAGGGTCCGACACGGCACTCTGAGCCTTTGGTTAATTCCTCTTCCTGGTGGGAAATTAGAGTTAAATGTGCCCCTCCGGACACCTGCCTCACTCCCAGCCCCTTGGTTATGTGTGTCCTGTAGTTTGAGGCCACATGTGCTGGGTTCCTCACCTTTGGCTGATGTGGCCCCACTGGTGTGAGGACACTCCTGCCTGGTTCCCATCCCCTTGGTGATGTGGACCCTCCGGTGAGAGTCTGATCCTGGCTGGGTTCCTCACACTTCTGAGAGGTGGGCCCTCTTCTCTGAGGTCACTCCTGCCTGGCTGGCCCACCCCGCCTTGACGACGTCGGCTCTCTCGTGGGAGTTGGTGCCTGCTGCGAGTCTCCTCCCCTTGGTAATGAGGGCCCTCTGGCGTCAGGCCCTAACTCCTGGCCTCCCAAAATTTTCTGATGTGCGCCCTGTGGTGCGAGTACACTCCTGCCAGGTTCCCAACACCATGGGAATGTGGGCCTTCTGCTCTGAGGTCCCAACGGTGGGTTGCTCAGTTTCATGATGAGGGCCCTCTGGTGTGAGTTCACTCCGGCCTGGATCCCATAGCCTCGCTGCTCCTGGCCACCTGCGGGGAGGTTACAACTGCGGGATTCCTCACCTTTTTTCTTCTATGGGCCCTCTGTTTTGAGACTCCTCCTGCCTGCCTCACTCCCAGCCCCTTGGTGATGTGTGTCCTCTGGTTTGAGGCCACGTGTGCTGGGTCCCTCACCTTTCGATGATGTGGCCCCACTGGTGTGAGGACACTCTTGCCTGGTTCCTATCCCCTTGGTGATGTGGGCTCTCTGGTGAGAGTCTGATCCTGGCTGGGTTCCTCACCCTTCTGTGAGGTGGGCCCTCTGCTGTGAGGTCACTCCTGCCTGGCTGGCACAGCCCGCCTGGGCAACATTGGCCCTCTTGTGGCAGTTGGAGCATGCTGGGAGCCTCCTCCCCTCGGTGATGAGGGCCCTCTGGCGTCAGGCCCTAACTGCTGGGTACCCACATTTTCTGATACGTGCTAAGTGGTGCGAGGACACTCCTGCGAGGTTCCCATCCCCATGGGGATGTGGGCCTTCTGCTCTGAGGTCCCAATGGCTGGGTTGCTCACAGTTTCATGATGTGGGCCCTCTGCTGTGAGTTCACTGCAGCCTGGATCACATAGACTCGGTGCTCTGGGCCGCCTGCTGGGAGGTTCCCACTGCAGGATTCCTCACCTTTTTTATTCTATTGGCCCTGTGTTGTGAGGCTACTCATGCCTGCCTCAATCCGAGCCCCTCGGAGATGTGGGTCCTCTGGTTTAGGCCTCATGTGCTGGTTTCCTCACCTTTCTATGATGTGGTCACCCTGGTGTGAAGACAGTCCTGCCTGGTTCTGATCCCCTTGGTGATGTGGGCCCTCTGGTGAGAGTCTTATCCTGGCTGGGTTCCTCACCCTTCTGTGAGGTAGGCCCTCTGCTGTGAGGTCACTCCTGCCTGGCTGTCACACGTCACCTTGTCGACATGGGCCCTCAGTTGGGAGTTGGTGCCTGCTTGGAGTCTCCTCCCCTTGGTAATGAGGGCCCTCTGGCGTCAGACCCTAACTTCTGGGCTCCCACAATTCTCTGATGTGTGCCCTGAGGTGCGAGTACACTTATGCCATGTTCCCAACCACATAGGAATGTGGGCCTTCTGCTCTGAGGTCCCAAAGCCTGGGTTGCTCACAGTTTCATGATGAGGGCCCTCTGTTTTGAGTTCAGTCAGGTCTGGATCCCATAGCCTCGCTGCTCCTGGCCGCCTGCTGGGAGGTTCCAACTGCGGGATTCCTCACCTTTTTTCTTCTATGGGCCCTCTGTTTTGAGACTCCTCCTGCCTGCCTCACTCCCAGCCCCTTGGTGATGTGTGTCCTCTGGTTTGAGGCCACGTGTGCTGGGTCACTCACATTTCGTTGATGAGGTCCCACTGGTGTGAGGACACTCCAGCCTGGTTCCCATTCTCTTGGTGATGTGGGCCCTCTGGTGAGAGTCTGATCCTCCTTGGGTTCCTCACACTTTTGTGAGGTGGGCCCTCTGCTCTGAGGTCACTCTTGCCTGGCTGGCACACCCCGCATTGGCGACGGCGGCCCACTGGTAGCAGTTGGAGCCTGCTGGGAGCCTCCTCTCCTCGGTGATGAGAGCCCTCTGGTGTCAGGCCCTAACTGCTGGGCTCCCCACATTTTCTGATGTGTGCCCACTGGTGCGATGACACTCCTACTTGGTTCCCTTCCCCATGGGGATGTGGGCCTTGTGCTCTGAGGTCACAACGGCTGGTTTGCTCACAGTTTCATGATGAGGGCCCTCTGTTGTGAGTTCATCACTGCCTGGATCCCATAGCCTCGGTGCTCTGGGCCGCCTGCTGGGATGTTCCAACTGCTGGATTCCTCACCTTTTTTATACAATGGGCCATGTGTTGTGAGGTTAATCCTGCCTGCCTCGCTCCAAGACCCATGGTGATGTGGGTCCTCTGGTTTGAGGCCACATTTTCTTGTTACCTCAACTTTTGATGATATGGCCCCACGGGTGTGATGACACTCCTGCCTGGTTCACAGCCCCTTGCTGATGTGGGCACTCTGGTGAGAGTCTGATCCTGGCTGGGTTCCTTACCCTTCTGTGAGGTGGGCCCTCTGATGTGAGGTCACTCCTGCCTGGCTGGCTCACGTCGCCTTGATGATGTGGGCCCTCTGTTGGCCACTAAAGCATTCTGGGAGCCTCCTACCCTCTTTAATGAGGGCCCTGGAAAAAACGCAGATGCACATTTTGACCAAGTGCATCATTGTCCAGGATCTGCCTCTTCTCCTATGCTTTCAGAGCACTTCCCGTCTACGTCCTGAAATCATATTCCAGGAATACTGCCCCGCTTTCAAGTCCTCCTCGCAGCCTTACTTCAATATATTTTTGTATGATACCTGTCATTAATAACTCTGCAGGTTTGTTAAATACAGTGTCCCTGAGCTCCTTTCTTCAACACGCTTTCTTGTGAGCTGGCCGCAAAACCGCAGGATTGCTTCAGGCCGTAATCTGGTTTCGGCACGGCACGCTGAGCCTTTGGTAAATTCCTCTTTCTGGTGAGAAATGAGCATTCAATTTGCCCGTGGAGACACCTACAGCTAGTCTCTCATTGGTTCTCCCTATTCCTGTTCATCTTGTGCAGAAATTGCAAACTGTGCCAAACAGGAGGTTAAAGGCACTGACTCTCCAAGTGGGTAGAGGGTTAGTAAAGCATCTGGAATGGTGAACCCGAGTACCAGGGAACGAAACCTGAGAGCCATTTAAAATGGTTTCCCAGTCTCACAGTGGACAATACTCTGGGTTTCCCATGCATGTTTTAGCTGAAGGAAGAATTCCTTAAACCTGGAGATTATTGACCCATGGAATGGGTACCATGCAGTATGACTAAAAAGGGTCTGAATTTGCTCACCGAACCTCACCAATGCTATCAGTTCGAAGTGTCCAGCCTTATGCCTCACCCAGCTCTGGGTGTAGATGTGGTAAATCCAGGTTTCATCACAAGCCCTGAATCAATTATTTAAGAATTGCTGTCTCTTTCACTGTCATTGTGTTTTGTTTTTGTAATTTAGTTTGATAATGGGATTTATCGGATTTTCACTGCTGCGTTCATGCCGCTGTACAAACGCTTGATTCTCCTACAGAGAAATATAAATCCACGGGTTTTAAGATTCTTACTAGTCAGGTATATTCCTAGGCGTCGAATATGTGGTGTTGAGTCCATGTCGTTGAACAAGGAGTAGGTCTTGACTATTACATATTTGGCTTATGGAACGGTATCTGTGCTATTTTCAATCTCTGGTTTTATGCAGCACCCCAACTCACCTTTGCCCTTAAGCAAGCATAAGTTGGTTTTCTAAATTTGAGTCCCTGTTCTGTTTTGTAATTCAGTTCATGTGTAGCCAAGTTTACATTCCGTGTATTAGTGATATCTTATGATGTTTCATTTTCTGTGTGACTTATTTCACTTAGAATCACTGTAGCTGAATCCACTCATTATGCCGTGATGGGCCTGATGACATAGATTTCATTGCTGAGTGATATTCCATTGTACGTACGAACCACAACTTCTTTATCCATTTTTCACATTCTGGGATATTTAACTTGTACCGTAGATGAGGTTCTTGTAAACAGAGCCGTCCGAAAATTTGGGGTGGCTGTGTGTTTTTGATTTTAATTTCCATAAACTATAGGACCATAACTGGAAGTGCCGTAGGCTCCGTTGCTTTGTTTTTTAGGTGTTTCAGGAAACAGCATACACTTCTCCGGGGTGGCTGTTGGCAATTTACATCCCGCCCATCAGCATAACAAGGCTCCCTGTTCTCCATGGCCTGTGCTGTCTTTCTGGATTTTACACTTTTTTTAGATGGCCCTTTTGACCGGGGGGCTGTGAGACTTCATTGTAGTGCATAATTCTTTAACATGCTTGCATGGTTGGCCAAAAAGGGCGTATGCGTTTTTTCCTGAATATATTCAGGAAAAAACGCATACGCCCTTTTTGGCCAAGTGCATCATTGTCGACGTTCTGCCTCTTTTCCTATGCTTTAAATGCAATTCCAGTCTACCCCCTGAAATCGTTTTCTTGCAATTCTGCCCACTTACAAGTCCTCTTCGCAGCCTTCCTTCAATATATTTTTGGACGATAGCTGTCATTTATAACTCTGCAGGTTTGTGAATTACAGTGCCCCTGAGCTCCTTTCTTCAACTCGCTTTCTTGTGAGCTGGCCGCAAACACACATGATTGCTTCAGGCCCTAATCTGGTTCCGGCACGGCATGCTGAGCCTTTGGTGAATTCCTCTTCCTGGTGGGAAATGAGCGTTAAATTTGCCTGTGCAGACACCTCCAGCTAGTGTCTCATTGATTCCCCCTATTCCTGTTCATCTTGCGCAGATATTGCAAACTGTGCCAAACAGGAGGTTAAAGGCACTGAGTCTCCAAGTGGGGAGAGTGTTAGTAAAGGGTCTGGAATGGTGAACCCGAGTAAAAGGGGAAGAAAACTGAGATGCATTTGAAAACGTTTCCCGGTCACATGGTGCACCATACTTGGGTTTTCCATGCATGTTTTAGCTGAAGGAAGAATCCCTCAATCCTGGAGAGTTGGGACCCATGGAATGGGTACCATGCAGTATGACTTCAAAGGGTCTGCACTTGCTCATCGAACCTCACCAATGCTATCAGCCCGAAGTGTCCAACCTTATGTCTCACTCAGCTCTGGGTGTAGATGTGGTAAATCCAGGTTGCATCACAAGCCCTGAATGAATTATATAAAAATTGCTCTCTATTTCACTGTCATTGTGTTTTGTTTCTGTAATTCATTTTGATAATGAGATTTATCGGATTTTCTCTGCTGCATTCTTGCAGCTGTACACACGCTTGATTCTCTTATGGAGACATATAAATCCATGGGTTTGTAGATTCTTACTAGTCAGGTGTATTCCTAGGCGTTGAATATGGGGTGTTTAGTCGATTTCGTTGAGCAAGTAGTAGGTCTTGACTATTACATATTTGGCTTATGGAAATGTATCTGTGCTAATTTCTATCTCTGGTATATGCAGCACACCAACTTAACTTTCCCCTTAAGAAAGCATAAGTTGGTTTTCTAAATTTGAGACCCTGTTCTGTTTTGTAGTTCAGTTCATGTGTAGCAAAATTTACATTCCGTGTATTAGTGATATCTTATGATGTTTCATTTTCTGTGTGACTTATTTCACTTAGAATTATCGTACCTGAATCCACTCATTATGCCGTGACGGGCCTGATGACATAGATTTCATTGCTGAGTGATATTCCATTGTACATGCGTACCACATTTTCTTCATACATTTTTCACGTTCTGGGATATTTAACTTGTACCGTAGACAAGGTTCTTGTAAAAATAGATGTCCAAAACTTTGGGGTGGCTGTGTCTTTTTGATTTTATTTTCCCTAAGCTATAGGACCATAAGTGGAAGTGCCATAGGCTTCGTTGCTTTGTTTTTTAGGTGTTTCAGGGTACACCGTACACTTTTCCAGAGTGGCTGTTGGCAATTTACATCCCGACAATCAACATAATAAGGCTCCCTGTTCTCCAAGGCCTGTCCTGATTTTCTGGATTTTTCTCTTTTTTCAGATGGCCCTTTTGACCGGGGGGCAGTGAGACTTCATTGTAGTGCAGATTTCTTTACACGCTTGCTTGGTTGGCCAAAAAGGGCGTATGCGTTTTTTCCTGAATATGAAAAAACGCATACGCCCTTTTTGGCCAAGTGCATCATTGTCGTCGTTCTGCCTCTTTTCCTATGCTTTAAATGCAATTCCAGTCTACCCCCTGAAATCGTTTTCCTGAAATTCTGCCCCACTTTCAAGTCCTCTTCGCAGCCTTCCTTCAATATATTTTTAGACCATAGCTGTCATTTATAACTCTGCAGGTTTGTGAATTACAGTGCCCCTGAGCTCCTTTCTTCAACTCGCTTTCTTGTGAGCTGGCCGCAAACCCGCAGGAATGCTTCAGGCCCTAATCTGGTTCCGGCACGGCATGCTGAGCCTTTGGTTAATTCCTCTTCCTGTTGGGAAATGAGCGTTAAATTTGCCCGTGCAGACACCTTCACATGAGTCGTCATGGTGCCCCTTTGCCCCGGTTATCTCTATGGAGGTTGGAGTTGGAGGGCCTCCTCACTCAAGGTCAGTGTGCCCACGGAGCCAACCCTGCAACTTCAGGGCATGTTTGGTGGTTAGGATCACCACGTGGGGTCCTTTTACCTTAGGAGGGAGGTGGCCTTTTGGGCTGCTGATTTCCAGGTTTTCGGATACTGCCAGTATCTTGGCCAGATGTGGCGGTGGGCCAATCCCCTTGGTGACCGTAGTTTATCCTACCTGGATCGCATTCTTGCATTGTTCCATTTCAAGTGGTCCCAGGTTTTGCACTAATACTCCAATGGCGATTCACCGTTCACCAGGAATGTAAGGTCAAAGGGTTTAGCTAAATTAGGGAGTTCCAGGGCAAGGGTCTGAATTGACTGCTCTTTCCATTCTTGAAAGGCCACTTCTGCATTCTATTCAAAAGGATCATCACCTTTTCCTTTCAGTGTTTCATATAGAGGCCGAGCTAGTAGACTGTAGTTAGGGATCCAGAAGCAGCAAACCCTGGCCTCCCCAGGAACCCCTAAGCTGTCTTCTAGTTTTAGAAATGGGTAAGGCTGTAAATTGTTTCTTCCCTTTCCTGGGATGGGCTTCTCCGACCTTCTGTGAGAATGAAGCCCAGGCAGGTCACCGTAGTCTGTGATATTTGAGCTTTTTCTTGGACAACTTGTATCCTTTATTGGCTTCGTAGTTCAGAGGTCTCCTTAGTAGGGCTGGCGATCAGAATGTCGTCTGCATATTGAAGGAGTGTTTCCTTTTCCAGAGGTAGAACTTTTAGGTCTTTAGCTGAGCTTTCCCCAAAGATGGTGTGGGAATTTTTGAACCCTTGGGACAACACGGCCCGGAAGTATTGTTTTAGTTGTATGTTGAGTCCTGCCACTCACAAGCCAAAATTTCTTGTGACTCTGGGACTAATAGAATACAAAAGAAGGCATCATTGAAGACTAATACAGAATACCATGTCCTGGTGGTTGGTAGAATGAGCAGCAGGGTGTAGGGTTTAGGAACTACTGGAGGTATATCCTCAGTGGCTTAACTGACTGTCCTGACATCCTTTACCAGGACTCCAGCAGCCCATGGGGCTCTCGAGGTCAGGCCAATCCCAGGATATGGAGCTCACCTGGGCAGGTACCCCAACCCAGCCCACGGGGCTCTCATGTTCAGGACCCTCCCAGGATATGGTGTTCCCTGGGCAGGTCCCCCTGCAGCCCATGGGGCTCTCGTGGTCAGGCCCCTCCCAGGATACAGAGCTACCCTTGCAGGTACCATGGCAGGGCTGGGAACACAGGAACCGTGCATATCGCCCTCATTGCAGAGCACTCCCAGCTCACCTGTCACTCAGATCTGACACAGAGCACCTCAGAGCAGGACTTGAACTAACAAACAGCAGCTCCGACAGGTCTGTGACCCTGGGCATCACTCTGTGTGGCCTCCCTCCACCTGGTCTTCCAGAGACTTCCACTGCACCCGGGGCACCAGGCCTCTGTCTCCACCCACCACACACCCCTCCTCTCCCTGACTCCTGGGTTCCTCTCATTAGGAGAGGGTTTTCTTGAAGTTGTCTCCCACTCATGGGCCAGATAATATAATTAGAAAACAAGCCAGAGCTGCAGCCCCTTGTCTATCCTGACTCTCAGGAGCCCACACCTGTTCCTTGGACCTGGCCGATTCAGCAAGTTCCAGTTTCTGCAACTGTGAGCCCCTGAGGGGTGATTATTGGCTGGCGTGGGAAGCCTGACCGTGCCGGCCAGCCCTCCCCAGGTGTGCCTGGGTTCAGATCAATATAAACACCGCTCCAGGCAGCAAGAGCCCCTGCAGCTGTGCCTGACGCCATTTTCTCTGCCCTGTCAGCAGTCTTGGGGCTGGACTGGTGGGAGGGAGTGAGAGGCCACGGCTTTGTGGGTGGCCCAGTGTGAGTGGGGCTCTGCTGGACTTTCTGCAGCAGTTGCCAAGATGCCACCTGCTAAAGAAGAGGATGTGTCACCCATACCTGCCGCTGGAATTTCTCCCTGGGCAGAGGTGAGTGAGGAAGAAAGCAGTGGGGGCCGGGACAGCAGGGGTATCTCAGGCAGGGAAATGGAAAGCTTCCAGAAGAGCACCCAGGGCCAGGACCACCCTGGCTGGCCTGCAGGCACCAAGTCGGCTGGCATGCTGTCGCTCATGTGGCTCCATGGCCCTTCCTCTAGGCTTTCAAGTCCTTGTACATATTCAGGTGTTTTACCTGGGAAGGGTGGGAACATTTCAGCAGCAGCTGGCCTGGGGCTCAGCCCACGTTTACTCACAGATGCCTCGGCACGGTCCCCCAGCTTTGCAATGAGGACGCTTGTTGCGTGGGGCCTGCTGGCTGAATGGGAGATGATTCCCCACCACTGACCAACTTCAGAATTGCTTACAACTGGAGCAAGTGCCCTGATACGGTTTTCCTCTGTGTAACTGGTGGGTTCTGTTTTTTTTCTTTTTTTCGTTTTTGGTTCAAGGTAGATTTTATTCCTCTTTTTTGTATTTACAGATATAAGCATGGAAATAATTTATTCATATAAATACATGTATGTCAAGGGAAGAATATTTTCTCTGTTTTACTTTTTGTAATTTGAATTTTATTTTATTTTTTTATACAGCAGGTTCTTTTTGGTTATCTCTTTTATACATATAAATGTATATATGCCAATCCCAATCTCTCAACTCCTCCCACCACCACCCCCCAACAGCTTTCCCCCCTTGGTGTCCATACGTTTGTTGTCTACATCTGTTGCTCTATTTCTGCCTTGCAAAACGGTTCATCTGTAAAATTTGTCTAGGTTCCACATATAGGCATTAATAGACAAGATTTGTTTTTCTATTTCTGACTTACTTCACTCTGTATGACAGTCTCTAGATCCATCAACGTCTCTACAAATGACCCAATTTCATTCCTTTTTATGGCTTAGTAATATTCCATTTTATATATGTACCACTTCTTTATGCATTCGTCTGTCTGTGGGCATTTAGGTTGCTTCCATTACCTGGATATTGTAAATAGTGATGCAATGAACATTGCGGTGAATGTCTCTTTTTGATTTATGGTTTTGTCTGGGTATATGCCCAGTAGTGGGATTGCTGTATCATATGGTAATTCTATTCTTAGTTTTATAAGAAACTCCATAATGTTCTCCACAGTGACTGTATCAATTTACATTCCCAACAATAGTGCAAGAGGGTTCCTTATCTCCACACCCTTTCCAGCATTTGTTGTTTGTAGATTTTCTGATGATGCCCATTCTAACATGTGTGAGGTGATACACCATGGATGAGTCTATTTCGTTGAGCAAAGAGTAGGTCTTGTCTAGTACATATTTGGCTTATGGAACGGTATGTGTGCTAATTTCAATCTCTGGTTTTATACAGCACCCCAACTCAACATTCCCCTTAAGCAAGCATAAGTGTTTATCTAAATGTGAGACTCTGTTCGGTTTTGTATTTCAGTTTATGTGTAGCCAAGTTTACACTCCCTCTATTAGTGATATCTTATGATACTTATCTTTCTCTGTGTGACGTATTTCTCTTAGAATCATCATATTTAAATCCACTCAATTTGCTGCTACAGGCCTGATGACATTGATTTCATTGCTGAGTGATATTCCGTTGTACGTAAGTAGCACAACTCCTTTATCCATTTTTTTCTTTCTGGGATATTTAATTTGTACTGGACTCGAGTTTCTTGTAAACACAGCAGCCCTAAATTTTGTGCTGGCTGTGTCTTGTTGATTTTAATTTTCCTAAGCTATAGGGCTAAAAGTGGAAGTACCCTAGGCTCTGTAGCTTTGTTTTTCAGATGTTTCAGGATACACCATAAACATCTCCAGAGTGTCTGTTGGCAATTTACATCCCGCCCATCAGCATAACAAGGCTCCCTGTTCTCCATGGCCTGCCCTGTGTTTCTGGTTTTTACACTTTTTTCAGATGGCCCTTTTGACGAATGGGAAATGAGACTTCATTGTAGTGCGGATTTCCATTGCTGGAGTGCTTGGTTGGCCAAAAAGGGCATATGCGTTTTTTCCTGAATATATTCAGGAAAAAATGTTTACGCACTTTTGTCCAAGTGCATCAGTGTCAAAGATCTGCCGCTTTTCACATGCTTTAAATGCAATTCCAATCTACCTCCTGAAATATGATTCCTGCAATTCTGCCTCGTTTTCAAGTCCTCTTTGCAGACTTACTTCAATATATTTTTGCCAATAGGTGTCATTTATATCTCTGCAGGTTTGTGAATTACAGTGCCTGTGATTTCCTTTCTTAACTCGTTTCCTTGAAAGCTGGCCACAGAACCGCAGGTTTGCTTTAGGCCATAATCAGGGTCCGACACGGCACTCTGAGCCTTTGGTTAATTCCTCTTCCTGGTGGGAAATTAGAGTTAAATGTGCCCCTCCGGACACCTGCCTCACTCCCAGCCCCTTGGTTATGTGTGTCCTGTAGTTTGAGGCCACATGTGCTGGGTTCCTCACCTTTGGCTGATGTGGCCCCACTGGTGTGAGGACACTCCTGCCTGGTTCCCATCCCCTTGGTGATGTGGACCCTCCGGTGAGAGTCTGATCCTGGCTGGGTTCCTCACACTTCTGAGAGGTGGGCCCTCTTCTCTGAGGTCACTCCTGCCTGGCTGGCCCACCCCGCCTTGACGACGTCGGCTCTCTCGTGGGAGTTGGTGCCTGCTGCGAGTCTCCTCCCCTTGGTAATGAGGGCCCTCTGGCGTCAGGCCCTAACTCCTGGCCTCCCAAAATTTTCTGATGTGCGCCCTGTGGTGCGAGTACACTCCTGCCAGGTTCCCAACACCATGGGAATGTGGGCCTTCTGCTCTGAGGTCCCAACGGTGGGTTGCTCAGTTTCATGATGAGGGCCCTCTGGTGTGAGTTCACTCCGGCCTGGATCCCATAGCCTCGCTGCTCCTGGCCACCTGCGGGGAGGTTACAACTGCGGGATTCCTCACCTTTTTTCTTCTATGGGCCCTCTGTTTTGAGACTCCTCCTGCCTGCCTCACTCCCAGCCCCTTGGTGATGTGTCTCCTCTGGTTTGAGGCCACGTGTGCTGGGTCCCTCACCTTTCGATGATGTGGCCCCACTGGTGTGAGGACACTCTTGCCTGGTTCCTATCCCCTTGGTGATGTGGGCTCTCTGGTGAGAGTCTGATCCTGGCTGGGTTCCTCACCCTTCTGTGAGGTGGGCCCTCTGCTGTGAGGTCACTCCTGCCTGGCTGGCACAGCCCGCCTGGGCAACATTGGCCCTCTTGTGGCAGTTGGAGCATGCTGGGAGCCTCCTCCCCTTGGTGATGAGGGCCCTCTGGCGTCAGGCCCTAACTGCTGGGTACCCACATTTTCTGATACGTGCTAAGTGGTGCGAGGACACTCCTGCGAGGTTCCCATCCCCATGGGGATGTGGGCCTTCTGCTCTGAGGTCCCAATGGCTGGGTTGCTCACAGTTTCATGATGTGGGCCCTCTGCTGTGAGTTCACTGCAGCCTGGATCACATAGACTCGGTGCTCTGGGCCGCCTGCTGGGAGGTTCCCACTGCAGGATTCCTCACCTTTTTTATTCTATTGGCCCTGTGTTGTGAGGCTACTCATGCCTGCCTCAATCCGAGCCCCTCGGAGATGTGGGTCCTCTGGTTTAGGCCTCATGTGCTGGTTTCCTCACCTTTCTATGATGTGGTCACCCTGGTGTGAAGACAGTCCTGCCTGGTTCTGATCCCCTTGGTGATGTGGGCCCTCTGGTGAGAGTCTTATCCTGGCTGGGTTCCTCACCCTTCTGTGAGGTAGGCCCTCTGCTGTGAGGTCACTCCTGCCTGGCTGTCACACGTCACCTTGTCGACATGGGCCCTCAGTTGGGAGTTGGTGCCTGCTTGGAGTCTCCTCCCCTTGGTAATGAGGGCCCTCTGGCGTCAGACCCTAACTTCTGGGCTCCCACAATTCTCTGATGTGTGCCCTGAGGTGCGAGTACACTTATGCCATGTTCCCAACCACATAGGAATGTGGGCCTTCTGCTCTGAGGTCCCAAAGCCTGGGTTGCTCACAGTTTCATGATGAGGGCCCTCTGTTTTGAGTTCAGTCAGGTCTGGATCCCATAGCCTCGCTGCTCCTGGCCGCCTGCTGGGAGGTTCCAACTGCGGGATTCCTCACCTTTTTTCTTCTATGGGCCCTCTGTTTTGAGACTCCTCCTGCCTGCCTCACTCCCAGCCCCTTGGTGATGTGTGTCCTCTGGTTTGAGGCCACGTGTGCTGGGTCACTCACATTTCGTTGATGAGGTCCCACTGGTGTGAGGACACTCCAGCCTGGTTCCCATTCTCTTGGTGATGTGGGCCCTCTGGTGAGAGTCTGATCCTCCTTGGGTTCCTCACACTTTTGTGAGGTGGGCCCTCTGCTCTGAGGTCACTCTTGCCTGGCTGGCACACCCCGCATTGGCGACGGCGGCCCACTGGTAGCAGTTGGAGCCTGCTGGGAGCCTCCTCTCCTCGGTGATGAGAGCCCTCTGGTGTCAGGCCCTAACTGCTGGGCTCCCCACATTTTCTGATGTGTGCCCACTGGTGCGATGACACTCCTACTTGGTTCCCTTCCCCATGGGGATGTGGGCCTTGTGCTCTGAGGTCACAACGGCTGGTTTGCTCACAGTTTCATGATGAGGGCCCTCTGTTGTGAGTTCATCACTGCCTGGATCCCATAGCCTCGGTGCTCTGGGCCGCCTGCTGGGATGTTCCAACTGCTGGATTCCTCACCTTTTTTATACAATGGGCCATGTGTTGTGAGGTTAATCCTGCCTGCCTCGCTCCAAGACCCATGGTGATGTGGGTCCTCTGGTTTGAGGCCACATTTTCTTGTTACCTCAACTTTTGATGATATGGCCCCACGGGTGTGATGACACTCCTGCCTGGTTCACAGCCCCTTGCTGATGTGGGCACTCTGGTGAGAGTCTGATCCTGGCTGGGTTCCTTACCCTTCTGTGAGGTGGGCCCTCTGATGTGAGGTCACTCCTGCCTGGCTGGCTCACGTCGCCTTGATGATGTGGGCCCTCTGTTGGCCACTAAAGCATTCTGGGAGCCTCCTACCCTCTTTAATGAGGGCCCTGGAAAAAACGCAGATGCACATTTTGACCAAGTGCATCATTGTCCAGGATCTGCCTCTTCTCCTATGCTTTCAGAGCACTTCCCGTCTACGTCCTGAAATCATATTCCAGGAATACTGCCCCGCTTTCAAGTCCTCCTCGCAGCCTTACTTCAATATATTTTTGTATGATACCTGTCATTAATAACTCTGCAGGTTTGTTAAATACAGTGTCCCTGAGCTCCTTTCTTCAACACGCTTTCTTGTGAGCTGGCCGCAAAACCGCAGGATTGCTTCAGGCCGTAATCTGGTTTCGGCACGGCACGCTGAGCCTTTGGTAAATTCCTCTTTCTGGTGAGAAATGAGCATTCAATTTGCCCGTGGAGACACCTACAGCTAGTCTCTCATTGGTTCTCCCTATTCCTGTTCATCTTGTGCAGAAATTGCAAACTGTGCCAAACAGGAGGTTAAAGGCACTGACTCTCCAAGTGGGTAGAGGGTTAGTAAAGCATCTGGAATGGTGAACCCGAGTACCAGGGAACGAAACCTGAGAGCCATTTAAAATGGTTTCCCAGTCTCACAGTGGACAATACTCTGGGTTTCCCATGCATGTTTTAGCTGAAGGAAGAATTCCTTAAACCTGGAGATTATTGACCCATGGAATGGGTACCATGCAGTATGACTAAAAAGGGTCTGAATTTGCTCACCGAACCTCACCAATGCTATCAGTTCGAAGTGTCCAGCCTTATGCCTCACCCAGCTCTGGGTGTAGATGTGGTAAATCCAGGTTTCATCACAAGCCCTGAATCAATTATTTAAGAATTGCTGTCTCTTTCACTGTCATTGTGTTTTGTTTTTGTAATTTAGTTTGATAATGGGATTTATCGGATTTTCACTGCTGCGTTCATGCCGCTGTACAAACGCTTGATTCTCCTACAGAGAAATATAAATCCACGGGTTTTAAGATTCTTACTAGTCAGGTATATTCCTAGGCGTCGAATATGTGGTGTTGAGTCCATGTCGTTGAACAAGGAGTAGGTCTTGACTATTACATATTTGGCTTATGGAACGGTATCTGTGCTATTTTCAATCTCTGGTTTTATGCAGCACCCCAACTCACCTTTGCCCTTAAGCAAGCATAAGTTGGTTTTCTAAATTTGAGTCCCTGTTCTGTTTTGTAATTCAGTTCATGTGTAGCCAAGTTTACATTCCGTGTATTAGTGATATCTTATGATGTTTCATTTTCTGTGTGACTTATTTCACTTAGAATCACTGTAGCTGAATCCACTCATTATGCCGTGATGGGCCTGATGACATAGATTTCATTGCTGAGTGATATTCCATTGTACGTACGAACCACAACTTCTTTATCCATTTTTCACATTCTGGGATATTTAACTTGTACCGTAGATGAGGTTCTTGTAAACAGAGCCGTCCGAAAATTTGGGGTGGCTGTGTGTTTTTGATTTTAATTTCCATAAACTATAGGACCATAACTGGAAGTGCCGTAGGCTCCGTTGCTTTGTTTTTTAGGTGTTTCAGGAAACAGCATACACTTCTCCGGGGTGGCTGTTGGCAATTTACATCCCGCCCATCAGCATAACAAGGCTCCCTGTTCTCCATGGCCTGTGCTGTCTTTCTGGATTTTACACTTTTTTTAGATGGCCCTTTTGACCGGGGGGCTGTGAGACTTCATTGTAGTGCATAATTCTTTAACATGCTTGCATGGTTGGCCAAAAAGGGCGTATGCGTTTTTTCCTGAATATATTCAGGAAAAAACGCATACGCCCTTTTTGGCCAAGTGCATCATTGTCGACGTTCTGCCTCTTTTCCTATGCTTTAAATGCAATTCCAGTCTACCCCCTGAAATCGTTTTCTTGCAATTCTGCCCACTTACAAGTCCTCTTCGCAGCCTTCCTTCAATATATTTTTGGACGATAGCTGTCATTTATAACTCTGCAGGTTTGTGAATTACAGTGCCCCTGAGCTCCTTTCTTCAACTCGCTTTCTTGTGAGCTGGCCGCAAACACACATGATTGCTTCAGGCCCTAATCTGGTTCCGGCACGGCATGCTGAGCCTTTGGTGAATTCCTCTTCCTGGTGGGAAATGAGCGTTAAATTTGCCTGTGCAGACACCTCCAGCTAGTGTCTCATTGATTCCCCCTATTCCTGTTCATCTTGCGCAGATATTGCAAACTGTGCCAAACAGGAGGTTAAAGGCACTGAGTCTCCAAGTGGGGAGAGTGTTAGTAAAGGGTCTGGAATGGTGAACCCGAGTAAAAGGGGAAGAAAACTGAGATGCATTTGAAAACGTTTCCCGGTCACATGGTGCACCATACTTGGGTTTTCCATGCATGTTTTAGCTGAAGGAAGAATCCCTCAATCCTGGAGAGTTGGGACCCATGGAATGGGTACCATGCAGTATGACTTCAAAGGGTCTGCACTTGCTCATCGAACCTCACCAATGCTATCAGCCCGAAGTGTCCAACCTTATGTCTCACTCAGCTCTGGGTGTAGATGTGGTAAATCCAGGTTGCATCACAAGCCCTGAATGAATTATATAAAAATTGCTCTCTATTTCACTGTCATTGTGTTTTGTTTCTGTAATTCATTTTGATAATGAGATTTATCGGATTTTCTCTGCTGCATTCTTGCAGCTGTACACACGCTTGATTCTCTTATGGAGACATATAAATCCATGGGTTTGTAGATTCTTACTAGTCAGGTGTATTCCTAGGCGTTGAATATGGGGTGTTTAGTCGATTTCGTTGAGCAAGTAGTAGGTCTTGACTATTACATATTTGGCTTATGGAAATGTATCTGTGCTAATTTCTATCTCTGGTATATGCAGCACACCAACTTAACTTTCCCCTTAAGAAAGCATAAGTTGGTTTTCTAAATTTGAGACCCTGTTCTGTTTTGTAGTTCAGTTCATGTGTAGCAAAATTTACATTCCGTGTATTAGTGATATCTTATGATGTTTCATTTTCTGTGTGACTTATTTCACTTAGAATTATCGTACCTGAATCCACTCATTATGCCGTGACGGGCCTGATGACATAGATTTCATTGCTGAGTGATATTCCATTGTACATGCGTACCACATTTTCTTCATACATTTTTCACGTTCTGGGATATTTAACTTGTACCGTAGACAAGGTTCTTGTAAAAATAGATGTCCAAAACTTTGGGGTGGCTGTGTCTTTTTGATTTTATTTTCCCTAAGCTATAGGACCATAAGTGGAAGTGCCATAGGCTTCGTTGCTTTGTTTTTTAGGTGTTTCAGGGTACACCGTACACTTTTCCAGAGTGGCTGTTGGCAATTTACATCCCGACAATCAACATAATAAGGCTCCCTGTTCTCCAAGGCCTGTCCTGATTTTCTGGATTTTTCTCTTTTTTCAGATGGCCCTTTTGACCGGGGGGCAGTGAGACTTCATTGTAGTGCAGATTTCTTTACACGCTTGCTTGGTTGGCCAAAAAGGGCGTATGCGTTTTTTCCTGAATATGAAAAAACGCATACGCCCTTTTTGGCCAAGTGCATCATTGTCGTCGTTCTGCCTCTTTTCCTATGCTTTAAATGCAATTCCAGTCTACCCCCTGAAATCGTTTTCCTGAAATTCTGCCCCACTTTCAAGTCCTCTTCGCAGCCTTCCTTCAATATATTTTTAGACCATAGCTGTCATTTATAACTCTGCAGGTTTGTGAATTACAGTGCCCCTGAGCTCCTTTCTTCAACTCGCTTTCTTGTGAGCTGGCCGCAAACCCGCAGGAATGCTTCAGGCCCTAATCTGGTTCCGGCACGGCATGCTGAGCCTTTGGTTAATTCCTCTTCCTGTTGGGAAATGAGCGTTAAATTTGCCCGTGCAGACACCTTCACATGAGTCGTCATGGTGCCCCTTTGCCCCGGTTATCTCTATGGAGGTTGGAGTTGGAGGGCCTCCTCACTCAAGGTCAGTGTGCCCACGGAGCCAACCCTGCAACTTCAGGGCATGTTTGGTGGTTAGGATCACCACGTGGGGTCCTTTTACCTTAGGAGGGAGGTGGCCTTTTGGGCTGCTGATTTCCAGGTTTTCGGATACTGCCAGTATCTTGGCCAGATGTGGCGGTGGGCCAATCCCCTTGGTGACCGTAGTTTATCCTACCTGGATCGCATTCTTGCATTGTTCCATTTCAAGTGGTCCCAGGTTTTGCACTAATACTCCAATGGCGATTCACCGTTCACCAGGAATGTAAGGTCAAAGGGTTTAGCTAAATTAGGGAGTTCCAGGGCAAGGGTCTGAATTGACTGCTCTTTCCATTCTTGAAAGGCCACTTCTGCATTCTATTCAAAAGGATCATCACCTTTTCCTTTCAGTGTTTCATATAGAGGCCGAGCTAGTAGACTGTAGTTAGGGATCCAGAAGCAGCAAACCCTGGCCTCCCCAGGAACCCCTAAGCTGTCTTCTAGTTTTAGAAATGGGTAAGGCTGTAAATTGTTTCTTCCCTTTCCTGGGATGGGCTTCTCCGACCTTCTGTGAGAATGAAGCCCAGGCAGGTCACCGTAGTCTGTGATATTTGAGCTTTTTCTTGGACAACTTGTATCCTTTATTGGCTTCGTAGTTCAGAGGTCTCCTTAGTAGGGCTGGCGATCAGAATGTCGTCTGCATATTGAAGGAGTGTTTCCTTTTCCAGAGGTAGAACTTTTAGGTCTTTAGCTGAGCTTTCCCCAAAGATGGTGTGGGAATTTTTGAACCCTTGGGACAACACGGCCCGGAAGTATTGTTTTAGTTGTATGTTGAGTCCTGCCACTCACAAGCCAAAATTTCTTGTGACTCTGGGACTAATAGAATACAAAAGAAGGCATCATTGAAGACTAATACAGAATACCATGTCCTGGTGGTTGGTAGAATGAGCAGCAGGGTGTAGGGTTTAGGAACTACTGGAGGTATATCCTCAGTGGCTTAACTGACTGTCCTGACATCCTTTACCAGGACTCCAGCAGCCCATGGGGCTCTCGAGGTCAGGCCAATCCCAGGATATGGAGCTCACCTGGGCAGGTACCCCAACCCAGCCCACGGGGCTCTCATGTTCAGGACCCTCCCAGGATATGGTGTTCCCTGGGCAGGTCCCCCTGCAGCCCATGGGGCTCTCGTGGTCAGGCCCCTCCCAGGATACAGAGCTACCCTTGCAGGTACCATGGCAGGGCTGGGAACACAGGAACCGTGCATATCGCCCTCATTGCAGAGCACTCCCAGCTCACCTGTCACTCAGATCTGACACAGAGCACCTCAGAGCAGGACTTGAACTAACAAACAGCAGCTCCGACAGGTCTGTGACCCTGGGCATCACTCTGTGTGGCCTCCCTCCACCTGGTCTTCCAGAGACTTCCACTGCACCCGGGGCACCAGGCCTCTGTCTCCACCCACCACACACCCCTCCTCTCCCTGACTCCTGGGTTCCTCTCATTAGGAGAGGGTTTTCTTGAAGTTGTCTCCCACTCATGGGCCAGATAATATAATTAGAAAACAAGCCAGAGCTGCAGCCCCTTGTCTATCCTGACTCTCAGGAGCCCACACCTGTTCCTTGGACCTGGCCGATTCAGCAAGTTCCAGTTTCTGCAACTGTGAGCCCCTGAGGGGTGATTATTGGCTGGCCTGGGAAGCCTGACCGTGCCGGCCAGCCCTCCCCAGGTGTGCCTGGGTTCAGATCAATATAAACACCGCTCCAGGCAGCAAGAGCCCCTGCAGCTGTGCCTGACGCCATTTTCTCTGCCCTGTCAGCAGTCTTGGGGCTGGACTGGTGGGAGGGAGTGAGAGGCCACGGCTTTGTGGGTGGCCCAGTGTGAGTGGGGCTCTGCTGGACTTTCTGCAGCAGTTGCCAAGATGCCACCTGCTAAAGAAGAGGATGTGTCACCCATACCTGCCGCTGGAATTTCTCCCTGGGCAGAGGTGAGTGAGGAAGAAAGCAGTGGGGGCCGGGACAGCAGGGGTATCTCAGGCAGGGAAATGGAAAGCTTCCAGAAGAGCACCCAGGGCCAGGACCACCCTGGCTGGCCTGCAGGCACCAAGTCGGCTGGCATGCTGTCGCTCATGTGGCTCCATGGCCCTTCCTCTAGGCTTTCAAGTCCTTGTACATATTCAGGTGTTTTACCTGGGAAGGGTGGGAACATTTCAGCAGCAGCTGGCCTGGGGCTCAGCCCACGTTTACTCACAGATGCCTCGGCACGGTCCCCCAGCTTTGCAATGAGGACGCTTGTTGCGTGGGGCCTGCTGGCTGAATGGGAGATGATTCCCCACCACTGACCAACTTCAGAATTGCTTACAACTGGAGCAAGTGCCCTGATACGGTTTTCCTCTGTGTAACTGGTGGGTTCTGTTTTTTTTTCTTTTTTTCGTTTTTGGTTCAAGGTAGATTTTATTCCTCTTTTTTGTATTTACAGATATAAGCATGGAAATAATTTATTCATATAAATACATGTATGTGAAGGGAAGAATATTTTCTCTGTTTTACTTTTTGTAATTTGAATTTTATTTTATTTTTTTATACAGCAGGTTCTTTTTGGTTATCTCTTTTATACATATAAATGTATATATGCCAATCCCAATCTCTCAACTCCTCCCACCACCACCCCCCAACAGCTTTCCCCCCTTGGTGTCCATACGTTTGTTGTCTACATCTGTTGCTCTATTTCTGCCTTGCAAAACGGTTCATCTGTAAAATTTGTCTAGGTTCCACATATAGGCATTAATAGACAAGATTTGTTTTTCTATTTCTGACTTACTTCACTCTGTATGACAGTCTCTAGATCCATCAACGTCTCTACAAATGACCCAATTTCATTCCTTTTTATGGCTTAGTAATATTCCATTTTATATATGTACCACTTCTTTATGCATTCGTCTGTCTGTGGGCATTTAGGTTGCTTCCATTACCTGGATATTGTAAATAGTGATGCAATGAACATTGCGGTGAATGTCTCTTTTTGATTTATGGTTTTGTCTGGGTATATGCCCAGTAGTGGGATTGCTGTATCATATGGTAATTCTATTCTTAGTTTTATAAGAAACTCCATAATGTTCTCCACAGTGACTGTATCAATTTACATTCCCAACAATAGTGCAAGAGGGTTCCTTATCTCCACACCCTTTCCAGCATTTGTTGTTTGTAGATTTTCTGATGATGCCCATTCTAACATGTGTGAGGTGATACACCATGGATGAGTCTATTTCGTTGAGCAAAGAGTAGGTCTTGTCTAGTACATATTTGGCTTATGGAACGGTATGTGTGCTAATTTCAATCTCTGGTTTTATACAGCACCCCAACTCAACATTCCCCTTAAGCAAGCATAAGTGTTTATCTAAATGTGAGACTCTGTTCGGTTTTGTATTTCAGTTTATGTGTAGCCAAGTTTACACTCCCTCTATTAGTGATATCTTATGATACTTATCTTTCTCTGTGTGACGTATTTCTCTTAGAATCATCATATTTAAATCCACTCAATTTGCTGCTACAGGCCTGATGACATTGATTTCATTGCTGAGTGATATTCCGTTGTACGTAAGTAGCACAACTCCTTTATCCATTTTTTTCTTTCTGGGATATTTAATTTGTACTGGACTCGAGTTTCTTGTAAACACAGCAGCCCTAAATTTTGTGCTGGCTGTGTCTTGTTGATTTTAATTTTCCTAAGCTATAGGGCTAAAAGTGGAAGTACCCTAGGCTCTGTAGCTTTGTTTTTCAGATGTTTCAGGATACACCATAAACATCTCCAGAGTGTCTGTTGGCAATTTACATCCCGCCCATCAGCATAACAAGGCTCCCTGTTCTCCATGGCCTGTCCTGTGTTTCTGGTTTTTACACTTTTTTCAGATGGCCCTTTTGACGAATGGGAAATGAGACTTCATTGTAGTGCGGATTTCCATTGCTGGAGTGCTTGGTTGGCCAAAAAGGGCATATGCGTTTTTTCCTGAATATATTCAGGAAAAAATGTTTACGCACTTTTGTCCAAGTGCATCAGTGTCAAAGATCTGCCGCTTTTCACATGCTTTAAATGCAATTCCAATCTACCTCCTGAAATATGATTCCTGCAATTCTGCCTCGTTTTCAAGTCCTCTTTGCAGACTTACTTCAATATATTTTTGCCAATAGGTGTCATTTATATCTCTGCAGGTTTGTGAATTACAGTGCCTGTGATTTCCTTTCTTAACTCGTTTCCTTGAAAGCTGGCCACAGAACCGCAGGTTTGCTTTAGGCCATAATCAGGGTCCGACACGGCACTCTGAGCCTTTGGTTAATTCCTCTTCCTGGTGGGAAATTAGAGTTAAATGTGCCCCTCCGGACACCTGCCTCACTCCCAGCCCCTTGGTTATGTGTGTCCTGTAGTTTGAGGCCACATGTGCTGGGTTCCTCACCTTTGGCTGATGTGGCCCCACTGGTGTGAGGACACTCCTGCCTGGTTCCCATCCCCTTGGTGATGTGGACCCTCCGGTGAGAGTCTGATCCTGGCTGGGTTCCTCACACTTCTGAGAGGTGGGCCCTCTTCTCTGAGGTCACTCCTGCCTGGCTGGCCCACCCCGCCTTGACGACGTCGGCTCTCTCGTGGGAGTTGGTGCCTGCTGCGAGTCTCCTCCCCTTGGTAATGAGGGCCCTCTGGCGTCAGGCCCTAACTCCTGGCCTCCCAAAATTTTCTGATGTGCGCCCTGTGGTGCGAGTACACTCCTGCCAGGTTCCCAACACCATGGGAATGTGGGCCTTCTGCTCTGAGGTCCCAACGGTGGGTTGCTCAGTTTCATGATGAGGGCCCTCTGGTGTGAGTTCACTCCGGCCTGGATCCCATAGCCTCGCTGCTCCTGGCCACCTGCGGGGAGGTTACAACTGCGGGATTCCTCACCTTTTTTCTTCTATGGGCCCTCTGTTTTGAGACTCCTCCTGCCTGCCTCACTCCCAGCCCCTTGGTGATGTGTCTCCTCTGGTTTGAGGCCACGTGTGCTGGGTCCCTCACCTTTCGATGATGTGGCCCCACTGGTGTGAGGACACTCTTGCCTGGTTCCTATCCCCTTGGTGATGTGGGCTCTCTGGTGAGAGTCTGATCCTGGCTGGGTTCCTCACCCTTCTGTGAGGTGGGCCCTCTGCTGTGAGGTCACTCCTGCCTGGCTGGCACAGCCCGCCTGGGCAACATTGGCCCTCTTGTGGCAGTTGGAGCATGCTGGGAGCCTCCTCCCCTCGGTGATGAGGGCCCTCTGGCGTCAGGCCCTAACTGCTGGGTACCCACATTTTCTGATACGTGCTAAGTGGTGCGAGGACACTCCTGCGAGGTTCCCATCCCCATGGGGATGTGGGCCTTCTGCTCTGAGGTCCCAATGGCTGGGTTGCTCACAGTTTCATGATGTGGGCCCTCTGCTGTGAGTTCACTGCAGCCTGGATCACATAGACTCGGTGCTCTGGGCCGCCTGCTGGGAGGTTCCCACTGCAGGATTCCTCACCTTTTTTATTCTATTGGCCCTGTGTTGTGAGGCTACTCATGCCTGCCTCAATCCGAGCCCCTCGGAGATGTGGGTCCTCTGGTTTAGGCCTCATGTGCTGGTTTCCTCACCTTTCTATGATGTGGTCACCCTGGTGTGAAGACAGTCCTGCCTGGTTCTGATCCCCTTGGTGATGTGGGCCCTCTGGTGAGAGTCTTATCCTGGCTGGGTTCCTCACCCTTCTGTGAGGTAGGCCCTCTGCTGTGAGGTCACTCCTGCCTGGCTGTCACACGTCACCTTGTCGACATGGGCCCTCAGTTGGGAGTTGGTGCCTGCTTGGAGTCTCCTCCCCTTGGTAATGAGGGCCCTCTGGCGTCAGACCCTAACTTCTGGGCTCCCACAATTCTCTGATGTGTGCCCTGAGGTGCGAGTACACTTATGCCATGTTCCCAACCACATAGGAATGTGGGCCTTCTGCTCTGAGGTCCCAAAGCCTGGGTTGCTCACAGTTTCATGATGAGGGCCCTCTGTTTTGAGTTCAGTCAGGTCTGGATCCCATAGCCTCGCTGCTCCTGGCCGCCTGCTGGGAGGTTCCAACTGCGGGATTCCTCACCTTTTTTCTTCTATGGGCCCTCTGTTTTGAGACTCCTCCTGCCTGCCTCACTCCCAGCCCCTTGGTGATGTGTGTCCTCTGGTTTGAGGCCACGTGTGCTGGGTCACTCACATTTCGTTGATGAGGTCCCACTGGTGTGAGGACACTCCAGCCTGGTTCCCATTCTCTTGGTGATGTGGGCCCTCTGGTGAGAGTCTGATCCTCCTTGGGTTCCTCACACTTTTGTGAGGTGGGCCCTCTGCTCTGAGGTCACTCTTGCCTGGCTGGCACACCCCGCATTGGCGACGGCGGCCCACTGGTAGCAGTTGGAGCCTGCTGGGAGCCTCCTCTCCTCGGTGATGAGAGCCCTCTGGTGTCAGGCCCTAACTGCTGGGCTCCCCACATTTTCTGATGTGTGCCCACTGGTGCGATGACACTCCTACTTGGTTCCCTTCCCCATGGGGATGTGGGCCTTGTGCTCTGAGGTCACAACGGCTGGTTTGCTCACAGTTTCATGATGAGGGCCCTCTGTTGTGAGTTCATCACTGCCTGGATCCCATAGCCTCGGTGCTCTGGGCCGCCTGCTGGGATGTTCCAACTGCTGGATTCCTCACCTTTTTTATACAATGGGCCATGTGTTGTGAGGTTAATCCTGCCTGCCTCGCTCCAAGACCCATGGTGATGTGGGTCCTCTGGTTTGAGGCCACATTTTCTTGTTACCTCAACTTTTGATGATATGGCCCCACGGGTGTGATGACACTCCTGCCTGGTTCACAGCCCCTTGCTGATGTGGGCACTCTGGTGAGAGTCTGATCCTGGCTGGGTTCCTTACCCTTCTGTGAGGTGGGCCCTCTGATGTGAGGTCACTCCTGCCTGGCTGGCTCACGTCGCCTTGATGATGTGGGCCCTCTGTTGGCCACTAAAGCATTCTGGGAGCCTCCTACCCTCTTTAATGAGGGCCCTGGAAAAAACGCAGATGCACATTTTGACCAAGTGCATCATTGTCCAGGATCTGCCTCTTCTCCTATGCTTTCAGAGCACTTCCCGTCTACGTCCTGAAATCATATTCCAGGAATACTGCCCCGCTTTCAAGTCCTCCTCGCAGCCTTACTTCAATATATTTTTGTATGATACCTGTCATTAATAACTCTGCAGGTTTGTTAAATACAGTGTCCCTGAGCTCCTTTCTTCAACACGCTTTCTTGTGAGCTGGCCGCAAAACCGCAGGATTGCTTCAGGCCGTAATCTGGTTTCGGCACGGCACGCTGAGCCTTTGGTAAATTCCTCTTTCTGGTGAGAAATGAGCATTCAATTTGCCCGTGGAGACACCTACAGCTAGTCTCTCATTGGTTCTCCCTATTCCTGTTCATCTTGTGCAGAAATTGCAAACTGTGCCAAACAGGAGGTTAAAGGCACTGACTCTCCAAGTGGGTAGAGGGTTAGTAAAGCATCTGGAATGGTGAACCCGAGTACCAGGGAACGAAACCTGAGAGCCATTTAAAATGGTTTCCCAGTCTCACAGTGGACAATACTCTGGGTTTCCCATGCATGTTTTAGCTGAAGGAAGAATTCCTTAAACCTGGAGATTATTGACCCATGGAATGGGTACCATGCAGTATGACTAAAAAGGGTCTGAATTTGCTCACCGAACCTCACCAATGCTATCAGTTCGAAGTGTCCAGCCTTATGCCTCACCCAGCTCTGGGTGTAGATGTGGTAAATCCAGGTTTCATCACAAGCCCTGAATCAATTATTTAAGAATTGCTGTCTCTTTCACTGTCATTGTGTTTTGTTTTTGTAATTTAGTTTGATAATGGGATTTATCGGATTTTCACTGCTGCGTTCATGCCGCTGTACAAACGCTTGATTCTCCTACAGAGAAATATAAATCCACGGGTTTTAAGATTCTTACTAGTCAGGTATATTCCTAGGCGTCGAATATGTGGTGTTGAGTCCATGTCGTTGAACAAGGAGTAGGTCTTGACTATTACATATTTGGCTTATGGAACGGTATCTGTGCTATTTTCAATCTCTGGTTTTATGCAGCACCCCAACTCACCTTTGCCCTTAAGCAAGCATAAGTTGGTTTTCTAAATTTGAGTCCCTGTTCTGTTTTGTAATTCAGTTCATGTGTAGCCAAGTTTACATTCCGTGTATTAGTGATATCTTATGATGTTTCATTTTCTGTGTGACTTATTTCACTTAGAATCACTGTAGCTGAATCCACTCATTATGCCGTGATGGGCCTGATGACATAGATTTCATTGCTGAGTGATATTCCATTGTACGTACGAACCACAACTTCTTTATCCATTTTTCACATTCTGGGATATTTAACTTGTACCGTAGATGAGGTTCTTGTAAACAGAGCCGTCCGAAAATTTGGGGTGGCTGTGTGTTTTTGATTTTAATTTCCATAAACTATAGGACCATAACTGGAAGTGCCGTAGGCTCCGTTGCTTTGTTTTTTAGGTGTTTCAGGAAACACCATACACTTCTCCGGGGTGGCTGTTGGCAATTTACATCCCGCCCATCAGCATAACAAGGCTCCCTGTTCTCCATGGCCTGTGCTGTCTTTCTGGATTTTACACTTTTTTTAGATGGCCCTTTTGACCGGGGGGCTGTGAGACTTCATTGTAGTGCATAATTCTTTAACATGCTTGCATGGTTGGCCAAAAAGGGCGTATGCGTTTTTTCCTGAATATATTCAGGAAAAAACGCATACGCCCTTTTTGGCCAAGTGCATCATTGTCGACGTTCTGCCTCTTTTCCTATGCTTTAAATGCAATTCCAGTCTACCCCCTGAAATCGTTTTCTTGCAATTCTGCCCACTTACAAGTCCTCTTCGCAGCCTTCCTTCAATATATTTTTGGACGATAGCTGTCATTTATAACTCTGCAGGTTTGTGAATTACAGTGCCCCTGAGCTCCTTTCTTCAACTCGCTTTCTTGTGAGCTGGCCGCAAACACACATGATTGCTTCAGGCCCTAATCTGGTTCCGGCACGGCATGCTGAGCCTTTGGTGAATTCCTCTTCCTGGTGGGAAATGAGCGTTAAATTTGCCTGTGCAGACACCTCCAGCTAGTGTCTCATTGATTCCCCCTATTCCTGTTCATCTTGCGCAGATATTGCAAACTGTGCCAAACAGGAGGTTAAAGGCACTGAGTCTCCAAGTGGGGAGAGTGTTAGTAAAGGGTCTGGAATGGTGAACCCGAGTAAAAGGGGAAGAAAACTGAGATGCATTTGAAAACGTTTCCCGGTCACATGGTGCACCATACTTGGGTTTTCCATGCATGTTTTAGCTGAAGGAAGAATCCCTCAATCCTGGAGAGTTGGGACCCATGGAATGGGTACCATGCAGTATGACTTCAAAGGGTCTGCACTTGCTCATCGAACCTCACCAATGCTATCAGCCCGAAGTGTCCAACCTTATGTCTCACTCAGCTCTGGGTGTAGATGTGGTAAATCCAGGTTGCATCACAAGCCCTGAATGAATTATATAAAAATTGCTCTCTATTTCACTGTCATTGTGTTTTGTTTCTGTAATTCATTTTGATAATGAGATTTATCGGATTTTCTCTGCTGCATTCTTGCAGCTGTACACACGCTTGATTCTCTTATGGAGACATATAAATCCATGGGTTTGTAGATTCTTACTAGTCAGGTGTATTCCTAGGCGTTGAATATGGGGTGTTTAGTCGATTTCGTTGAGCAAGTAGTAGGTCTTGACTATTACATATTTGGCTTATGGAAATGTATCTGTGCTAATTTCTATCTCTGGTATATGCAGCACACCAACTTAACTTTCCCCTTAAGAAAGCATAAGTTGGTTTTCTAAATTTGAGACCCTGTTCTGTTTTGTAGTTCAGTTCATGTGTAGCAAAATTTACATTCCGTGTATTAGTGATATCTTATGATGTTTCATTTTCTGTGTGACTTATTTCACTTAGAATTATCGTACCTGAATCCACTCATTATGCCGTGACGGGCCTGATGACATAGATTTCATTGCTGAGTGATATTCCATTGTACATGCGTACCACATTTTCTTCATACATTTTTCACGTTCTGGGATATTTAACTTGTACCGTAGACAAGGTTCTTGTAAAAATAGATGTCCAAAACTTTGGGGTGGCTGTGTCTTTTTGATTTTATTTTCCCTAAGCTATAGGACCATAAGTGGAAGTGCCATAGGCTTCGTTGCTTTGTTTTTTAGGTGTTTCAGGGTACACCGTACACTTTTCCAGAGTGGCTGTTGGCAATTTACATCCCGACAATCAACATAATAAGGCTCCCTGTTCTCCAAGGCCTGTCCTGATTTTCTGGATTTTTCTCTTTTTTCAGATGGCCCTTTTGACCGGGGGGCAGTGAGACTTCATTGTAGTGCAGATTTCTTTACACGCTTGCTTGGTTGGCCAAAAAGGGCGTATGCGTTTTTTCCTGAATATGAAAAAACGCATACGCCCTTTTTGGCCAAGTGCATCATTGTCGTCGTTCTGCCTCTTTTCCTATGCTTTAAATGCAATTCCAGTCTACCCCCTGAAATCGTTTTCCTGAAATTCTGCCCCACTTTCAAGTCCTCTTCGCAGCCTTCCTTCAATATATTTTTAGACCATAGCTGTCATTTATAACTCTGCAGGTTTGTGAATTACAGTGCCCCTGAGCTCCTTTCTTCAACTCGCTTTCTTGTGAGCTGGCCGCAAACCCGCAGGAATGCTTCAGGCCCTAATCTGGTTCCGGCACGGCATGCTGAGCCTTTGGTTAATTCCTCTTCCTGTTGGGAAATGAGCGTTAAATTTGCCCGTGCAGACACCTTCACATGAGTCGTCATGGTGCCCCTTTGCCCCGGTTATCTCTATGGAGGTTGGAGTTGGAGGGCCTCCTCACTCAAGGTCAGTGTGCCCACGGAGCCAACCCTGCAACTTCAGGGCATGTTTGGTGGTTAGGATCACCACGTGGGGTCCTTTTACCTTAGGAGGGAGGTGGCCTTTTGGGCTGCTGATTTCCAGGTTTTCGGATACTGCCAGTATCTTGGCCAGATGTGGCGGTGGGCCAATCCCCTTGGTGACCGTAGTTTATCCTACCTGGATCGCATTCTTGCATTGTTCCATTTCAAGTGGTCCCAGGTTTTGCACTAATACTCCAATGGCGATTCACCGTTCACCAGGAATGTAAGGTCAAAGGGTTTAGCTAAATTAGGGAGTTCCAGGGCAAGGGTCTGAATTGACTGCTCTTTCCATTCTTGAAAGGCCACTTCTGCATTCTATTCAAAAGGATCATCACCTTTTCCTTTCAGTGTTTCATATAGAGGCCGAGCTAGTAGACTGTAGTTAGGGATCCAGAAGCAGCAAACCCTGGCCTCCCCAGGAACCCCTAAGCTGTCTTCTAGTTTTAGAAATGGGTAAGGCTGTAAATTGTTTCTTCCCTTTCCTGGGATGGGCTTCTCCGACCTTCTGTGAGAATGAAGCCCAGGCAGGTCACCGTAGTCTGTGATATTTGAGCTTTTTCTTGGACAACTTGTATCCTTTATTGGCTTCGTAGTTCAGAGGTCTCCTTAGTAGGGCTGGCGATCAGAATGTCGTCTGCATATTGAAGGAGTGTTTCCTTTTCCAGAGGTAGAACTTTTAGGTCTTTAGCTGAGCTTTCCCCAAAGATGGTGTGGGAATTTTTGAACCCTTGGGACAACACGGCCCGGAAGTATTGTTTTAGTTGTATGTTGAGTCCTGCCACTCACAAGCCAAAATTTCTTGTGACTCTGGGACTAATAGAATACAAAAGAAGGCATCATTGAAGACTAATACAGAATACCATGTCCTGGTGGTTGGTAGAATGAGCAGCAGGGTGTAGGGTTTAGGAACTACTGGAGGTATATCCTCAGTGGCTTAACTGACTGTCCTGACATCCTTTACCAGGACTCCAGCAGCCCATGGGGCTCTCGAGGTCAGGCCAATCCCAGGATATGGAGCTCACCTGGGCAGGTACCCCAACCCAGCCCACGGGGCTCTCATGTTCAGGACCCTCCCAGGATATGGTGTTCCCTGGGCAGGTCCCCCTGCAGCCCATGGGGCTCTCGTGGTCAGGCCCCTCCCAGGATACAGAGCTACCCTTGCAGGTACCATGGCAGGGCTGGGAACACAGGAACCGTGCATATCGCCCTCATTGCAGAGCACTCCCAGCTCACCTGTCACTCAGATCTGACACAGAGCACCTCAGAGCAGGACTTGAACTAACAAACAGCAGCTCCGACAGGTCTGTGACCCTGGGCATCACTCTGTGTGGCCTCCCTCCACCTGGTCTTCCAGAGACTTCCACTGCACCCGGGGCACCAGGCCTCTGTCTCCACCCACCACACACCCCTCCTCTCCCTGACTCCTGGGTTCCTCTCATTAGGAGAGGGTTTTCTTGAAGTTGTCTCCCACTCATGGGCCAGATAATATAATTAGAAAACAAGCCAGAGCTGCAGCCCCTTGTCTATCCTGACTCTCAGGAGCCCACACCTGTTCCTTGGACCTGGCCGATTCAGCAAGTTCCAGTTTCTGCAACTGTGAGCCCCTGAGGGGTGATTATTGGCTGGCCTGGGAAGCCTGACCGTGCCGGCCAGCCCTCCCCAGGTGTGCCTGGGTTCAGATCAATATAAACACCGCTCCAGGCAGCAAGAGCCCCTGCAGCTGTGCCTGACGCCATTTTCTCTGCCCTGTCAGCAGTCTTGGGGCTGGACTGGTGGGAGGGAGTGAGAGGCCACGGCTTTGTGGGTGGCCCAGTGTGAGTGGGGCTCTGCTGGACTTTCTGCAGCAGTTGCCAAGATGCCACCTGCTAAAGAAGAGGATGTGTCACCCATACCTGCCGCTGGAATTTCTCCCTGGGCAGAGGTGAGTGAGGAAGAAAGCAGTGGGGGCCGGGACAGCAGGGGTATCGCAGGTAGGGAAATGGAAAGCTTCCAGAAGAGCACCCAGGGCCAGGACCACCCTGGCTGGCCTGTAGGTACCAAGTCGGCTGGCATGCTGTCGCTCATGTGGCTCCATGGCCCTTCCTCTAGGCTTTCAAGTCCTTGTACATATTCAGGTGTTTTACCTGGGAAGGGTGGGAACATTTCAGCAGCAGCTGGCCTGGGGCTCAGCCCACGTTTACTCACAGATGCCTCGGCACGGTCCCCCAGCTTTGCAATGAGGACGCTTGTTGCGTGGGGCCTGCTGGCTGAATGGGAGATGATTCCCCACCACTGACCAACTTCAGAATTGCTTACAACTGGAGCAAGTGCCCTGATACGGTTTTCCTCTGTGTAACTGGTGGGTTCTGTTTTTTTTTCTTTTTTTCGTTTTTGGTTCAAGGTAGATTTTATTCCTCTTTTTTGTATTTACAGATATAAGCATGGAAATAATTTATTCATATAAATACATGTATGTGAAGGGAAGAATATTTTCTGTTTTACTTTTTGTAATTTGAATTTTATTTTATTTTTTTATACAGCAGGTTCTTTTTGGTTATCTCTTTTATACATATAAATGTATATATGCCAATCCCAATCTCTCAACTCCTCCCACCACCACCCCCCAACAGCTTTCCCCCCTTGGTGTCCATACGTTTGTTGTCTACATCTGTTGCTCTATTTCTGCCTTGCAAAACGGTTCATCTGTAAAATTTGTCTAGGTTCCACATATAGGCATTAATAGACAAGATTTGTTTTTCTATTTCTGACTTACTTCACTCTGTATGACAGTCTCTAGATCCATCAACGTCTCTACAAATGACCCAATTTCATTCCTTTTTATGGCTTAGTAATATTCCATTTTATATATGTACCACTTCTTTATGCATTCGTCTGTCTGTGGGCATTTAGGTTGCTTCCATTACCTGGATATTGTAAATAGTGATGCAATGAACATTGCGGTGAATGTCTCTTTTTGATTTATGGTTTTGTCTGGGTATATGCCCAGTAGTGGGATTGCTGTATCATATGGTAATTCTATTCTTAGTTTTATAAGAAACTCCATAATGTTCTCCACAGTGACTGTATCAATTTACATTCCCAACAATAGTGCAAGAGGGTTCCTTATCTCCACACCCTTTCCAGCATTTGTTGTTTGTAGATTTTCTGATGATGCCCATTCTAACATGTGTGAGGTGATACACCATGGATGAGTCTATTTCGTTGAGCAAAGAGTAGGTCTTGTCTAGTACATATTTGGCTTATGGAACGGTATGTGTGCTAATTTCAATCTCTGGTTTTATACAGCACCCCAACTCAACATTCCCCTTAAGCAAGCATAAGTGTTTATCTAAATGTGAGACTCTGTTCGGTTTTGTATTTCAGTTTATGTGTAGCCAAGTTTACACTCCCTCTATTAGTGATATCTTATGATACTTATCTTTCTCTGTGTGACGTATTTCTCTTAGAATCATCATATTTAAATCCACTCAATTTGCTGCTACAGGCCTGATGACATTGATTTCATTGCTGAGTGATATTCCGTTGTACGTAAGTAGCACAACTCCTTTATCCATTTTTTTCTTTCTGGGATATTTAATTTGTACTGGACTCGAGTTTCTTGTAAACACAGCAGCCCTAAATTTTGTGCTGGCTGTGTCTTGTTGATTTTAATTTTCCTAAGCTATAGGGCTAAAAGTGGAAGTACCCTAGGCTCTGTAGCTTTGTTTTTCAGATGTTTCAGGATACACCATAAACATCTCCAGAGTGTCTGTTGGCAATTTACATCCCGCCCATCAGCATAACAAGGCTCCCTGTTCTCCATGGCCTGCCCTGTGTTTCTGGTTTTTACACTTTTTTCAGATGGCCCTTTTGACGAATGGGAAATGAGACTTCATTGTAGTGCGGATTTCCATTGCTGGAGTGCTTGGTTGGCCAAAAAGGGCATATGCGTTTTTTCCTGAATATATTCAGGAAAAAATGTTTACGCACTTTTGTCCAAGTGCATCAGTGTCAAAGATCTGCCGCTTTTCACATGCTTTAAATGCAATTCCAATCTACCTCCTGAAATATGATTCCTGCAATTCTGCCTCGTTTTCAAGTCCTCTTTGCAGACTTACTTCAATATATTTTTGCCAATAGGTGTCATTTATATCTCTGCAGGTTTGTGAATTACAGTGCCTGTGATTTCCTTTCTTAACTCGTTTCCTTGAAAGCTGGCCACAGAACCGCAGGTTTGCTTTAGGCCATAATCAGGGTCCGACACGGCACTCTGAGCCTTTGGTTAATTCCTCTTCCTGGTGGGAAATTAGAGTTAAATGTGCCCCTCCGGACACCTGCCTCACTCCCAGCCCCTTGGTTATGTGTGTCCTGTAGTTTGAGGCCACATGTGCTGGGTTCCTCACCTTTGGCTGATGTGGCCCCACTGGTGTGAGGACACTCCTGCCTGGTTCCCATCCCCTTGGTGATGTGGACCCTCCGGTGAGAGTCTGATCCTGGCTGGGTTCCTCACACTTCTGAGAGGTGGGCCCTCTTCTCTGAGGTCACTCCTGCCTGGCTGGCCCACCCCGCCTTGACGACGTCGGCTCTCTCGTGGGAGTTGGTGCCTGCTGCGAGTCTCCTCCCCTTGGTAATGAGGGCCCTCTGGCGTCAGGCCCTAACTCCTGGCCTCCCAAAATTTTCTGATGTGCGCCCTGTGGTGCGAGTACACTCCTGCCAGGTTCCCAACACCATGGGAATGTGGGCCTTCTGCTCTGAGGTCCCAACGGTGGGTTGCTCAGTTTCATGATGAGGGCCCTCTGGTGTGAGTTCACTCCGGCCTGGATCCCATAGCCTCGCTGCTCCTGGCCACCTGCGGGGAGGTTACAACTGCGGGATTCCTCACCTTTTTTCTTCTATGGGCCCTCTGTTTTGAGACTCCTCCTGCCTGCCTCACTCCCAGCCCCTTGGTGATGTGTGTCCTCTGGTTTGAGGCCACGTGTGCTGGGTCCCTCACCTTTCGATGATGTGGCCCCACTGGTGTGAGGACACTCTTGCCTGGTTCCTATCCCCTTGGTGATGTGGGCTCTCTGGTGAGAGTCTGATCCTGGCTGGGTTCCTCACCCTTCTGTGAGGTGGGCCCTCTGCTGTGAGGTCACTCCTGCCTGGCTGGCACAGCCCGCCTGGGCAACATTGGCCCTCTTGTGGCAGTTGGAGCATGCTGGGAGCCTCCTCCCCTCGGTGATGAGGGCCCTCTGGCGTCAGGCCCTAACTGCTGGGTACCCACATTTTCTGATACGTGCTAAGTGGTGCGAGGACACTCCTGCGAGGTTCCCATCCCCATGGGGATGTGGGCCTTCTGCTCTGAGGTCCCAATGGCTGGGTTGCTCACAGTTTCATGATGTGGGCCCTCTGCTGTGAGTTCACTGCAGCCTGGATCACATAGACTCGGTGCTCTGGGCCGCCTGCTGGGAGGTTCCCACTGCAGGATTCCTCACCTTTTTTATTCTATTGGCCCTGTGTTGTGAGGCTACTCATGCCTGCCTCAATCCGAGCCCCTCGGAGATGTGGGTCCTCTGGTTTAGGCCTCATGTGCTGGTTTCCTCACCTTTCTATGATGTGGTCACCCTGGTGTGAAGACAGTCCTGCCTGGTTCTGATCCCCTTGGTGATGTGGGCCCTCTGGTGAGAGTCTTATCCTGGCTGGGTTCCTCACCCTTCTGTGAGGTAGGCCCTCTGCTGTGAGGTCACTCCTGCCTGGCTGTCACACGTCACCTTGTCGACATGGGCCCTCAGTTGGGAGTTGGTGCCTGCTTGGAGTCTCCTCCCCTTGGTAATGAGGGCCCTCTGGCGTCAGACCCTAACTTCTGGGCTCCCACAATTCTCTGATGTGTGCCCTGAGGTGCGAGTACACTTATGCCATGTTCCCAACCACATAGGAATGTGGGCCTTCTGCTCTGAGGTCCCAAAGCCTGGGTTGCTCACAGTTTCATGATGAGGGCCCTCTGTTTTGAGTTCAGTCAGGTCTGGATCCCATAGCCTCGCTGCTCCTGGCCGCCTGCTGGGAGGTTCCAACTGCGGGATTCCTCACCTTTTTTCTTCTATGGGCCCTCTGTTTTGAGACTCCTCCTGCCTGCCTCACTCCCAGCCCCTTGGTGATGTGTGTCCTCTGGTTTGAGGCCACGTGTGCTGGGTCACTCACATTTCGTTGATGAGGTCCCACTGGTGTGAGGACACTCCAGCCTGGTTCCCATTCTCTTGGTGATGTGGGCCCTCTGGTGAGAGTCTGATCCTCCTTGGGTTCCTCACACTTTTGTGAGGTGGGCCCTCTGCTCTGAGGTCACTCTTGCCTGGCTGGCACACCCCGCATTGGCGACGGCGGCCCACTGGTAGCAGTTGGAGCCTGCTGGGAGCCTCCTCTCCTCGGTGATGAGAGCCCTCTGGTGTCAGACCCTAACTGCTGGGCTCCCCACATTTTCTGATGTGTGCCCACTGGTGCGATGACACTCCTACTTGGTTCCCTTCCCCATGGGGATGTGGGCCTTGTGCTCTGAGGTCACAACGGCTGGTTTGCTCACAGTTTCATGATGAGGGCCCTCTGTTGTGAGTTCATCACTGCCTGGATCCCATAGCCTCGGTGCTCTGGGCCGCCTGCTGGGATGTTCCAACTGCTGGATTCCTCACCTTTTTTATACAATGGGCCATGTGTTGTGAGGTTAATCCTGCCTGCCTCGCTCCAAGACCCATGGTGATGTGGGTCCTCTGGTTTGAGGCCACATTTTCTTGTTACCTCAACTTTTGATGATATGGCCCCACGGGTGTGATGACACTCCTGCCTGGTTCACAGCCCCTTGCTGATGTGGGCACTCTGGTGAGAGTCTGATCCTGGCTGGGTTCCTTACCCTTCTGTGAGGTGGGCCCTCTGATGTGAGGTCACTCCTGCCTGGCTGGCTCACGTCGCCTTGATGATGTGGGCCCTCTGTTGGCCACTAAAGCATTCTGGGAGCCTCCTACCCTCTTTAATGAGGGCCCTGGAAAAAACGCAGATGCACATTTTGACCAAGTGCATCATTGTCCAGGATCTGCCTCTTCTCCTATGCTTTCAGAGCACTTCCCGTCTACGTCCTGAAATCATATTCCAGGAATACTGCCCCGCTTTCAAGTCCTCCTCGCAGCCTTACTTCAATATATTTTTGTATGATACCTGTCATTAATAACTCTGCAGGTTTGTTAAATACAGTGTCCCTGAGCTCCTTTCTTCAACACGCTTTCTTGTGAGCTGGCCGCAAAACCGCAGGATTGCTTCAGGCCGTAATCTGGTTTCGGCACGGCACGCTGAGCCTTTGGTAAATTCCTCTTTCTGGTGAGAAATGAGCATTCAATTTGCCCGTGGAGACACCTACAGCTAGTCTCTCATTGGTTCTCCCTATTCCTGTTCATCTTGTGCAGAAATTGCAAACTGTGCCAAACAGGAGGTTAAAGGCACTGACTCTCCAAGTGGGTAGAGGGTTAGTAAAGCATCTGGAATGGTGAACCCGAGTACCAGGGAACGAAACCTGAGAGCCATTTAAAATGGTTTCCCAGTCTCACAGTGGCCAATACTCTGGGTTTCCCATGCATGTTTTAGCTGAAGGAAGAATTCCTTAAACCTGGAGATTATTGACCCATGGAATGGGTACCATGCAGTATGACTAAAAAGGGTCTGAATTTGCTCACCGAACCTCACCAATGCTATCAGTTCGAAGTGTCCAGCCTTATGCCTCACCCAGCTCTGGGTGTAGATGTGGTAAATCCAGGTTTCATCACAAGCCCTGAATCAATTATTTAAGAATTGCTGTCTCTTTCACTGTCATTGTGTTTTGTTTTTGTAATTTAGTTTGATAATGGGATTTATCGGATTTTCACTGCTGCGTTCATGCCGCTGTACAAACGCTTGATTCTCCTACAGAGAAATATAAATCCACGGGTTTTAAGATTCTTACTAGTCAGGTATATTCCTAGGCGTCGAATATGTGGTGTTGAGTCCATGTCATTGAACAAGGAGTAGGTCTTGACTATTACATATTTGGCTTATGGAACGGTATCTGTGCTATTTTCAATCTCTGGTTTTATGCAGCACCCCAACTCACCTTTGCCCTTAAGCAAGCATAAGTTGGTTTTCTAAATTTGAGTCCCTGTTCTGTTTTGTAATTCAGTTCATGTGTAGCCAAGTTTACATTCCGTGTATTAGTGATATCTTATGATGTTTCATTTTCTGTGTGACTTATTTCACTTAGAATCACTGTAGCTGAATCCACTCATTATGCCGTGATGGGCCTGATGACATAGATTTCATTGCTGAGTGATATTCCATTGTACGTACGAACCACAACTTCTTTATCCATTTTTCACATTCTGGGATATTTAACTTGTACCGTAGATGAGGTTCTTGTAAACAGAGCCGTCCGAAAATTTGGGGTGGCTGTGTGTTTTTGATTTTAATTTCCATAAACTATAGGACCATAACTGGAAGTGCCGTAGGCTCCGTTGCTTTGTTTTTTAGGTGTTTCAGGAAACACCATACACTTCTCCGGGGTGGCTGTTGGCAATTTACATCCCGCCCATCAGCATAACAAGGCTCCCTGTTCTCCATGGCCTGTGCTGTCTTTCTGGATTTTACACTTTTTTTAGATGGCCCTTTTGACCGGGGGGCTGTGAGACTTCATTGTAGTGCATAATTCTTTAACATGCTTGCATGGTTGGCCAAAAAGGGCGTATGCGTTTTTTCCTGAATATATTCAGGAAAAAACGCATACGCCCTTTTTGGCCAAGTGCATCATTGTCGACGTTCTGCCTCTTTTCCTATGCTTTAAATGCAATTCCAGTCTACCCCCTGAAATCGTTTTCTTGCAATTCTGCCCACTTACAAGTCCTCTTCGCAGCCTTCCTTCAATATATTTTTGGACGATAGCTGTCATTTATAACTCTGCAGGTTTGTGAATTACAGTGCCCCTGAGCTCCTTTCTTCAACTCGCTTTCTTGTGAGCTGGCCGCAAACACACATGATTGCTTCAGGCCCTAATCTGGTTCCGGCACGGCATGCTGAGCCTTTGGTGAATTCCTCTTACTGGTGGGAAATGAGCGTTAAATTTGCCTGTGCAGACACCTCCAGCTAGTGTCTCATTGATTCCCCCTATTCCTGTTCATCTTGCGCAGATATTGCAAACTGTGCCAAACAGGAGGTTAAAGGCACTGAGTCTCCAAGTGGGGAGAGTGTTAGTAAAGGGTCTGGAATGGTGAACCCGAGTACCAGGGGACGAAAACTGAGATGCATTTGAAAACGTTTCCCAATCACACGGCGGACGATAGTCTGGGTTTCCCATGCATGTTTTAGCTGAAGGAAGAATCCCTTAAACCTGGAGAGTTGGGACCCATGGAATGGGTACCATGCAGTATGACTTCAAAGGGTCTGCGTTTGCTCACCGAACCTCACCAATGTTATCAGCCCGAAGTGCTCAGCCTTATGTCTCACCCAGCTCTGGGTGTAGATGTGGTAAATCCAGGTTGCATCACAAGCCCTGAATGAATGATTTAAGAATTGCTCTCTATTTCACTGTCATTGTGTTTTGTTTTTGAAATTTATTTTGATAATGGGATTTATCGGATTTTCACTGCTGCGTTTAGGCCGCTGTACACACGCTTGATTTCCTTATGGAGACATATAAATCCATGGGTTTTAAGATTCTTACTTGTCAGGTATCTTGCCAGGCGTTGAATATGGGGTGTTGAGTCCATTTCGTTGAGCAACGAGTAGGGCTTGTCTATTATATATTTGGCTTATGGAACGGTATCTGTGCTAATTTCAATCTCTGGTTTTATGCAGCACCCCAACTCACCTTTCCCCATAAGCAAGCATAAGTTGGTTTTCTAAATTTGAGACCCTGTTCTGTTTTGTAATTCAGTTTATGTGTAGCCAAGTTTACATTCCGTGTATTACTGATATATTATGATGTTTCTTTTTCTGTGTGACTTATTTCTCGTAGAATCATCGTACCTGAATCCACTCATTATGCCGCTACGGGCCTGAAGACGTAGATTTCATTGCTGAGTGATATTCCATTGTACGTGCGTACCAGAACTTCTTTATCCATTTTTTCCTTTCTCGGATATTTAACTTGTACCGTAGACAAGGTTCTTGTAAACAGAGCCATCCCAAACTTTGGGGTGGCTGTGTGTTTGTGATTTTAATTTCCCTAAGCTATAGGACCATAAGTGGAAGTGACATAGGCTGTGTTGCTTTGTTTCCTACGTGTTTCAGGATACACCATACATTTCTCCAGAGTGGCTGTTGGCAATTTACATCCCGCCCATCAGCATAACAAGGCTCCCTGTTCTCCAAGACCTGTCCTGCCTTTCTGGATTTTACACTTTTTTCAGATGGCCCTTTTGACCGGGGGGCAGTGAGACTTCATTGTAGTGCAGATTTCCTTTACACGCTTGCTTGGTTGGCCAAAAAGGGCGTATGCGTTTTTTCCTGAATATATTCAGGAAAAAACGCATACGCCCTTTTTGGCCAAGTGCATCATTGTCGACATTCTGCCTCTTTTCCTATGCTTTAAGTGCAATTCCAGTCTACCCCCTGAAATCGTTTTCCTGAAATTCTGCCCCGCTTTCAAGTCCTCTTTGAAGACTTACTTCAGTACATTTTTGGACGATAGCTGTCATTCATAACTCTGCAGGTTTGTGAATTACAGTGCCCCTGAGCTCCTGTCTTCAACTCCTTTTCTTGTGAGCTGGCCGCAAAACCGCAGGATTGCTTCAGGCCCTAATCTGGTTCCGGCACGGCATGCTGAGCCTTTGGTGAATTCCTCTTCCTGGTGGGAAATGAGCGTTAAATTTGCCTGTGCAGACACCTCCAGCTAGTGTCTCATTGATTCCCCCTATTCCTGTTCATCTTGCGCAGATATTGCAAACTGTGCCAAACAGGAGGTTAAAGGCACTGAGTCTCCAAGTGGGGAGAGTGTTAGTAAAGGGTCTGGAATGGTGAACCCGAGTACCAGGGGACGAAAACTGAGATGCATTTGAAAACGTTTCCCAATCACACGGTGGACGATAGTCTGGGTTTCCCATGCATGTTTTAGCTGAAGGAAGAATCCCTTAAACCTGGAGAGTTGGGACCCATGGAATGGGTACCATGCAGTATGACTTCAAAGGGTCTGCGTTTGCTCACCGAACCTCACCAATGTTATCAGCCCGAAGTGCCCAGCCTTATGTCTCACCCAGCTCTGGGTGTAGATGTGGTAAATCCAGGTTGCATCACAAGCCCTGAATGAATGATTTAAGAATTGCTCTCTATTTCACTGTCATTGTGTTTTGTTTTTGAAATTTATTTTGATAATGGGATTTATCGGATTTTCACTGCTGCGTTTAGGCCGCTGTACACACGCTTGATTTCCTTATGGAGACATATAAATCCATGGGTTTTAAGATTCTTACTTGTCAGGTATCTTGCCAGGCGTTGAATATGGGGTGTTGAGTCCATTTCGTTGAGCAAGGAGTAGGGCTTGTCTATTATATATTTGGCTTATGGAACGGTATCTGTGCTAATTTCAATCTCTGGTTTTATGCAGCACCCCAACTCACCTTTCCCCATAAGCAAGCATAAGTTGGTTTTCTAAATTTGAGACCCTGTTCTGTTTTGTAATTCAGTTTATGTGTAGCCAAGTTTACATTCCGTGTATTACTGATATATTATGATGTTTCTTTTTCTGTGTGACTTATTTCTCGTAGAATCATCGTACCTGAATCCACTCATTATGCCGCTACGGGCCTGAAGATGTAGATTTCATTGCTGAGTGATATTCCATTGTACGTGCGTACCAGAACTTCTTTATCCATTTTTTCCTTTCTCGGATATTTAACTTGTACCGTAGACAAGGTTCTTGTAAACAGAGCCATCCCAAACTTTGGGGTGGCTGTGTGTTTGTGATTTTAATTTCCCTAAGCTATAGGACCATAAGTGGAAGTGACATAGGCTGTGTTGCTTTGTTTCCTACGTGTTTCAGGATACACCATACATTTCTCCAGAGTGGCTGTTGGCAATTTACATCCCGCCCATCAGCATAACAAGGCTCCCTGTTCTCCAAGACCTGTCCTGCCTTTCTGGATTTTACACTTTTTTCAGATGGCCCTTTTGACCGGGGGGCAGTGAGACTTCATTGTAGTGCAGATTTCCTTTACACGCTTGCTTGGTTGGCCAAAAAGGGCGTATGCGTTTTTTCCTGAATATATTCAGGAAAAAACGCATACGCCCTTTTTGGCCAAGTGCATCATTGTCGACATTCTGCCTCTTTTCCTATGCTTTAAGTGCAATTCCAGTCTACCCCCTGAAATCGTTTTCCTGAAATTCTGCCCCGCTTTCAAGTCCTCTTTGAAGACTTACTTCAGTACATTTTTGGACGATAGCTGTCATTCATAACTCTGCAGGTTTGTGAATTACAGTGCCCCTGAGCTCCTGTCTTCAACTCCTTTTCTTGTGAGCTGGCCGCAAAACCGCAGGATTGCTTCAGGCCCTAATATGTTTCCGGCCGGGCACGCTGAGCCTTTGGTTAATTCCTCTTCCTGGTGGGAAATGATCGTTCCATTTGCCCGTGCAGACACCAACAGCTAGCCTCTCATTGGTTCTCCCTATGCCTGTTCATCTTGCGCAGAAATTGCAAACTGTGCCAAACAGGAGGTTAAAGGCACTGACTCTCCAAGTGGGGAGAGTGTTAGTAAAGCATCTGGAATGGTGAACCCGAGTACCAGGGGACGAAAACTGAGATGCATTTGAAAACGTTTCCCAATCACACGGCGGACGATAGTCTGGGTTTCCCATGCATGTTTTAGCTGAAGGAAGAATCCCTTAAACCTGGAGAGTTGGGACCCATGGAATGGGTACCATGCAGTATGACTTCAAAGGGTCTGCGTTTGCTCACCGAACCTCACCAATGTTATCAGCCCGAAGTGCCCAGCCTTATGTCTCACCCAGCTCTGGGTGTAGATGTGGTAAATCCAGGTTGCATCACAAGCCCTGAATGAATGATTTAAGAATTGCTCTCTATTTCACTGTCATTGTGTTTTGTTTTTGAAATTTATTTTGATAATGGGATTTATCGGATTTTCACTGCTGCGTTTAGGCCGCTGTACACACGCTTGATTTCCTTATGGAGACATATAAATCCATGGGTTTTAAGATTCTTACTTGTCAGGTATCTTGCCAGGCGTTGAATATGGGGTGTTGAGTCCATTTCGTTGAGCAAGGAGTAGGGCTTGTCTATTATATATTTGGCTTATGGAACGGTATCTGTGCTAATTTCAATCTCTGGTTTTATGCAGCACCCCAACTCACCTTTCCCCATAAGCAAGCATAAGTTGGTTTTCTAAATTTGAGACCCTGTTCTGTTTTGTAATTCAGTTTATGTGTAGCCAAGTTTACATTCCGTGTATTACTGATATATTATGATGTTTCTTTTTCTGTGTGACTTATTTCTCGTAGAATCATCGTACCTGAATCCACTCATTATGCCGCTACGGGCCTGAAGACGTAGATTTCATTGCTGAGTGATATTCCATTGTACGTGCGTACCAGAACTTCTTTATCCATTTTTTCCTTTCTCGGATATTTAACTTGTACCGTAGACAAGGTTCTTGTAAACAGAGCCATCCCAAACTTTGGGGTGGCTGTGTGTTTGTGATTTTAATTTCCCTAAACTATAGGACCATAAGTGGAAGTGACATAGGCTGTGTTGCTTTGTTTCCTACGTGTTTCAGGATACACCATACATTTCTCCAGAGTGGCTGTTGGCAATTTACATCCCGCCCATCAGCATAACAAGGCTCCCTGTTCTCCAAGACCTGTCCTGCCTTTCTGGATTTTACACTTTTTTCAGATGGCCCTTTTGACCGGGGGGCAGTGAGACTTCATTGTAGTGCAGATTTCCTTTACACGCTTGCTTGGTTGGCCAAAAAGGGCGTATGCGTTTTTTCCTGAATATATTCAGGAAAAAACGCATACGCCCTTTTTGGCCAAGTGCATCATTGTCGACATTCTGCCTCTTTTCCTATGCTTTAAGTGCAATTCCAGTCTACCCCCTGAAATCGTTTTCCTGAAATTCTGCCCCGCTTTCAAGTCCTCTTTGAAGACTTACTTCAGTACATTTTTGGACGATAGCTGTCATTCATAACTCTGCAGGTTTGTGAATTACAGTGCCCCTGAGCTCCTGTCTTCAACTCCTTTTCTTGTGAGCTGGCCGCAAAACCGCAGGATTGCTTCAGGCCCTAATATGTTTCCGGCCGGGCACGCTGAGCCTTTGGTTAATTCCTCTTCCTGGTGGGAAATGATCGTTCCATTTGCCCGTGCAGACACCAACAGCTAGCCTCTCATTGGTTCTCCCTATGCCTGTTCATCTTGCGCAGAAATTGCAAACTGTGCCAAACAGGAGGTTAAAGGCACTGACTCTCCAAGTGGGGAGAGTGTTAGTAAAGCGTCTGGAATGGTGAACCCGAGTACCAGGGGACGAAAACTGAGATGCATTTGAAAACGTTTCCCAATCACACGGCGGACGATAGTCTGGGTTTCCCATGCATGTTTTAGCTGAAGGAAGAATCCCTTAAACCTGGAGAGTTGGGACCCATGGAATGGGTACCATGCAGTATGACTTCAAAGGGTCTGCGTTTGCTCACCGAACCTCACCAATGTTATCAGCCCGAAGTGCCCAGCCTTATGTCTCACCCAGCTCTGGGTGTAGATGTGGTAAATCCAGGTTGCATCACAAGCCCTGAATGAATGATTTAAGAATTGCTCTCTATTTCACTGTCATTGTGTTTTGTTTTTGAAATTTATTTTGATAATGGGATTTATCGGATTTTCACTGCTGCGTTTAGGCCGCTGTACACACGCTTGATTTCCTTATGGAGACATATAAATCCATGGGTTTTAAGATTCTTACTTGTCAGGTATCTTGCCAGGCGTTGAATATGGGGTGTTGAGTCCATTTCGTTGAGCAAGGAGTAGGGCTTGTCTATTATATATTTGGCTTATGGAACGGTATCTGTGCTAATTTCAATCTCTGGTTTTATGCAGCACCCCAACTCACCTTTCCCCATAAGCAAGCATAAGTTGGTTTTCTAAATTTGAGACCCTGTTCTGTTTTGTAATTCAGTTTATGTGTAGCCAAGTTTACATTCCGTGTATTACTGATATATTATGATGTTTCTTTTTCTGTGTGACTTATTTCTCGTAGAATCATCGTACCTGAATCCACTCATTATGCCGCTACGGGCCTGAAGACGTAGATTTCATTGCTGAGTGATATTCCATTGTACGTGCGTACCAGAACTTCTTTATCCATTTTTTCCTTTCTCGGATATTTAACTTGTACCGTAGACAAGGTTCTTGTAAACAGAGCCATCCCAAACTTTGGGGTGGCTGTGTGTTTGTGATTTTAATTTCCCTAAGCTATAGGACCATAAGTGGAAGTGACATAGGCTGTGTTGCTTTGTTTCCTACGTGTTTCAGGATACACCATACATTTCTCCAGAGTGGCTGTTGGCAATTTACATCCCGCCCATCAGCATAACAAGGCTTCCTGTTCTCCAAGACCTGTCCTGCCTTTCTGGATTTTACACTTTTTTCAGATGGCCCTTTTGACCGGGGGGCAGTGAGACTTCATTGTAGTGCAGATTTCCTTTACACGCTTGCTTGGTTGTCCAAAAAGGGCGTATGCGTTTTTTCCTGAATATATTCAGGAAAAAACACATACGCCCTTTTTGGCCAAGTGCATCATTGTCGACATTCTGCCTCTTTTCCTATGCTTTAAGTGCAATTCCAGTCTACCCCCTGAAATCGTTTTCCTGAAATTCTGCCCCGCTTTCAAGTCCTCTTTGAAGACTTACTTCAGTACATTTTTGGACGATAGCTGTCATTCATAACTCTGCAGGTTTGTGAATTACAGTGCCCCTGAGCTCCTGTCTTCAACTCCTTTTCTTGTGAGCTGGCCGCAAAACCGCAGGATTGCTTCAGGCCCTAATATGTTTCCGGCCGGGCACGCTGAGCTTTTGGTTAATTCCTCTTCCTGGTGGGAAATGATCGTTCCATTTGCCCGTGCAGACACCAACAGCTAGTCTCTCATTGGTTCTCCCTATGCCTGTTCATCTTGCGCAGAAATTGCAAACTGTGCCAAACAGGAGGTTAAAGGCACTGACTCTCCAAGTGGGGAGAGTGTTAGTAAAGCGTCTGGAATGGTGAACCCGAGTACCAGGGGACGAAAACTGAGATGCATTTGAAAACGTTTCCCAATCACACGGCGGACGATAGTCTGGGTTTCCCATGCATGTTTTAGCTGAAGGAAGAATCCCTTAAACCTGGAGAGTTGGGACCCATGGAATGGGTACCATGCAGTATGACTTCAAAGGGTCTGCGTTTGCTCACCGAACCTCACCAATGTTATCAGCCCGAAGTGCCCAGCCTTATGTCTCACCCAGCTCTGGGTGTAGATGTGGTAAATCCAGGTTGCATCACAAGCCCTGAATGAATGATTTAAGAATTGCTCTCTATTTCACTGTCATTGTGTTTTGTTTTTGAAATTTATTTTGATAATGGGATTTATCGGATTTTCACTGCTGCGTTTAGGCCGCTGTACACACGCTTGATTTCCTTATGGAGACATATAAATCCATGGGTTTTAAGATTCTTACTTGTCAGGTATCTTGCCAGGCGTTGAATATGGGGTGTTGAGTCCATTTCGTTGAGCAAGGAGTAGGGCTTGTCTATTATATATTTGGCTTATGGAACGGTATCTGTGCTAATTTCAATCTCTGGTTTTATGCAGCACCCCAACTCACCTTTCCCCATAAGCAAGCATAAGTTGGTTTTCTAAATTTGAGACCCTGTTCTGTTTTGTAATTCAGTTTATGTGTAGCCAAGTTTACATTCCGTGTATTACTGATATATTATGATGTTTCTTTTTCTGTGTGACTTATTTCTCGTAGAATCATCGTACCTGAATCCACTCATTATGCCGCTACGGGCCTGAAGACGTAGATTTCATTGCTGAGTGATATTCCATTGTACGTGCGTACCAGAACTTCTTTATCCATTTTTTCCTTTCTCGGATATTTAACTTGTACCGTAGACAAGGTTCTTGTAAACAGAGCCATCCCAAACTTTGGGGTGGCTGTGTGTTTGTGATTTTAATTTCCCTAAGCTATAGGACCATAAGTGGAAGTGACATAGGCTGTGTTGCTTTGTTTCCTACGTGTTTCAGGATACACCATACATTTCTCCAGAGTGGCTGTTGGCAATTTACATCCCGCCCATCAGCATAACAAGGCTCCCTGTTCTCCAAGACCTGTCCTGCCTTTCTGGATTTTACACTTTTTTCAGATGGCCCTTTTGACCGGGGGGCAGTGAGACTTCATTGTAGTGCAGATTTCCTTTACACGCTTGCTTGGTTGGCCAAAAAGGGCGTATGCGTTTTTTCCTGAATATATTCAGGAAAAAACGCATACGCCCTTTTTGGCCAAGTGCATCATTGTCGACATTCTGCCTCTTTTCCTATGCTTTAAGTGTAATTCCAGTCTACCCCCTGAAATCGTTTTCCTGAAATTCTGCCCCGCTTTCAAGTCCTCTTTGAAGACTTACTTCAGTACATTTTTGGACGATAGCTGTCATTCATAACTCTGCAGGTTTGTGAATTACAGTGCCCCTGAGCTCCTGTCTTCAACTCCTTTTCTTGTGAGCTGGCCGCAAAACCGCAGGATTGCTTCAGGCCCTAATATGTTTCCGGCCGGGCACGCTGAGCCTTTGGTTAATTCCTCTTCCTGGTGGGAAATGATCGTTCCATTTGCCCGTGCAGACACCAACAGCTAGTCTCTCATTGGTTCTCCCTATGCCTGTTCATCTTGCGCAGAAATTGCAAACTGTGCCAAACAGGAGGTTAAAGGCACTGACTCTCCAAGTGGGGAGAGTGTTAGTAAAGCGTCTGGAATGGTGAACCCGAGTACCAGGGGACGAAAACTGAGATGCATTTGAAAACGTTTCCCAATCACACGGCGGACGATAGTCTGGGTTTCCCATGCATGTTTTAGCTGAAGGAAGAATCCCTTAAACCTGGAGAGTTGGGACCCATGGAATGGGTACCATGCAGTATGACTTCAAAGGGTCTGCGTTTGCTCACCGAACCTCACCAATGTTATCAGCCCGAAGTGCCCAGCCTTATGTCTCACCCAGCTCTGGGTGTAGATGTGGTAAATCCAGGTTGCATCACAAGCCCTGAATGAATGATTTAAGAATTGCTCTCTATTTCACTGTCATTGTGTTTTGTTTTTGAAATTTATTTTGATAATGGGATTTATCGGATTTTCACTGCTGCGTTTAGGCCGCTGTACACACGCTTGATTTCCTTATGGAGACATATAAATCCATGGGTTTTAAGATTCTTACTTGTCAGGTATCTTGCCAGGCGTTGAATATGGGGTGTTGAGTCCATTTCGTTGAGCAAGGAGTAGGGCTTGTCTATTATATATTTGGCTTATGGAACGGTATCAGTGCTAATTTCAATCTCTGGTTTTATGCAGCACCCCAACTCACCTTTCCCCATAAGCAAGCATAAGTTGGTTTTCTAAATTTGAGACCCTGTTCTGTTTTGTAATTCAGTTTATGTGTAGCCAAGTTTACATTCCGTGTATTACTGATATATTATGATGTTTCTTTTTCTGTGTGACTTATTTCTCGTAGAATCATCGTACCTGAATCCACTCATTATGCCGCTACGGGCCTGAAGACGTAGATTTCATTGCTGAGTGATATTCCATTGTACGTGCGTACCAGAACTTCTTTATCCATTTTTTCCTTTCTCGGATATTTAACTTGTACCGTAGACAAGGTTCTTGTAAACAGAGCCATCCCAAACTTTGGGGTGGGTGTGTGTTTGTGATTTTAATTTCCCTAAGCTATAGGACCATAAGTGGAAGTGACATAGGCTGTGTTGCTTTGTTTCCTACGTGTTTCAGGATACACCATACATTTCTCCAGAGTGGCTGTTGGCAATTTACATCCCGCCCATCAGCATAACAAGGCTCCCTGTTCTCCAAGACCTGTCCTGCCTTTCTGGATTTTACACTTTTTTCAGATGGCCCTTTTGACCGGGGGGCAGTGAGACTTCATTGTAGTGCAGATTTCCTTTACACGCTTGCTTGGTTGGCCAAAAAGGGCGTATGCGTTTTTTCCTGAATATATTCAGGAAAAAACGCATACGCCCTTTTTGGCCAAGTGCATCATTGTCGACATTCTGCCTCTTTTCCTATGCTTTAAGTGCAATTCCAGTCTACCCCCTGAAATCGTTTTCCTGAAATTCTGCCCCGCTTTCAAGTCCTCTTCGAAGACTTACTTCAGTACATTTTTGGACGATAGCTGTCATTCATAACTCTGCAGGTTTGTGAATTACAGTGCCCCTGAGCTCATGTCTTCAACTCCTTTTCTTGTGAGCTGGCCGCAAAACCGCAGGATTGCTTCAGGCCCTAATATGTTTCCGGCCCGGCATGCTGAGCCTTTGGTTAATTCCTCTTCCTGGTGGGAAATGATCGTTCCATTTGCCCGTGCAGACACCAACAGCTAGTCTCTCATTGGTTCTCCCTATTCCTGTTCATCTTGCGCAGAAATTGCAAACTGTGCCAAACAGGAGGTTAAAGGCACTGACTCTCCAAGTGGGGAGAGTGTTAGTAAAGCGTCTGGAATGGTGAACCCGAGTACCAGGGGACGAAAACTGAGATGCATTTGAAAACGTTTCCCAATCACACGGCGGACGATAGTCTGGGTTTCCCATGCATGTTTTAGCTGAAGGAAGAATCCCTTAAACCTGGAGAGTTGGGACCCATGGAATGGGTACCATGCAGTATGACTTCAAAGGGTCTGCGTTTGCTCACCGAACCTCACCAATGTTATCAGCCCGAAGTGCCCAGCCTTATGTCTCACCCAGCTCTGGGTGTAGATGTGGTAAATCCAGGTTGCATCACAAGCCCTGAATGAATGATTTAAGAATTGCTCTCTATTTCACTGTCATTGTGTTTTGTTTTTGAAATTTATTTTGATAATGGGATTTATCGGATTTTCACTGCTGCGTTTAGGCCGCTGTACACACGCTTGATTTCCTTATGGAGACATATAAATCCATGGGTTTTAAGATTCTTACTTGTCAGGTATCTTGCCAGGCGTTGAATATGGGGTGTTGAGTCCATTTCGTTGAGCAAGGAGTAGGGCTTGTCTATTATATATTTGGCTTATGGAACGGTATCTGTGCTAATTTCAATCTCTGGTTTTATGCAGCACCCCAACTCACCTTTCCCCATAAGCAAGCATAAGTTGGTTTTCTAAATTTGAGACCCTGTTCTGTTTTGTAATTCAGTTTATGTGTAGCCAAGTTTACATTCCGTGTATTACTGATATATTATGATGTTTCTTTTTCTGTGTGACTTATTTCTCGTAGAATCATCGTACCTGAATCCACTCATTATGCCACTACGGGCCTGAAGACGTAGATTTCATTGCTGAGTGATATTCCATTGTACGTGCGTACCAGAACTTCTTTATCCATTTTTTCCTTTCTCGGATATTTAACTTGTACCGTAGACAAGGTTCTTGTAAACAGAGCCATCCCAAACTTTGGGGTGGCTGTGTGTTTGTGATTTTAATTTCCCTAAGCTATAGGACCATAAGTGGAAGTGACATAGGCTGTGTTGCTTTGTTTCCTACGTGTTTCAGGATACACCATACATTTCTCCCGAGTGGCTGTTGAAAATTTACATCCCGCCCATCAGCATAACAAGGCTCCCTGTTCTCCAAGACCTGTCCTGCCTTTCTGGATTTTACACTTTTTTCAGATGGCCCTTTTGACCGGGGGGCAGTGAGACTTCATTGTAGTGCAGATTTCCTTTACACGCTTGCTTGGTTGGCCAAAAAGGGCGTATGCGTTTTTTCCTGAATATATTCAGGAAAAAACGCATACGCCCTTTTTGGCCAAGTGCATCATTGTCGACATTCTGCCTCTTTTCCTATGCTTTAAGTGCAATTCCAGTCTACCCCCTGAAATCGTTTTCCTGAAATTCTGCCCCGCTTTCAAGTCCTCTTCGAAGACTTACTTCAGTACATTTTTGGACGATAGCTGTCATTCATAACTCTGCAGGTTTGTGAATTACAGTGCCCCTGAGCTCCTGTCTTCAACTCCTTTTCTTGTGAGCTGGCCGCAAAACCGCAGGATTGCTTCAGGCCCTAATATGTTTCCGGCCGGGCACGCTGAGCCTTTGGTTAATTCCTCTTCCTGGTGGGAAATGATCGTTCCATTTGCCTGTGCAGACACCAACAGCTAGTCTCTCATTGGTTCTCCCTATGCCTGTTCATCTTGCGCAGAAATTGCAAACTGTGCCAAACAGGAGGTTAAAGGCACTGACTCTCCAAGTGGGGAGAGTGTTAGTAAAGCGTCTGGAATGGTGAACCCGAGTACGAGGGGACGAAAACTGAGATGCATTTTAAAACGTTTCCCAATCACACGGCGGACGATAGTCTGGGTTTCCCATGCATGTTTTAGCTGAAGGAAGAACCCCTTAAACCTGGAGAGTTGGTACCCATGGAATGGGTACCATGCAGTATGACTTCAAAGGGTCTGCGTTTGCTCACCGAACCTCACCAATGTTATCAGCCCGAAGTGCCCAGCCTTATGTCTCACCCAGCTCTGGGTGTAGATGTGGTAAATCCAGGTTGCATCACAAGCCCTGAATGAATGATTAAGAATTGCTCTCTATTTCACTGTCATTGTGTTTTGTTTTTGAAATTTATTTTGATAATGGGATTTATCGGATTTTCACTGCTGCGTTTAGGCCGCTGTACACACGCTTGATTTCCTTATGGAGACATATATATCCATGGGTTTTAAGATTCTTACTTGTCAGGTATCTTGCCAGGCGTTGAATATGGGGTGTTGAGTCCATTTCGTTGAGCAAGGAGTAGGGCTTGTCTATTATATATTTGGCTTATGGAACGGTATCTGTGCTAATTTCAATCTCTGGTTTTATGCAGCATCCCAACTGACCTTTCCCCATAAGCAAGCATAAGTTGGTTTTCTAAAGTTGAGACCCTGTTCTGTTTTGTAACTAAGTTCATGTGTAGCCAAGTTTACATTCCGTGTATTACTGATATATTATGATGTTTCTTTTTCTGTGTGACTTATTTCTCGTAGAATCATCGTACCTGAATCCACTCATTATGCCGCTAGGGACCTGATGACGTAGATTTCATTGCTGAGTGATATTTCATTGTACGTGCGTACCACAACTTCTTTATCCATTTTTTGCTTTCTCGGATATTTAACTTGTACCGTAGACGAGGTTCTTGTAAACAGAGCCGTCCCAAACTTTGGGGTGACTGTGTCTTTTTGATTTTAATTTCCCTAAGCTATAGGACCATAAGTGGAAGTGCCATAGGCTGTGTTGCTTTGTTTCCTACGTGTTTCTGGAAACACCATACACTTCTCCAGAGTGGTTGTTGGCAATTTACATCCCGCCCATCAGCATAACAAGGCTCCCTGTTCTCCATGACCTGTCCTGCCTTTCTGGATTTTACACTTTTTTCAGATGGCCCTTTTGACCGGTGGGCAGTGAGACATCTTTGTAGTGCAGATTTCCTTTACACGCTTGCTTGGTTGGCCAAAAAGGGCGTATGCGTTTTTTCCTGAATATATTCAGGAAAAAACGCATACGCCCTTTTTGGCCAAGTGCATCATTGTCGACATTCTGCCTCTTTTCCTATGCTTTAAGTGCAATTCCAGTCTACCCCCTGAAATCGTTTTCCTGAAATTCTGCCCCGCTTTCGAGTCCTCTTCGAAGACTTACTTCAATATATTTTTGGACGATAGCTGTCATTCATAACTCTGCAGGTTTGTGAATTGCAGTGCCCCTGAGCTCCTTTCTTCAACTCTCTTTCTTGTGAGCTGGCCGCAAAACCGCAGGATTGCTTCAGGCCATAATCTCTTTCCGGGGGGGAACGCTGAGCCTTTGTTTAATTCCTCTTCCTTGTCGTAAATGAGCGTTCCATTTGCCCGTGCAGGCACCTACAGCTAGTCTCTCATTGGTTCTCCCTATTCCTGTACATCTTGCGCAGAAATTGCAAACGGTGCCCAACAGGAGGTTAATGGCGCTGACTCTCCAAGTGGGGAGAGTTTTAGTAAAGTGTCTGGAATGATGAACCCGAGTTCCAGGGGACGAAAACTGAGATGCATTTGAAAACGTTTCCCGGTCACACAGTGCACTGTACTGTGGGTTTCCCATGCATGTTTTAGCTGAAGGAAGAATCCCTTAAACCTGGAGAGTTGGGACCCATTGAATGGGTACCATGCTGTATGACTTCAAAGGGTCTGCGTTTGCTCACCGAACCTCACCAATGCTATCAGCCCGAAGTGTCCAGCCTTATGTCTCACCCAGCTCTGGATGTAGATGTGGTAAATCCAGGTTGCATCACATGCCCTGAATGAATGATTTAAGAATTGCTCTCTATTTCACTGTCATTGTGTTTTGTTTTTGTAATTCATTTTGATCATGGGATTTATTGGATTTTCTCTGCTGCGTTCATGCAGCTGTACACACGCTTGATTGTCTTAAGGAGATATATAAATCCATGAGTTTGAAGATTCTTACTAGTCAGGTGTATTCCTAGGCGTTGAATATGAGGTGTTTAGCCCATTTCGTTGAGCAAGGGGTAGCGCTTGACTATTACATATTTGGCTTATGGAAAGGTATCTGTGCTAATTTCTATCTCTGCTTTTATGCAGCACCCCAACTCACTTTTCCCCTTAAGCAAGCATAAGTTGGTTTTCTAAATTTGAGACCCTGTTCTGTTTTGTAATTCAGTTCATGTGTAGCCAAGTTTACATTCCGTGTATTAGTGATAACTTATGATGTTTCATTTTCTGTGTGACTTATTTCACTTAGAATCATCGTACCTGAATCCACTCATTATGCCGCGACGGGCCTGATGAAATAGATTTCATTGGTGAGTGATATTCATTTGTACGTACGTACCACACTTCTTTATCCATTTTTCGCTTTCTGGGATATTTAACTTGTACCGTAGACAAGGTTCTTGTAAACAGAGCCATCCAAACTTTGGGGTGGCTGTGTGTTTTTGATTTTAATTTCCCTAAGCTATAGGACCATAAGTGGAAGTGCCGTAGGCTGTGTTGCTTTGTTTCCTACGTGTTTCAGGATACACCATACATTTCTCCAGAGTGGCTGTCGGCAATATACATCCCGCCCATCAGCATAACAAGGCTCCCTGTTCTCCATGACCTGTCCTGTCTTTCTGGATTTAACACTTTTTTCAGATGGCCCTTTTGACCGGGGGGCAGTGAGACTTCATTGTAGTGCAGATTTCCTTTACACGCTTGCTTGGTTGGCCAAAAAGGGCGTATGCGTTTTTTCCTGAATATATTCAGGAAAAAACGCATACGCCCTTTTTGGCCAAGTGCATCATTGTCGACATTCTGCCTCTTTTCCTATGCTTTAAGTGCAATTCCAGTCTACCCCCTGAAATCGTTTTCCTGAAATTCTGCCCCGCTTTCAAGTCCTCTTTGAAAAATTACTTCAGTACATTTTTGGACGATAGCTGTCATTCATAACTCTGCAGGTTTGTGAATTACAGTGCCCCTGAGCTCGTTTCTTCAACTCCTTTTCTTGTGAGCTGGCCGCATAACCGCAGGATTGCTTCAGGCCGTAATATGTTTCCGGCCGGGCACGCTGAGCCTTTGGTTAATTCCACTTCCTGGTGGGAAATGATCGTTCAATTTGCCCGTGCAGACACCAACAGCTAGTCTCTCATTGGTTCTCCCTATGCCTGTTCATCTTGCGCAGAAATTGCAAACTGTGCCAAACAGGAGGTTAAAGGCACTGACTCTCCAAGTGGGGAGGGTGTTAGTAAAGCGTCTGGAATGGTGAACCCGAGTACCAGGGGACGAAACCTGAGATGCATTTGAATACGTTTCCCAATCACAGGGCGGACGATAGTCTGGGTTTCCACTGCATGTTTTAGCTGAAGGAAGAATCCCTTAAACCTGGAGAGTTGGGACCCATGGAATGGGTACCATGCATTATGACTTCAAAGGGTCTGCGTTTGCTCACCGAACCTCACCAATGCTATCAGCCCGAAGTGCCCAGCCTTATGTCTCACCCAGCTCTGGGTGTAGATGTGGTAAATCCAGGTTGCATCACAAGCCCTGTATGAATTATTTAAGAATTGCTCTCTATTTCACTGTCATTGTGTTTTGTTTTTGAAATTTATTTTGATAATGGGATTTATCGGATTTTCACTGCTGCGTTTAGGCCGCTGTACACACGCTTGATTTCCTTACGGAGACATATAAATCCATGGGTTTTAAGATTCTTACTTGTCAGGTATCTTGCCAGGCGTTGAATATGGGGTGTTGAGTCCATTTCGTTGAGCAAGGAGTAGGTCTTGTCTATTATATATTTGGCTTATGGAATGGTATCTGTGCTAATTTCAATCTCTGGTTTTATGCAGCACCCCAACTCACCTTTCCCCATAAGCAAGCATAAGTTGGTTTTCTAAATTTGAGACCCTGTTCTGTTTTGTAATTCAGTTTATGTGTAGCCAAGTTTACATTCCGTGTATTACTGATATATTATGATGTTTCTTTTTCTGTGTGACTTATTTCTCGTAGAATCATCGTACCTGAATCCACTCATTATGCCGCTACGGGCCTGAAGACGTAGATTTCATTGCTGAGTGATATTCCATTGTCCGTGCGTACCACAACTTCTTTATCCATTTTTTGCTTTCTGGGATATTTTACTTGTACCGTAGACGAGGTTCTTGTAAACAGAGCCGTCCCAAACTCTGGGGTGGCTGTGTGTTTTTGATTTTAATTTCCCTAAGCTATAGGACCATAAGTGGAAGTGACATAGGCTGTGTTGTTTGTTTCCTACGTGTTTCTGGAAACACCATACACTTCTCCAGAGTGGTTGTTGGCAATTTACATCCCGCCCATCAGCATGACAAGGCTCCCTGTTCTCCATGACCTGTCCTGACTTTCTGGATTTTACATTTTTTTCAGATGGCCCTTTTGACCGGGGGGCAGTGAGACTTCATTGTAGTGCAGATTTCCATTACACGCTTGCTTGGTTGGCCAAAAAGGGCGTATGCGTTTTTTCCTGAATATATTCAGGAAAAAACGCATACGCCCTTTTTGGCCAAGTGCATCATTGTCGACATTCTGCCTCTTTTCCTATGCTTTTAGTACAATTCCAGTCTACCCCCTGAAATCGTTTTTCTGAAATTCTGCCCCGCTTTCAACTCCTCTTCGAAGACTTACTTCAATACATTTTTAGACGATAGCTGTCATTCATAACTCTGCAGGTTTGTGAATTTCAGTGCCCCTGAGCTCATTTCTTCAACTCGCTTTCTTGTGAGCTGGCCGCAAAACCGCAGGATTGCTTCAGGCCCTAATCTTTTTCCGGCAGGGCACGCTGAGCCTTTGGTTAATTCCTCTTCCTGGTGTGAAATGAGCGTTCCATTTGCCCGTGCAGACACCTACAGCTAGTCTCTCATTGCTTCTCCCTATTCCTGTTCATCTTGCGCAGAAATTGCAAAGTGTGCCAAACAGGAGGTTAATGGCACTGACTCTCCAAGTGGGGAGAGTGTTAGTAAAGCGTTCAAATGTTGAACCCGAGTACCAGGGGACGAAAACTGAGATGCATTTGAAAACGTTTCCCAATTACATGTTGGACCATACTCTGGGTTTCCCATGCATGTTTTAGCTGAAGGAAGAATCCCTTAAACCTGGAGAGTTGGGACCCATGGAATGGGTACCATGCAGTATGACTTCAAACGGTCTGCGTTTGCTCACCGAACCTCACCAATGCTATCAGCCCGAAGTGTCCAGCCTTATGTCTCATCCAGCTCTGGGTGTAGAGGTGGTAAATCCAGGTTGCATCACAAGCCCTGAATGAATTATTTAAGAATTGCTCTCTATTTCACTGTCATTGTGTTTTGTTTTTGAAATTCATTTTGATAATGGGATTTATCGGATTTTCACTGCTGCTTTTAGGCCACTGTACACACGCTTGATTTCCTTATGGAGACATATAAATCAATGGGTTTTAAGATTCTTACTTGTCAGGTATCTTCCCAGGCGTTGAATATAGGGTGTTGAGTCCATTTCGTTGAGCAAGGAGTAGCTTTTGTCTATTATATATTTGGCTTATGGAACGGTATCTGTGCTCATTTCAATCTCTGGTTTTATGCAGCATCCCAACTGACCTTTCCCCATAAGCAAGCATAAGTTGGTTTGCTAAATTTGTGACCCTGTTCTGTTTTGTAATTCAGTTCATGGGTAGCCAAGTTTACATTCCGTGTATTAGTGATAACTTATGATGTTTCTTTTTCTGTCTGACTTATTTCTCATAGAATCATCGTACCTGAATCCACTCATTATGCCGCTACGGTCCTGATGACGTAGATTTCATTGCTGAGAGATATTCCATTGTACGTGCGTACCACAATTTCTATATCCATTTTATGCTTTCTCGGATATTTAACTTCTACCGTAGATGAGGTTCTTGTAAACAGAGCCATCCCAAACTTTGGGGTGGCTGTGTGTTTTTGATTTTAATTTCCCTAAGCTATAGGACCATAAGTGGAAGTGCCATAGGCTGTGTTGCTTTGTTTCCTACGTGTTTCAGGAAACACCATACACTTTTCCAGAGTGGCTGTTGGCAAATTAAATCCGCCCATCAGCATAACAAGGCTCCCTGTTCTCCATGACCTGTCCTGCCTTTCTGGATTTTACACTTTTTACAGATGGCCCTTTTGACCGGGGGGCAGTGAGACTTCATTGTACTGCAGATTTCATTTACACGCTTGCTTGGTTGGCCAAAAAGGGCGTATGCGTTTTTTCCTGAATATATTCAGGAAAAAATGCATACGCCCTTTTTGGCCAAGTGCATCATTGTCAACCTTCTGCCTCTTTTCCTATGCTTTAAGTGCAATTCCAGTCTACCCCCTGAAATCGTTTTCCTGAAATTCTGCCCCGCTTTCAAGTCCTCTTCGAAGACTTACTTCTATACATTTTTGGACGATAGCTGTCATTCATAACTCTGCAGGTTTGTGAATTACAGTGCCCCTGAGCTCCTTTCTTCAACTCGCTTTCTTGTGAGCTGGCCGCAAAACCGCTGGATTGCTTCAGGCCCTAATCTCTTTCCGGCAGGGCACGCTGAGCCTTTGGTAAATTCCTCTTCCTGGTGGGAAATGAGCGTTCCATTTGCCCGTGCAGACACCTACAGCTAGTCTCTCATTGCTTCTCCCTATTCCTGTTCATCTTGCGCAGAAATTGCAAAGTGTGCCAAACAGGAGGTTAAATGCACTGAGTCTCCAAGTGGGGAGAGTTTTAGTAAAGCGTCTGGAATGGTGAACCCGAGTACCAGGGGACGAAAACTGAGATGCATTTGAAAACGTTTCCCAATCACACGGCGGACGATAGTCTGGGTTACCCATTCATGTTTTAGCTGAAGGAAGAATCCCTTAAACCTGGAGAGTTGGGACCCATGGAATGGGTACCATGCAGTATGACTTCACAGGGTCTGTGTTTGCTCACCGAACCTCACCAATGCTATCAGCCCGAAGTGTCCAGCCTTATATCTCACCCAGCTCTGGGTGTAGATGTGGTAAATCCAGGTTGCATCACAAGCCCTGAATGAATGATTTAAGAATTGCTCTCTATTTCACTATCATTTTGTTTTGTTTTTGAAATTTATTTTGATAATGGGATTTATCGGATTTTCACTGCTGCGTTTAGGCCGCTGTACACACGCTTGATTTCCTTAAGGAGACATATAAATCCATGGGTTTTAAGATTCTTACTTGTCAGGTATCTTGCCAGGCGTTGAATATGGGGTGTTGAGTCCATTTCGTTGAGCAAGGAGTAGGGCTTGTCTATTATATATTTGGCTTATGGAACGGTATCTGTGCTAATTTCAATCTCTGGTTTTATGCAGCACCCCAACTCACCTTTCCCCATAAGCAAGCATAAGTTGGTTTTCTAAATTTGAGACCCTGTTCTGTTTTGTATTTCAGTTCATGTATAGCCAACTTTACCTTCCGTGTATTAGTGATATCTTATGATGTTTCTTTTTCTGTGTGACTTATTTCTCGTAGAATCATCGTACCTGAATCCACTCATTATGCCGCTACAGGCCTGATGACGTAGATTTCATTGCTGAGTGATATTCCATTGTACGTGCGTACCACAACTTCTTTATCCATTTTTTGCTTTCTGGGATATTTTACTTGTACCGTAGACGAGGTTCTTGTAAACAGAGCCGTCCCAAACTCTGGGGTGGATGTGTGTTTTTGAATTTAATTTCCCTAAGCTATAGGACCATAAGTGGAAGTGCCATAGGCTGTGTTGCTTTGTTTCCTACGTGTTTCTGGAAAAACCATACACTACTCCAGAGTGGTTGTTGGCAACTTACATCCCGCCCATCAGCATGACAAGGCTCCCTGTTCTCCATGACCTGTCCTGTCTTTCTGGATTTGACACTTTTTTCAGATGGCCTTTTTGACCGGGGGACAGTGAGACTTCATTGTAGTGCAGATTTCTTTACACGCTTGCTTGGTTGGCCAAAAAGGGCGTATGCGTTTTTTCCTGAATATATTCAGGAAAAAACGCATACGCCCTTTTTGGCCAAGTGCATCATTGTTGACATTCTGCCTCTTTTCCTACGCTTTAAGTGCAATTCCAGTCTACCCCCTGAAATCTTTTTCCTGAAATTCTGCCCCGCTTTCAAGTCCTCTTTGAAGACTTACTTCAGTACATTTTTGGACGATAGCTGTCATTCATAACTCTGCATGTTTGTGAATTACAGTGCCCCTGAGCTCCTTTCTTCAACTCGATTTCTTGTGAGCTGGCCGCAAAACCGCAGGATTGCTTCAGGCCCTAATATGTTTCCGGCCGGGCACGCGGAGCCTTTGTTTAATTCCTCTTCCTGGTGGGAAATGAGCGTTCAATTTGCCGTGCAGACACCAACAGCTAGTCTTTCATTGCTTCTCCCTATTCCTGTTCATCTTGCGCAGAAATTGCAAAGTGTGCCAAACAGGAGGTTAAATGCACTGACTCTCCAAGTGGGGAGAGTGTTAGTAAAGCGTCTGGAATGGTGAACCCGAGTACCAGGGGACGAAAACTGAGATGCATTTGAAAACGTTTCCCAATCACACGGTGGACCATACTCTGGGTTTCCCATGCATGTTTTAGCTGAAGGAAGAATCCCTTAAACCTGGAAATGTGGAACCCATGGAATGGGTACCATGCAGTATGACTTCAAAGGGTCTGCGTTTGCTCACCGAACCTCACCAATGCTATTAGCCCGAAGTGTCCAGCCTTATGTCTCACCCAGCTCTGGGTGTAGATGTGGGAAATCCAGGTTGCATCTGAAGCCCTGAATGAATTATTTAAGAATTGCTCTCTATTTCACTGTCATTTTGTTTTGTTTTTGAAATTTATTTTGATAATGGGATTTATCGGATTTTCACTGCTGCGTTTAGGCCGCTGTACACACGCTTGATTTCCTTATGGAGACATATAAATCCATGGGTTTTAAGATTCTTACTTGTCAGGTATCTTGCCAGGCGTTGAATATGGGGTGTTGAGTCCATTTCGTTGAGCAAGGAGTAGGTCTTGTCTATTATATATTTGGCTTATGGAACGGTATCTGTGCTAATTTCAATCTCTGGTTTTATGCAGCACCCCAACTAACCTTTCCCCATAAGCAAGCATAAGTTGGTTTTCTAAATTTGAGACCCTGTTCTGTTTTGTAATTCAGTTCATGGGTAGCCAAGTTTACATTCCGTGTATTACTGATATATTATGATGTTTCTTTATCTGTGTGACTTATTTCTCGTCGAATCATCGTACCTGAATCCACTCATTATGCCGCTACGGGCCTGATGACGTAGATTTCATTGCTGAGTGATATTCCATTGTACGTGCGTACCACAACTTCTTTATCCATTTTTTACTTTCTGGGATATTTTACTTGTACCGTAGACGAGGTTCTTGTAAACAGAGCCGTCCCAAACTCTGGGGTGGCTGTGTGTTTTTGATTTTAATTTCCCTAAGCTATAGGACCATAAGTGGAAGTGCCATAGGCTGTGTTGCTTTGTTTCCTACGTGTTTCTGGAAACACCATACACTTCTCCAGAGTGGTTGTTGGCAATTTACATCCCGCCCATCAGCATGACAAGGCTCCCTGTTCTCCATGACCTGTCCTGCCTTTCTGGATTTTACACTTCTTTCAGATGGCTCTTTTGACCGGAGGGGCAGTGAGACTTCATTGTAGTGCAGATTTCCTTTACACGCTTGCTTGGTTGGCCAAAAAGGGCGTATGCGTTTTTCTCTGAATATATTCAGGAAAAAACGCATACGCCCTTTTTGGCCAAGTGCATCGTTGTCGACATTCTGCCTCTTTTCCTATGCTTTTAGTACAATTCCAGTCTACCCCCTGAAATCGTTTTCCTGAAATTCTGCCCCACTTTCAAGTCCTCTTGGAAGACTTACTTCAATACATTTTTGGACGATAGCTGTCATTCATAACTCTGCAGGTTTGTGAATTACAGTGCCCCTGAGCTCATGACTTCAACACGCTTTCTTGTGAGCTGGCCGCAAAACCGCAGGATTGCTTCAGGCCAAAGTCTCTTTCCAGCAGGGCACGCTGAGCCTTTGTTTAATTCCTCTTCCTGTTCGGAAATGAGTGTTCCATTTGCCCGTGCAGACACCTACAGCTAGTCTCTCATTGCTTCTCCCTATTCCTGTTCATCTTGCGCAGAAATTGCAAAGTGTGCCAAACAGGAGGTTAAATGCACTGACTCTCCAAGTGGGGAGAGTGTTAGTAAAGCGTCTGGAATGGTGAACCCGAGTACCAGGGGACGAAAACTGAGATGCATTTGAAAACGTTTCCCAATCACACGGTGGACCATACTATGGGTTTCCCATGCATGTTTTAGCTGAAGGAAGAATCCCTTAAACCTGGAAATTTGGAACCCATGAAATGGGTACCATGCAATATGACTTCAAAGGGTCTGCGTTTGCTCACCGAACCTCACCAATGCTATCAGCCCAAAGTGTCCAGCCTTATGTCTCACCCAGCTCTGGGTGTAGATGTGGTAAATCCAGGGTGCATCACAAGCCCTGAATGAATGATTTAAGAATTGCTCTCTATTTCACTGTCATTGTGTTTTGTTTTTGAAATTTAGTTTGATAATGGGATTTATCGGATTTTCACTGCTGCGTTTAGGCCGCTGTACACACGCTTGATTTCCTTATGGAGACATATAAATCCATGGGTTTTAAGATTCTTACTTGTCAGGTGTCTTGCCAAGCGTTGAATATGGGGTGTTGAGTCCATTTCGTTGAGCAAGGAGTAGGGCTAGTCTATTATATATTTGGCTTATGGAACGGTATCTGTGCTAATTTCAATCTCTGGTTTTATGCAGCACCCCAACTCACCTTTCCCCATAAGCAAGCATAAGTTGGTTTGCTAAATTTGAGACCCTGTTCTGTTTTGTAATTCAGTTCATGGGTAGCCAAGTTTACATTCCGTGTATTAGTGATAACTTATGATGTTTCTTTTTCTGTCTGACTTATTTCTCATAGAATCATCGTACCTGAATCCACTCATTATGCCGCTACGGTCCTGATGACGTAGATTTCATTGCTGAGAGATATTCCATTGTACGTGCGTACCACAACTTCTTTATCCATTTTATGCTTTCTCGGATATTTAACTTCTACCGTAGATGAGGTTCTTGTAAACAGAGCTATCCCAAACTTTGGGGTGGCTGTGTGTTTTTGATTTTAATTTCCCTAAGCTATAGGACCATAAGTGGAAGTGCCATAGGCTGTGTTGCTTTGTTTCCTATGTGTTTCAGGAAACACCATACACTTTTCCAGAGTGGCTGTTGGCAATTAAAAATCCGCCCATCAGCATAACAAGGCTCCCTGTTCTCCATGACCTGTCCTGTCTTTCTGGATTTGACACTTTTTTCAGATGGCCTTTTTGACCGGGGGGCAGTGAGACTTCATTGTAGTGCAGATTTCTTTACACGCTTGCTTGGTTGGCCAAAAAGGGCGTATGCGTTTTTTCCTGAATATATTCAGGAAAAAACGCATACGCCCTTTTTGGCCAAGTGCATCATTGTTGACATTCTGGCTCTTTTCCTACGCTTTAAGTGCAATTCCAGTCTACCCCCTGAAATCGTTTTCCTGAAATTCTGCCCCGCTTTCAAGTCCTCTTTGAAGACTTACTTCAGTACATTTTTGGATGATAGCTGTCATTCATAACTCTGCAGGTTTGTGAATTACAGTGCCCCTGAGCTCCTTTCTTCAACCTGTTTTCTTGTGAGCTGGCCGCAAAACCGCAGGATTGCTTCAGGCCCTAATATGTTTCCGGCCGGGCACGCGGAGCCTTTGGTTAATTCCTCTTCCTGGTGGGAAATGAGCGTTCAATTTGCCCGTGCAGACACCAACAGCTATTCCCTCATTGCTTCTCCCTATTCCTGTTCATCTTGCGCAGAAATTGCAAACTGTGCCAAACAGGAGGTTAATGGCACTGACTCTCCAAGTGGGGAGAGTGTTAGTAAAGCGTTCAAATGTTGAACCCGAGTACCAGGGGACGAAAACTAAGATGCATTTGAAAACGTTTCCCAATTACATGTTGGACCATACTCTGGGTTTCCCATGCATGTTTTAGCTGAAGGAAGAATCCCTTAAACCTGGAGAGTTGGGACCCATGGAATGGGTACCATGCAGTATGACTTCAAAGGGTCTGCGTTTGCTCACCGAACCTCACCAATGCTATCAGCCCGAAGTGTCCAGCCTTATGTCGCATCCAGCTCTGGGTGTAGATGTGGTAAATACAGGTTGCATCACAAGCCCTGAATGAATTATTTAAGAATTGCTCTCTATTTCACTGTCATTGTGTTTTGTTTTTGAAATTCATTTTGATAATGGGATTTATCGGATTTTCACTGCTGCTTTTAGGCCACTGTACACACGCTTGATTTCCTTATGGAGACATATAAATCAATGGGTTTTAAGATTCTTACTTGTCAGGTATCTTCCCAGGCGTTGAACATAGGGTGTTGAGTCCATTTCGTTGAGCAAGGAGTAGGTTTTGTCTATTATATATTTGGCTTATGGAACGGTATCTGTGCTAATTTCAATCTCTGGTTTTATGCAGCACCCCAACTCACCTTTCCCCATAAGCAAGCATAAGTTGGTTTGCTAAATTTGAGACCCTGTTCTGTTTTGTAATTCAGTTCATGGGTAGCCAAGTTTACATTCCGTGTATTAGTGATAACTTATGATGTTTCTTTTTCTGTCTGACTTATTTCTCATAGAATCATCGTACCTGAATCCACTCATTATGCCGCTACGGTCCTGATGACGTAGATTTCATTGCTGAGAGATATTCCATTGTACGTGCGTACCACAACTTCTTTATCCATTTTATGCTTTCTCGGATATTTAACTTCTACCGTAGATGAGGTTCTTGTAAACAGAGCTATCCCAAACTTTGGGGTGGCTGTGTGTTTTTGATTTTAATTTCCCTAAGCTATAGGACCATAAGTGGAAGTGCCATAGGCTGTGTTGCTTTGTTTCCTATGTGTTTCAGGAAACACCATACACTTTTCCAGAGTGGCTGTTGGCAATTTAAATCCGCCCATCAGCATAACAAGGCTCCCTGTTCTCCATGACCTGTCCTGTCTTTCTGGATTTGACACTTTTTTCAGATGGCCTTTTTGACCGGGGGGCAGTGAGACTTCATTGTAGTGCAGATTTCTTTACACGCTTGCTTGGTTGGCCAAAAAGGGCGTATGCGTTTTTTCCTGAATATATTCAGGAAAAAACGCATACGCCCTTTTTGGCCAAGTGCATCATTGTTGACATTCTGGCTCTTTTCCTACGCTTTAAGTGCAATTCCAGTCTACCCCCTGAAATCGTTTTCCTGAAATTCTGCCCCGCTTTCAAGTCCTCTTTGAAGACTTACTTCAGTACATTTTTGGACGATAGCTGTCATTCATAACTCTGCAGGTTTGTGAATTACAGTGCCCCTGAGCTCCTTTCTTCAACCTGTTTTCTTGTGAGCTGGCCCCAAAACCGCAGGATTGCTTCAGGCCCTAATATGTTTCCGGCCGGGCACGCGGAGCCTTTGGTTAATTCCTCTTCCTGGTGGGAAATGAGCGTTCCATTTGCCCGTGCAGGCACATACATCTAGTCTCTCATTGGTTCTCCCTATTCCTGTACATCTTGCGCAGAAATTGCAAACTGTGCCAAACAGGAGGTTAATGGCACTGACTCTCCAAGTGGGGAGAGTGTTAGTAAAGCGTCTGGAATGGTGAACCCGAGTACCAGGGGACGAAAACTGAGATGCATTTGAAAACGTTTACCGGTCACACAGTGCACTCTATTGTGGGTTTACCATGCATGTTTTAGCTGAAGGAAGAATCCCTTAAACCTGGAGAGTTGGGACCCATGGAATGGGTACCATGCAGTATGACTTCAAAGGGTCTGCGTTTGCTCACCGAACCTCACCAATGCTATCAGCCCGAAGTGTCCAGCCTTTTGTCTCACGCAGCTCTGGGTGTAGATGTGGGAAATCCAGGTTGCATCACAAGCCCTGAATGAATTTTTTAAGAATTGCTCTCTATTTCACTGTCATTGTGTTTTGTTTTTGAAATTTATTTTGATAATGGGATTTATCGGATTTTCACTGCTGCGTTTAGGCCGCTGTACACACGCTTGATTTCCTTAAGGAGACATATAAATCCATGGGTTTTAAGATTCTTACTTGTCAGGTATCTTGCCAGGCGTTGAATATGGGGTGTTGAGTCCATTTCGTTGAGCAAGGAGTAGGGCTTGTCTATTATATATTTGGCTTATGGAACGGTATCTGTGCTAATTTCAATCTCTGGTTTTATGCAGCACCCCAACTCACCTTTCCCCATAAGCAAGCATAAGTTGGTTTGCTAAATTTGAGACCCTGTTCTGTTTTGTAATTCAGTTCATGGGTAGCCAAGTTTACATTCCGTGTATTAGTGATAACTTATGATGTTTCTTTTTCTGTCTGACTTATTTCTCATAGAATCATCGTACCTGAATCCACTCATTATGCCGCTACGGTCCTGATGACGTAGATTTCATTGCTGAGAGATATTCCATTGTACGTGCGTACCACAACTTCTTTATCCATTTTATGCTTTCTCGGATATTTAACTTCTACCGTAGATGAGGTTCTTGTAAACAGAGCTATCCCAAACTTTGGGGTGGCTGTGTGTTTTTGATTTTAATTTCCCTAAGCTATAGGACCATAAGTGGAAGTGCCATAGGCTGTGTTGCTTTGTTTCCTATGTGTTTCAGGAAACACCATACACTTTTCCAGAGTGGCTGTTGGCAATTTAAATCCGCCCATCAGCATAACAAGGCTCCCTGTTCTCCATGACCTGTCCTGTCTTTCTGGATTTGACACTTTTTTCAGATGGCCTTTTTGACCGGGGGGCAGTGAGACTTCATTGTAGTGCAGATTTCTTTACACGCTTGCTTGGTTGGCCAAAAAGGGCGTATGCGTTTTTTCCTGAATATATTCAGGAAAAAACGCATACGCCCTTTTTGGCCAAGTGCATCATTGTTGACATTCTGGCTCTTTTCCTACGCTTTAAGTGCAATTCCAGTCTACCCCCTGAAATCGTTTTCCTGAAATTCTGCCCCGCTTTCAAGTCCTCTTTGAAGACTTACTTCAGTACATTTTTGGACGATAGCTGTCATTCATAACTCTGCAGGTTTGTGAATTACAGTGCCCCTGAGCTCCTTTCTTCAACCTGTTTTCTTGTGAGCTGGCCCCAAAACCGCAGGATTGCTTCAGGCCCTAATATGTTTCCGGCCGGGCACGCGGAGCCTTTGGTTAATTCCTCTTCCTGGTGGGAAATGAGCGTTCCATTTGCCCGTGCAGGCACATACATCTAGTCTCTCATTGGTTCTCCCTATTCCTGTACATCTTGCGCAGAAATTGCAAACTGTGCCAAACAGGAGGTTAATGGCACTGACTCTCCAAGTGGGGAGAGTGTTAGTAAAGCGTCTGGAATGGTGAACCCGAGTACCAGGGGACGAAAACTGAGATGCATTTGAAAACGTTTACCGGTCACACAGTGCACTCTATTGTGGGTTTACCATGCATGTTTTAGCTGAAGGAAGAATCCCTTAAACCTGGAGAGTTGGGACCCATGGAATGGGTACCATGCAGTATGACTTCAAAGGGTCTGCGTTTGCTCACCGAACCTCACCAATGCTATCAGCCCGAAGTGTCCAGCCTTTTGTCTCACGCAGCTCTGGGTGTAGATGTGGGAAATCCAGGTTGCATCACAAGCCCTGAATGAATTTTTTAAGAATTGCTCTCTATTTCACTGTCATTGTGTTTTGTTTTTGAAATTTATTTTGATAATGGGATTTATCGGATTTTCACTGCTGCGTTTAGGCCGCTGTACACACGCTTGATTTCCTTAAGGAGACATATAAATCCATGGGTTTTAAGATTCTTACTTGTCAGGTATCTTGCCAGGCGTTGAATATGGGGTGTTGAGTCCATTTCGTTGAGCAAGGAGTAGGGCTTGTCTATTATATATTTGGCTTATGGAACGGTATCTGTGCTAATTTCAATCTCTGGTTTTATGCAGCACCCCAACTCACCTTTCCCCATAAGCAAGCATAAGTTGGTTTTCTAAATTTGAGACCCTGTTCTGTTTTGTAATTCAGTTCATGTGTATCCAACTTTACATTCCGTGTATTAGTGATATCTTATGATGTTTCTTTTTCTGTGTGACTTATTTCTCGTAGAATCATCGTACCTGAATCCACTCATTATGCCGCTATGGGCCTGATGACGTAGATTTCATTGCTGAGTGATATTCCATTGTCCGTGCGTACCACAACTTCTTTATCCATTTTTTGCTTTCTGGGATATTTTACTTGTACCGTAGACGAGGTTCTTGGAAACAGAGCCGTCCCAAACTCTGGGGTGGCTGTGTGTTTTTGAATTTAATTTCCCTAAGCTATAGGACCATAAGTGGAAGTGCCATAGGCTGTGTTGCTTTGTTTCCTACGTGTTTCTGGAAACACCATACACTTCTCCAGAGTGGTTGTTGGCAATTTACATCCCGCCCATCAGCATGACAAGGTTACCTGTTCTCCATGACCTGTCCTGACTTTCTGGATTTTACATTTTTTTCAGATGGCCCTTTTGACCGGGGGGCAGTGAGACTTCATTGTAGTGCAGATTTCCTTTACATGCTTGCTTGGTTGGCCAAAAAGGGCGTATGCGTTTTTTCCTGAATATATTCAGGAAAAAACGCATACGCCCTTTTTGGCCAAGTGCATCATTGTCGACATTCTGCCTCTTTTCCTATGTTTTTAGTACAATTCCAGTCTACCCCCTGAAATCGTTTTCCTGAAATTCTGCCCCGCTTTCAAGTCCTCTTCGAAGACTTACTTCAATACATTTTCGGACGATAGCTGTCATTCATAACTCTGCAGGTTTGTGAATTACAGTGCCCCTGAGCTCATTTCTTCAACTCGCTTTCTTGTGAGCTGGCCGCAAAACCGCAGGATTGCTTCAGGCCCTAATCTGTTTCCGGCAGGGCACGCTGAGCCTTTGGTTAATTCCTCTTCCTGGTGGGAAATGAGCGTTCCATTTGCCCGTGCAGACACCTACAGCTAGTCTCTCATTGGTTCTCCCTATTCCTGTTCATCTTGCGCAGAAATTGCAAACTGTGCCAAACAGGAGGTTAATGGCACTGACTCTCCAAGTGGGGAGAGTGTTAGTAAAGCGTTCAAATGTTGAACCCGAGTACCAGGGGACGAAAACTGAGATGCATTTGAAAACGTTTCCCAATCACATGGTGGACCATACTCTGGGTTTCCCATGCATGTTTTAGCTGAAGGAAGAATCCCTTAAACCTGGAGAGTTGGGACCCATGGAATGGGTACCATGCAGTGTGACTTCAAAGGGTCTGCGTTTGTTCACCGAACCTCACCAATGCTATCAGCCCGAAGTGTCCAGCCTTATGTCTCATCCAGCTCTGGGTGTAGATGTGGTAAATCCAGGTTGCATCACAAGCCCTGAATGAATTATTTAAGAATTGCTCTCTATTTCACTGTCATTGTGTTTTGTTTTTGAAATTCATTTTGATAATGGGATTTATCGGATTTTCACTGCTGCTTTTAGGCCGCTGTACACACGCTTGATTTCCTTATGGAGACATATAAATCCATGGGTTTTAAGATTCTTACTTGTCAGGTATCTTCCCAGGCGTTGAATATAGGGTGTTGAGTCCATTTCGTTGAGCAAGGAGTAGGTTTTGTCTATTATATATTTGGCTTATTGAACGGTATCTGTGCTAATTTCCATCTCTGGTTTTATGCAGCATCCCAACTGACCTTTCCCCATAAGCAAGCATAAGTTGGTTTGCTAAATTTGAGACCCTGTTCTGTTTTGTAGTTCAGTTCATGGGTAGCCAAGTTTACATTCCGTGTATTAGTGATAACTTATGATGTTTCTTTTTCTGTCTGACTTATTTCTCATAGAATCATCGTACCTGAATCCACTCATTATGCCGCTACGGTCCTGATGACGTAGATTTCATTGCTGAGAGATATTCCATTGTACGTGCGTACCACAACTTCTTTATCCATTTTATGCTTTCTCGGATATTTAACTTCTACCGTAGATGAGGTTCTTGTAAACAGAGCCATCCCAAACTTTGGGGTGGCTGTGTGTTTTTGATTTTAATTTCCCTAAGCTATAAGACCATAAGTGGAAGTGCCATAGGCTGTGTTGCTTTGATTCCTACGTGTTTCAGGAAACACCATACACTTTTCCAGAGTGGCTGTTGGCAATTTAAATCCGCCCATCAGCATAACAAGGCTCCCTGTTCTCCATGACCTGTCCTGCCTTTCTGGATTTTACACTTTTTTCAGATGGCCCTTTGGACCGGGGGGCAGTGAGACTTCATTGTAGTGCAGATTTCCTTTACACGCTTGCTTGGTTGGCCAAAAAGGGCGTATGCGTTTTTTCCTGAATATATTCAGGAAAAAACGCATACGCCCTTTTTGGCCAAGTGCATCATTGTCGACATTCTGCCTCTTTTCCTATGCTTTAAGTGCAATTCCAGTCTACCCCCTGAAATCGTTTTCCTGAAATTCTGCCCCGCTTTCAAGTCCTCTTCGAAGACTTACTTCTATATATTTTTGGACGATAGCTGTCATTCATAACTGTGCAGGTTTGTGAATTACAGTGCCCCTGAGTACGTTTCTTCAACTCGCTTTCTTGTGAGCTGGCCGCAAAACCGCAGGATTGCTTCAGGCCCTAATCTCGTTCCGGCAGGGCACGCTGAGCCTTTGGTTAATTCCTCTTCCTGGTGGGAAATGAGCGTTCCATTTGCCCGTGCAGACACCTACAGCTAGTCTCTCATTGCTTCTCCCTATTCCTGTTCATCTTGCACAGAAATTGCAAAGTGTGCCAAACAGGAGGTTAAATGCACTGACTCTCCAAGTGGGGAGAGTTTTAGTAAAGCGTCTGGAATGGTGAACCCGAGTACCAGGGGACGAAAACTGAGATGCATTTGAAAACGTTTCCCAATCACACGGCGGACCATACTATGGGTTTCCCATGCATGTTTTAGCTGAAGGAAGAATCCGTTAAACCTGGAAATTTGGAACCCATGGAATGGGTACCATGCAGTATGACTTCAAAGGGTCTGCGTTTGCTCACCGAACCTCACCAATGCTTTCAGCCCAAAGTGTCCAGCCTTATGTCTCACCCAGCTCTGGGTGTAGATGTGGGAAATCCAGGTTGCATCACAAGACCTGAATGAATTATTTAAGAATTGCTCTCTATTTCACTGTCATTTTGTTTTGTTTTTGAAATTTATTTTGATAATGGGATTTATCGGATTTTCACTGCTGCGTTTAGGCCGCTGTACACACGCTTGATTTCCTTATGGAGACATATAAATCCATGGGTTTTAAGATTCTTACTTGTCAGGTATCTTGCCAGGCGTTGAATATGGGGTGTTGAGTCCATTTCGTTGAGCAAGGGGTAGGTCTTGTCTATTATATATTTGGCTTATGGAACGGTATCTGTGCTAATTTCAATCTCTGGTTTTATGCAGCACCCCAACTCACCTTTCCCCATAAGCAAGCATAAGTTGGTTTTCTAAATTTGAGACCCTGTTCTGTTTTGTAATTCAGTTCATGGGTAGCCAAGTTTACATTCCGTGTATTAGTGATATCTTACGATGTTTCTTTTTCTGTGTGACTTATTTCTCGTAGAATCATCATACCTGAATCCACTCATTTTGCCACTACGGGCCTGATGACGTAGATTTCATTGCTGAGTGATATTCCATTGTACGTGCGTACCACAACTTCTTTATCCATTTCTTACTTTCTGGGATATTTTACTTGTACCGTATTCGAGGTTCTTGTAAACAGAGCCGTCCCAAACTCTGGGGTGGCTGTGTGTTTTTGATTTTAATTTCCCTAAGCTATAGGACCATAAGTGGAAGTGCCATAGGCTGTGGTGCTTTGTTTCCTACGTGTTTCTGGAAACACCATACACTTCTCCAGAGTGGTTGTTGGCAATTTACATCCCGCCCATCAGCATGACAAGGCTCCCTGTTCTCCATGACCTGTCCTGCCTTTCTGGATTTTACACTTTTTTCAGATGGCCCTTTTGACCGGGGGGCAGTGAGACTTCATTGTAGTGCAGATTTCCTTTACACGCTTGCTTGGTTGGCCAAAAAGGGCGTATGCGTTTTTTCCTGAATATATTCAGGAAAAAACGCATACGCCCTTTTTGGCCAAGTGCATCATTGTCGACATTCTGCCTCTTTTCCTATGCTTTAAGTGCAATTCCAGTCTACCCCCTGAAATCGTTTTCCTGAAATTCTGCCCCACTTTCAAGTCCTCTTCGAAGACTTACTTCTATATATTTTTGGACGATAGCTGTCATTCATAACTGTGCAGGTTTGTGAATTACAGTGCCCCTGAGTACGTTTCTTCAACTCGCTTTCTTGTGAGCTGGCCGCAAAACCGCATGATTGCTTCAGGCCCTAATCTCTTTCCGGCAGGGCACGCTGAGCCTTTGGTTAATTCCTCTTCCTGGTGGGAAACGAGCGTTCCATTTGCCCGTGCAGACACCTACAGCTAGTCTCTCATTGCTTCTCCCTATTCCTGTTCATCTTGCACAGAAATTGCAAAGTGTGCCAAACAGGAGGTTAAATGCACTGACTCTCCAAGTGGGGAGAGTGTTAGTAAAGCGTCTGGAATGGTGAACCCGAGTACCAGGGGACGAAAACTGAGATGCATTTGAAAACGTTTCTCAATCACACGGCGGACCATACTATGGGTTTCCCATGCATGTTTTAGCTGAAGGAAGAATCCCTTAAACCTGAAAATTTGGAACCCATGGAATGGGTACCATGCAGTATGACTTCAAAGGGTCTGCGTTTGCTCACCGAACCTCACCAATGCTATCAGCCTGAAGTGTCCAGCCTTATGTCTCACCCAGCTCTGGGTGTAGATGTGGGAAATCCAGGTTGCATCACAAGCCCTGAATGAATTATTTAAGAATTGCTCTCTATTTCACTGTCATTGTGTTTTGTTTTTGAAATTTATTTTGATAATGGGATTTATCGGATTTTCACTGCTGCGTTTAGGCCGCTGTACACACGCTTGATTTCCTTATGGAGACATATAAATCCATGGGTTTTAAGATTCTTACTTGTCAGGTATCTTGCCAGGCGTTGAATATGGGGTGTTGAGTCCATTTCGTTGAGCAAGGGGTAGGTCTTGTCTATTATATATTTGGCTTATGGAACGGTATCTGTGCTAATTTCAATCTCTGGTTTTATGCAGCACCCCAACTCACCTTTCCCCATAAGCAAGCATAAGTTGGTTTTCTAAATTTGAGACCCTGTTCTGTTTTGTAATTCAGTTCATGGGTAGCCAAGTTTACATTCCGTGTATTAGTGATATCTTACGATGTTTCTTTTTCTGTGTGACTTATTTCTCGTAGAATCATCATACCTGAATCCACTCATTATGCCGCTACGGGCCTGATGACCTAGATTTCATTGCTGAGTGATATTCCATTGTACGTGCGTACCACAACTTCTTTATCCATTTCTTACTTTCTGGGATATTTTACTTGTACCGTAGACGAGGTTCTTGTAAACAGAGCCGTCCCAAACTCTGGGGTGGCTGTGTGTTTTTTATTTTAATTTCCCTAAGCTATAGGACCATAAGTGGAAGTGCCATAGGCTGTGGTGCTTTGTTTCCTACGTGTTTCTGGAAACACCATACACTTCTCCAGAGTGGTTGTTGGCAATTTACATCCCGCCCATCAGGATGACAAGGCTCCCTTTTCTCCATGACCTGTCCTGCCTTTCTGGATTTTACACTTTTTTCAGATGGCCCTTTTGACCGGGGGGGCAGTGAGACTTCATTGTAGTGCAGATTTCCTTTACACGCTTGCTTGGTTGGCCAAAAAGGGCGTATGCGTTTTTTCCTGAATATATTCAGGAAAAAACGCATACGCCCTTTTTGGCCAAGTGCATCGTTGTCGACATTCTGCCTCTTTTCCTATGCTTTTAGTACAATTCCAGTCTACCCCCTGAAATCGTTTTCCTGAAATTCTGCCCCGCTTACAAGTCCTCTTGGAAGACTTACTTCAATACATTTTTGGACGATAGATGTCATTCATAACTCTGCAGGTTTGTGAATTACAGTGCCCTGAGCTCATGTCTTCAACTCGCTTTCTTGTGAGCTGGCCGCAAAACCGCAGGATTGCTTCAGGCCAAAGTCTCTTTCCGGCAGGGCATGCTGAGCCTTTGTTTAATTCCTCTTCCTGGTCGGAAATGAACGTTCCTTTTGCTCGTGCAGGCACCTACAGCTAGTCTCTCATTGGTTCTCCCTATTCCTGTACATCTTGCGCAGAAATGGCAAACTGTGCCAAACAGGAGGTTAATGGCACTGACTCTCCAAGTGGGGAGAGTGTTAGTAAAGCGTCTGGAATGGTGAACCCGAGTACCAGGGGACGAAAACTGAGATGCATTTGAAAACATTTACCCGTCACACAGTGCACTGTACTGTGGGTTTCCCATGCATCTTTTAGCTGAAGGAAGAATCCATTAAACCTGGAGAGTTGGGACCCATGGAATGGGTACCATGCAGTATGACTTCAAAGGGTCTGCGTTTGCTCACCGAACCTCACCAATGCTATCAGCCCGAAGTGTGCAGCCTAATGTCTCACCCAGCTCTGGGTGTAGATGTGGGAAATCCAGGTTGCATCACAAGCCCTGAAGGAATTATTTAAGAATTGCTCTCTATTTCACTGTCATTGTGTTTTGTTTTTGAAATTTATTTTGATAATGGGATTTATCGGATTTTCACTGCTGCATTTAGGCCGCTGTACACACGCTTGATTTCCTTATGGAGACATATAAATCCATGGGTTTTAAGATTCTTACTTGTCAGGTATCTTGCCAGGTGTTGAATATGGGGTGTTGAGTCCATTTCGTAGAGCAAGGAGTAGGTCTTGTCTATTATATATTTGGCTTATGGAACGGTATCTGTGCTAATTTCAATCTCTGGTTTTATGCAGCACCCCAACTCACCTTTCCCCATAAGCAAGCATAAGTTTTTTTTCTAAATTTGAGACCCTGTTCTGTTTTGTAATTCAGTTTATGTGTAGCCAAGTTTACAATCCGTGTATTACTGATATATTATGATGTTTCTTTTTCTGTGTGACTTATTTCTCGTGGAATCATCGTACCTGAATCCACTCATTATGCCGCTATGGGCCTGAAGACGTAGATTTCATTGCTGAGTGATATTCCATTGTACGTGCGTACCAGAACTTCTTTATCCATTTTTTCCTTTCTCGGATATTTAACTTGTACCGTAGACAAGGTTCTTGTAAACAGAGCCATCCCAAGCTTTGGGGTGGCTGTGTGTTTTTGATTTTAATTTCCCTAAGCTATAGGACCATAAGTGGAAGTGACATAGGCTGTGTTGCTTTGTTTCCTACGTGTTTCAGGATACACAATACATTTCTCCAGAGTGGCTGTTGGCAATTTACATCCCGCCCATCAGCATAACAAGGCTCCCTGTTCTCCATGACCTGTCCTGTCTTTCTGGATTTTACTCTTTTTTCAGATGGCACTTTTGACCGGGGGGCAGTGAGACTTCATTGTAGTGCAGATTTCCTTTACACGCTTGCTTGGTTGGCCAAAAAGGGCGTATGCGTTTTTTCCTGAATATATTCAGGAAAAAACGCATACGCCCTTTTTGGCCAACTGCATCATTGTCGACATTCTGCCTCTTTTCCTATGCTTTAAGTGCAATTCCAGTCTACCCCCTGAAATCGTTTTCCTGAAATTCTGCCCCGCTTTCAAGTCCTCTTTGAAGACTTACTTCAGTACATTTTTGGACGATAGCTGTCATTCATAACTCTGCAGGTTTGTGAATTACAGTGCCCCTGAGCTCCTTTCTTCAACTCGTTTTCTTGTGAGCTGGCCCCAAAACCGCAGGATTGCTTCAGGCCCTAATATGTTTCCGGCAGGGCACGCTGAGCCTTTGGTTAATTCCTCTTCCTGGTGGGAAATGATCGTTCAATTTGCCCGTGCAGACACCAACAGCTAGTCTCTCATTGGTTCTCCCTATGCCTGTTCATCTTGCGCAGAAATTGCAAACTGTGCCAAACAGGAGGTTAAAGGCACTGACTCTCCAAGTGGGGAGAGTGTTAGTAAAGCGTCTGCAATGGTGAACCCGAGTACCAGGGGACGAAAACTGAGATGCATTTGAAAACGTTTCCCAATCACACGGCGGACCATACTATGGGTTTCCCATGCATGTTTTAGCTGAAGGAAGAATCCCTTAAACCTGGAGAGTTGGGACCCATGGAATGGGTACCATGCAGTATGACTTCAAAGGGTCTGCGTTTGCTCACCGAACCTCACCAATGCTATCAGCCCGAAGTGTCCAGCCTTATGTCTCACCCAGCTCTGGGTGTAGATGTGGGAAATCCAGGTTGCATCACAAGCCCTGAATGAATTATTTAAGAATTGCTCTCTATTTCACTGTCATTGTGTTTTGTTTTTGAAATTTATTTTGATAATGGGATTTATCGGATTTTCACTGCTGCGTTTAGGCCGCTGTACACACGCTTGATTTCCTTATGGAGACATATAAATCCATGGGTTTTAAGATTCTTACTTGTCAGGTATCTTGCCAGGCGTTGAATATGGGGTGTTGAGTCCATTTCGTTGAGCAAGGAGTAGGGCTTGTCTATTATATATTTGGCTTATGGAAAGGTATCTGTGCTAATTTCAATCTCTGGTTTTATGCAGCACCCCAACTCACCTTTCCCCATAAGCAATCATAAGTTGGTTTTCTAAATTTGAGACCCTGTTCTGTTTTGTAATTCAGTTAATGTGTATCCAACTTTACATTCCGTGTATTAGTGATATCTTATGATGTTTCTTTTTCTGTGTGACTTATTTCTCGTAGAATCATCGTACCTGAATCCACTCATTATGCCGCTATGGGCCTGAAGACTTAGATTTCATTGCTGTGTGGTATTCCATTGTACGTACGTAGCACAACTTCTTTATCCATTTTTTGCTTTCTCGGATATTTAACTTGTACCGTAGACAAGGTTCTTGTAAACAGAGCCGTCCCAAACTTTGGGGTGGCTGTGTGTTTTGGATTTTAATTTCACTAAGCTATAGGACAATAAGTTGAAGTGCCATAGGCTGTGTTGCTTTGTTTCCTACGTGTTTCAGGAAACACCATACACTTCTCCAGAGTGGCTGTTGGCAATTTACATCCCGCCCATCAGCATAACAAGGCTCCCCTGTTCTCCATGACCTGTCCTGCCTTTCTGGATTTTACACTTTTTTCAGATGGCTCTTTTGTCCGGGGGGCAGAGAGACTTCATTGTAGTGCAGATTTCTTTTACACGCCGGCCTGGTTGGCCAAAAAGGGCGTATGCGTTTTTTCCTCAGGAAAAAACGCATACGCCCTCTTTGGCCAAGTGCATCATTGTCGACATTCTGCCTCTTTTCCTATGCTTTAAGTGCAATTCCAGCCTACCCCCTGAAATCGTTTTCCTGAAATTCTGCCCCGCTTTCAAGTCCTCTTCGAAGACTTACTTCAGTACATTTTTGGACGATAGCTGTCATTCATAACTCTGCAGGTTTGTGAATTACAGTGCCCCTGAGCTCCTTTCTTCAACTCCTTTTCTTGTGAGCTGGACGCAAAACTGCAGGATTGCTTCAGGCCCTAATATGTTTCCGGCCGGGCACGCTGAGCGTTTGGTTAATTCCTCTTCCTGGTGGGAAATGATCGTTCCATTTGCCCGTGCAGACACCAACATCTAGTCTCTCATTGGTTCTCCCTATGCCTGTTCATCTTGCGCAGAAATTGCAAACTGTGCCAAACAGGAGGTTAAAGGCACTGACTCTCCAAGTGGGGAGAGTGTTAGTAAAGCGTCTGGAATGGTGAACCCGAGTACCAGGGGACGAAAACTGAGATGCATTTGAAAACGTTTCCCAATCACACAGCGGACGATAGTCTGGGTTTCCAATGCATGTTTTAGCTGAAGGAAGAATCCCTTAAACCTGGAGAGTTGGGACCCATGGAATGGGTACCATGCAGTATGACTTCAAAGGGTCTGCGTTTGCTCACCGAACCTCACCAATGCTGTCAGCCCGAAGTGTGCAGCCTTATGTCTCACCCAGCTCTGGGTGTAGATGTGGTAAATCCAGGTTGCATCAGAAGCCCTGAATGAATTATTTAAGAATTGCTCTCTATTTCACTGTCATTGTGTTTTTTTTTTGAAATTTATTTTGATAATGGGATTTATCGGATTTTCACTGCTGCGTTTAGGCCGCTGTACACACGCTTGATTTCCTTATGGAGACATATAAATCAATGGGTTTTAAGATTCTTACTTGTCAGGTATCTTGCCAGGCGTTGAATATGGGGTGTTGTGTCCATTTCGTTGAGCAAGGAGTAGGGCTTGTCTATTATATATTTGGCTTATGGAACGGTATCTGTGCTAATTTCAATCTCTGGTTTTATGCAGCACCCCAACTCACCTTTCCCCATAAGCAAGCATAAGTTGGTTTTCTAAATTTGAGACCCTGTTCTGTTTTGTAATTCAGTTCATGTGTAGCCAACTTTACATTCCGTGTATTAGTGATATCTTATGATGTTTCTTTTTCTGTGTGACTTATTTCTCGTAGAATCATCGTACCTGAATCCACTCATTATGCCGCTACGGGCCTGATGACGTAGATTTCATTGCTGAGTGATATTCCATTGTACGTGCGTGCCACAATTTCTTTATCCATTTTTTACTTTCTGGGATATTTTACTTGTACCGTAGACGAGGTTCTTGTAAACAGAGCCATCCCAAACTTTGGGGTGGCTGTGTGTTTTTGATTTTAATTTCCCTAAGCTATAGGACCATAAGTGGAAGTGACATAGGCTCTGTTGCTTTGTTTCCTACGTGTTTCAGGATACACCATACATTTCTCCAGAGTGGCTGTTGGCACTTTACATCCCACCCATCACCATAACAAGGCTCCATGTTCTCCAAGACCTGTCCTGACTTTCTGGATTTTACAATTTTTTCAGATGGCCCTTTTGACCGGGGGGCAGTGAGACTTCATTGTAGTGCAGATTTCCTTTACACGCTTGCTTGGTTGGCCAAAAAGGGCGTATGCGTTTTTTCCTGAATATATTCAGGAAAAAACGCATACGCCCTTTTTGGCCAAGTGCATCATTGTCGACATTCTGCCTCTTTTCCTATGCTTTAAGTGCAATTCCAGTCTACCCCCTGAAATCGTTTTCCTGAAATTCTGCCCCGCTTTCAAGTCCTCTTCGAAGACTTACTTCAATACATTTTTGGACGATAGCTGTCATTCATAACTCTGCAGGTGTGGGAATTACAGTGCCCCTGAGCTCATTTCTTCAACTCGCTTTCTTGTGAGCTGGCCGCCAAACCGCAGGATTGCTTCAGGCCCTAATCTGTTTCCGGCAGGGCACGCTGAGCCTTTGGTTAATTCCTCTCCCTGGTGGGAAATGAGCGTTCCATTTGCCCGTGCAGACACCTACAGCTAGTCTCTTATTGCTTCTCCCTATTCCTGTTCATCTTGCGCAGAAATTGCAAACTGTGCCAAACAGGAGGTTAATGGCACTGACTCTCCAAGTGGGGAGAGTGTTATTAAAGCGTTCAAATGTTGAACCCGAGAACCAGGGGACAAAAACTGAGATGCATTTGAAAACGTTTCCCAATCACATGGTGGACCATAGTCTGGGTTTCCCATGCATGTTTTAGCTGAAGGAAGAATCCCTTAAACCTGGAGAGTTGGGACCCATGGAATGGGTACCATGCAGTATGACTTCAAAGGGTCTGCGTTTGTTCACCGAACCTCACCAATGCTATCAGCCCGAAGTGTCCAGCCTTATGTCTCATCCAGCTCTGGGTGTAGAGGTGGTAAATCCAGGTTGCATCACAAGCCCTGAATGAATTATTTAAGAATTGCTCTCTATTTCACTGTCATTGTGTTTTGTTTTTGAAATTCATTTTGATAATGGGATTTATCGGATTTTCACTGCTGCTTTTAGGCCACTGTACACGTGCTTGATTTCCTTATAGAGACATATAAATCCATGGGTTTTAAGATTCTTACTTGTCAGGTATCTTCCCAGGCGTTGAATATAGGGTGTTGAGTCCATTTCGTTGAGCAAGGAGTAGGTTTTGTCCATTATATATTTGGCTTATGGAACGGTATCTGTGCTAATTTCAATCTCTGGTTTTATGCAGCATCCCAACTGACCTTTCCCCATAAGCAAGCATAAGTTGGTTTGCTAAATTTGAGACCCTGTTCTGTTTTGTAGTTCAGTTCATGGGTAGCCAAGTTTACATTCCGTGTATTAGTGATAACTTATGATGTTTCTTTTTCTGTCTGACTTATTTCTCATAGATTCATCGTACCTGAATCCACTCATTATGCCGCTACGGTCCTGATGACGTAGATTTCATTGCTGAGTGATATTCCATTGTACGTGCGTACCACAACTTCTTTAACCATTTTATACTTACTCGGATATTTAACTTCTACCGTAGATGAGGTTCTTGTAAACAGAGCCATCCCAAACTTTGGGGTGGCTGTGTGTTTTTGATTTTAATTTCCCTAAGCTATACGACCATAAGTGGAAGTGCCATAGGCTGTGTTGCTTTGTTTCCTACGTGTTTCTGGAAACACCATACACATCTCCAGAGCGGTTGTTGGCAATTTACATCCCGCCCATCAGCATAACAAGGCTCCCTGTTCTCCATGACCTGTCCTGCCTTTCTGGATTTTACACTTTTTTCAGATGGCCCTTTTGACCGGGGGGCAGTGAGACTTAATTGTAGTGCAGATTTCCTTTACACGCTTGCTTGGTTGGCCAAAAAGGGCGTATGCGTTTTTTCCTGAATATATTCAGGAAAAAACGCATACGCACTTTTTGGCCAACTGCATCATTGTCGACATTCTGCCTCTTTTCCTATGCTTTAAGTGCAATTCCAGTCTATCCCCTGAAATCGTATTCCTGAAATTCTGCCCCGCTTTCAAGTCCTCTTCGAAGCCTTACTTCAGTACATTTTTGGACGATAGCTGTCATTCATAACTCTGCAGGATTCTGAATTACACTGCCCCTGAGCTCCTTTCTTCAACTCGCTTTCTTGTGAGCTGGCCGCAAAACCGCAGGATTGCTTCACGCCATAATCTCTTTCTGGCAGGGTACGCTGAGCCTTTGGTTAATTCCTCTTCCTGGTGGGAAATGAGCGTTCCATTTGCCCGTGCAGACACCTACAGCTAGTCTCTCATTGGTTCTCCCCATTCCTGTACATCTTGCGCAGAAATTGCAAACTGTGCCAAACAGGAGGTTAAAGGCACTGACTCTCCAAGTGGGGAGAGTGCTTGTAAAGCGCCTGGAATGGTGAACCCGAGTACCAGGGGCGAAAACTGAGATGCATTTGAAAACGTTTCCCAATCACACGGTGGACCATACTCTGGGTTTCCCATGCATGTTTTAGCTGAAGTAAGAATCCCTTAAACCTAGAGATTTGGGACCCATGGAATGGGTACCATGCAGTATGACTTCAAAGGGTCTGCGTTTGCTCACCGAACCTCACCAATGCTATCAGCCCTAAGAGTCCAGTCTTATGTCTCACCCAGATCTGGGTGTAGATGTGGGAAATTCAGGTTGCATCACAAGCCCTGAATGAATGATTTAAGAATTGCTCTCTATTTCACTGTCATTGTGTTTTGTTTTTGATATTTATTTTGATAATGGGATTTATCGGATTTTCACTGCTGCGTTTAGGCCGCTGTACACATGCTTGATTTCCTTATGGAGACATATAAATCCATGGGTTTTAAGATTCTTACTTGTCAGGTATATTCCCAGGCGTTGAATATGGGGTGTTGAGTCCATTTCGTTGAGCAAGGAGTAGGTCTTGTCTATTATATATTTGGCTTATGGAACAGTATCTGTGCTAATTTCAATCTCTGGTTTTATGCAGCACCCCAACTCACCTTTCCCCGTAAGCAAGCATAAGTTGGTTTTCTAAATTTGAGACCCTGTTCTGTTTTGTAATTCAGTTCATGTGTAGCCAAGTTTATATTCCGTGTATTAGTGATATCTTATGATGTTTCTTTTTCTGTGTGACTTATTTCTCGTAGAATCATCGTACCTGAATCCACTCATTATGCCGCTAGAGACCTGATGACGTAGATTTCATTGCTGAGTGATATTCCATTGTACGTGCGTACCACAACATCTTTATCCATTTTTTGCTTTCTCGGATATTTAACTTGTACCGTAGACGAGGTTCTTCTAAACAGAGCCGTCCCAAATTTTGGGGTGGCTGTGTCTTTTTGATTTTAATTTCCCTAAGCTATAGGAACATAAGTGGAAATGCCATAGGCTGTGTTGCTTTGTTTCCTACGTGTTTCAGGAAACACCATACACTTCTCCAGAGTGGTTGTTGGCAATTTACATCCCGCCCATCAGCATAACAAGGCTCCCTGTTCTCCATGACCTGTCCTGCCTTTCTGGATTTTACACTTTTTTCAGATGGCCCTTTTGACCCGGGGGCAGTGAGACTTCATTGTAGTGCAGACTTCATTTACACGCTTGTTTGGTTGGCCAAAAAGTGCGTATGCGTTTTTTCCTGAATATATTCAGGAAAAAACGCATACGCCCTTTTTGGCCAAGTGCATCATTGTCGACATTCTGCCTCCTTTCCTATGCTTTAAGTGCAATTCCAGTCTACACCCTGAAATCGTGTTCCTGAAATTCTGCCCCGATTTCAATTCCTCTTCGAAGACTTACTTCAATACATTCTTGGACGATAGGTGTCATTCATAACTCTGCAGGTTTCTGAATTACACTGCCCCTGAGCTCCTTTCTTCAACTCGCTTTCTTGTGAGCTGGCCGCAAACCGTAGGATTGCTTCACGCCATAATCTCTTTCTGGCAGGGCACGCTGAGCCTTTGTTTAATTCCTCTGCCTGGTGGGAAATGAGCGTTCCATTTGCCCGTGCAGACACCTACATCTAGTCTCTCATTGGTTCTCCCTATTCCTGTTCATCTTGCGCAGAAATTGCAAACTGTGCCAAACAGGAGGTTAAAGGCACTGACTCTCCAAGTGGGGAGAGTGTTACTAAAGCATCTGGAATGGTGAACCCGAGTACCAGGGGCGAAAACTGAGATGCATTTGAAAACGTTTCCTGGTCACACAGTGCACAGTACTGTGGGTTTCCCATGCATGTTTTAGCTGAAGGAAGAATCCCTTAAACCTGGAGAGTTGGGACCCATGGAATGGGAACCATGCAGTATGACTTCAAAGGGTCTGCGTTTGCTCACCGAACCTCACCAATGCTATCAGCCGGAAGTGTCCAGCCTTATGTCTCACCCAGCTCTGGATGTAGATGTGGTAAATCCAGGTTGCATCACAAGCCCTGAATGAATTATTTAAGAATTGCTCTCTATTTCACTGTCATTGTGTTTTGTTTTTGAAATTCATTTTGATAATGGGATTTATCGGATGTTCACTGCTGCGTTCAGGCCGCTGTACACACGCTTGATTTCCTTATGGAGACATATAAATCCATGGGTTTTAAGATTCTTACTTGTCAGGTATCTTCCCAGGCGTTGAATATGGGGTGTTGAGTCCATTTCATTGAGCAAGGTGTAGGTCTTGTCTATTATATATTTGCCTTATGGAACGGTATCTGTGCTAATTTCAATCTCTGGTTTGATGCAGCACCCCAACTCACCTTTCCCCATTAGCAAGCATAAGTTGGTTTTCTAAATTTGAGACACTCTTCTGTTTTGTAATTCACTTCATGTGTAGCCAAGTTTACATTCCGTGTATTAGTGATATCTTATGATATTTCTTTTTCTGTGTGACTTATTTCTCGTAGAATCATCGTACCTGAATCCACTCATTATGCCGCTATGCGCCTGATGACGTAGATTTCATTACTGAGTGATATTGCATTGTACATGCGTACCACAACTTCTTTATCCATTTTTTGCTTTCTCGGATATTTAACTTGTACCGTAGATGAGGTTCTTGTAAACAGAGCCGTCCCAAACTTTGGGGTGGCTGTGTGTTTTTGATTTTAATTTCCCTAAGCTATAGGACCATAAGTGGAAGTGCCATAGGCTGTGTGGCTTTGTTTCCTACGTGTTTCTGGAAACACCATACACTACTCCAGAGTGGTTGTTGGCAATTTACATCCCGCCCATCAGCATAACAAGGCTCCCTGTTCTCCATGACCTGTCCTGCCTTTCTGGATTTTACACTTTTTTCAGATGGACCTTTTGACCGGGGGGCAGTGAGACTTCATTGTAGTGCAGATTTCCTTTACACGCTTGCTTGGTTGGCCAAAAAGGGCGTATGCGTTTTTTCCTGAATATATTCAGGAAAAAACGCATACGCCCTTTTTGGCCAAGTGCATCATTGTTGACATTCTGCCTCTTTTCCTATGCTTTAAGTGCAATTCCCGTCTATCCCCTGAAATCGTGTTCCTGAAATTCTGCCCCGCTTTCAAGTCCTCTTCGAAGAATTCTTCAATACATTTTTGGATGATAGCAGTCATTCATAACTCTGCAGGTTTGTGAATTACAGTGCCCCTGAGATCCTTTCTTTAACTCGCTTTCTTGTGAGCTGGCCACAAAACCGCAGGTTTGCTTCAGGCCCTAATCTGTTTCCGGCAGAGCACCCTGAGCGTTTGTTTAATCCCTCTTCCTGGTGGGAAATGAGCGTTCAATTTGCCCGTGCAGACACAAACAGCTAGTCTCTCATTGGTTCTCCCTATTCCTGTTCATCTTGCGCAGAAATTGCAAACTGTGCCAAACAGCAGGTTAAAGGCAATGACTCTCCAAGTGGGGAGAGTGTTAGTAAAGCGTCTGGAATGGTGAACCAGAGTACCAGGGGACGAAAACTGAGATGCATTTGAAAACGTTTCCCAATCACACGGTGGACGATAGTCTGGGTTTCCCATGCATGTTTTAGCTGAAGGAAGAGTCCCTTAAACCTGGAGAGTTGGGACCCATGGAATGGGTAACATGCAGTATGACTTCAAAGGGTCTGCGTCTGCTCACCGAACCTCACCAATGCTATCAGCCCGAAGTGTCCAGCCTTATGTCTCACCCAGCTCTGGGTGTAGATGTGGGAAATCCAGGTTGCATCACAAGCCCTGAATGAATTATTTAAGAATTGCTCTCTATTTTACTGTCATTGTGTTTTTTTTTTTGAAATTAATTTTGATAATGGGATTTACCGGATTTTCACTGTTCCGTTTAGGCTGCTGTACACACGCTTGTTTTCCTTATGGAGACATATAAATCCATGGTTTTTAAGATTCTTACTTGTCAGGTATCTTGCCAGGCGTTGAATATGGGGTGTTGAGTCCATTTCGTTGAGCAAGTAGTAGGTCTTGTCTATAATATATTTGGCTTATGGAACGGTACCTGTGCTAATTTCAATCTCTGGTTTTATGCAGCACCCCAACTCACCTTTCCCCATAAGCAAGCATAAGTTGGTTTTCTAAATTTGAGACCCTGTTCTGTTTTGTAATTCAGTTTATGTGTAGCCAAGTTTACATTCCGTGTATTACTGATATCTTATGATGTTTCTTTTTCTGTGTGACTTATTTCTCGTACAATCATCGTACCTGAAACCACTCATTATGCCGCTACGGGCCTGATGACGTAGGTTTCATTGCTGAGTGATATTCCATTGTACGTGCGTACCACAACTTCTTTATCCATTTTTTGCTTTCTCGGATATTTAACTTGTACCATAGACGAGGTTCTTGTAAACAGAGCCGTCCCAAACTTTGGGGTGGCTGTGTGTTTTTGATTTTAATTTCCCTAAGCTATAGGACCATAAGTGGAAGTGCCATAGGCTGTGTGGCTTTGTTTCCTACGTGTTTCTGGAAACACCATACACTACTCCAGAGTGGTTGTTGGCAATTTACATCCCGCCCATCAGCATAACAAGGCTCCCTGTTCTCCATGACCTGTCCTGCCTTTCTGGATTTTACACTTTTTTCAGATGGACCTTTTGACCGGGGGGCAGTGAGACTTCATTGTAGTGCAGATTTCCTTTACACGCTTGCTTGGTTGGCCAAAAAGGGCGTATGCGTTTTTTCCTGAATATATTCAGGAAAAAACGCATACGCCCTTTTTGGCCAAGTGCATCATTGTTGACATTCTGCCTCTTTTCCTATGCTTTAAGTGCAATTCCCGTCTATCCCCTGAAATCGTGTTCCTGAAATTCTGCCCCGCTTTCAAGTCCTCTTCGAAGAATTCTTCAATACATTTTTGGATGATAGCAGTCATTCATAACTCTGCAGGTTTGTGAATTACAGTGCCCCTGAGATCCTTTCTTTAACTCGCTTTCTTGTGAGCTGGCCACAAAACCGCAGGTTTGCTTCAGGCCCTAATCTGTTTCCGGCAGAGCACCCTGAGCGTTTGTTTAATCCCTCTTCCTGGTGGGAAATGAGCGTTCAATTTGCCCGTGCAGACACAAACAGCTAGTCTCTCATTGGTTCTCCCTATTCCTGTTCATCTTGCGCAGAAATTGCAAACTGTGCCAAACAGCAGGTTAAAGGCAATGACTCTCCAAGTGGGGAGAGTGTTAGTAAAGCGTCTGGAATGGTGAACCAGAGTACCAGGGGACGAAAACTGAGATGCATTTGAAAACGTTTCCCAATCACACGGTGGACGATAGTCTGGGTTTCCCATGCATGTTTTAGCTGAAGGAAGAGTCCCTTAAACCTGGAGAGTTGGGACCCATGGAATGGGTAACATGCAGTATGACTTCAAAGGGTCTGCGTCTGCTCACCGAACCTCACCAATGCTATCAGCCCGAAGTGTCCAGCCTTATGTCTCACCCAGCTCTGGGTGTAGATGTGGGAAATCCAGGTTGCATCACAAGCCCTGAATGAATTATTTAAGAATTGCTCTCTATTTTACTGTCATTGTGTTTTTTTTTTTGAAATTAATTTTGATAATGGGATTTACCGGATTTTCACTGTTCCGTTTAGGCTGCTGTACACACGCTTGTTTTCCTTATGGAGACATATAAATCCATGGTTTTTAAGATTCTTACTTGTCAGGTATCTTGCCAGGCGTTGAATATGGGGTGTTGAGTCCATTTCGTTGAGCAAGTAGTAGGTCTTGTCTATAATATATTTGGCTTATGGAACGGTACCTGTGCTAATTTCAATCTCTGGTTTTATGCAGCACCCCAACTCACCTTTCCCCATAAGCAAGCATAAGTTGGTTTTCTAAATTTGAGACCCTGTTCTGTTTTGTAATTCAGTTTATGTGTAGCCAAGTTTACATTCCGTGTATTACTGATATCTTATGATGTTTCTTTTTCTGTGTGACTTATTTCTCGTACAATCATCGTACCTGAAACCACTCATTATGCCGCTACGGGCCTGATGACGTAGGTTTCATTGCTGAGTGATATTCCATTGTACGTGCGTACCACAACTTCTTTATCCATTTTTTGCTTTCTCGGATATTTAACTTGTACCATAGACGAGGTTCTTGTAAACAGAGCCATCCCAAATTTTGGGGTGGCTGTGTGTTTTTGATTTTAATTTCTCTATGCTATAGGACCATAAGTGGAAGTGCCATAGGCTGTGTTGCTTTGTTTCCTACGTGTTTCAGGCAACACCATACACTTCTCCAGAGTGGCTGTTGGCAATTTACATCCCGCCCATCAGCATAACAAGGCTCCCTGTTCTCCATGACCTGTCGTGCCTTTCTGGAATTTACACATTTTTCAGATGGCCCTTTTGACCGGGGGGCAGTGAGACTTCATTGTAGTACACATTTCCTTTACATGGTTGCTTGGTTGGCCAAAAAGGGCGTATGCGTTTTTTCCTGAATATATTCAGGAAAAAACGCATACGCCCTTTTTGGCCAAGTGCATCATTGTCGACATTCTGCCTCTAATCTTATTCTTTAAGTGCAATTCCAGTCTACCCCCTGAAATCGTTTTCCTGAAATTCTGCCCCGATTTCAAGTCCTCTTCGAAAACTTACTTCAAAACAGTTTTGGACGATAGCTGTCATTCATTACTCTGCAGTTTTGTGAATTACAGTGCCCCTGAGCTCCTTTCTTCAACTCGCTTTCTTGTGAGCTGGCCACAAACCCGCAGGATTGCTTCAGGCCCTAATATGGTTCCGGCATGGCATGCTGAGCCTTTGGTTAATTCCTCTTCCTGGTGGGAAATGAGCGTTAAATTTCCATGTTCAGACACCTTCACATGAGTCGTCATGGTGCCTCTTTGCCCCAGTTATCTCTAAAGAGGTTGGAGTTGGAAGGCCTCCTCACTCAAGATCAGTGTGCCCACGGAGCCAACCCTGCAACTTCAGGGCATGGTTGGGGGTTAGGATCACCGCGAGGGTTCCTTTTTCCTTAGGAGGGAGGTGGCCTTTTGGGCTGCTGATTTCCAGGTTATCAGATACTGCCAGTATCTTGGCCAGATGTGGCCGTGGGCCAAGCCCCTTTGTGACCGTAGTTTATCCTACCTGGATCGCATTCTTGCATTGTTCCATTTCAAGTGGTCCCAGGTTTGCACTAATACTCCAATGGCGATTCACCGTTCACCAGGAATGTAAAGGTCAAAGGGTTTAGCTAAATTAGGGAGTTCCAGGGCAAGGGTCTGAATTGACTGCTCTTTCCATTCTTGAAAGGCCACTTCTGCATTCTATTCAAAAGGATCATCACCTTTTCCTTTCAGTGTTTCATATAGAGGCCGAGCTAGTAGACTGTAGTTAGGGATCCAGAAGCAGCAAACCCTGGCCTCCCCAGGAACCCCTAAGCTGTCTTCTAGTTTCAGAAATGGGTAAGGCTGTAAATTGTTTCTTCCCTTTCCTGGGATGGGCTTCTCCGACCTTCTGTGAGAATGAAGCCCAGGCAGGTCACCGTAGTCTGTGATATTTGAGCTTTTTCTTGGACAACTTGTATCCTTTATTGGCTTCGTAGTTCAGAGGTCTCCTTAGTAGGGCTGGCAATCAGAATGTCGTCTGCATATTGAAGGAGTGTTTCCTTTTCCAGAGGTAGAACTTTTAGGTCTTTAGCTGAGCTTTCCCCAAAGATGGTGTGGGAATTTTTGAACCCTTGGGGCAACACGGCCCGGAAGTATTGTTTTAGATGTATGTTGAGTCCTGCCACTCACAAGCCAAAATTTCTTGTGACTCTGGGACTAATAGAATACAAAAGAAGGCATCATTGAAGACTAATACAGAATACCATGTCCTGGTGGTTGGTAGAATGACCAGCAGGGTGTAGGATTTAGGAACTACTGGAGGTATATCCTCGGTGGCTTCACTGACTGTCCTGACATCCTTTACCAGGACTCCAGCAGCCCATGGGGCTCTCGAGGTCAGGCCAATCCCAGGATATGGAGCTCACCTGGGCAGGTACCCCACCCCAGCCCACGGGGCTCTCGTGTTCAGGACCCTCCCAGGATATGGGGTTCCCTGGGCAGGTCTCCCTGCAGCCCATGGGGCTCTCGTGGTCAGGCCCCTCCCAGGATACAGAGCTACCCTTGCAGGTACCATGGCAGGGCTGGGAACACAGGAACCGTGCATATCGCCCTCATTGCAGAGCACTCCCAGCTCACCTGTCACTCAGATCTGACACAGAGCACCTCAGAGCAGGACTTGAACTAACAAACAGCAGCTCCGACAGGTCTGTGACCCTAGGCATCACTCTGTGTGGCCTCCCTCCACCTGGTCTTCCAGAGACTTCCACTGCACCCGGGGCACCAGGCCTCTGTCTCCACCCACCACACACCCCTCCTCTCCCTGACTCCTGTGTTCCTCTCATTAGGAGAGGGTTTTCTTGAAGTTGTCTCCCACTCATGGGCCAGATAATATAATTAGAAAACAAGCCAGAGCTGCAGCCCCTTGTCTATCCTGACTCTCAGGAGCCCACACCTGTTCCTTGGACCTGGCCGATTCAGCAAGTTCCAGTTTCTGCAACTGTGAGCCCCTGAGGGGTGATTATTGGCTGGCCTGGGAAGCCTGACCGTGCCGGCCAGCCCTCCCCAGGTGTGCCTGTGTTCAGATCAATATAAACACCGCTCCAGGCAGCAAGAGCCCCTGCAGCTGTGCCTGACGCCATTTTCTCTGCCCTGTCAGCAGTCTTGGGGCTGGACTGGTGGGAGGGAGTGAGAGGCCACGGCTTTGTGGGTGGCCCAGTGTGAGTGGGGCTCTGCTGGACTTTCTGCAGCAGTTGCCAAGATGCCACCTGCTAAAGAAGAGGATGTGTCACCCATACCTGCCGCTGGAATTTCTCCCTGGGCAGAGGTGAGTGAGGAAGAAAGCAGTGGGGGCCGGGACAGCAGGGGTATCTCAGGCAGGGAAATGGAAAGCTTCCAGAAGAGCACCCAGGACCAGGACCATCCTGGCTGGCCTGCAGGCACCAAGTCGGCTGGCATGCTGTCGCTCATGTGGCTCCATGGCCCTTCCTCTAGGCTTTCAAGTCCTTGTACATATTCAGGTGTTTTACCTGGGAAGGGTGGGAACATTTCAGCAGCAGCTGGCCTGGGGCTCAGCCCACGTTTACTCACAGATGCCTTGGCACGGTCCCCCAGCTTTGCAATGAGGACGCTTGTTGCGTGGGGCCTGCTGGCTGAATGGGAGATGATTCCCCACCACCGACCAACTTCAGAATTGTTTACAACTGGAGCAAGTGCCCTGATACGGTTTTCCTCTGTGTAGCTGGTGGGTTCTGTTTTTTTTTCTTTTTTGGTTCAAGGTAGATTTTATTCCTCTTTTTTGTATTTACAGATATAAGCATGGAAATAATTTATTCATATAAATACATGTATGTGAAGGGAAGAATATTTTTTCTGTTTTACTTTTTGTAATTTGAATTTTATTTTATTTTTTTATACAGCAGGTTCTTTTTGGTTATCTATTTTATACATATAAATGTATACATGCCAATCCCAATCTCTCAACTCCTCCCACCACCACCCCCCAACAGCTTTCCCCCCTTGGTGTCCATACGTTTGTTGTCTACATCTGTTGCTCTATTTCTGCCTTGCAAAACGGTTCATCTGTACAATTTGTCTAGGTTCCACATATAGCCATTAATAGACAAGATTTCTTTTTCTATTTCTGACTTACTTCACTCTGTATGACAGTCTCTAGATCCATCAACGTCTCTACAAATGACCCAATTTCATTCCTTTTTATGGCTTAGTAATATTCCATTTTATATATGTACCACTTCTTTATGCATTCGTCTGTCTGTGGGCATTTAGGTTGCTTCCATTACCTGGATATTGTAAATAGTGATGCAATGAACATTGCGGTGAATGTCTCTTTTTGATTTATGGTTTTGTCTGGGTATATGCCCAGTAGTGGGATTGCTGTATCATATGGTAATTCTATTCGTAGTTTTATAAGAAACTCCATAACTTTCTCCACAGTGACTGTATCAATTTCATTCCCAACAATAGCGGAAGAGGGTTCCTTATCTCCACACCCTTTCCAGCATTTGTTGTTTGTAGATTTTCTGATGATGCCCATTCTAAGAGTTGTGAGGTGATACACCATGGATGAGTCTATTTCGTTGAGCAAAGAGTAGGTCTTGTCTATTACATATTTGGCTTATGGAACGGTATGTGTGTTAATTTCAATCTCTGGTTTTATACAGCACCGCAACTCAACTTTCCCCTTAAGCAAGCATAAGTTTTTATCTAAATGTGAGACTCTGTTCGGTTTTGGAATTCAGTTTATGTGTAGCCAAGTTTACACTCTCTCTATTAGTGATATCTTATGATAATTACCTTTCTCTGTGTGACATATTTCTCTTAGAATCATCATACTTAAATCCACTCAATTTGCTGCTACAGGCCTGATGACATTGATTTCATTGCTGAGTGATATTCCATTGTACGTAAGTAGCACAACTCCTTTATCCATATTTTTCTTTCTGGGATATTTAATTTGTACTGGACTCAAGGTTCTTGTAAACACAGCAGCCCTAAATTTGGTGTTGGCTGTGTCTTGTTGATTTTAATTTTCCTAAGCTATAGGGCCAAAAGTGGAAGTGCCCTAGGGTCTGTAGCTTTGTTTTTCAGATGTTTCAGGATACACCATAAACATCTCCAGAGTGTCTGTTGGCAATTTACATCCCGCCCATCAGCATAACAAGGCTCCCTGTTCTCCATGGCCTGTCCTGTGTTTCTGGTTTTTACACTTTTCTCAGATGGCCCTTTTGACGAATGGGAGATGAGACTTCATTGTAGTGCGGATTTCCATTGCTCGAGTGCTTGGTTGGCCAAAAAGGGCATATGTGTTTTTTCCTGAATATATTCAGGAAAAAATGTTTACGCACTTTTCTCCAAGTGCATCACTGTCAAAGATCTGCCGCTTTTCACATGCTTTAAATGCAATTCCAATCTACCTCCTGAAATATGATTCCTGCAATTCTGCCTCGTTTTGAAGTCCTCTTTGCAGACTTACTTCAGTATATTTTTGCCAATAGCTGTCATTTATAACTCTGCAGGTTTGTGAATTACAGTGCCCGTGATTTCCTTTCTTAACTCGTTTCCTTGAAAGCTGGCCACAGAACCGCAGGTTTGCTTTAGGCCATAATCAGGGTCTGGCACGGCACTCTGAGCCTTTGGTTAATTCCTCTTCCTGGTGGGAAATTAGAGTTAAATGTGCCCCTCCGGACACCTGCCTCACTCCCAGCCCCTTGGTGATGTGTGTCCTGTGGTTTGAGGCCACATGTGCTGGGTTCCTCACCTTTGGCTGATGTGGCCCCACTGGTGTGAGGACACTCCTGCCTGGTTCCCATCCCCTTGGTGATGTGGGCCATCCGGTGAGAGTCTGATCCTGGTTGGGTTCCTCACACTTCTGTGAGGTGGGCCCTCTTCTCTGACGTCACTCCTGCCTGGCTGGCACACCCCGCCTTGGCGAAGTCGGCCCTCTGGTGGGATTTGGTGCCTGCTGGGGGTCTCCTGCCCTCGGTAATGAGGGCCCTCTGGCGTCAGGCCCTAATTCCTGGGCTCCCAATATTTTCTGATATGCGCCCTGTGGTTCGAGTACACTCCTGCCAGGTTCCCAACCCCATGGGAATGTGGGCCTTCTGCTCTGAGGTCCCAACCGTGGGTTGCTCAGTTTCATGATGAGGGCCCTCTGCTGTGAGTTTTCTCCGGCCTGGATCCCATAGCCTCGCTGCTCCTGGCCACCTGCTGGGAGGTTCCAACTGCGGGATTCCTCACCTTTTTTCTTCTATGGACCCTCTGTTTTGAGACTCCTCCTGCCTGCCTCACTCCCAGTCCCTTGGTGATGTGTGTCCTCTGGTGTGAGGCCACGTGTGCTGGGTCCCTCGCCTTTGGATGATGTGGCCACACTGGTGTGAGGACACTCCTGCCTGCTTCCTATCCCCTTGATGATGTGGGCCCTCTGGTGAGAGTCTGATCCTGGCTGGGTTCCTCACCCTTCTGTGAGGTGGGCCCTCTGCTGTGAGGTCACTCCTGCCTGGCTGGCACACCCCACCTGGGCAACATCGGCCCTCTTGTGGCACTTGGAGCCTGCTGGGAGCCTCCTCCCCTCGGTGATGGGGGCCCTCTAGCGTCAGGCCCTAACTGCTGGGTACCCACATTTTCTGATACGTGCTAAGTGGTGCGAGGACACTCCTGCGAGGTTCCCATCCCCATGGGCATGTGGGCCTTCTGCTCTAAGGTCCCAACACCTGTGTTGTTCACCGTTTCATGATGTTGTCTCTCTGGTGTTAGTTCACTCAGGCCTAGATCCCATAGACTCTGTGCTCTGAGCCGACTGCTGGGCGGTTCCTACTGCTGGATTCCTTACCTTTTTTATTCTTTGGGTCCTGTGTTTTTATGCTCCTACTTCCTGACTCACTCCCAGCCCCTTTGTGATGTAGGTCCTCTGGTTTAAGGCCACATGTACCGGTTTCCTCACCTTTATTGATGTGGCCCCACTGGTGTGAGGACACTCCTGCCTGGTTCCCATCCCCTTGGTGATTGGGGCCCTCTTGTGAGAGTCTGATCCTGTCTGGATTCCTCACACTTCTGGGAGGTGGGCCCTCTGCTGTGAGGTCACTCCTGCCTGGCTGGCACATGTCACGTTGGCGATGTGGGCCCTCAGTTGGGAGTTGGTGCCTGCTGGGAGTCTCCTCCCCTCGGTAATGAGGGCCCTCTGGCGTCAGGCCCTAACTCATGGGCTCCCAAAATTTTCTGATGTGCGCCCTGTCGTGTGAGTACACTCCAGCCAGGGTCCCTTCCCTAGGTGATGTGGGCTTTCTGCTCTGTGGTCCCAACGGCTGGGTTGCTCACAGTGTCAGAATGTGGGCCCTCTGTTTTGAGTTCAGTCAGGCCTGGATCCCATAGCCTCGCTGCTCCTGGCCGCCTGCTGGGAGGTTCCAACTGCGGGATTCCTCACCTTTTTTACGCAATGGGCCCTCTGTTTTGAGGCTCCTCCTGCCTGCCTCACTGCCAGCCCCTTGGTGATGTGTGTCCTGTAGTTTGAGGCCACGTGTGCTGGGTCCGTCACATTTCGGTGATGTGGCCCCACTGGTGTGAGGACACTCCTGCCTGGTTTCCATTCCCTTGGTGATGTGGGCCCTCTGGTGAGAGTCTGATCCTCTTTGGGTTCCTCACACTTTTGTGTGGTTGGCCCTCTGCTCTGAGGTCACTCCTGCCTGGCTGGCACACCCCGCATTGGCGACGTCGGCCCTCTGGTAGCAGTTGGAGCTTGCTGGGAGCCTCCTCTCCTCAGTGATGAGGGCCCTCTGGCGTCCGGCCCTAACTGCTGGGCTCCCCACATTTTCTGTTCTGTGCCCACTGGTGCGATGACACTCCTGCTTGGTTCCCTTCCCCATGGAGATGTGGGCCTTGTGCTCTGAGGTCACAACGGCTGGGTTGCTTACAGTATCACGATGAGGGCCCTCTGTTGTGAGTTCATCACTGCCTGGATCCCATAGCCTCGGTGCTCTGGGCCGCCTGCTGGGATGTTCCAACTGCTGGATTCCTCACCTTTTTATACAATGGGCCATGTGTTTTGAGGTTAATCCTGCCTGCCTCGCTTTGAGACCCATGGTGATGTGGGTCTTCTGGTTTGAGGCCACATGTGCTGGGTACCTCAACTTTCGATGATGTGGCCCCACGGGTGTGAGGACACTCGTGCCTGATTCCCAGCCCCTTGCTTATGTGGGCACTCTGGTGAGAGTCTGATCATGACTGGGTTCCTTACCCTTCTGTGAGGTGGGCGCTCTGATGTGAGGTCACTCCTGCCTGGATGGCTCACGTCGCCTTGGCGACGTAGGCCCTCTGTTGGCCACTGAAGCATGCTGGGAGCCTCCTACCCTCTTTAACGAGGGCCCTGGAAGAAACGCATATGCCCTTTTTGACCAAGTGCATCATTGTCGAAGTTCTGCCTCTTCTCCTATACTTTCAGAGGACTTCCCATCTACCTCCTGAAATCGTATTCCTTGAATTCTGCCACGCGTTCAAGTCCTCTTTGCAGCCTTACTTCAATATATTTTTGGACGATAGCTGTCATTTATAACTCTGCAGGTTTGTGAATTACAGTGACCCTGAGCTCCATTCTTCAACTCGCTTTCTTGTGAGCTGGCCGCAAAACCGCAGGATTGCTTCAGGCCCTAATCTGGTTCCGGCACGGCATGTTGAGCCTTTGGCTAATTCCTCTTCCTGATGGGAAATGAGCGTTAAATTTGCTCGTGCAGACACCTACAGCTAATCTCTCATTGGTTCTCCCTATTCCTGTTCATCTTGCTCAGAAATTCCAAACTGTGCCAAACAGGAGGTTAAAGGCACTGACTCTCCAATTGGGGAAAGAGTTAGTAAAGCATCTGGAATGGTAAAACCGAGTATGAGGGGAAGAAAACTGAGATGCATTTAAAAAGGTTTCCCGGTCACACGGTGGACCATATTCTGGGTTTCCCATGCGTGTTTTACCTGAAGGAAGAATCCCTTAAACCTGGAGAGGTGGGACCCATGCAATGGGTACCATGCAGTATGACTTCAAATGGCCTGCATTTTCTCACCGAACCTCACCAATGCTATCAGCCCAAAGTGTCGAACCTTATGTCTCACTCAGCTCTAGGTGTAGATGTGGTAAATCCAGGTTGCATCACAAGCCCTGAATGAATTATTTAAGAATTGCTCTCTATTTCACTGTCATTGTGTTTGTTTTTGTAGTTTATTTTGATAATGGGATTTATCGGATTTTCACTGCTGCGTTTAGGCCGCTGTACACACGCTTGATTTCCTTATGGAGACATATAAATCCATGGGTTTTAAGATTCTTACTTGTCAGGTATCTTGCCAGGCGTTGAATATGGGGTGTTGAGTCCATTTCGTTGAGCAAGGAGTAGGTCTTGTCTATTATATATTTGGCTTATGGAACGGTATCTGTGCTAATTTCAATCTCTGGTTTTATGCAGCACCCCAACTCACCTTTCCCCATAAGCAAGCATAAGTTGGTTTTCTAAATTTGAGACCATGTTCTGTTTTGTAATTCAGTTTATGTGTAGCCAAGTTTACATTCCGTGTATTACTGATATATTATGATGTTTCTTTTTCTGTGTGACTTATTTCTCGTAGAATCATCGTACCTGAATCCACTCATTATGCCGCTACGGGCCTGAAGACGTAGATTTCATTGCTGAGTGATATTCCATTGTACGTGCGTACCAGAAATTCTTTATCCATTTTTTCCTTTCTCGGATATTTAACTTGTACCGTAGACAAGGTTCTTGTAAACAGAGCCATCCCAAACTTTGGGGTGGCTGTGTGTTTTTGATTTTAATTTCCCTAAGCTATAGGACCATAAGTGGAAGTGACATAGGCTGTGTTGCTTTGTTTCCTACGTGTTTCAGGATACACCATACATTTCTCCAGAGTGGCTGTTGGCAATTTACATCCCGCCCATCAGCATAACAAGGCTCCCTGTTCTCCATGACCTGTCCTGTCTTTCTGGATTTTACTCTTTATTCAGATGGCCCTTTTGACCGGGGGGCAGTGAGACTTCATTGTAGTGCAGATTTCCTTTACACGCTTGCTTGGTTGGCCAAAAAGGGCGTATGCGTTTTTTCCTGAATATATTCAGGAAAAAAAGCATACGCCCTTTTTGGCCAAGTGCATCATTGTCGACATTCTGCCTCTTTTCCTATGCTTTAAGTGCAATTCCAGTCTACTCCCTGAAATCGTTTTACTGAAATTCTGCCCCGCTTTCAAGTCCTCTTTGAAGACTTACTTCAGTACATTTTTGGACGATAGCTGTCATTCAAAACTCTGCAGGTTTGTGAATTACAGTGCCCCTGAGCCCCTTTCTTCAACTCGTTTTCTTGTGAGCTGGCCGCAAAACCGCAGGATTGCTTCAGGCCCTAATCTGTTTCCGGCATGGCACGCTGAGCCTTTGGTTAATTCCTCTTCCTGGTGGGAAATGAGCGTTCCATTTGCCCGTGCAGACACCAACAGCTAGTCTCTCATTGGTTCTCCCTATGCCTGTTCATCTTGCGCAGAAATTGCAAACTGTGCCAAACAGGAGGTTAAAGGCACTGACTCTCCAAGTGGGGATATTGTTAGTAAAGCGTCTGGAATGGTGAACCCGAGTACCAGAGGACGAAAACTGAGATGCATTTGAAAACGTTTCCCAATCACATGGTGGACCATACTCTGGGTTTCCCATGCATGTTTTAGCTCAAGGAAGAATCCCTTAACCCTGGAGAGTTGGGACCCTTGGAATGGGTACCATGCAGTATGACTTCAAGAGGTCTGCGTTTGCTCACCGAACCTCACCAATGCTTTCAGTCCGAAGGGTCCAGCCTTATGTCTCACCCAGCTCTGGGTGTAGATGTGGTAATTCCAGGTTGCATCACAATCCCTGTATGAATTATTTAAGAATTGCTCTCTATTTCACTGTCATTGTGTTTTGTTTTTGAAATTTATTTTCATAATGGGATTTATTGGATTTTCACTGCTGCATTTAGGCCGCTGTACACACGCTTGACTTCCTTATGGAGACATATAAATCCATGGGTTTTAAGATTCTTACTTGTCAGGTATCTTGCCAGGCGTTGAATATGGGGTGTTGAGTGCATTTCGTTGAGCTAGGAGTAGGGCTTGTCTATTATATATTTGGCTTATGGAACGGTATCTGTGCTAATTTCAATCTCTGGTTTTATGCAGCACCCCAACTCACCTTTCCCCATAAGCAAGCATAAGTTGGTTTTCTAAATTTGAGACCCTGTTCTGTTTTGTAATTCAGTTCATGTGTAGCCAACTTTACATTCCGTGTATTAGTGATATCTTATGATGTTTCTTTTTCTGTGTGACTTATTTCTCGTAGAATCATCGTACCTGAATCCACTCATTATGCCGCTACGGGCCTGATGACGTAGATTTCATTGCTGAGTGATATTCCATTGTACGTGCTTACCACAACTTCTTTATCCATTTTTTACTTTCTGGGATATTTTACTTGTACCGTAGACGAGGTTCTTGTAAAGAGAGCCATCCCAAACTTTGGGGTGGCTGTGTGTTTTTTATTTTAATTTCCCTAAGCTATAGGACCATAATTGGAAGTGACATAGGCTGTGTTGCTTTGTTTCCTACGTGTTTCAGGATACATCATACATTTCTCCAGAGTGGCTGTTGGCACTTTACATCACACCCATCAGCATAACAAAGCTCCCTGTTCTCCAAGACCTGTCCTGCCTTTCTGGATTTTACACTTTTTTCAGATGGCCCTTTTGACCGGGGGGCAGTGAGACTTCATTGTAGTGCAGATTTCCTTTACACGCTTGCTTGGTTGGCCAAAAAGGGCGTATGCGTTTTTTCCTGAATATATTCAGGAAAAAACGCATACGCCCTTTTTGGCCAAGTGCATCATTGTCGACATTCTGCCTCTTTTCCTATGCTTTAAGTGCAATTCCAGTCTACCCCCTGAAATCGTTTTCCTGAAATTCTGCCCCGCTTTCAAGTCCTCTTTGAAGACTTACTTCAGTACATTTTTGGACGATAGCTGTCATTCATAACTCTGCAGGTTTGTGAATTAGAGTGCCCCTGAGCTCCTTTCTTCAACTCCTTTTCTTGTGAGCTGGCCGCAAAACTGCAGGATTGCTTCAGGCCCTAATATGTTTCTGGCCGGGCACGCTGAGCCTTTGGTTAATTCCTCTTCCTGGTGGGAAATGATCGTTCAATTTGCCCGTGCAGACACCAACAGCTAGTCTCTCATTGGTTCTCCCTATGCCTGTTCATCTTGCGCAGAAATTGCAAACTGTGCCAAACAGGAGGTTAAAGGCACTGACTCTCCAAGTGGGGAGAGTGTTAGTAAAGCGTCTGGAATGGTGAACCCGAGTACCAGGGTTCGAAAACTGAGATGCATTTGAAAACGTTTCCCAATCACACGGCCGACGATAGTCTGGGTTACCCATGCATGTTTTTGCTGAAGGAAGAATTCCTTAAACCTGAAGAGTTGGGACCCATGGAATGGGTACCATGCAGTATGACTTCAAAGGGTCTGCGTTTGCTCACCGAACCTCACCAATGCTTTCAGCCCAAAGTGTCCAGCCTTATGTCTCACCCAGCTCTGGGTGTAGATGTGGTAAATCCAGGTTGCATCACAAGCCCTGAATGAATTATTTAAGAATTGCTCTCTATTTCACTGTCATTGTGTTTTGTTTTTGAAATTTATTTTGATAATGGGATTTATCGGATTTTCACTGCTGCGTTTAGGCCGCTGTACACACGCTTGATTTCCTTATGGAGACATATAAATCCATGGGTTTTAAGATTCTTACTTGTCAGGTATCTTGCCAGGCGTTGAATATGGGGTGTTGAGTCCATTTCGTTGAGCAAGGAGTAGGTCTTGTCTATTATATATTTGGCTTATGGAACGGTATCTGTGCTAATTTCAATCTCTGGTTTTATGCAGCACCCCAACTCACCTTTCCCCATAAGCAAGCATAAGTTTGTTTTCTAAATTTGAGACCCTGTTCTGCTTTGTAATTAAGTTTATGCATAGCCAAGTTTACATTCCGTGTATTACTGATACATTATGATGTTTCTTTTTCTGTGTGACTTATTTCTCGTAGAATCATCGTACCTGAATCCACTCATTATGCCGCTATGGGCCTGAAGACGTAGATTTCATTGCTGAGTGATATTCCATTGTACGTCCGTACCAGAACTTCTTTATCCATTTTTTCCTTTCTCGGATATTTAACTTGTACCGTAGACAAGGTTCTTGTAAACAGAGCCGTCCCAAACTTTGGGGTGGCTGTGTGTTTGATTTTAATTTCCCTAAGCTATAGGACCATAAGTGGAAGTGACATAGGCTGTGTTGCTTTGTTTCCTACGTGTTTCAGGATACACCATACATTTCTCCAGAGTGGCTGTTGGCAATTTACATCCCGCCCATCAGCATGACAAGGCTCCCTGTTCTCCATGACCTGTCCTGTCTTTCTGGATTTTACTCTTTTTTCAAATGGCCCTTTTGACCGGGGGGCAGTGAGACTTCATTGTAGTGCATATTTCCTTTACATGCTTGCTTGGTTGGCCAAAAAGGGCGTATGCGTTTTTTCCTGAATATATTCAGGAAAAAACGCATACGCCTTTTTTGGCCAAGTGCATCATTGTTGACATTCTGCCTCTTTTCCTACGCTTTAAGTGCAATTCCAGTCTACCCCCTGAAATCGTTTTCCTGAAATTCTGCCCCGCTTTCAAGTCCTCTTTGAAGACTTACTTCAGTACATTTTTGGACGATAGCTGTCATTTATAACTCTGCAGGTCTGTGAATTACAGTGCCCCTGAGCTCCTTTCTTCAACTGTCTTTCTTGTGAGCTGGCCGCAAAATCGCAGGATTGCTTCAGGCCCTAATATGTTTCCGGCGGGGCACACTGAGCCTTTGGTTAATTCCTCTTCCTGGTGGGAAATGAGCGTTCCATTTGCCCGTGCAGACACCTACAGCTAGTCTCTCATTGGTTCTCCCTATTCCTGTTCATCTTGCGCAGAAATTGCAAACTCTGCCAAACAGGAGGTTAAAGGCACTGACTCTCCAAGTGGGGAGAGTGTTACTAAAGCGTCTGGAATGGTGAACCCGAGTACCAGGGGACGAAAACTGAGATGCATTTGAAAACGTTTCCCAATCACACGGTGGACCATACTCTGGGTTTCCCATGCATGTTTTAACGGAAGGAAGGATCCCTTAAACCTGGAGAGTTGGGACCCATGGAATGGGTACCATGCAGTAAGACTTCAAAGGGCCTGAATTTGCTCACCGAACCTCACCAATGCTATCAGCGCTAAGTGTCCAGCCTTTGTCTCACCCAGCTCTGGGTGTAGATGTGGTAAATCCAGGTTGCATCACAAGCCCTGAATGAATTATTTAAGAATTGCTCTCTGTTTCACTGTCATTGTGTTTTGTTTTTGAAAATTATTTTGATAATTGGATTTATCGGATTTTCACTGTTGGGTTTAGGCCGCTGTACACACGCTTGATTTCCTTATGGAGACATATAAATCCATGGGTTTTAAGATTCTTACTTGTCAGGTATCTTCCCAGGCGTTGAATATGGGGTGTTGAGTCCATTTCGTTGAGCAAGGAGTAGGTCTTGTCTATTATATATTTGGCTTATGGAACGGTATCTGTGCTAATTTCAATCTCTGTTTGATGCAGCACCCCAACTCACCTTTCCGCATAAGCAAGCATACGTTGATTTTCTCAATTTGAGACCATTTTCTGTTTTGTAATTCAGTTCATGTATAGCCATGATTACATTCCGTGTTTTAGTCATATCTTATGATGTTTCTTTTTCTGTGTGACTTATTTCTCGTAGAATCATCGTACCTGAATCCACTCATTATGCCGCTACGGGCCTGATGACGTAGATTTCATTGCTGAGTGATATTCCATTGTACGTGCATACCACAACATCTTTATCCATTTTTTGCTTTCTCAGATATTTAAATTGTACCGTAGACGAGGTTCTTGTAAACAGAGCCGTACCAAACTGTGGGGTGGCTGTGTGTTTTTGATTTTAATTTCCCTAAGCTATAGGACCATATTTGGAAGTGCCATAGGCTGTGTTGCTTTGTTTCCTACGTGTTTCAGGAAACACCATACACTTCTCCAGAGTGGCTGTTGGCAATTTATATCCCACCCATCAGCATAACAAGGCTCCCTGTTCTCCATGACCTGTCCTGCCTTTCTGGATTTTACACTTTTTTCAGATGGCCCTTTTGACCGGGGTCAGTGAGACTTCATTGTAGTGCAGATTTCCTTTACACGCTTGCTTTGTTGGCCAAAAAGGGCTTATGCATTTTATCCTGAATATATTCAGGAAAAAACGCATACGCCCTTTTTGGCCAAGTGCATCATTGTCGACATTCTGCCTCTTTTCCTATGCTTTAAGTGCAATTCCAGTCTACCCCCTGAAATCGTGTTCCTGAAATTCTGCCCCGCTTTCAAGTCCTCTTCGAAGACTTACTTCAATACATTTTTGGACGATAGCTGTCATTCATAACTGTGCAGGTTTCTGAATTACACTGCCCCTGAGCTCCTTTCTTCAACTCGCTTTCTTGTGAGCTGGCCGCAAAACCGCATGATTGCTTCACGCCATAATCTCTTTCTGGCAGGGCACGCTGAGCCTTTGGTTAATTCCTCTTCCTGGTGGGAAATGAGCGTTCCATTTGCCCGTGTAGACGCCTACAGCTAGTCTCTCATTGGTTCTCCCTATTCCTGTTCATCTTGCGCAGAAATTGCAAACTGTGCCAAACAGGAGGTTAAAAGCACTGACTCTCCAAGTGGGGAGAGTTTTAGTAAAGCATCTGGAATGGTGAACCCGAGTACCAGGGGCGAAAATTGAGATGCATTTGAAAACCTTTCCCAATCACTCGGTGGTCCATACTCTGGGTTGCCCATGCATGTTTTAGCTGAAGAAAGAATCCCTTAAACCTGCAGAGTTGGGACCCATAGAATGGGTACCATGCAGTATGACTTCAAAGGGTCTGCGTTGTTCACCGAACTTCACCAATGCTATCAGCCCTAAGTGTCCGGCCTTATGTCTCACGCAGCTCTGTGTGTAGATGTGGTAAATCCAGGTTGCATCACAAGCCCTGAGTGAATTATTTAAGAATTGTTCTCTATATCACTGTTATTGTGTTTTGTTTTTGAAATTTATTTTGATAATGGTATTTATCGGATTTTCATTGCTGCATTTAGGCCACTGTACACACTCTTGATTTCCTTATGGAGACATATAAATCCATGGGTTTTAAGATTTTACTTGTCAGGTATCTTCCCAGGCGTTGAATATGGGGTGTTGAGTCCATTTCGTTGAGCAAGGAGTAGGTCTTGTCTATTATATATTTGGTTTATGGAACGGTATCTGTGCTAATTTCAAACTGTGGTTTTATGCAGCACCCCAACTCACCTTTCCCCATAAGCAAGCATAAGTTGGTTTTCTCAATTTGAGACCCTGTTCTGTTTTGTAATTCAGTTCATGTGTAGCCAAGTTTACATTCCGTGTATTAGTGATATATTATGATGTTTCTTTTTCTGTGTGACTTATTTCTCGTAGAATCATCGTACCTGAATCCACTCATTATGCCGCTACGGGCCTGATGACGTAGATTTCATTGCTGAGTGATATTCCACTGTACATGCGTACCACAACTTCTTTATCCATTTTTTGCTCTCTCGGATATTTAACTTGTACCGTAGAGGACGTTCTTGTAAAGAGAGACGTCCCAAATTTTGGGGTGACTGTGTCTTTTTGATTTTAATTTCCCTAAGCTATAGGACCATAAGTGGAAGTGACATAGGCTGTGTTGCTTTGTTTCCTACGTGTTTCAGGATACACCATACATTTCTCCAGAGTGGCTGTTGGCAATTTACATCCCGCCCATCAGCATAACAAGGCTTCCTGTTCTCCAAGACCTGTCCTGCCTTTCTGGATTTTACACTTTTTTCAGATGGCCCTTTTGACCGGGGGGCAGTGAGACTTCATTGTAGTGCAGATTTCCTTTACACGCTTGCTTGGTTGTCCAAAAAGGGCGTATGCGTTTTTTCCTGAATATATTCAGGAAAAAACACATACGCCCTTTTTGGCCAAGTGCATCATTGTCGACATTCTGCCTCTTTTCCTATGCTTTAAGTGCAATTCCAGTCTACCCCCTGAAATCGTTTTCCTGAAATTCTGCCCCGCTTTCAAGTCCTCTTTGAAGACTTACTTCAGTACATTTTTGGACGATAGCTGTCATTCATAACTCTGCAGGTCTGTGAATTACAGTGCCCCTGAGCTCCTGTCTTCAACTCCTTTTCTTGTGAGCTGGCCGCAAAACCGCAGGATTGCTTCAGGCCCTAATATGTTTCCGGCCGGGCACGCGGAGCTTTTGGTTAATTCCTCTTCCTGGTGGGAAATGATCGTTCCATTTGCCCGTGCAGACACCAACAGCTAGTCTCTCATTGGTTCTCCCTATGCCTGTTCATCTTGCGCAGAAATTGCAAACTGTGCCAAACAGGAGGTTAAAGGCACTGACTCTCCAAGTGGGTAGAGTGTTAGTAAAGCGTCTGGAATGGTGAACCCGAGTACCAGGGGACGAAAACTGAGATGCATTTGAAAACGTTTCCCAATCACACGGCGGACGATAGTCTGGGTTTCCCATGCATGTTTTAGCTGAAGGAAGAATCCCTTAAACCTGGAGAGTTGGGACCCATGGAATGGGTACCATGCAGTATGACTTCAAAGGGTCTGCGTTTGCTCACCGAACCTCACCAATGTTATCAGCCCGAAGTGCCCAGCCTTATGTCTCACCCAGCTCTGGGTGTAGATGTGGTAAATCCAGGTTGCATCACAAGCCCTGAATGAATGATTTAAGAATTGCTCTCTATTTCACTGTCATTGTGTTTTGTTTTTGAAATTTATTTTGATAATGGGATTTATCGGATTTTCACTGCTGCGTTTAGGCCGCTGTACACACGCTTGATTTCCTTATGGAGACATATAAATCCATGGGTTTTAAGATTCTTACTTGTCAGGTATCTTGCCAGGCGTTGAATATGGGGTGTTGAGTCCATTTCGTTGAGCAAGGAGTAGGGCTTGTCTATTATATATTTGGCTTATGGAACGGTATCTGTGCTAATTTCAATCTCTGGTTTTATGCAGCACCCCAACTCACCTTTCCCCATAAGCAAGCATAAGTTGGTTTTCTAAATTTGAGACCCTGTTCTGTTTTGTAATTCAGTTTATGTGTAGCCAAGTTTACATTCCGTGTATTACTGATATATTATGATGTTTCTTTTTCTGTGTGACTTATTTCTCGTAGAATCATCGTACCTGAATCCACTCATTATGCCGCTACGGGCCTGAAGACGTAGATTTCATTGCTGAGTGATATTCCATTGTACGTGCGTACCAGAACTTCTTTATCCATTTTTTCCTTTCTCGGATATTTAACTTGTACCGTAGACAAGGTTCTTGTAAACAGAGCCATCCCAAACTTTGGGGTGGCTGTGTGTTTGTGATTTTAATTTCCCTAAGCTATAGGACCATAAGTGGAAGTGACATAGGCTGTGTTGCTTTGTTTCCTACGTGTTTCAGGATACACCATACATTTCTCCAGAGTGGCTGTTGGCAATTTACATCCCGCCCATCAGCATAACAAGGCTCCCTGTTCTCCAAGACCTGTCCTGCCTTTCTGGATTTTACACTTTTTTCAGATGGCCCTTTTGACCGGGGGGCAGTGAGACTTCATTGTAGTGCAGATTTCCTTTACACGCTTGCTTGGTTGGCCAAAAAGGGCGTATGCGTTTTTTCCTGAATATATTCAGGAAAAAACGCATACGCCCTTTTTGGCCAAGTGCATCATTGTCGACATTCTGCCTCTTTTCCTATGCTTTAAGTGCAATTCCAGTCTACCCCCTGAAATCGTTTTCCTGAAATTCTGCCCCGCTTTCAAGTCCTCTTTGAAGACTTACTTCAGTACATTTTTGGACGATAGCTGTCATTCATAACTCTGCAGGTTTGTGAATTACAGTGCCCCTGAGCTCCTGTCTTCAACTCCTTTTCTTGTGAGCTGGCCGCAAAACCGCAGGATTGCTTCAGGCCCTAATATGTTTCCGGCCGGGCACACTGAGCCTTTGGTTAATTCCTCTTCCTGGTGGGAAATGATCGTTCCATTTGCCCGTGCAGACACCAACAGCTAGTCTCTCATTGGTTCTCCCTATGCCTGTTCATCTTGCGCAGAAATTGCAAACTGTGCCAAAGAGGAGGTTAAAGGCACTGACTCTCCAAGTGGGGAGAGTGTTAGTAAAGCGTCTGGAATGGTGAACCCGAGTACCAGGGGACGAAAACTGAGATGCATTTCAAAACGTTTCCCAATCACACGGTGGACGATAGTCTGGGTTTCCAATGCATGTGTTAGCTGAAGGAAGAATCCCTTAAACCTGGAGAGTTGGGACCCATGGAATGGGTACCATGCAGTATGACTTCAAAGGGTCTGCGTTTGCTCACCGAACCTCACCAATGTTATCAGCCCGAAGTGCCCAGCCTTATGTCTCACCCAGCTCTGGGTGTAGATGTGGTAAATCCAGGTTGCATCACAAGCCCTGAATGAATGATTTAAGAATTGCTCTCTATTTCACTGTCATTGTGTTTTGTTTTTGAAATTTATTTTGATAATGGGATTTATCGGATTTTCACTGCTGCGTTTAGGCCGCTGTACACACGCTTGATTTCCTTATGGAGACATATAAATCCATGGGTTTTAAGATTCTTACTTGTCAGGTATCTTGCCAGGCGTTGAATATGGGGTGTTGAGTCCATTTCGTTGAGCAAGGAGTAGGGCTTGTCTATTATATATTTGGCTTATGGAACGGTATCTGTGCTAATTTCAATCTCTGGTTTTATGCAGCACCCCAACTCACCTTTCCCCATAAGCAAGCATAAGTTGGTTTTCTAAATTTGAGACCCTGTTCTGTTTTGTAATTCAGTTTATGTGTAGCCAAGTTTACATTCCGTGTATTACTGATATATTATGATGTTTCTTTTTCTGTGTGACTTATTTCTCGTAGAATCATCGTACCTGAATCCACTCATTATGCCGCTACGGGCCTGAAGACGTAGATTTCATTGCTGAGTGATATTCCATTGTACGTGCGTACCAGAACTTCTTTATCCATTTTTTCCTTTCTCGGATATTTAACTTGTACCGTAGACAAGGTTCTTGTAAACAGAGCCATCCCAAACTTTGGGGTGGCTGTGTGTTTGTGATTTTAATTTCCCTAAGCTATAGGACCATAAGTGGAAGTGACATAGGCTGTGTTGCTTTGTTTCCTACGTGTTTCAGGATACACCATACATTTCTCCAGAGTGGCTGTTGGCAATTTACATCCCGCCCATCAGCATAACAAGGCTCCCTGTTCTCCAAGACCTGTCCTGCCTTTCTGGATTTTACACTTTTTTCAGATGGCCCTTTTGACCGGGGGGCAGTGAGACTTCATTGTAGTGCAGATTTCCTTTACACGCTTGCTTGGTTGGCCAAAAAGGGCGTATGCGTTTTTTCCTGAATATATTCAGGAAAAAACGCATACGCCCTTTTTGGCCAAGTGCATCATTGTCGACATTCTGCCTCTTTTCCTATGCTTTAAGTGTAATTCCAGTCTACCCCCTGAAATCGTTTTCCTGAAATTCTGCCCCGCTTTCAAGTCCTCTTCGAAGACTTACTTCAGTACATTTTTGGACGATAGCTGTCATTCATAACTCTGCAGGTTTGTGAATTACAGTGCCCCTGAGCTCCTGTCTTCAACTCCTTTTCTTGTGAGCTGGCCGCAAAACCGCAGGATTGCTTCAGGCCCTAATATGTTTCCGGCCGGGCACGCTGAGCCTTTGGTTAATTCCTCTTCCTGGTGGGAAATGATCGTTCCATTTGCCCGTGCAGACACCAACAGCTAGTCTCTCATTGGTTCTCCCTATGCCTGTTCATCTTGCGCAGAAATTGCAAACTGTGCCAAACAGGAGGTTAAAGGCACTGACTCTCCAAGTGGGGAGAGTGTTAGTAAAGCGTCTGGAATGGTGAACCCGAGTACCAGGGGACGAAAACTGAGATGCATTTGAAAACGTTTCCCAATCACACGGCGGACGATAGTCTGGGTTTCCCATGCATGTTTTAGCTGAAGGAAGAATCCCTTAAACCTGGAGAGTTGGGATCCATGGAATGGGTACCATGCAGTATGACTTCAAAGGGTCTGCGTTTGCTCACCGAACCTCACCAATGTTATCAGCCCGAAGTGCCCAGCCTTATGTCTCACCCAGCTCTGGGTGTAGATGTGGTAAATCCAGGTTGCATCACAAGCCCTGAATGAATGATTTAAGAATTGCTCTCTATTTCACTGTCATTGTGTTTTGTTTTTGAAATTTATTTTGATAATGGGATTTATCGGATTTTCACTGCTGCGTTTAGGCCGCTGTACACACGCTTGATTTCCTTATGGAGACATATAAATCCATGGGTTTTAAGATTCTTACTTGTCAGGTATCTTGCCAGGCGTTGAATATGGGGTGTTGAGTCCATTTCGTTGAGCAAGGAGTAGGGCTTGTCTATTATATATTTGGCTTATGGAACGGTATCAGTGCTAATTTCAATCTCTGGTTTTATGCAGCACCCCAACTCACCTTTCCCCATAAGCAAGCATAAGTTGGTTTTCTAAATTTGAGACCCTGTTTGTTTTGTAATTCAGTTTATGTGTAGCCAAGTTTACATTCCGTGTATTACTGATATATTATGATGTTTCATTTTCTGTGTGACTTATTTCTCGTAGAATCATCGTACCTGAATCCACTCATTATGCCGCTACGGGCCTGAAGACGTAGATTTCATTGCTGAGTGATATTCCATTGTACGTGCGTACCAGAACTTCTTTATCCATTTTTTCCTTTCTCGGATATTTAACTTGTACCGTAGACAAGGTTCTTGTAAACAGAGCCATCCCAAACTTTGGGGTGGGTGTGTGTTTGTGATTTTAATTTCCCTAAGCTATAGGACCATAAGTGGAAGTGCCATAGGCTGTGTTGCTTTGTTTCCTACGTGTTTCAGGATACACCATACATTTCTCCAGAGTGGCTGTTGGCAATTTACATCCCGCCCATCAGCATAACAAGGCTCCCTGTTCTCCAAGACCTGTCCTGGCTTTCTGGATTTTACACTTTTTTCAGATGGCCCTTTTGACCGGGGGGCAGTGAGACTTCATTGTAGTGCAGATTTCCTTTACACGCTTGCTTGGTTGGCCAAAAAGGGCGTATGCGTTTTTTCCTGAATATATTCAGGAAAAAACGCATACGCCCTTTTTGGCCAAGTGCATCATTGTCGACATTCTGCCTCTTTTCCTATGCTTTAAGTGCAATTCCAGTCTACCCCCTGAAATCGTTTTCCTGAAATTCTGCCCCGCTTTCAAGTCCTCTTCGAAGACTTACTTCAGTACATTTTTGGACGATAGCTGTCATTCATAACTCTGCAGGTTTGTGAATTACAGTGCCCCTGAGCTCATGTCTTCAACTCCTTTTCTTGTGAGCTGGCCGCAAAACCGCAGGATTGCTTCAGGCCCTAATATGTTTCCGGCCCGGCATGCTGAGCCTTTGGTTAATTCCTCTTCCTGGTGGGAAATGATCGTTCCATTTGCCCGTGCAGACACCAACAGCTAGTCTCTCATTGGTTCTCCCTATTCCTGTTCATCTTGCGCAGAAATTGCAAACTGTGCCAAACAGGAGGTTAAAGGCACTGACTCTCCAAGTGGGGAGAGTGTTAGTAAAGCGTCTGGAATGGTGAACCCGAGTACCAGGGGACGAAAACTGAGATGCATTTGAAAACGTTTCCCAATCACACGGCGGACGATAGTCTGGGTTTCCCATGCATGTTTTAGCTGAAGGAAGAATCCCTTAAACCTGGAGAGTTGGGACCCATGGAATGGGTACCATGCAGTATGACTTCAAAGGGTCTGCGTTTGCTCACCGAACCTCACCAATGTTATCAGCCCGAAGTGCCCAGCCTTATGTCTCACCCAGCTCTGGGTGTAGATGTGGTAAATCCAGGTTGCATCACAAGCCCTGAATGAATGATTTAAGAATTGCTCTCTATTTCACTGTCATTGTGTTTTGTTTTTGAAATTTATTTTGATAATGGGATTTATCGGATTTTCACTGCTGCGTTTAGGCCGCTGTACACACGCTTGATTTCCTTATGGAGACATATAAATCCATGGGTTTTAAGATTCTTACTTGTCAGGTATCTTGCCAGGCGTTGAATATGGGGTGTTGAGTCCATTTCGTTGAGCAAGGAGTAGGGCTTGTCTATTATATATTTGGCTTATGGAACGGTATCTGTGCTAATTTCAATCTCTGGTTTTATGCAGCACCCCAACTCACCTTTCCCCATAAGCAAGCATAAGTTGGTTTTCTAAATTTGAGACCCTGTTCTGTTTTGTAATTCAGTTTATGTGTAGCCAAGTTTACATTCCGTGTATTACTGATATATTATGATGTTTCTTTTTCTGTGTGACTTATTTCTCGTAGAATCATCGTACCTGAATCCACTCATTATGCCACTACGGGCCTGAAGACGTAGATTTCATTGCTGAGTGATATTCCATTGTACGTGCGTACCAGAACTTCTTTATCCATTTTTTCCTTTCTCGGATATTTAACTTGTACCGTAGACAAGGTTCTTGTAAACAGAGCCATCCCAAACTTTGGGGTGGCTGTGTGTTTGTGATTTTAATTTCCCTAAGCTATAGGACCATAAGTGGAAGTGACATAGGCTGTGTTGCTTTGTTTCCTACGTGTTTCAGGATACACCATACATTTCTCCCGAGTGGCTGTTGAAAATTTACATCCCGCCCATCAGCATAACAAGGCTCCCTGTTCTCCAAGACCTGTCCTGCCTTTCTGGATTTTACACTTTTTTCAGATGGCCCTTTTGACCGGGGGGCAGTGAGACTTCATTGTAGTGCAGATTTCCTTTACACGCTTGCTTGGTTGGCCAAAAAGGGCGTATGCGTTTTTTCCTGAATATATTCAGGAAAAAACGCATACGCCCTTTTTGGCCAAGTGCATCATTGTCGACATTCTGCCTCTTTTCCTATGCTTTAAGTGCAATTCCAGTCTACCCCCTGAAATCGTTTTCCTGAAATTCTGCCCCGCTTTCAAGTCCTCTTCGAAGACTTACTTCAGTACATTTTTGGACGATAGCTGTCATTCATAACTCTGCAGGTTTGTGAATTACAGTGCCCCTGAGCTCCTGTCTTCAACTCCTTTTCTTGTGAGCTGGCCGCAAAACCGCAGGATTGCTTCAGGCCCTAATATGTTTCCGGCCGGGCACGCTGAGCCTTTGGTTAATTCCTCTTCCTGGTGGGAAATGATCGTTCCATTTGCCTGTGCAGACACCAACAGCTAGTCTCTCATTGGTTCTCCCTATGCCTGTTCATCTTGCGCAGAAATTGCAAACTGTGCCAAACAGGAGGTTAAAGGCACTGACTCTCCAAGTGGGGAGAGTGTTAGTAAAGCGTCTGGAATGGTGAACCCGAGTACGAGGGGACGAAAACTGAGATGCATTTTAAAACGTTTCCCAATCACACGGCGGACGATAGTCTGGGTTTCCCATGCATGTTTTAGCTGAAGGAAGAACCCCTTAAACCTGGAGAGTTGGTACCCATGGAATGGGTACCATGCAGTATGACTTCAAAGGGTCTGCGTTTGCTCACCGAACCTCACCAATGTTATCAGCCCGAAGTGCCCAGCCTTATGTCTCACCCAGCTCTGGGTGTAGATGTGGTAAATCCAGGTTGCATCACAAGCCCTGAATGAATGATTAAGAATTGCTCTCTATTTCACTGTCATTGTGTTTTGTTTTTGAAATTTATTTTGATAATGGGATTTATCGGATTTTCACTGCTGCGTTTAGGCCGCTGTACACACGCTTGATTTCCTTATGGAGACATATATATCCATGGGTTTTAAGATTCTTACTTGTCAGGTATCTTGCCAGGCGTTGAATATGGGGTGTTGAGTCCATTTCGTTGAGCAAGGAGTAGGGCTTGTCTATTATATATTTGGCTTATGGAACGGTATCTGTGCTAATTTCAATCTCTGGTTTTATGCAGCATCCCAACTGACCTTTCCCCATAAGCAAGCATAAGTTGGTTTTCTAAAGTTGAGACCCTGTTCTGTTTTGTAACTAAGTTCATGTGTAGCCAAGTTTACATTCCGTGTATTACTGATATATTATGATGTTTCTTTTTCTGTGTGACTTATTTCTCGTAGAATCATCGTACCTGAATCCACTCATTATGCCGCTAGGGACCTGATGACGTAGATTTCATTGCTGAGTGATATTTCATTGTACGTGCGTACCACAACTTCTTTATCCATTTTTTGCTTTCTCGGATATTTAACTTGTACCGTAGACGAGGTTCTTGTAAACAGAGCCGTCCCAAACTTTGGGGTGACTGTGTCTTTTTGATTTTAATTTCCCTAAGCTATAGGACCATAAGTGGAAGTGCCATAGGCTGTGTTGCTTTGTTTCCTACGTGTTTCTGGAAACACCATACACTTCTCCAGAGTGGTTGTTGGCAATTTACATCCCGCCCATCAGCATAACAAGGCTCCCTGTTCTCCATGACCTGTCCTGCCTTTCTGGATTTTACACTTTTTTCAGATGGCCCTTTTGACCGGTGGGCAGTGAGACATCTTTGTAGTGCAGATTTCCTTTACACGCTTGCTTGGTTGGCCAAAAAGGGCGTATGCGTTTTTTCCTGAATATATTCAGGAAAAAACGCATACGCCCTTTTTGGCCAAATGCATCATTGTCGACATTCTGCCTCTTTTCCTATGCTTTAAGTGCAATTCCAGTCTACCCCCTGAAATCGTTTTCCTGAAATTCTGCCCCGCTTTCGAGTCCTCTTCGAAGACTTACTTCAATATATTTTTGGACGATAGCTGTCATTCATAACTCTGCAGGTTTGTGAATTGCAGTGCCCCTGAGCTCCTTTCTTCAACTCTCTTTCTTGTGAGCTGGCCGCAAAACCGCAGGATTGCTTCAGGCCATAATCTCTTTCCGGGGGGGAACGCTGAGCCTTTGTTTAATTCCTCTTCCTTGTCGTAAATGAGCGTTCCATTTGCCCGTGCAGGCACCTACAGCTAGTCTCTCATTGGTTCTCCCTATTCCTGTACATCTTGCGCAGAAATTGCAAACGGTGCCCAACAGGAGGTTAATGGCGCTGACTCTCCAAGTGGGGAGAGTTTTAGTAAAGTGTCTGGAATGATGAACCCGAGTTCCAGGGGACGAAAACTGAGATGCATTTGAAAACGTTTCCCGGTCACACAGTGCACTGTACTGTGGGTTTCCCATGCATGTTTTAGCTGAAGGAAGAATCCCTTAAACCTGGAGAGTTGGGACCCATTGAATGGGTACCATGCTGTATGACTTCAAAGGGTCTGCGTTTGCTCACCGAACCTCACCAATGCTATCAGCCCGAAGTGTCCAGCCTTATGTCTCACCCAGCTCTGGATGTAGATGTGGTAAATCCAGGTTGCATCACATGCCCTGAATGAATGATTTAAGAATTGCTCTCTATTTCACTGTCATTGTGTTTTGTTTTTGTAATTCATTTTGATCATGGGATTTATTGGATTTTCTCTGCTGCGTTCATGCAGCTGTACACACGCTTGATTGTCTTAAGGAGATATATAAATCCATGAGTTTGAAGATTCTTACTAGTCAGGTGTATTCCTAGGCGTTGAATATGAGGTGTTTAGTCCATTTCGTTGAGCAAGGGGTAGCGCTTGACTATTACATATTTGGCTTATGGAAAGGTATCTGTGCTAATTTCTATCTCTGCTTTTATGCAGCACCCCAACTCACTTTTCCCCTTAAGCAAGCATAAGTTGGTTTTCTAAATTTGAGACCCTGTTCTGTTTTGTAATTCAGTTCATGTGTAGCCAAGTTTACATTCCGTGTATTAGTGATAACTTATGATGTTTCATTTTCTGTGTGACTTATTTCACTTAGAATCATCGTACCTGAATCCACTCATTATGCCGCGACGGGCCTGATGAAATAGATTTCATTGGTGAGTGATATTCATTTGTACGTACGTACCACACTTCTTTATCCATTTTTCGCTTTCTGGGATATTTAACTTGTACCGTAGACAAGGTTCTTGTAAACAGAGCCATCCAAACTTTGGGGTGGCTGTGTGTTTTTGATTTTAATTTCCCTAAGCTATAGGACCATAAGTGGAAGTGCCGTAGGCTGTGTTGCTTTGTTTCCTACGTGTTTCAGGATACACCATACATTTCTCCAGAGTGGCTGTCGGCAATATACATCCCGCCCATCAGCATAACAAGGCTCCCTGTTCTCCATGACCTGTCCTGTCTTTCTGGATTTAACACTTTTTTCAGATGGCCCTTTTGACCGGGGGGCAGTGAGACTTCATTGTAGTGCAGATTTCCTTTACACGCTTGCTTGGTTGGCCAAAAAGGGCGTATGCGTTTTTTCCTGAATATATTCAGGAAAAAACGCATACGCCCTTTTTGGCCAAGTGCATCATTGTCGACATTCTGCCTCTTTTCCTATGCTTTAAGTGCAATTCCAGTCTACCCCCTGAAATCGTTTTCCTGAAATTCTGCCCCGCTTTCAAGTCCTCTTTGAAAAATTACTTCAGTACATTTTTGGACGATAGCTGTCATTCATAACTCTGCAGGTTTGTGAATTACAGTGCCCCTGAGCTCGTTTCTTCAACTCCTTTTCTTGTGAGCTGGCCGCATAACCGCAGGATTGCTTCAGGCCGTAATATGTTTCCGGCCGGGCACGCTGAGCCTTTGGTTAATTCCACTTCCTGGTGGGAAATGATCGTTCAATTTGCCCGTGCAGACACCAACAGCTAGTCTCTCATTGGTTCTCCCTATGCCTGTTCATCTTGCGCAGAAATTGCAAACTGTGCCAAACAGGAGGTTAAAGGCACTGACTCTCCAAGTGGGGAGGGTGTTAGTAAAGCGTCTGGAATGGTGAACCCGAGTACCAGGGGACGAAACCTGAGATGCATTTGAATACGTTTCCCAATCACAGGGCGGACGATAGTCTGGGTTTCCACTGCATGTTTTAGCTGAAGGAAGAATCCCTTAAACCTGGAGAGTTGGGACCCATGGAATGGGTACCATGCATTATGACTTCAAAGGGTCTGCGTTTGCTCACCGAACCTCACCAATGCTATCAGCCCGAAGTGCCCAGCCTTATGTCTCACCCAGCTCTGGGTGTAGATGTGGTAAATCCAGGTTGCATCACAAGCCCTGTATGAATTATTTAAGAATTGCTCTCTATTTCACTGTCATTGTGTTTTGTTTTTGAAATTTATTTTGATAATGGGATTTATCGGATTTTCACTGCTGCGTTTAGGCCGCTGTACACACGCTTGATTTCCTTACGGAGACATATAAATCCATGGGTTTTAAGATTCTTACTTGTCAGGTATCTTGCCAGGCGTTGAATATGGGGTGTTGAGTCCATTTCGTTGAGCAAGGAGTAGGTCTTGTCTATTATATATTTGGCTTATGGAATGGTATCTGTGCTAATTTCAATCTCTGGTTTTATGCAGCACCCCAACTCACCTTTCCCCATAAGCAAGCATAAGTTGGTTTTCTAAATTTGAGACCCTGTTCTGTTTTGTAATTCAGTTTATGTGTAGCCAAGTTTACATTCCGTGTATTACTGATATATTATGATGTTTCTTTTTCTGTGTGACTTATTTCTCGTAGAATCATCGTACCTGAATCCACTCATTATGCCGCTACGGGCCTGAAGACGTAGATTTCATTGCTGAGTGATATTCCATTGTCCGTGCGTACCACAACTTCTTTATCCATTTTTTGCTTTCTGGGATATTTTACTTGTACCGTAGACGAGGTTCTTGTAAACAGAGCCGTCCCAAACTCTGGGGTGGCTGTGTGTTTTTGATTTTAATTTCCCTAAGCTATAGGACCATAAGTGGAAGTGACATAGGCTGTGTTGTTTGTTTCCTACGTGTTTCTGGAAACACCATACACTTCTCCAGAGTGGTTGTTGGCAATTTACATCCCGCCCATCAGCATGACAAGGCTCCCTGTTCTCCATGACCTGTCCTGACTTTCTGGATTTTACATTTTTTTCAGATGGCCCTTTTGACCGGGGGGCAGTGAGACTTCATTGTAGTGCAGATTTCCATTACACGCTTGCTTGGTTGGCCAAAAAGGGCGTATGCGTTTTTTCCTGAATATATTCAGGAAAAAACGCATACGCCCTTTTTGGCCAAGTGCATCATTGTCGACATTCTGCCTCTTTTCCTATGCTTTTAGTACAATTCCAGTCTACCCCCTGAAATCGTTTTTCTGAAATTCTGCCCCGCTTTCAACTCCTCTTCGAAGACTTACTTCAATACATTTTTAGACGATAGCTGTCATTCATAACTCTGCAGGTTTGTGAATTTCAGTGCCCCTGAGCTCATTTCTTCAACTCGCTTTCTTGTGAGCTGGCCGCAAAACCGCAGGATTGCTTCAGGCCCTAATCTTTTTCCGGCAGGGCACGCTGAGCCTTTGGTTAATTCCTCTTCCTGGTGTGAAATGAGCGTTCCATTTGCCCGTGCAGACACCTACAGCTAGTCTCTCATTGCTTCTCCCTATTCCTGTTCATCTTGCGCAGAAATTGCAAAGTGTGCCAAACAGGAGGTTAATGGCACTGACTCTCCAAGTGGGGAGAGTGTTAGTAAAGCGTTCAAATGTTGAACCCGAGTACCAGGGGACGAAAACTGAGATGCATTTGAAAACGTTTCCCAATTACATGTTGGACCATACTCTGGGTTTCCCATGCATGTTTTAGCTGAAGGAAGAATCCCTTAAACCTGGAGAGTTGGGACCCATGGAATGGGTACCATGCAGTATGACTTCAAACGGTCTGCGTTTGCTCACCGAACCTCACCAATGCTATCAGCCCGAAGTGTCCAGCCTTATGTCTCATCCAGCTCTGGGTGTAGAGGTGGTAAATCCAGGTTGCATCACAAGCCCTGAATGAATTATTTAAGAATTGCTCTCTATTTCACTGTCATTGTGTTTTGTTTTTGAAATTCATTTTGATAATGGGATTTATCGGATTTTCACTGCTGCTTTTAGGCCACTGTACACACGCTTGATTTCCTTATGGAGACATATAAATCAATGGGTTTTAAGATTCTTACTTGTCAGGTATCTTCCCAGGCGTTGAATATAGGGTGTTGAGTCCATTTCGTTGAGCAAGGAGTAGCTTTTGTCTATTATATATTTGGCTTATGGAACGGTATCTGTGCTCATTTCAATCTCTGGTTTTATGCAGCATCCCAACTGACCTTTCCCCATAAGCAAGCATAAGTTGGTTTGCTAAATTTGTGACCCTGTTCTGTTTTGTAATTCAGTTCATGGGTAGCCAAGTTTACATTCCGTGTATTAGTGATAACTTATGATGTTTCTTTTTCTGTCTGACTTATTTCTCATAGAATCATCGTACCTGAATCCACTCATTATGCCGCTACGGTCCTGATGACGTAGATTTCATTGCTGAGAGATATTCCATTGTACGTGCGTACCACAATTTCTATATCCATTTTATGCTTTCTCGGATATTTAACTTCTACCGTAGATGAGGTTCTTGTAAACAGAGCCATCCCAAACTTTGGGGTGGCTGTGTGTTTTTGATTTTAATTTCCCTAAGCTATAGGACCATAAGTGGAAGTGCCATAGGCTGTGTTGCTTTGTTTCCTACGTGTTTCAGGAAACACCATACACTTTTCCAGAGTGGCTGTTGGCAAATTAAATCCGCCCATCAGCATAACAAGGCTCCCTGTTCTCCATGACCTGTCCTGCCTTTCTGGATTTTACACTTTTTACAGATGGCCCTTTTGACCGGGGGGCAGTGAGACTTCATTGTACTGCAGATTTCATTTACACGCTTGCTTGGTTGGCCAAAAAGGGCGTATGCGTTTTTTCCTGAATATATTCAGGAAAAAATGCATACGCCCTTTTTGGCCAAGTGCATCATTGTCAACCTTCTGCCTCTTTTCCTATGCTTTAAGTGCAATTCCAGTCTACCCCCTGAAATCGTTTTCCTGAAATTCTGCCCCGCTTTCAAGTCCTCTTCGAAGACTTACTTCTATACATTTTTGGACGATAGCTGTCATTCATAACTCTGCAGGTTTGTGAATTACAGTGCCCCTGAGCTCCTTTCTTCAACTCGCTTTCTTGTGAGCTGGCCGCAAAACCGCTGGATTGCTTCAGGCCCTAATCTCTTTCCGGCAGGGCACGCTGAGCCTTTGGTAAATTCCTCTTCCTGGTGGGAAATGAGCGTTCCATTTGCCCGTGCAGACACCTACAGCTAGTCTCTCATTGCTTCTCCCTATTCCTGTTCATCTTGCGCAGAAATTGCAAAGTGTGCCAAACAGGAGGTTAAATGCACTGAGTCTCCAAGTGGGGAGAGTTTTAGTAAAGCGTCTGGAATGGTGAACCCGAGTACCAGGGGACGAAAACTGAGATGCATTTGAAAACGTTTCCCAATCACACGGCGGACGATAGTCTGGGTTACCCATTCATGTTTTAGCTGAAGGAAGAATCCCTTAAACCTGGAGAGTTGGGACCCATGGAATGGGTACCATGCAGTATGACTTCACAGGGTCTGTGTTTGCTCACCGAACCTCACCAATGCTATCAGCCCGAAGTGTCCAGCCTTATATCTCACCCAGCTCTGGGTGTAGATGTGGTAAATCCAGGTTGCATCACAAGCCCTGAATGAATGATTTAAGAATTGCTCTCTATTTCACTATCATTTTGTTTTGTTTTTGAAATTTATTTTGATAATGGGATTTATCGGATTTTCACTGCTGCGTTTAGGCCGCTGTACACACGCTTGATTTCCTTAAGGAGACATATAAATCCATGGGTTTTAAGATTCTTACTTGTCAGGTATCTTGCCAGGCGTTGAATATGGGGTGTTGAGTCCATTTCGTTGAGCAAGGAGTAGGGCTTGTCTATTATATATTTGGCTTATGGAACGGTATCTGTGCTAATTTCAATCTCTGGTTTTATGCAGCACCCCAACTCACCTTTCCCCATAAGCAAGCATAAGTTGGTTTTCTAAATTTGAGACCCTGTTCTGTTTTGTATTTCAGTTCATGTATAGCCAACTTTACCTTCCGTGTATTAGTGATATCTTATGATGTTTCTTTTTCTGTGTGACTTATTTCTCGTAGAATCATCGTACCTGAATCCACTCATTATGCCGCTACAGGCCTGATGACGTAGATTTCATTGCTGAGTGATATTCCATTGTACGTGCGTACCACAACTTCTTTATCCATTTTTTGCTTTCTGGGATATTTTACTTGTACCGTAGACGAGGTTCTTGTAAACAGAGCCGTCCCAAACTCTGGGGTGGATGTGTGTTTTTGAATTTAATTTCCCTAAGCTATAGGACCATAAGTGGAAGTGCCATAGGCTGTGTTGCTTTGTTTCCTACGTGTTTCTGGAAAAACCATACACTACTCCAGAGTGGTTGTTGGCAACTTACATCCCGCCCATCAGCATGACAAGGCTCCCTGTTCTCCATGACCTGTCCTGTCTTTCTGGATTTGACACTTTTTTCAGATGGCCTTTTTGACCGGGGGACAGTGAGACTTCATTGTAGTGCAGATTTCTTTACACGCTTGCTTGGTTGGCCAAAAAGGGCGTATGCGTTTTTTCCTGAATATATTCAGGAAAAAACGCATACGCCCTTTTTGGCCAAGTGCATCATTGTTGACATTCTGCCTCTTTTCCTACGCTTTAAGTGCAATTCCAGTCTACCCCCTGAAATCTTTTTCCTGAAATTCTGCCCCGCTTTCAAGTCCTCTTTGAAGACTTACTTCAGTACATTTTTGGACGATAGCTGTCATTCATAACTCTGCATGTTTGTGAATTACAGTGCCCCTGAGCTCCTTTCTTCAACTCGATTTCTTGTGAGCTGGCCGCAAAACCGCAGGATTGCTTCAGGCCCTAATATGTTTCCGGCCGGGCACGCGGAGCCTTTGTTTAATTCCTCTTCCTGGTGGGAAATGAGCGTTCAATTTGCCGTGCAGACACCAACAGCTAGTCTTTCATTGCTTCTCCCTATTCCTGTTCATCTTGCGCAGAAATTGCAAAGTGTGCCAAACAGGAGGTTAAATGCACTGACTCTCCAAGTGGGGAGAGTGTTAGTAAAGCGTCTGGAATGGTGAACCCGAGTACCAGGGGACGAAAACTGAGATGCATTTGAAAACGTTTCCCAATCACACGGTGGACCATACTCTGGGTTTCCCATGCATGTTTTAGCTGAAGGAAGAATCCCTTAAACCTGGAAATGTGGAACCCATGGAATGGGTACCATGCAGTATGACTTCAAAGGGTCTGCGTTTGCTCACCGAACCTCACCAATGCTATTAGCCCGAAGTGTCCAGCCTTATGTCTCACCCAGCTCTGGGTGTAGATGTGGGAAATCCAGGTTGCATCTGAAGCCCTGAATGAATTATTTAAGAATTGCTCTCTATTTCACTGTCATTTTGTTTTGTTTTTGAAATTTATTTTGATAATGGGATTTATCGGATTTTCACTGCTGCGTTTAGGCCGCTGTACACACGCTTGATTTCCTTATGGAGACATATAAATCCATGGGTTTTAAGATTCTTACTTGTCAGGTATCTTGCCAGGCGTTGAATATGGGGTGTTGAGTCCATTTCGTTGAGCAAGGAGTAGGTCTTGTCTATTATATATTTGGCTTATGGAACGGTATCTGTGCTAATTTCAATCTCTGGTTTTATGCAGCACCCCAACTAACCTTTCCCCATAAGCAAGCATAAGTTGGTTTTCTAAATTTGAGACCCTGTTCTGTTTTGTAATTCAGTTCATGGGTAGCCAAGTTTACATTCCGTGTATTACTGATATATTATGATGTTTCTTTATCTGTGTGACTTATTTCTCGTCGAATCATCGTACCTGAATCCACTCATTATGCCGCTACGGGCCTGATGACGCAGATTTCATTGCTGAGTGATATTCCATTGTACGTGCGTACCACAACTTCTTTATCCATTTTTTACTTTCTGGGATATTTTACTTGTACCGTAGACGAGGTTCTTGTAAACAGAGCCGTCCCAAACTCTGGGGTGGCTGTGTGTTTTTGATTTTAATTTCCCTAAGCTATAGGACCATAAGTGGAAGTGCCATAGGCTGTGTTGCTTTGTTTCCTACGTGTTTCTGGAAACACCATACACTTCTCCAGAGTGGTTGTTGGCAATTTACATCCCGCCCATCAGCATGACAAGGCTCCCTGTTCTCCATGACCTGTCCTGCCTTTCTGGATTTTACACTTCTTTCAGATGGCTCTTTTGACCGGAGGGGCAGTGAGACTTCATTGTAGTGCAGATTTCCTTTACACGCTTGCTTGGTTGGCCAAAAAGGGCGTATGCGTTTTTCTCTGAATATATTCAGGAAAAAACGCATACGCCCTTTTTGGCCAAGTGCATCGTTGTCGACATTCTGCCTCTTTTCCTATGCTTTTAGTACAATTCCAGTCTACCCCCTGAAATCGTTTTCCTGAAATTCTGCCCCACTTTCAAGTCCTCTTGGAAGACTTACTTCAATACATTTTTGGACGATAGCTGTCATTCATAACTCTGCAGGTTTGTGAATTACAGTGCCCCTGAGCTCATGACTTCAACACGCTTTCTTGTGAGCTGGCCGCAAAACCGCAGGATTGCTTCAGGCCAAAGTCTCTTTCCAGCAGGGCACGCTGAGCCTTTGTTTAATTCCTCTTCCTGTTCGGAAATGAGTGTTCCATTTGCCCGTGCAGACACCTACAGCTAGTCTCTCATTGCTTCTCCCTATTCCTGTTCATCTTGCGCAGAAATTGCAAAGTGTGCCAAACAGGAGGTTAAATGCACTGACTCTCCAAGTGGGGAGAGTGTTAGTAAAGCGTCTGGAATGGTGAACCCGAGTACCAGGGGACGAAAACTGAGATGCATTTGAAAACGTTTCCCAATCACACGGTGGACCATACTATGGGTTTCCCATGCATGTTTTAGCTGAAGGAAGAATCCCTTAAACCTGGAAATTTGGAACCCATGAAATGGGTACCATGCAATATGACTTCAAAGGGTCTGCGTTTGCTCACCGAACCTCACCAATGCTATCAGCCCAAAGTGTCCAGCCTTATGTCTCACCCAGCTCTGGGTGTAGATGTGGTAAATCCAGGGTGCATCACAAGCCCTGAATGAATGATTTAAGAATTGCTCTCTATTTCACTGTCATTGTGTTTTGTTTTTGAAATTTAGTTTGATAATGGGATTTATCGGATTTTCACTGCTGCGTTTAGGCCGCTGTACACACGCTTGATTTCCTTATGGAGACATATAAATCCATGGGTTTTAAGATTCTTACTTGTCAGGTGTCTTGCCAAGCGTTGAATATGGGGTGTTGAGTCCATTTCGTTGAGCAAGGAGTAGGGCTAGTCTATTATATATTTGGCTTATGGAACGGTATCTGTGCTAATTTCAATCTCTGGTTTTATGCAGCACCCCAACTCACCTTTCCCCATAAGCAAGCATAAGTTGGTTTGCTAAATTTGAGACCCTGTTCTGTTTTGTAATTCAGTTCATGGGTAGCCAAGTTTACATTCCGTGTATTAGTGATAACTTATGATGTTTCTTTTTCTGTCTGACTTATTTCTCATAGAATAATCGTACCTGAATCCACTCATTATGCCGCTACGGTCCTGATGACGTAGATTTCATTGCTGAGAGATATTCCATTGTACGTGCGTACCACAACTTCTTTATCCATTTTATGCTTTCTCGGATATTTAACTTCTACCGTAGATGAGGTTCTTGTAAACAGAGCTATCCCAAACTTTGGGGTGGCTGTGTGTTTTTGATTTTAATTTCCCTAAGCTATAGGACCATAAGTGGAAGTGCCATAGGCTGTGTTGCTTTGTTTCCTATGTGTTTCAGGAAACACCATACACTTTTCCAGAGTGGCTGTTGGCAATTTAAATCCGCCCATCAGCATAACAAGGCTCCCTGTTCTCCATGACCTGTCCTGTCTTTCTGGATTTGACACTTTTTTCAGATGGCCTTTTTGACCGGGGGGCAGTGAGACTTCATTGTAGTGCAGATTTCTTTACACGCTTGCTTGGTTGGCCAAAAAGGGCGTATGCGTTTTTTCCTGAATATATTCAGGAAAAAACGCATACGCCCTTTTTGGCCAAGTGCATCATTGTTGACATTCTGGCTCTTTTCCTACGCTTTAAGTGCAATTCCAGTCTACCCCCTGAAATCGTTTTCCTGAAATTCTGCCCCGCTTTCAAGTCCTCTTTGAAGACTTACTTCAGTACATTTTTGGATGATAGCTGTCATTCATAACTCTGCAGGTTTGTGAATTACAGTGCCCCTGAGCTCCTTTCTTCAACCTGTTTTCTTGTGAGCTGGCCGCAAAACCGCAGGATTGCTTCAGGCCCTAATATGTTTCCGGCCGGGCACGCGGAGCCTTTGGTTAATTCCTCTTCCTGGTGGGAAATGAGCGTTCAATTTGCCCGTGCAGACACCAACAGCTATTCCCTCATTGCTTCTCCCTATTCCTGTTCATCTTGCGCAGAAATTGCAAACTGTGCCAAACAGGAGGTTAATGGCACTGACTCTCCAAGTGGGGAGAGTGTTAGTAAAGCGTTCAAATGTTGAACCCGAGTACCAGGGGACGAAAACTAAGATGCATTTGAAAACGTTTCCCAATTACATGTTGGACCATACTCTGGGTTTCCCATGCATGTTTTAGCTGAAGGAAGAATCCCTTAAACCTGGAGAGTTGGGACCCATGGAATGGGTACCATGCAGTATGACTTCAAAGGGTCTGCGTTTGCTCACCGAACCTCACCAATGCTATCAGCCCGAAGTGTCCAGCCTTATGTCGCATCCAGCTCTGGGTGTAGATGTGGTAAATACAGGTTGCATCACAAGCCCTGAATGAATTATTTAAGAATTGCTCTCTATTTCACTGTCATTGTGTTTTGTTTTTGAAATTCATTTTGATAATGGGATTTATCGGATTTTCACTGCTGCTTTTAGGCCACTGTACACACGCTTGATTTCCTTATGGAGACATATAAATCAATGGGTTTTAAGATTCTTACTTGTCAGGTATCTTCCCAGGCGTTGAACATAGGGTGTTGAGTCCATTTCGTTGAGCAAGGAGTAGGTTTTGTCTATTATATATTTGGCTTATGGAACGGTATCTGTGCTAATTTCAATCTCTGGTTTTATGCAGCACCCCAACTAACCTTTCCCCATAAGCAAGCATAAGTTGGTTTGCTAAATTTGAGACCCTGTTCTGTTTTGTAATTCAGTTCATGGGTAGCCAAGTTTACATTCCGTGTATTAGTGATAACTTATGATGTTTCTTTTTCTGTCTGACTTATTTCTCATAGAATCATCGTACCTGAATCCACTCATTATGCCGCTACGGTCCTGATGACGTAGATTTCATTGCTGAGAGATATTCCATTGTACGTGCGTACCACAACTTCTTTATCCATTTTATGCTTTCTCGGATATTTAACTTCTACCGTAGATGAGGTTCTTGTAAACAGAGCTATCCCAAACTTTGGGGTGGCTGTGTGTTTTTGATTTTAATTTCCCTAAGCTATAGGACCATAAGTGGAAGTGCCATAGGCTGTGTTGCTTTGTTTCCTATGTGTTTCAGGAAACACCATACACTTTTCCAGAGTGGCTGTTGGCAATTTAAATCCGCCCATCAGCATAACAAGGCTCCCTGTTCTCCATGACCTGTCCTGTCTTTCTGGATTTGACACTTTTTTCAGATGGCCTTTTTGACCGGGGGGCAGTGAGACTTCATTGTAGTGCAGATTTCTTTACACGCTTGCTTGGTTGGCCAAAAAGGGCGTATGCGTTTTTTCCTGAATATATTCAGGAAAAAACGCATACGCCCTTTTTGGCCAAGTGCATCATTGTTGACATTCTGGCTCTTTTCCTACGCTTTAAGTGCAATTCCAGTCTACCCCCTGAAATCGTTTTCCTGAAATTCTGCCCCGCTTTCAAGTCCTCTTTGAAGACTTACTTCAGTACATTTTTGGACGATAGCTGTCATTCATAACTCTGCAGGTTTGTGAATTACAGTGCCCCTGAGCTCCTTTCTTCAACCTGTTTTCTTGTGAGCTGGCCCCAAAACCGCAGGATTGCTTCAGGCCCTAATATGTTTCCGGCCGGGCACGCGGAGCCTTTGGTTAATTCCTCTTCCTGGTGGGAAATGAGCGTTCCATTTGCCCGTGCAGGCACATACATCTAGTCTCTCATTGGTTCTCCCTATTCCTGTACATCTTGCGCAGAAATTGCAAACTGTGCCAAACAGGAGGTTAATGGCACTGACTCTCCAAGTGGGGAGAGTGTTAGTAAAGCGTCTGGAATGGTGAACCCGAGTACCAGGGGACGAAAACTGAGATGCATTTGAAAACGTTTACCGGTCACACAGTGCACTCTATTGTGGGTTTACCATGCATGTTTTAGCTGAAGGAAGAATCCCTTAAACCTGGAGAGTTGGGACCCATGGAATGGGTACCATGCAGTATGACTTCAAAGGGTCTGCGTTTGCTCACCGAACCTCACCAATGCTATCAGCCCGAAGTGTCCAGCCTTTTGTCTCACGCAGCTCTGGGTGTAGATGTGGGAAATCCAGGTTGCATCACAAGCCCTGAATGAATTTTTTAAGAATTGCTCTCTATTTCACTGTCATTGTGTTTTGTTTTTGAAATTTATTTTGATAATGGGATTTATCGGATTTTCACTGCTGCGTTTAGGCCGCTGTACACACGCTTGATTTCCTTAAGGAGACATATAAATCCATGGGTTTTAAGATTCTTACTTGTCAGGTATCTTGCCAGGCGTTGAATATGGGGTGTTGAGTCCATTTCGTTGAGCAAGGAGTAGGGCTTGTCTATTATATATTTGGCTTATGGAACGGTATCTGTGCTAATTTCAATCTCTGGTTTTATGCAGCACCCCAACTCACCTTTCCCCATAAGCAAGCATAAGTTGGTTTTCTAAATTTGAGACCCTGTTCTGTTTTGTAATTCAGTTCATGTGTATCCAACTTTACATTCCGTGTATTAGTGATATCTTATGATGTTTCTTTTTCTGTGTGACTTATTTCTCGTAGAATCATCGTACCTGAATCCACTCATTATGCCGCTATGGGCCTGATGACGTAGATTTCATTGCTGAGTGATATTCCATTGTCCGTGCGTACCACAACTTCTTTATCCATTTTTTGCTTTCTGGGATATTTTACTTGTACCGTAGACGAGGTTCTTGGAAACAGAGCCGTCCCAAACTCTGGGGTGGCTGTGTGTTTTTGAATTTAATTTCCCTAAGCTATAGGACCATAAGTGGAAGTGCCATAGGCTGTGTTGCTTTGTTTCCTACGTGTTTCTGGAAACACCATACACTTCTCCAGAGTGGTTGTTGGCAATTTACATCCCGCCCATCAGCATGACAAGGTTACCTGTTCTCCATGACCTGTCCTGACTTTCTGGATTTTACATTTTTTTCAGATGGCCCTTTTGACCGGGGGGCAGTGAGACTTCATTGTAGTGCAGATTTCCTTTACATGCTTGCTTGGTTGGCCAAAAAGGGCGTATGCGTTTTTTCCTGAATATATTCAGGAAAAAACGCATACGCCCTTTTTGGCCAAGTGCATCATTGTCGACATTCTGCCTCTTTTCCTATGTTTTTAGTACAATTCCAGTCTACCCCCTGAAATCGTTTTCCTGAAATTCTGCCCCGCTTTCAAGTCCTCTTCGAAGACTTACTTCAATACATTTTCGGACGATAGCTGTCATTCATAACTCTGCAGGTTTGTGAATTACAGTGCCCCTGAGCTCATTTCTTCAACTCGCTTTCTTGTGAGCTGGCCGCAAAACCGCAGGATTGCTTCAGGCCCTAATCTGTTTCCGGCAGGGCACGCTGAGCCTTTGGTTAATTCCTCTTCCTGGTGGGAAATGAGCGTTCCATTTGCCCGTGCAGACACCTACAGCTAGTCTCTCATTGCTTCTCCCTATTCCTGTTCATCTTGCGCAGAAATTGCAAACTGTGCCAAACAGGAGGTTAATGGCACTGACTCTCCAAGTGGGGAGAGTGTTAGTAAAGCGTTCAAATGTTGAACCCGAGTACCAGGGGACGAAAACTGAGATGCATTTGAAAACGTTTCCCAATCACATGGTGGACCATACTCTGGGTTTCCCATGCATGTTTTAGCTGAAGGAAGAATCCCTTAAACCTGGAGAGTTGGGACCCATGGAATGGGTACCATGCAGTGTGACTTCAAAGGGTCTGCGTTTGTTCACCGAACCTCACCAATGCTATCAGCCCGAAGTGTCCAGCCTTATGTCTCATCCAGCTCTGGGTGTAGATGTGGTAAATCCAGGTTGCATCACAAGCCCTGAATGAATTATTTAAGAATTGCTCTCTATTTCACTGTCATTGTGTTTTGTTTTTGAAATTCATTTTGATAATGGGATTTATCGGATTTTCACTGCTGCTTTTAGGCCGCTGTACACACGCTTGATTTCCTTATGGAGACATATAAATCCATGGGTTTTAAGATTCTTACTTGTCAGGTATCTTCCCAGGCGTTGAATATAGGGTGTTGAGTCCATTTCGTTGAGCAAGGAGTAGGTTTTGTCTATTATATATTTGGCTTATTGAACGGTATCTGTGCTAATTTCCATCTCTGGTTTTATGCAGCATCCCAACTGACCTTTCCCCATAAGCAAGCATAAGTTGGTTTGCTAAATTTGAGACCCTGTTCTGTTTTGTAGTTCAGTTCATGGGTAGCCAAGTTTACATTCCGTGTATTAGTGATAACTTATGATGTTTCTTTTTCTGTCTGACTTATTTCTCATAGAATCATCGTACCTGAATCCACTCATTATGCCGCTACGGTCCTGATGACGTAGATTTCATTGCTGAGAGATATTCCATTGTACGTGCGTACCACAACTTCTTTATCCATTTTATGCTTTCTCGGATATTTAACTTCTACCGTAGATGAGGTTCTTGTAAACAGAGCCATCCCAAACTTTGGGGTGGCTGTGTGTTTTTGATTTTAATTTCCCTAAGCTATAAGACCATAAGTGGAAGTGCCATAGGCTGTGTTGCTTTGATTCCTACGTGTTTCAGGAAACACCATACACTTTTCCAGAGTGGCTGTTGGCAATTTAAATCCGCCCATCAGCATAACAAGGCTCCCTGTTCTCCATGACCTGTCCTGCCTTTCTGGATTTTACACTTTTTTCAGATGGCCCTTTGGACCGGGGGGCAGTGAGACTTCATTGTAGTGCAGATTTCCTTTACACGCTTGCTTGGTTGGCCAAAAAGGGCGTATGCGTTTTTTCCTGAATATATTCAGGAAAAAACGCATACGCCCTTTTTGGCCAAGTGCATCATTGTCGACATTCTGCCTCTTTTCCTATGCTTTAAGTGCAATTCCAGTCTACCCCCTGAAATCGTTTTCCTGAAATTCTGCCCCGCTTTCAAGTCCTCTTCGAAGACTTACTTCTATATATTTTTGGACGATAGCTGTCATTCATAACTGTGCAGGTTTGTGAATTACAGTGCCCCTGAGTACGTTTCTTCAACTCGCTTTCTTGTGAGCTGGCCGCAAAACCGCAGGATTGCTTCAGGCCCTAATCTCGTTCCGGCAGGGCACGCTGAGCCTTTGGTTAATTCCTCTTCCTGGTGGGAAATGAGCGTTCCATTTGCCCGTGCAGACACCTACAGCTAGTCTCTCATTGCTTCTCCCTATTCCTGTTCATCTTGCACAGAAATTGCAAAGTGTGCCAAACAGGAGGTTAAATGCACTGACTCTCCAAGTGGGGAGAGTTTTAGTAAAGCGTCTGGAATGGTGAACCCGAGTACCAGGGGACGAAAACTGAGATGCATTTGAAAACGTTTCCCAATCACACGGCGGACCATACTATGGGTTTCCCATGCATGTTTTAGCTGAAGGAAGAATCCGTTAAACCTGGAAATTTGGAACCCATGGAATGGGTACCATGCAGTATGACTTCAAAGGGTCTGCGTTTGCTCACCGAACCTCACCAATGCTATCAGCCCGAAGTGTCCAGCCTTATGTCTCACCCAGCTCTGGGTGTAGATGTGGGAAATCCAGGTTGCATCACAAGACCTGAATGAATTATTTAAGAATTGCTCTCTATTTCACTGTCATTTTGTTTTGTTTTTGAAATTTATTTTGATAATGGGATTTATCGGATTTTCACTGCTGCGTTTAGGCCGCTGTACACACGCTTGATTTCCTTATGGAGACATATAAATCCATGGGTTTTAAGATTCTTACTTGTCAGGTATCTTGCCAGGCGTTGAATATGGGGTGTTGAGTCCATTTCGTTGAGCAAGGGGTAGGTCTTGTCTATTATATATTTGGCTTATGGAACGGTATCTGTGCTAATTTCAATCTCTGGTTTTATGCAGCACCCCAACTCACCTTTCCCCATAAGCAAGCATAAGTTGGTTTTCTAAATTTGAGACCCTGTTCTGTTTTGTAATTCAGTTCATGGGTAGCCAAGTTTACATTCCGTGTATTAGTGATATCTTACGATGTTTCTTTTTCTGTGTGACTTATTTCTCGTAGAATCATCATACCTGAATCCACTCATTTTGCCACTACGGGCCTGATGACGTAGATTTCATTGCTGAGTGATATTCCATTGTACGTGCGTACCACAACTTCTTTATCCATTTCTTACTTTCTGGGATATTTTACTTGTACCGTATTCGAGGTTCTTGTAAACAGAGCCGTCCCAAACTCTGGGGTGGCTGTGTGTTTTTGATTTTAATTTCCCTAAGCTATAGGACCATAAGTGGAAGTGCCATAGGCTGTGGTGCTTTGTTTCCTACGTGTTTCTGGAAACACCATACACTTCTCCAGAGTGGTTGTTGGCAATTTACATCCCGCCCATCAGCATGACAAGGCTCCCTGTTCTCCATGACCTGTCCTGCCTTTCTGGATTTTACACTTTTTTCAGATGGCCCTTTTGACCGGGGGGCAGTGAGACTTCATTGTAGTGCAGATTTCCTTTACACGCTTGCTTGGTTGGCCAAAAAGGGCGTATGCGTTTTTTCCTGAATATATTCAGGAAAAAACGCATACGCCCTTTTTGGCCAAGTGCATCATTGTCGACATTCTGCCTCTTTTCCTATGCTTTAAGTGCAATTCCAGTCTACCCCCTGAAATCGTTTTCCTGAAATTCTGCCCCACTTTCAAGTCCTCTTCGAAGACTTACTTCTATATATTTTTGGACGATAGCTGTCATTCATAACTGTGCAGGTTTGTGAATTACAGTGCCCCTGAGTACGTTTCTTCAACTCGCTTTCTTGTGAGCTGGCCGCAAAACCGCATGATTGCTTCAGGCCCTAATCTCTTTCCGGCAGGGCACGCTGAGCCTTTGGTTAATTCCTCTTCCTGGTGGGAAACGAGCGTTCCATTTGCCCGTGCAGACACCTACAGCTAGTCTCTCATTGCTTCTCCCTATTCCTGTTCATCTTGCACAGAAATTGCAAAGTGTGCCAAACAGGAGGTTAAATGCACTGACTCTCCAAGTGGGGAGAGTGTTAGTAAAGCGTCTGGAATGGTGAACCCGAGTACCAGGGGACGAAAACTGAGATGCATTTGAAAACGTTTCTCAATCACACGGCGGACCATACTATGGGTTTCCCATGCATGTTTTAGCTGAAGGAAGAATCCCTTAAACCTGAAAATTTGGAACCCATGGAATGGGTACCATGCAGTATGACTTCAAAGGGTCTGCGTTTGCTCACCGAACCTCACCAATGCTATCAGCCTGAAGTGTCCAGCCTTATGTCTCACCCAGCTCTGGGTGTAGATGTGGGAAATCCAGGTTGCATCACAAGCCCTGAATGAATTATTTAAGAATTGCTCTCTATTTCACTGTCATTGTGTTTTGTTTTTGAAATTTATTTTGATAATGGGATTTATCGGATTTTCACTGCTGCGTTTAGGCCGCTGTACACACGCTTGATTTCCTTATGGAGACATATAAATCCATGGGTTTTAAGATTCTTACTTGTCAGGTATCTTGCCAGGCGTTGAATATGGGGTGTTGAGTCCATTTCGTTGAGCAAGGGGTAGGTCTTGTCTATTATATATTTGGCTTATGGAACGGTATCTGTGCTAATTTCAATCTCTGGTTTTATGCAGCACCCCAACTCACCTTTCCCCATAAGCAAGCATAAGTTGGTTTTCTAAATTTGAGACCCTGTTCTGTTTTGTAATTCAGTTCATGGGTAGCCAAGTTTACATTCCGTGTATTAGTGATATCTTACGATGTTTCTTTTTCTGTGTGACTTATTTCTCGTAGAATCATCATACCTGAATCCACTCATTATGCCGCTACGGGCCTGATGACCTAGATTTCATTGCTGAGTGATATTCCATTGTACGTGCGTACCACAACTTCTTTATCCATTTCTTACTTTCTGGGATATTTTACTTGTACCGTAGACGAGGTTCTTGTAAACAGAGCCGTCCCAAACTCTGGGGTGGCTGTGTGTTTTTTATTTTAATTTCCCTAAGCTATAGGACCATAAGTGGAAGTGCCATAGGCTGTGGTGCTTTGTTTCCTACGTGTTTCTGGAAACACCATACACTTCTCCAGAGTGGTTGTTGGCAATTTACATCCCGCCCATCAGGATGACAAGGCTCCCTTTTCTCCATGACCTGTCCTGCCTTTCTGGATTTTACACTTTTTTCAGATGGCCCTTTTGACCGGGGGGGCAGTGAGACTTCATTGTAGTGCAGATTTCCTTTACACGCTTGCTTGGTTGGCCAAAAAGGGCGTATGCGTTTTTTCCTGAATATATTCAGGAAAAAACGCATACGCCCTTTTTGGCCAAGTGCATCGTTGTCGACATTCTGCCTCTTTTCCTATGCTTTTAGTACAATTCCAGTCTACCCCCTGAAATCGTTTTCCTGAAATTCTGCCCCGCTTACAAGTCCTCTTGGAAGACTTACTTCAATACATTTTTGGACGATAGATGTCATTCATAACTCTGCAGGTTTGTGAATTACAGTGCCCTGAGCTCATGTCTTCAACTCGCTTTCTTGTGAGCTGGCCGCAAAACCGCAGGATTGCTTCAGGCCAAAGTCTCTTTCCGGCAGGGCATGCTGAGCCTTTGTTTAATTCCTCTTCCTGGTCGGAAATGAACGTTCCTTTTGCTCGTGCAGGCACCTACAGCTAGTCTCTCATTGGTTCTCCCTATTCCTGTACATCTTGCGCAGAAATGGCAAACTGTGCCAAACAGGAGGTTAATGGCACTGACTCTCCAAGTGGGGAGAGTGTTAGTAAAGCGTCTGGAATGGTGAACCCGAGTACCAGGGGACGAAAACTGAGATGCATTTGAAAACATTTACCCGTCACACAGTGCACTGTACTGTGGGTTTCCCATGCATCTTTTAGCTGAAGGAAGAATCCATTAAACCTGGAGAGTTGGGACCCATGGAATGGGTACCATGCAGTATGACTTCAAAGGGTCTGCGTTTGCTCACCGAACCTCACCAATGCTATCAGCCCGAAGTGTGCAGCCTAATGTCTCACCCAGCTCTGGGTGTAGATGTGGGAAATCCAGGTTGCATCACAAGCCCTGAAGGAATTATTTAAGAATTGCTCTCTATTTCACTGTCATTGTGTTTTGTTTTTGAAATTTATTTTGATAATGGGATTTATCGGATTTTCACTGCTGCATTTAGGCCGCTGTACACACGCTGGATTTCCTTATGGAGACATATAAATCCATGGGTTTTAAGATTCTTACTTGTCAGGTATCTTGCCAGGTGTTGAATATGGGGTGTTGAGTCCATTTCGTAGAGCAAGGAGTAGGTCTTGTCTATTATATATTTGGCTTATGGAACGGTATCTGTGCTAATTTCAATCTCTGGTTTTATGCAGCACCCCAACTCACCTTTCCCCATAAGCAAGCATAAGTTTTTTTTCTAAATTTGAGACCCTGTTCTGTTTTGTAATTCAGTTTATGTGTAGCCAAGTTTACAATCCGTGTATTACTGATATATTATGATGTTTCTTTTTCTGTGTGACTTATTTCTCGTGGAATCATCGTACCTGAATCCACTCATTATGCCGCTATGGGCCTGAAGACGTAGATTTCATTGCTGAGTGATATTCCATTGTACGTGCGTACCAGAACTTCTTTATCCATTTTTTCCTTTCTCGGATATTTAACTTGTACCGTAGACAAGGTTCTTGTAAACAGAGCCATCCCAAGCTTTGGGGTGGCTGTGTGTTTTTGATTTTAATTTCCCTAAGCTATAGGACCATAAGTGGAAGTGACATAGGCTGTGTTGCTTTGTTTCCTACGTGTTTCAGGATACACAATACATTTCTCCAGAGTGGCTGTTGGCAATTTACATCCCGCCCATCAGCATAACAAGGCTCCCTGTTCTCCATGACCTGTCCTGTCTTTCTGGATTTTACTCTTTTTTCAGATGGCACTTTTGACCGGGGGGCAGTGAGACTTCATTGTAGTGCAGATTTCCTTTACACGCTTGCTTGGTTGGCCAAAAAGGGCGTATGCGTTTTTTCCTGAATATATTCAGGAAAAAACGCATACGCCCTTTTTGGCCAACTGCATCATTGTCGACATTCTGCCTCTTTTCCTATGCTTTAAGTGCAATTCCAGTCTACCCCCTGAAATCGTTTTCCTGAAATTCTGCCCCGCTTTCAAGTCCTCTTTGAAGACTTACTTCAGTACATTTTTGGACGATAGCTGTCATTCATAACTCTGCAGGTTTGTGAATTACAGTGCCCCTGAGCTCCTTTCTTCAACTCGTTTTCTTGTGAGCTGGCCCCAAAACCGCAGGATTGCTTCAGGCCCTAATATGTTTCCGGCAGGGCACGCTGAGCCTTTGGTTAATTCCTCTTCCTGGTGGGAAATGATCGTTCAATTTGCCCGTGCAGACACCAACAGCTAGTCTCACATTGGTTCTCCCTATGCCTGTTCATCTTGCGCAGAAATTGCAAACTGTGCCAAACAGGAGGTTAAAGGCACTGACTCTCCAAGTGGGGAGAGTGTTAGTAAAGCGTCTGCAATGGTGAACCCGAGTACCAGGGGACGAAAACTGAGATGCATTTGAAAACGTTTCCCAATCACACGGCGGACCATACTATGGGTTTCCCATGCATGTTTTAGCTGAAGGAAGAATCCCTTAAACCTGGAGAGTTGGGACCCATGGAATGGGTACCATGCAGTATGACTTCAAAGGGTCTGCGTTTGCTCACCGAACCTCACCAATGCTATCAGCCCGAAGTGTCCAGCCTTATGTCTCACCCAGCTCTGGGTGTAGATGTGGGAAATCCAGGTTGCATCACAAGCCCTGAATGAATTATTTAAGAATTGCTCTCTATTTCACTGTCATTGTGTTTTGTTTTTGAAATTTATTTTGATAATGGGATTTATCGGATTTTCACTGCTGCGTTTAGGCCGCTGTACACACGCTTGATTTCCTTATGGAGACATATAAATCCATGGGTTTTAAGATTCTTACTTGTCAGGTATCTTGCCAGGCGTTGAATATGGGGTGTTGAGTCCATTTCGTTGAGCAAGGAGTAGGGCTTGTCTATTATATATTTGGCTTATGGAAAGGTATCTGTGCTAATTTCAATCTCTGGTTTTATGCAGCACCCCAACTCACCTTTCCCCATAAGCAATCATAAGTTGGTTTTCTAAATTTGAGACCCTGTTCTGTTTTGTAATTCAGTTAATGTGTATCCAACTTTACATTCCGTGTATTAGTGATATCTTATGATGTTTCTTTTTCTGTGTGACTTATTTCTCGTAGAATCATCGTACCTGAATCCACTCATTATGCCACTATGGGCCTGAAGACTTAGATTTCATTGCTGTGTGGTATTCCATTGTACGTACGTAGCACAACTTCTTTATCCATTTTTTGCTTTCTCGGATATTTAACTTGTACCGTAGACAAGGTTCTTGTAAACAGAGCCGTCCCAAACTTTGGGGTGGCTGTGTGTTTTGGATTTTAATTTCACTAAGCTATAGGACAATAAGTTGAAGTGCCATAGGCTGTGTTGCTTTGTTTCCTACGTGTTTCAGGAAACACCATACACTTCTCCAGAGTGGCTGTTGGCAATTTACATCCCGCCCATCAGCATAACAAGGCTCCCCTGTTCTCCATGACCTGTCCTGCCTTTCTGGATTTTACACTTTTTTCAGATGGCTCTTTTGTCCGGGGGGCAGAGAGACTTCATTGTAGTGCAGATTTCTTTTACACGCCGGCCTGGTTGGCCAAAAAGGGCGTATGCGTTTTTTCCTCAGGAAAAAACGCATACGCCCTCTTTGGCCAAGTGCATCATTGTCGACATTCTGCCTCTTTTCCTATGCTTTAAGTGCAATTCCAGCCTACCCCCTGAAATCGTTTTCCTGAAATTCTGCCCCGCTTTCAAGTCCTCTTCGAAGACTTACTTCAGTACATTTTTGGACGATAGCTGTCATTCATAACTCTGCAGGTTTGTGAATTACAGTGCCCCTGAGCTCCTTTCTTCAACTCCTTTTCTTGTGAGCTGGACGCAAAACTGCAGGATTGCTTCAGGCCCTAATATGTTTCCGGCCGGGCACGCTGAGCGTTTGGTTAATTCCTCTTCCTGGTGGGAAATGATCGTTCCATTTGCCCGTGCAGACACCAACATCTAGTCTCTCATTGGTTCTCCCTATGCCTGTTCATCTTGCGCAGAAATTGCAAACTGTGCCAAACAGGAGGTTAAAGGCACTGACTCTCCAAGTGGGGAGAGTGTTAGTAAAGCGTCTGGAATGGTGAACCCGAGTACCAGGGGACGAAAACTGAGATGCATTTGAAAACGTTTCCCAATCACACAGCGGACGATAGTCTGGGTTTCCAATGCATGTTTTAGCTGAAGGAAGAATCCCTTAAACCTGGAGAGTTGGGACCCATGGAATGGGTACCATGCAGTATGACTTCAAAGGGTCTGCGTTTGCTCACCGAACCTCACCAATGCTGTCAGCCCGAAGTGTGCAGCCTTATGTCTCACCCAGCTCTGGGTGTAGATGTGGTAAATCCAGGTTGCATCAGAAGCCCTGAATGAATTATTTAAGAATTGCTCTCTATTTCACTGTCATTGTGTTTTTTTTTTGAAATTTATTTTGATAATGGGATTTATCGGATTTTCACTGCTGCGTTTAGGCCGCTGTACACACGCTTGATTTCCTTATGGAGACATATAAATCAATGGGTTTTAAGATTCTTACTTGTCAGGTATCTTGCCAGGCGTTGAATATGGGGTGTTGTGTCCATTTCGTTGAGCAAGGAGTAGGGCTTGTCTATTATATATTTGGCTTATGGAACGGTATCTGTGCTAATTTCAATCTCTGGTTTTATGCAGCACCCCAACTCACCTTTCCCCATAAGCAAGCATAAGTTGGTTTTCTAAATTTGAGACCCTGTTCTGTTTTGTAATTCAGTTCATGTGTAGCCAACTTTACATTCCGTGTATTAGTGATATCTTATGATGTTTCTTTTTCTGTGTGACTTATTTCTCGTAGAATCATCGTACCTGAATCCACTCATTATGCCGCTACGGGCCTGATGACGTAGATTTCATTGCTGAGTGATATTCCATTGTACGTGCGTGCCACAATTTCTTTATCCATTTTTTACTTTCTGGGATATTTTACTTGTACCGTAGACGAGGTTCTTGTAAACAGAGCCATCCCAAACTTTGGGGTGGCTGTGTGTTTTTGATTTTAATTTCCCTAAGCTATAGGACCATAAGTGGAAGTGACATAGGCTCTGTTGCTTTGTTTCCTACGTGTTTCAGGATACACCATACATTTCTCCAGAGTGGCTGTTGGCACTTTACATCCCACCCATCACCATAACAAGGCTCCATGTTCTCCAAGACCTGTCCTGACTTTCTGGATTTTACAATTTTTTCAGATGGCCCTTTTGACCGGGGGGCAGTGAGACTTCATTGTAGTGCAGATTTCCTTTACACGCTTGCTTGGTTGGCCAAAAAGGGCGTATGCGTTTTTTCCTGAATATATTCAGGAAAAAACGCATACGCCCTTTTTGGCCAAGTGCATCATTGTCGACATTCTGCCTCTTTTCCTATGCTTTAAGTGCAATTCCAGTCTACCCCCTGAAATCGTTTTCCTGAAATTCTGCCCCGCTTTCAAGTCCTCTTCGAAGACTTACTTCAATACATTTTTGGACGATAGCTGTCATTCATAACTCTGCAGGTGTGTGAATTACAGTGCCCCTGAGCTCATTTCTTCAACTCGCTTTCTTGTGAGCTGGCCGCCAAACCGCAGGATTGCTTCAGGCCCTAATCTGTTTCCGGCAGGGCACGCTGAGCCTTTGGTTAATTCCTCTCCCTGGTGGGAAATGAGCGTTCCATTTGCCCGTGCAGACACCTACAGCTAGTCTCTTATTGCTTCTCCCTATTCCTGTTCATCTTGCGCAGAAATTGCAAACTGTGCCAAACAGGAGGTTAATGGCACTGACTCTCCAAGTGGGGAGAGTGTTATTAAAGCGTTCAAATGTTGAACCCGAGAACCAGGGGACAAAAACTGAGATGCATTTGAAAACGTTTCCCAATCACATGGTGGACCATAGTCTGGGTTTCCCATGCATGTTTTAGCTGAAGGAAGAATCCCTTAAACCTGGAGAGTTGGGACCCATGGAATGGGTACCATGCAGTATGACTTCAAAGGGTCTGCGTTTGTTCACCGAACCTCACCAATGCTATCAGCCCGAAGTGTCCAGCCTTATGTCTCATCCAGCTCTGGGTGTAGAGGTGGTAAATCCAGGTTGCATCACAAGCCCTGAATGAATTATTTAAGAATTGCTCTCTATTTCACTGTCATTGTGTTTTGTTTTTGAAATTCATTTTGATAATGGGATTTATCGGATTTTCACTGCTGCTTTTAGGCCACTGTACACGTGCTTGATTTCCTTATAGAGACATATAAATCCATGGGTTTTAAGATTCTTACTTGTCAGGTATCTTCCCAGGCGTTGAATATAGGGTGTTGAGTCCATTTCGTTGAGCAAGGAGTAGGTTTTGTCCATTATATATTTGGCTTATGGAACGGTATCTGTGCTAATTTCAATCTCTGGTTTTATGCAGCATCCCAACTGACCTTTCCCCATAAGCAAGCATAAGTTGGTTTGCTAAATTTGAGACCCTGTTCTGTTTTGTAGTTCAGTTCATGGGTAGCCAAGTTTACATTCCGTGTATTAGTGATAACTTATGATGTTTCTTTTTCTGTCTGACTTATTTCTCATAGATTCATCGTACCTGAATCCACTCATTATGCCGCTACGGTCCTGATGACGTAGATTTAATTGCTGAGTGATATTCCATTGTACGTGCGTACCACAACTTCTTTAACCATTTTATACTTACTCGGATATTTAACTTCTACCGTAGATGAGGTTCTTGTAAACAGAGCCATCCCAAACTTTGGGGTGGCTGTGTGTTTTTGATTTTAATTTCCCTAAGCTATACGACCATAAGTGGAAGTGCCATAGGCTGTGTTGCTTTGTTTCCTACGTGTTTCTGGAAACACCATACACATCTCCAGAGCGGTTGTTGGCAATTTACATCCCGCCCATCAGCATAACAAGGCTCCCTGTTCTCCATGACCTGTCCTGCCTTTCTGGATTTTACACTTTTTTCAGATGGCCCTTTTGACCGGGGGGCAGTGAGACTTAATTGTAGTGCAGATTTCCTTTACACGCTTGCTTGGTTGGCCAAAAAGGGCGTATGCGTTTTTTCCTGAATATATTCAGGAAAAAACGCATACGCACTTTTTGGCCAACTGCATCATTGTCGACATTCTGCCTCTTTTCCTATGCTTTAAGTGCAATTCCAGTCTATCCCCTGAAATCGTATTCCTGAAATTCTGCCCCGCTTTCAAGTCCTCTTCGAAGCCTTACTTCAATACATTTTTGGACGATAGCTGTCATTCATAACTCTGCAGGATTCTGAATTACACTGCCCCTGAGCTCCTTTCTTCAACTCGCTTTCTTGTGAGCTGGCCGCAAAACCGCAGGATTGCTTCACGCCATAATCTCTTTCTGGCAGGGCACGCTGAGCCTTTGGTTAATTCCTCTTCCTGGTGGGAAATGAGCGTTCCATTTGCCCGTGCAGACACCTACAGCTAGTCTCTCATTGGTTCTCCCCATTCCTGTACATCTTGCGCAGAAATTGCAAACTGTGCCAAACAGGAGGTTAAAGGCACTGACTCTCCAAGTGGGGAGAGTGCTTGTAAAGCGCCTGGAATGGTGAACCCGAGTACCAGGGGCGAAAACTGAGATGCATTTGAAAACGTTTCCCAATCACACGGTGGACCATACTCTGGGTTTCCCATGCATGTTTTAGCTGAAGTAAGAATCCCTTAAACCTAGAGATTTGGGACCCATGGAATGGGTACCATGCAGTATGACTTCAAAGGGTCTGCGTTTGCTCACCGAACCTCACCAATGCTATCAGCCCTAAGAGTCCAGTCTTATGTCTCACTCAGATCTGGGTGTAGATGTGGGAAATTCAGGTTGCATCACAAGCCCTGAATGAATGATTTAAGAATTGCTCTCTATTTCACTGTCATTGTGTTTTGTTTTTGATATTTATTTTGATAATGGGATTTATCGGATTTTCACTGCTGCGTTTAGGCCGCTGTACACATGCTTGATTTCCTTATGGAGACATATAAATCCATGGGTTTTAAGATTCTTACTTGTCAGGTATATTCCCAGGCGTTGAATATGGGGTGTTGAGTCCATTTCGTTGAGCAAGGAGTAGGTCTTGTCTATTATATATTTGGCTTATGGAACAGTATCTGTGCTAATTTCAATCTCTGGTTTTATGCAGCACCCCAACTCACCTTTCCCCGTAAGCAAGCATAAGTTGGTTTTCTAAATTTGAGACCCTGTTCTGTTTTGTAATTCAGTTCATGTGTAGCCAAGTTTATATTCCGTGTATTAGTGATATCTTATGATGTTTCTTTTTCTGTGTGACTTATTTCTCGTAGAATCATCGTACCTGAATCCACTCATTATGCCGCTAGAGACCTGATGACGTAGATTTCATTGCTGAGTGATATTCCATTGTACGTGCGTACCACAACATCTTTATCCATTTTTTGCTTTCTCGGATATTTAACTTGTACCGTAGACGAGGTTCTTCTAAACAGAGCCGTCCCAAATTTTGGGGTGGCTGTGTCTTTTTGATTTTAATTTCCCTAAGCTATAGGAACATAAGTGGAAATGCCATAGGCTGTGTTGCTTTGTTTCCTACGTGTTTCAGGAAACACCATACACTTCTCCAGAGTGGTTGTTGGCAATTTACATCCCGCCCATCAGCATAACAAGGCTCCCTGTTCTCCATGACCTGTCCTGCCTTTCTGGATTTTACACTTTTTTCAGATGGCCCTTTTGACCCGGGGGCAGTGAGACTTCATTGTAGTGCAGACTTCATTTACACGCTTGTTTGGTTGGCCAAAAAGTGCGTATGCGTTTTTTCCTGAATATATTCAGGAAAAAACGCATACGCCCTTTTTGGCCAAGTGCATCATTGTCGACATTCTGCCTCCTTTCCTATGCTTTAAGTGCAATTCCAGTCTACACCCTGAAATCGTGTTCCTGAAATTCTGCCCCGATTTCAATTCCTCTTCGAAGACTTACTTCAATACATTCTTGGACGATAGGTGTCATTCATAACTCTGCAGGTTTCTGAATTACACTGCCCCTGAGCTCCTTTCTTCAACTCGCTTTCTTGTGAGCTGGCCGCAAACCGTAGGATTGCTTCACGCCATAATCTCTTTCTGGCAGGGCACGCTGAGCCTTTGTTTAATTCCTCTGCCTGGTGGGAAATGAGCGTTCCATTTGCCCGTGCAGACACCTACATCTAGTCTCTCATTGGTTCTCCCTATTCCTGTTCATCTTGCGCAGAAATTGCAAACTGTGCCAAACAGGAGGTTAAAGGCACTGACTCTCCAAGTGGGGAGAGTGTTACTAAAGCATCTGGAATGGTGAACCCGAGTACCAGGGGCGAAAACTGAGATGCATTTGAAAACGTTTCCTGGTCACACAGTGCACAGTACTGTGGGTTTCCCATGCATGTTTTAGCTGAAGGAAGAATCCCTTAAACCTGGAGAGTTGGGACCCATGGAATGGGAACCATGCAGTATGACTTCAAAGGGTCTGCGTTTGCTCACCGAACCTCACCAATGCTATCAGCCGGAAGTGTCCAGCCTTATGTCTCACCCAGCTCTGGATGTAGATGTGGTAAATCCAGGTTGCATCACAAGCCCTGAATGAATTATTTAAGAATTGCTCTCTATTTCACTGTCATTGTGTTTTGTTTTTGAAATTCATTTTGATAATGGGATTTATCGGATGTTCACTGCTGCGTTCAGGCCGCTGTACACACGCTTGATTTCCTTATGGAGACATATAAATCCATGGGTTTTAAGATTCTTACTTGTCAGGTATCTTCCCAGGCGTTGAATATGGGGTGTTGAGTCCATTTCATTGAGCAAGGTGTAGGTCTTGTCTATTATATATTTGCCTTATGGAACGGTATCTGTGCTAATTTCAATCTCTGGTTTGATGCAGCACCCCAACTCACCTTTCCCCATTAGCAAGCATAAGTTGGTTTTCTAAATTTGAGACACTCTTCTGTTTTGTAATTCACTTCATGTGTAGCCAAGTTTACATTCCGTGTATTAGTGATATCTTATGATATTTCTTTTTCTGTGTGACTTATTTCTCGTAGAATCATCGTACCTGAATCCACTCATTATGCCGCTATGCGCCTGATGACGTAGATTTCATTACTGAGTGATATTGCATTGTACATGCGTACCACAACTTCTTTATCCATTTTTTGCTTTCTCGGATATTTAACTTGTACCGTAGATGAGGTTCTTGTAAACAGAGCCGTCCCAAACTTTGGGGTGGCTGTGTGTTTTTGATTTTAATTTCCCTAAGCTATAGGACCATAAGTGGAAGTGCCATAGGCTGTGTGGCTTTGTTTCCTACGTGTTTCTGGAAACACCATACACTACTCCAGAGTGGTTGTTGGCAATTTACATCCCGCCCATCAGCATAACAAGGCTCCCTGTTCTCCATGACCTGTCCTGCCTTTCTGGATTTTACACTTTTTTCAGATGGACCTTTTGACCGGGGGGCAGTGAGACTTCATTGTAGTGCAGATTTCCTTTACACGCTTGCTTGGTTGGCCAAAAAGGGCGTATGCGTTTTTTCCTGAATATATTCAGGAAAAAACGCATACGCCCTTTTTGGCCAAGTGCATCATTGTTGACATTCTGCCTCTTTTCCTATGCTTTAAGTGCAATTCCCGTCTATCCCCTGAAATCGTGTTCCTGAAATTCTGCCCCGCTTTCAAGTCCTCTTCGAAGAATTCTTCAATACATTTTTGGATGATAGCAGTCATTCATAACTCTGCAGGTTTGTGAATTACAGTGCCCCTGAGATCCTTTCTTTAACTCGCTTTCTTGTGAGCTGGCCACAAAACCGCAGGTTTGCTTCAGGCCCTAATCTGTTTCCGGCAGAGCACCCTGAGCGTTTGTTTAATCCCTCTTCCTGGTGGGAAATGAGCGTTCAATTTGCCCGTGCAGACACAAACAGCTAGTCTCTCATTGGTTCTCCCTATTCCTGTTCATCTTGCGCAGAAATTGCAAACTGTGCCAAACAGCAGGTTAAAGGCAATGACTCTCCAAGTGGGGAGAGTGTTAGTAAAGCGTCTGGAATGGTGAACCAGAGTACCAGGGGACGAAAACTGAGATGCATTTGAAAACGTTTCCCAATCACACGGTGGACGATAGTCTGGGTTTCCCATGCATGTTTTAGCTGAAGGAAGAGTCCCTTAAACCTGGAGAGTTGGGACCCATGGAATGGGTAACATGCAGTATGACTTCAAAGGGTCTGCGTCTGCTCACCGAACCTCACCAATGCTATCAGCCCGAAGTGTCCAGCCTTATGTCTCACCCAGCTCTGGGTGTAGATGTGGGAAATCCAGGTTGCATCACAAGCCCTGAATGAATTATTTAAGAATTGCTCTCTATTTTACTGTCATTGTGTTTTTTTTTTTGAAATTAATTTTGATAATGGGATTTACCGGATTTTCACAGTTCCGTTTAGGCTGCTGTACACACGCTTGTTTTCCTTATGGAGACATATAAATCCATGGTTTTTAAGATTCTTACTTGTCAGGTATCTTGCCAGGCGTTGAATATGGGGTGTTGAGTCCATTTCGTTGAGCAAGTAGTAGGTCTTGTCTATAATATATTTGGCTTATGGAACGGTACCTGTGCTAATTTCAATCTCTGGTTTTATGCAGCACCCCAACTCACCTTTCCCCATAAGCAAGCATAAGTTGGTTTTCTAAATTTGAGACCCTGTTCTGTTTTGTAATTCAGTTTATGTGTAGCCAAGTTTACATTCCGTGTATTACTGATATCTTATGATGTTTCTTTTTCTGTGTGACTTATTTCTCGTACAATCATCGTACCTGAAACCACTCATTATGCCGCTACGGGCCTGATGACGTAGGTTTCATTGCTGAGTGATATTCCATTGTACGTGCGTACCACAACTTCTTTATCCATTTTTTGCTTTCTCGGATATTTAACTTGTACCATAGACGAGGTTCTTGTAAACAGAGCCATCCCAAATTTTGGGGTGGCTGTGTGTTTTTGATTTTAATTTCTCTATGCTATAGGACCATAAGTGGAAGTGCCATAGGCTGTGTTGCTTTGTTTCCTACGTGTTTCAGGCAACACCATACACTTCTCCAGAGTGGCTGTTGGCAATTTACATCCCGCCCATCAGCATAACAAGGCTCCCTGTTCTCCATGACCTGTCGTGCCTTTCTGGAATTTACACATTTTTCAGATGGCCCTTTTGACCGGGGGGCAGTGAGACTTCATTGTAGTACACATTTCCTTTACATGGTTGCTTGGTTGGCCAAAAAGGGCGTATGCGTTTTTTCCTGAATATATTCAGGAAAAAACGCATACGCCCTTTTTGGCCAAGTGCATCATTGTCGACATTCTGCCTCTAATCTTATTCTTTAAGTGCAATTCCAGTCTACCCCCTGAAATCGTTTTCCTGAAATTCTGCCCCGATTTCAAGTCCTCTTCGAAAACTTACTTCAAAACAGTTTTGGACGATAGCTGTCATTCATTACTCTGCAGTTTTGTGAATTACAGTGCCCCTGAGCTCCTTTCTTCAACTCGCTTTCTTGTGAGCTGGCCACAAACCCGCAGGATTGCTTCAGGCCCTAATATGGTTCCGGCATGGCATGCTGAGCCTTTGGTTAATTCCTCTTCCTGGTGGGAAATGAGCGTTAAATTTCCATGTTCAGACACCTTCACATGAGTCGTCATGGTGCCTCTTTGCCCCAGTTATCTCTAAAGAGGTTGGAGTTGGAAGGCCTCCTCACTCAAGATCAGTGTGCCCACGGAGCCAACCCTGCAACTTCAGGGCATGGTTGGGGGTTAGGATCACCGCGAGGGTTCCTTTTTCCTTAGGAGGGAGGTGGCCTTTTGGGCTGCTGATTTCCAGGTTATCAGATACTGCCAGTATCTTGGCCAGATGTGGCCGTGGGCCAAGCCCCTTTGTGACCGTAGTTTATCCTACCTGGATCGCATTCTTGCATTGTTCCATTTCAAGTGGTCCCAGGTTTTGCACTAATACTCCAATGGCGATTCACCGTTCACCAGGAATGTAAAGGTCAAAGGGTTTAGCTAAATTAGGGAGTTCCAGGGCAAGGGTCTGAATTGACTGCTCTTTCCATTCTTGAAAGGCCACTTCTGCATTCTATTCAAAAGGATCATCACCTTTTCCTTTCAGTGTTTCATATAGAGGCCGAGCTAGTAGACTGTAGTTAGGGATCCAGAAGCAGCAAACCCTGGCCTCCCCAGGAACCCCTAAGCTGTCTTCTAGTTTCAGAAATGGGTAAGGCTGTAAATTGTTTCTTCCCTTTCCTGGGATGGGCTTCTCCGACCTTCTGTGAGAATGAAGCCCAGGCAGGTCACCGTAGTCTGTGATATTTGAGCTTTTTCTTGGACAACTTGTATCCTTTATTGGCTTCGTAGTTCAGAGGTCTCCTTAGTAGGGCTGGCAATCAGAATGTCGTCTGCATATTGAAGGAGTGTTTCCTTTTCCAGAGGTAGAACTTTTAGGTCTTTAGCTGAGCTTTCCCCAAAGATGGTGTGGGAATTTTTGAACCCTTGGGGCAACACGGCCCGGAAGTATTGTTTTAGATGTATGTTGAGTCCTGCCACTCACAAGCCAAAATTTCTTGTGACTCTGGGACTAATAGAATACAAAAGAAGGCATCATTGAAGACTAATACAGAATACCATGTCCTGGTGGTTGGTAGAATGACCAGCAGGGTGTAGGATTTAGGAACTACTGGAGGTATATCCTCGGTGGCTTCACTGACTGTCCTGACATCCTTTACCAGGACTCCAGCAGCCCATGGGGCTCTCGAGGTCAGGCCAATCCCAGGATATGGAGCTCACCTGGGCAGGTACCCCACCCCAGCCCACGGGGCTCTCGTGTTCAGGACCCTCCCAGGATATGGGGTTCCCTGGGCAGGTCTCCCTGCAGCCCATGGGGCTCTCGTGGTCAGGCCCCTCCCAGGATACAGAGCTACCCTTGCAGGTACCATGGCAGGGCTGGGAACACAGGAACCGTGCATATCGCCCTCATTGCAGAGCACTCCCAGCTCACCTGTCACTCAGATCTGACACAGAGCACCTCAGAGCAGGACTTGAACTAACAAACAGCAGCTCCGACAGGTCTGTGACCCTAGGCATCACTCTGTGTGGCCTCCCTCCACCTGGTCTTCCAGAGACTTCCACTGCACCCGGGGCACCAGGCCTCTGTCTCCACCCACCACACACCCCTCCTCTCCCTGACTCCTGTGTTCCTCTCATTAGGAGAGGGTTTTCTTGAAGTTGTCTCCCACTCATGGGCCAGATAATATAATTAGAAAACAAGCCAGAGCTGCAGCCCCTTGTCTATCCTGACTCTCAGGAGCCCACACCTGTTCCTTGGACCTGGCCGATTCAGCAAGTTCCAGTTTCTGCAACTGTGAGCCCCTGAGGGGTGATTATTGGCTGGCCTGGGAAGCCTGACCGTGCCGGCCAGCCCTCCCCAGGTGTGCCTGTGTTCAGATCAATATAAACACCGCTCCAGGCAGCAAGAGCCCCTGCAGCTGTGCCTGACGCCATTTTCTCTGCCCTGTCAGCAGTCTTGGGGCTGGACTGGTGGGAGGGAGTGAGAGGCCACGGCTTTGTGGGTGGCCCAGTGTGAGTGGGGCTCTGCTGGACTTTCTGCAGCAGTTGCCAAGATGCCACCTGCTAAAGAAGAGGATGTGTCACCCATACCTGCCGCTGGAATTTCTCCCTGGGCAGAGGTGAGTGAGGAAGAAAGCAGTGGGGGCCGGGACAGCAGGGGTATCTCAGGCAGGGAAATGGAAAGCTTCCAGAAGAGCACCCAGGACCAGGACCATCCTGGCTGGCCTGCAGGCACCAAGTCGGCTGGCATGCTGTCGCTCATGTGGCTCCATGGCCCTTCCTCTAGGCTTTCAAGTCCTTGTACATATTCAGGTGTTTTACCTGGGAAGGGTGGGAACATTTCAGCAGCAGCTGGCCTGGGGCTCGGCCCACGTTTACTCACAGATGCCTCGGCACGTTCCCCCAGCTTTGCAATGAGGACGCTTGTTGCGTGGGGCCTGCTGGCTGAATGGGAGATGATTCCCCACCACCGACCAACTTCAGAATTGTTTACAACTGGAGCAAGTGCCCTGATACGGTTTTCCTCTGTGTAGCTGGTGGGTTCTGTTTTTTTTTCTTTTTTGGTTCAAGGTAGATTTTATTCCTCTTTTTTGTATTTACAGATATAAGCATGGAAATAATTTATTCATATAAATACATGTATGTGAAGGGAAGAATATTTTTTCTGTTTTACTTTTTGTAATTTGAATTTTATTTTATTTTTTTATACAGCAGGTTCTTTTTGGTTATCTATTTTATACATATAAATGTATACATGCCAATCCCAATCTCTCAACTCCTCCCACCACCACCCCCCAACAGCTTTCCCCCCTTGGTGTCCATACGTTTGTTGTCTACATCTGTTGCTCTATTTCTGCCTTGCAAAACGGTTCATCTGTACAATTTGTCTAGGTTCCACATATAGCCATTAATAGACAAGATTTCTTTTTCTATTTCTGACTTACTTCACTCTGTATGACAGTCTCTAGATCCATCAACGTCTCTACAAATGACCCAATTTCATTCCTTTTTATGGCTTAGTAATATTCCATTTTATATATGTACCACTTCTTTATGCATTCGTCTGTCTGTGGGCATTTAGGTTGCTTCCATTACCTGGATATTGTAAATAGTGATGCAATGAACATTGCGGTGAATGTCTCTTTTTGATTTATGGTTTTGTCTGGGTATATGCCCAGTAGTGGGATTGCTGTATCATATGGTAATTCTATTCGTAGTTTTATAAGAAACTCCATAACTTTCTCCACAGTGACTGTATCAATTTCATTCCCAACAATAGCGGAAGAGGGTTCCTTATCTCCACACCCTTTCCAGCATTTGTTGTTTGTAGATTTTCTGATGATGCCCATTCTAAGAGTTGTGAGGTGATACACCATGGATGAGTCTATTTCGTTGAGCAAAGAGTAGGTCTTGTCTATTACATATTTGGCTTATGGAACGGTATGTGTGTTAATTTCAATCTCTGGTTTTATACAGCACCGCAACTCAACTTTCCCCTTAAGCAAGCATAAGTTTTTATCTAAATGTGAGACTCTGTTCGGTTTTGGAATTCAGTTTATGTGTAGCCAAGTTTACACTCTCTCTATTAGTGATATCTTATGATAATTACCTTTCTCTGTGTGACATATTTCTCTTAGAATCATCATACTTAAATCCACTCAATTTGCTGCTACAGGCCTGATGACATTGATTTCATTGCTGAGTGATATTCCATTGTACGTAAGTAGCACAACTCCTTTATCCATATTTTTCTTTCTGGGATATTTAATTTGTACTGGACTCAAGGTTCTTGTAAACACAGCAGCCCTAAATTTGGTGTTGGCTGTGTCTTGTTGATTTTAATTTTCCTAAGCTATAGGGCCAAAAGTGGAAGTGCCCTAGGGTCTGTAGCTTTGTTTTTCAGATGTTTCAGGATACACCATAAACATCTCCAGAGTGTCTGTTGGCAATTTACATCCCGCCCATCAGCATAACAAGGCTCCCTGTTCTCCATGGCCTGTCCTGTGTTTCTGGTTTTTACACTTTTCTCAGATGGCCCTTTTGACGAATGGGAGATGAGACTTCATTGTAGTGCGGATTTCCATTGCTCGAGTGCTTGGTTGGCCAAAAAGGGCATATGTGTTTTTTCCTGAATATATTCAGGAAAAAATGTTTACGCACTTTTCTCCAAGTGCATCACTGTCAAAGATCTGCCGCTTTTCACATGCTTTAAATGCAATTCCAATCTACCTCCTGAAATATGACTCCTGCAATTCTGCCTCGTTTTGAAGTCCTCTTTGCAGACTTACTTCAGTATATTTTTGCCAATAGCTGTCATTTATAACTCTGCAGGTTTGTGAATTACAGTGCCCGTGATTTCCTTTCTTAACTCGTTTCCTTGAAAGCTGGCCACAGAACCGCAGGTTTGCTTTAGGCCATAATCAGGGTCTGGCACGGCACTCTGAGCCTTTGGTTAATTCCTCTTCCTGGTGGGAAATTAGAGTTAAATGTGCCCCTCCGGACACCTGCCTCACTCCCAGCCCCTTGGTGATGTGTGTCCTGTGGTTTGAGGCCACATGTGCTGGGTTCCTCACCTTTGGCTGATGTGGCCCCACTGGTGTGAGGACACTCCTGCCTGGTTCCCATCCCCTTGGTGATGTGGGCCATCCGGTGAGAGTCTGATCCTGGTTGGGTTCCTCACACTTCTGTGAGGTGGGCCCTCTTCTCTGACGTCACTCCTGCCTGGCTGGCACACCCCGCCTTGGCGAAGTCGGCCCTCTGGTGGGATTTGGTGCCTGCTGGGGGTCTCCTGCCCTCGGTAATGAGGGCCCTCTGGCGTCAGGCCCTAATTCCTGGGCTCCCAATATTTTCTGATATGCGCCCTGTGGTTCGAGTACACTCCTGCCAGGTTCCCAACCCCATGGGAATGTGGGCCTTCTGCTCTGAGGTCCCAACCGTGGGTTGCTCAGTTTCATGATGAGGGCCCTCTGCTGTGAGTTTTCTCCGGCCTGGATCCCATAGCCTCGCTGCTCCTGGCCACCTGCTGGGAGGTTCCAACTGCGGGATTCCTCACCTTTTTTCTTCTATGGACCCTCTGTTTTGAGACTCCTCCTGCCTGCCTCACTCCCAGTCCCTTGGTGATGTGTGTCCTCTGGTGTGAGGCCACGTGTGCTGGGTCCCTCGCCTTTGGATGATGTGGCCACACTGGTGTGAGGACACTCCTGCCTGCTTCCTATCCCCTTGATGATGTGGGCCCTCTGGTGAGAGTCTGATCCTGGCTGGGTTCCTCACCCTTCTGTGAGGTGGGCCCTCTGCTGTGAGGTCACTCCTGCCTGGCTGGCACACCCCACCTGGGCAACATCGGCCCTCTTGTGGCACTTGGAGCCTGCTGGGAGCCTCCTCCCCTCGGTGATGGGGGCCCTCTAGCGTCAGGCCCTAACTGCTGGGTACCCACATTTTCTGATACGTGCTAAGTGGTGCGAGGACACTCCTGCGAGGTTCCCATCCCCATGGGCATGTGGGCCTTCTGCTCTAAGGTCCCAACACCTGTGTTGTTCACCGTTTCATGATGTTGTCTCTCTGGTGTTAGTTCACTCAGGCCTAGATCCCATAGACTCTGTGCTCTGAGCCGACTGCTGGGCGGTTCCTACTGCTGGATTCCTTACCTTTTTTATTCTTTGGGTCCTGTGTTTTTATGCTCCTACTTCCTGACTCACTCCCAGCCCCTTTGTGATGTAGGTCCTCTGGTTTAAGGCCACATGTACCGGTTTCCTCACCTTTATTGATGTGGCCCCACTGGTGTGAGGACACTCCTGCCTGGTTCCCATCCCCTTGGTGATTGGGGCCCTCTTGTGAGAGTCTGATCCTGTCTGGATTCCTCACACTTCTGGGAGGTGGGCCCTCTGCTGTGAGGTCACTCCTGCCTGGCTGGCACATGTCACGTTGGCGATGTGGGCCCTCAGTTGGGAGTTGGTGCCTGCTGGGAGTCTCCTCCCCTCGGTAATGAGGGCCCTCTGGCATCAGGCCCTAACTCATGGGCTCCCAAAATTTTCTGATGTGCGCCCTGTCGTGTGAGTACACTCCAGCCAGGGTCCCTTCCCTAGGTGATGTGGGCTTTCTGCTCTGTGGTCCCAACGGCTGGGTTGCTCACAGTGTCAGAATGTGGGCCCTCTGTTTTGAGTTCAGTCAGGCCTGGATCCCATAGCCTCGCTGCTCCTGGCCGCCTGCTGGGAGGTTCCAACTGCGGGATTCCTCACCTTTTTTACGCAATGGGCCCTCTGTTTTGAGGCTCCTCCTGCCTGCCTCACTGCCAGCCCCTTGGTGATGTGTGTCCTGTAGTTTGAGGCCACGTGTGCTGGGTCCGTCACATTTCGGTGATGTGGCCCCACTGGTGTGAGGACACTCCTGCCTGGTTTCCATTCCCTTGGTGATGTGGGCCCTCTGGTGAGAGTCTGATCCTCTTTGGGTTCCTCACACTTTTGTGTGGTTGGCCCTCTGCTCTGAGGTCACTCCTGCCTGGCTGGCACACCCCGCATTGGCGACGTCGGCCCTCTGGTAGCAGTTGGAGCTTGCTGGGAGCCTCCTCTCCTCAGTGATGAGGGCCCTCTGGCGTCCGGCCCTAACTGCTGGGCTCCCCACATTTTCTGTTCTGTGCCCACTGGTGCGATGACACTCCTGCTTGGTTCCCTTCCCCATGGAGATGTGGGCCTTGTGCTCTGAGGTCACAACGGCTGGGTTGCTTACAGTATCACGATGAGGGCCCTCTGTTGTGAGTTCATCACTGCCTGGATCCCATAGCCTCGGTGCTCTGGGCCGCCTGCTGGGATGTTCCAACTGCTGGATTCCTCACCTTTTTATACAATGGGCCATGTGTTTTGAGGTTAATCCTGCCTGCCTCGCTTTGAGACCCATGGTGATGTGGGTCTTCTGGTTTGAGGCCACATGTGCTGGGTACCTCAACTTTCGATGATGTGGCCCCACGGGTGTGAGGACACTCGTGCCTGATTCCCAGCCCCTTGCTTATGTGGGCACTCTGGTGAGAGTCTGATCATGACTGGGTTCCTTACCCTTCTGTGAGGTGGGCGCTCTGATGTGAGGTCACTCCTGCCTGGATGGCTCACGTCGCCTTGGCGACGTAGGCCCTCTGTTGGCCACTGAAGCATGCTGGGAGCCTCCTACCCTCTTTAACGAGGGCCCTGGAAGAAACGCATATGCCCTTTTTGACCAAGTGCATCATTGTCGAAGTTCTGCCTCTTCTCCTATACTTTCAGAGGACTTCCCATCTACCTCCTGAAATCGTATTCCTGGAATTCTGCCACGCGTTCAAGTCCTCTTTGCAGCCTTACTTCAATATATTTTTGGACGATAGCTGTCATTTATAACTCTGCAGGTTTGTGAATTACAGTGACCCTGAGCTCCATTCTTCAACTCGCTTTCTTGTGAGCTGGCCGCAAAACCGCAGGATTGCTTCAGGCCCTAATCTGGTTCCGGCACGGCATGTTGAGCCTTTGGCTAATTCCTCTTCCTGATGGGAAATGAGCGTTAAATTTGCTCGTGCAGACACCTACAGCTAATCTCTCATTGGTTCTCCCTATTCCTGTTCATCTTGCTCAGAAATTCCAAACTGTGCCAAACAGGAGGTTAAAGGCACTGACTCTCCAATTGGGGAAAGAGTTAGTAAAGCATCTGGAATGGTAAAACCGAGTATGAGGGGAAGAAAACTGAGATGCATTTAAAAAGGTTTCCCGGTCACACGGTGGACCATATTCTGGGTTTCCCATGCGTGTTTTACCTGAAGGAAGAATCCCTTAAACCTGGAGAGGTGGGACCCATGCAATGGGTACCATGCAGTATGACTTCAAATGGCCTGCATTTTCTCACCGAACCTCACCAATGCTATCAGCCCAAAGTGTCGAACCTTATGTCTCACTCAGCTCTAGGTGTAGATGTGGTAAATCCAGGTTGCATCACAAGCCCTGAATGAATTATTTAAGAATTGCTCTCTATTTCACTGTCATTGTGTTTGTTTTTGTAGTTTATTTTGATAATGGGATTTATCGGATTTTCACTGCTGCGTTTAGGCCGCTGTACACACGCTTGATTTCCTTATGGAGACATATAAATCCATGGGTTTTAAGATTCTTACTTGTCAGGTATCTTGCCAGGCGTTGAATATGGGGTGTTGAGTCCATTTCGTTGAGCAAGGAGTAGGTCTTGTCTATTATATATTTGGCTTATGGAACGGTATCTGTGCTAATTTCAATCTCTGGTTTTATGCAGCACCCCAACTCACCTTTCCCCATAAGCAAGCATAAGTTGGTTTTCTAAATTTGAGACCATGTTCTGTTTTGTAATTCAGTTTATGTGTAGCCAAGTTTACATTCCGTGTATTACTGATATATTATGATGTTTCTTTTTCTGTGTGACTTATTTCTCGTAGAATCATCGTACCTGAATCCACTCATTATGCCGCTACGGGCCTGAAGACGTAGATTTCATTGCTGAGTGATATTCCATTGTACGTGCTTACCACAACTTCTTTATCCATTTTTTACTTTCTGGGATATTTTACTTGTACCGTAGACGAGGTTCTTGTAAAGAGAGCCATCCCAAACTTTGGGGTGGCTGTGTGTTTTTTATTTTAATTTCCCTAAGCTATAGGACCATAATTGGAAGTGACATAGGCTGTGTTGCTTTGTTTCCTACGTGTTTCAGGATACATCATACATTTCTCCAGAGTGGCTGTTGGCACTTTACATCACACCCATCAGCATAACAAAGCTCCCTGTTCTCCAAGACCTGTCCTGCCTTTCTGGATTTTACACTTTTTTCAGATGGCCCTTTTGACCGGGGGGCAGTGAGACTTCATTGTAGTGCAGATTTCCTTTACACGCTTGCTTGGTTGGCCAAAAAGGGCGTATGCGTTTTTTCCTGAATATATTCAGGAAAAAACGCATACGCCCTTTTTGGCCAAGTGCATCATTGTCGACATTCTGCCTCTTTTCCTATGCTTTAAGTGCAATTCCAGTCTACCCCCTGAAATCGTTTTCCTGAAATTCTGCCCCGCTTTCAAGTCCTCTTTGAAGACTTACTTCAGTACATTTTTGGACGATAGCTGTCATTCATAACTCTGCAGGTTTGTGAATTAGAGTGCCCCTGAGCTCCTTTCTTCAACTCCTTTTCTTGTGAGCTGGCCGCAAAACTGCAGGATTGCTTCAGGCCCTAATATGTTTCTGGCCGGGCACGCTGAGCCTTTGGTTAATTCCTCTTCCTGGTGGGAAATGATCGTTCAATTTGCCCGTGCAGACACCAACAGCTAGTCTCTCATTGGTTCTCCCTATGCCTGTTCATCTTGCGCAGAAATTGCAAACTGTGCCAAACAGGAGGTTAAAGGCACTGACTCTCCAAGTGGGGAGAGTGTTAGTAAAGCGTCTGGAATGGTGAACCCGAGTACCAGGGTTCGAAAACTGAGATGCATTTGAAAACGTTTCCCAATCACACGGCCGACGATAGTCTGGGTTACCCATGCATGTTTTTGCTGAAGGAAGAATTCCTTAAACCTGAAGAGTTGGGACCCATGGAATGGGTACCATGCAGTATGACTTCAAAGGGTCTGCGTTTGCTCACCGAACCTCACCAATGCTTTCAGCCCAAAGTGTCCAGCCTTATGTCTCACCCAGCTCTGGGTGTAGATGTGGTAAATCCAGGTTGCATCACAAGCCCTGAATGAATTATTTAAGAATTGCTCTCTATTTCACTGTCATTGTGTTTTGTTTTTGAAATTTATTTTGATAATGGGATTTATCGGATTTTCACTGCTGCGTTTAGGCCGCTGTACACACGCTTGATTTCCTTATGGAGACATATAAATCCATGGGTTTTAAGATTCTTACTTGTCAGGTATCTTGCCAGGCGTTGAATATGGGGTGTTGAGTCCATTTCGTTGAGCAAGGAGTAGGTCTTGTCTATTATATATTTGGCTTATGGAACGGTATCTGTGCTAATTTCAATCTCTGGTTTTATGCAGCACCCCAACTCACCTTTCCCCATAAGCAAGCATAAGTTTGTTTTCTAAATTTGAGACCCTGTTCTGCTTTGTAATTAAGTTTATGCATAGCCAAGTTTACATTCCGTGTATTACTGATACATTATGATGTTTCTTTTTCTGTGTGACTTATTTCTCGTAGAATCATCGTACCTGAATCCACTCATTATGCCGCTATGGGCCTGAAGACGTAGATTTCATTGCTGAGTGATATTCCATTGTACGTCCGTACCAGAACTTCTTTATCCATTTTTTCCTTTCTCGGATATTTAACTTGTACCGTAGACAAGGTTCTTGTAAACAGAGCCGTCCCAAACTTTGGGGTGGCTGTGTGTTTGATTTTAATTTCCCTAAGCTATAGGACCATAAGTGGAAGTGACATAGGCTGTGTTGCTTTGTTTCCTACGTGTTTCAGGATACACCATACATTTCTCCAGAGTGGCTGTTGGCAATTTACATCCCGCCCATCAGCATGACAAGGCTCCCTGTTCTCCATGACCTGTCCTGTCTTTCTGGATTTTACTCTTTTTTCAAATGGCCCTTTTGACCGGGGGGCAGTGAGACTTCATTGTAGTGCATATTTCCTTTACATGCTTGCTTGGTTGGCCAAAAAGGGCGTATGCGTTTTTTCCTGAATATATTCAGGAAAAAACGCATACGCCTTTTTTGGCCAAGTGCATCATTGTTGACATTCTGCCTCTTTTCCTACGCTTTAAGTGCAATTCCAGTCTACCCCCTGAAATCGTTTTCCTGAAATTCTGCCCCGCTTTCAAGTCCTCTTTGAAGACTTACTTCAGTACATTTTTGGACGATAGCTGTCATTTATAACTCTGCAGGTCTGTGAATTACAGTGCCCCTGAGCTCCTTTCTTCAACTGTCTTTCTTGTGAGCTGGCCGCAAAATCGCAGGATTGCTTCAGGCCCTAATATGTTTCCGGTGGGGCACACTGAGCCTTTGGTTAATTCCTCTTCCTGGTGGGAAATGAGCGTTCCATTTGCCCGTGCAGACACCTACAGCTAGTCTCTCATTGGTTCTCCCTATTCCTGTTCATCTTGCGCAGAAATTGCAAACTCTGCCAAACAGGAGGTTAAAGGCACTGACTCTCCAAGTGGGGAGAGTGTTACTAAAGCGTCTGGAATGGTGAACCCGAGTACCAGGGGACGAAAACTGAGATGCATTTGAAAACGTTTCCCAATCACACGGTGGACCATACTCTGGGTTTCCCATGCATGTTTTAACGGAAGGAAGGATCCCTTAAACCTGGAGAGTTGGGACCCATGGAATGGGTACCATGCAGTAAGACTTCAAAGGGCCTGAATTTGCTCACCGAACCTCACCAATGCTATCAGCGCTAAGTGTCCAGCCTTTGTCTCACCCAGCTCTGGGTGTAGATGTGGTAAATCCAGGTTGCATCACAAGCCCTGAATGAATTATTTAAGAATTGCTCTCTGTTTCACTGTCATTGTGTTTTGTTTTTGAAATTTATTTTGATAATTGGATTTATCGGATTTTCACTGTTGGGTTTAGGCCGCTGTACACACGCTTGATTTCCTTATGGAGACATATAAATCCATGGGTTTTAAGATTCTTACTTGTCAGGTATCTTCCCAGGCGTTGAATATGGGGTGTTGAGTCCATTTCGTTGAGCAAGGAGTAGGTCTTGTCTATTATATATTTGGCTTATGGAACGGTATCTGTGCTAATTTCAATCTCTGTTTGATGCAGCACCCCAACTCACCTTTCCGCATAAGCAAGCATACGTTGATTTTCTCAATTTGAGACCATTTTCTGTTTTGTAATTCAGTTCATGTATAGCCATGATTACATTCCGTGTTTTAGTCATATCTTATGATGTTTCTTTTTCTGTGTGACTTATTTCTCGTAGAATCATCGTACCTGAATCCACTCATTATGCCGCTACGGGCCTGATGACGTAGATTTCATTGCTGAGTGATATTCCATTGTACGTGCATACCACAACATCTTTATCCATTTTTTGCTTTCTCAGATATTTAAATTGTACCGTAGACGAGGTTCTTGTAAACAGAGCCGTACCAAACTGTGGGGTGGCTGTGTGTTTTTGATTTTAATTTCCCTAAGCTATAGGACCATATTTGGAAGTGCCATAGGCTGTGTTGCTTTGTTTCCTACGTGTTTCAGGAAACACCATACACTTCTCCAGAGTGGCTGTTGGCAATTTATATCCCACCCATCAGCATAACAAGGCTCCCTGTTCTCCATGACCTGTCCTGCCTTTCTGGATTTTACACTTTTTTCAGATGGCCCTTTTGACCGGGGTCAGTGAGACTTCATTGTAGTGCAGATTTCCTTTACACGCTTGCTTTGTTGGCCAAAAAGGGCTTATGCATTTTATCCTGAATATATTCAGGAAAAAACGCATACGCCCTTTTTGGCCAAGTGCATCATTGTCGACATTCTGCCTCTTTTCCTATGCTTTAAGTGCAATTCCAGTCTACCCCCTGAAATCGTGTTCCTGAAATTCTGCCCCGCTTTCAAGTCCTCTTCGAAGACTTACTTCAATACATTTTTGGACGATAGCTGTCATTCATAACTGTGCAGGTTTCTGAATTACACTGCCCCTGAGCTCCTTTCTTCAACTCGCTTTCTTGTGAGCTGGCCGCAAAACCGCATGATTGCTTCACGCCATAATCTCTTTCTGGCAGGGCACGCTGAGCCTTTGGTTAATTCCTCTTCCTGGTGGGAAATGAGCGTTCCATTTGCCCGTGTAGACGCCTACAGCTAGTCTCTCATTGGTTCTCCCTATTCCTGTTCATCTTGCGCAGAAATTGCAAACTGTGCCAAACAGGAGGTTAAAAGCACTGACTCTCCAAGTGGGGAGAGTTTTAGTAAAGCATCTGGAATGGTGAACCCGAGTACCAGGGGCGAAAATTGAGATGCATTTGAAAACCTTTCCCAATCACTCGGTGGTCCATACTCTGGGTTGCCCATGCATGTTTTAGCTGAAGAAAGAATCCCTTAAACCTGCAGAGTTGGGACCCATAGAATGGGTACCATGCAGTATGACTTCAAAGGGTCTGCGTTGTTCACCGAACTTCACCAATGCTATCAGCCCTAAGTGTCCGGCCTTATGTCTCATGCAGCTCTGTGTGTAGATGTGGTAAATCCAGGTTGCATCACAAGCCCTGAGTGAATTATTTAAGAATTGTTCTCTATTTCACTGTTATTGTGTTTTGTTTTTGAAATTTATTTTGATAATGGTATTTATCGGATTTTCATTGCTGCATTTAGGCCACTGTACACACTCTTGATTTCCTTATGGAGACATATAAATCCATGGGTTTTAAGATTTTACTTGTCAGGTATCTTCCCAGGCGTTGAATATGGGGTGTTGAGTCCATTTCGTTGAGCAAGGAGTAGGTCTTGTCTATTATATATTTGGTTTATGGAACGGTATCTGTGCTAATTTCAAACTGTGGTTTTATGCAGCACCCCAACTCACCTTTCCCCATAAGCAAGCATAAGTTGGTTTTCTCAATTTGAGACCCTGTTCTGTTTTGTAATTCAGTTCATGTGTAGCCAAGTTTACATTCCGTGTATTAGTGATATATTATGATGTTTCTTTTTCTGTGTGACTTATTTCTCGTAGAATCATCGTACCTGAATCCACTCATTATGCCGCTACGGGCCTGATGACGTAGATTTCATTGCTGAGTGATATTCCACTGTACATGCGTACCACAACTTCTTTATCCATTTTTTGCTCTCTCGGATATTTAACTTGTACCGTAGAGGACGTTCTTGTAAAGAGAGACGTCCCAAATTTTGGGGTGACTGTGTCTTTTTGATTTTAATTTCCCTAAGCTATAGGACCATAAGTGGAAGTGCCATAGGCTGTGTTGTTTTGTTTCCTACGTGTTTCTGGAAACACCATACACTTCTCCAGAGTGGTTGTTGGCAATTTACATCATGCCCATCAGCATAACAAGGCTCCCTGTTCTCCATGACCTGTCCTGCCTTTCTGGATTTTACACTTTTTTCAGATGGCCCTTTTGACCGGGGGGCAGTGAGACTTCATTGTAGTGCAGATTTTCTTTACACGCTTGCTTGGTTGGCCAAAAAGGGCGTATGCGTTTTTTCCTGAATATATTCAGGAAAAAACGCATACGCCCTTTTTGGCCAAGTGCATCATTGTCGACATTCTGCTTCTTTTCCTATGCTTTAAGTGCAATTCCAGTCTACCCCCTGAAATCGTGTTCCTGAAATTCTGCCCCGCTTTCAAGTCCTCTTCGAAGACTTACTTCAATACATTTTTGGACGATAGCTGTCATTCATAACTCTGCAGGTTTCTGAATTACACTGCCCCTGAGCTCCTTTCTTCAACTCGCTTTCTTGTGAGCTGGCCGTAAAACCACAGGATTGCTTCACGCCATAATCTCTTTCTGGCAGGGCACGCTGAGCCTTTGGTTAATTCCTCTTACTGGTGGGAAATGAGCGTTACATTTGCCCCTGCAGACACCTACATCTAGTCTCTCATTGGTTCTCCCTATTCCTGTTCATCTTGCGCAGAAATTGCAAACTGTGCCAAACAGGAGGTTAAAGGCACTGACTCTCCAAGTGGGGAGAGTGTTAGTAAAGCGTCTGGAATGGTGAACCCGAATACCAGGGGCGAAAACTGAGATGCATTTGAAAACGTTTCCCAATCACACGGTGGACCATACTCTGGGTTTCCCATGCATGTTTTAGCTGAAGGAAGAATCCCTTAAACCTGGAGAGTTGGGACTCATGGAACGGGTACCATGCAGTATGACTTCAAAGGGTCTGCGTTTGCTCACCGAACCTCACCAATGCTATCAGCCCGAAGTGTCCAGCCTTATGTCTCACCCAGCTCTGGGCGTAGAAGTGGTAAATCCAGGTTGCATCACAAGCCCTGAATGAATTATTTAAGAATTGCTCTCTATTTCACTGTCATTGTGTTTTGTTTTTGAAATTTATTTTGATAATGGGATTTATCGGATTTTCACTGCTGCATTTAGGCCGCTGTACACACTCTTGATTTCCTTATGGAGACATATAAATCCATGGGTTTTAAGATTCTTACTTGTCAGGTATCTTGCCAGGCGTTGAATATGGGGTGTTGAGTCCATTTCGTTGAGCAAGGAGTAGGTCTTGTCTATTATATATTTGGCTTATGGAACGGTATCTGTGCTAATTTCAATCTCTGGTTTTATGCAGCACCCCAACTCACCTTTCCCCGTAAGCAAGCATAAGATGGTTTTCTCAATTTGAGACCCTGTTCTGTTTTGTAATTCAGTACATGTGTAGCCAAGTTTACATTCCGTTTATTAGGGATATCTAATGATGTTTCTTTTTCTGTGTGACTTATTTCTCGTAGAATCATGGTACCTGAATCCACTCATTATGCCGCTAGGGACCTGATGACGTAGATTTCATTGCTGAGTGATATTCCATTGTACGTGCGTACCACAACTTCTTTATCCATTTGTTGCTTTCTTGGATATTTAACTTGTACAGTAGACGAGGTTCTTGTAAACAGAGCCATCCGAAAATTTGGGGTGGCTGTGTGTTTTTGATTTTAATTTCCCTAAGCTATAGGACCATAAGTGGAAGTGCCATAGGCTGTGTTGCTTTGTTTCCTACCTGTTTCAGGAAACACCATACACTTCTCCAGAGTGGCTGTAGGCAATTTTCATCCACCTATCAGCATAACAAGGCTCCCTGTTCTCCATGACCTGTCCTGCCTTTCTGGATTTTACACTTTTTTCAGATGGCCCTTTTGACCGGGGGGCAGTGAGACTTCATTGTAGTGCAGATTTCCTTTACACGCTTGCTTGGTTGGCCAAAAAGCGCGTATGCGTTTTTTCTTGAATATATTCAGGAAAAAACGCATACGCCATTTTTGGCCAAGTGTATCATTGTCGACATTCTGCCTCTTTTCCTATGCTTTAAGTGCAATTCCAGTCTACCCCCTGAAATCATTTTCCTGAAATTCTGCCCCGCTTTCAAGTCCTCTTCGAAGACTTACTTCAGTACATTTTTGGACGATAGCTGTCATTCATAACACTGCAGGTTTGTGAATTACAGTGCCCTTGAGCTCCTTTCTTCAACTCGCTTTCTTGTGAGCTGGCCGCAAAACCGCAGTATTCCTTCAGGCCCTAATCTGTTTCTGGCAGGGCACGGTGAGCCTTTGGTGTATTCCTCTTCCTGGTGGGAAATGAGCGTTCCATTTGCCCGTGCAGACACCTACAGCTAGTCTCTCATTGGTTCTCCCTATTCCTGTTCATCTTGTGCAGAAATTGCAAACTGTGCCAAACCGGAGGTTAAAGGCACTGACTCTCCAAGTGGGGAGAGTGTTAGTTAAGCGTCTGGAATGGTGAACCCGAGTACCAGGGAACGAAAACTGAGATGCATTTGAAAACGTTTCCCAATCACACGGTGGACCATACTCTGGGTTTCCCATGCATGTTTTAACGGAAGGAAGAATCCCTTAAACCTGGAGAGTTGGGACCCATGGAATGGGAATCATGAAGTATGACTTCAAAGGGTCTGACTTTGCTCACTGAACCTCACCAATGCTATCAGCGCGAAGTGTCCAGCCTTTTGTCTGACCCAGCTCTGGGTGTAGATGTGGTAAATCCAGGTTGCATCACAAGCCCTGAATGAATTATTTAAGAATTGCTCTCTATTTCACTGTCATTGTGTTTTGTTTTTGAAATTTATTTTGATAATTGGATTTATCGGATGTTCACTGTTGACTTTAGGCCGATGTACACACGCTTGATTTCCTTATGGAGACATATAAATCCATGGGTTTTAAGATTCTTACTTGTCAGGTATCTTCCCAGGCGTTAAATATGGAGAGTTGAGTCCATTTCGTTGAGCAAGGAGTAGGTTTTTTCAATTATATATTTGGCTTATGGAACGGTATATGTGCTAACTTCAATCTCCGGTTTTATGCAGCACCCCAACTCACCTTTCCCCACAAGCAAGCATAAGTTGGTTTTCTAAACCTGAGGCCCTGTTCTGTTTGGTAATTCAGTACATGTGTAGCCAAGTTTACATTCCGTGTAATAGGGATATCTTATGATGTTTCTTTTTCTGTGAGACTTACTTCTCGTAGAATCATCATACCTGAATCCACTCATTATGCCGCGATGGGCCTGATGACGTAGATTTCATTGCTGAGTGATATTCCACTGTACGTGCATACCACAACTTCTTTATCCATTTTTTGATTTCTTGGATATTCAACTTGTACCGTAGACGAGATTCTTGTAAACAGAGCCATCCCAAACTTTGGGGTGGCTGTGTCTTTTTGATTTTAATTTCCCTAAGCTATAGGACCATAAGTGGAAGGGCCATAGGCTGTGTTGCTTTGTTTCCTATGTGTTTCAGGAAACACCATACACTTCTCCAGAGTGGCTGTTGGCAATTTACATCCCGCCCATCAGCATAACAAGGCTCCCTGTTCTCCATGACCTTTCCTGCCTTTCTGGATTTTACACTTTTTTCAGATGGCCCTTTTGACTGGGGGGCAGTGAGACTTCATTGTAGTGCCGATTTCATTTACACTCTTGCTTGGTTGGCCAAAAAGTGCGTTTGCGTTTTTTCCTGAATATATTCAGGAAAAAACGCATATGCCCTTTTTAGCCAAGTGCATCATTGTCGACATTCTGCCTCTGTTCCTATGCTTTAAGCGCAATTCCAGTCTACCCCCTGAAATCGTTTTCCTGAAATTCTGCCCCGCTTTAAAGTCCTCTTCGAAGACATACTTCAGTACATTTTGGACGATAGCTGTCATTCATAACTCTGCAGGTTTCTGAATTACACTGCCCCTGAGTTCCTTTCTTCAACTCGCTTTCTTGTGAGCTGGCCGCAAAACCACAGGATTGCTTCACGCCATAATCTCTTTCTGGCAGGGCACGCTGAGCCTTTGGTTAATTCCTCTTCCTGGTGGGAAATGAGCGTTCCATTTGCCCGTGCAGACACCTACATCTAGTCTCTCATTGGTTCTCCCTATTCCTGTTCATCTTGCGCAGAAATTGCAAACTGTGCCAAACAGGAGGTTAAAGGCACTGACTCTCCAAGTGGGGAGAGTGTTAGTAAAGCGTCTGGAATGGTGAACCCGAGTACCAGGGGACGAAAACTGAGATGCATTTGAAAACGTTTCCCAATCACACGGTGGACCATACTCTGGGTTTCCCATGCATGTTTTAGCTGAAGGAAGAATCCCTTAAACCTGGAGAGTTGGGACTCATGGAATGGGTACCATGCAGTATGACTTCAAAGGGTCTGCGTTTGCTCACCGAACCTCACCAATGCTATCAGCCCGAAGTGTCCAGCCTTATGTCTCACCCAGCTCTGGGTGTAGAAGTGGTAAATCCAGGTTGCATCACAAGCCCTGAATGAATTATTTAAGAATTGCTCTCTATTTCACTGTCATTGTGTTTTGTTTTTGAAATTTATTTTGATAATGGGATTTATCGGATTTTCACTGCTGCGTTTAGGCCGCTGTACACACGCTAGATTTCCTTATGGAGACATATAAATCCATGGGTTTTAAGATTCTTACTGGTCAGGTATCTTCTCAGACGTTGAATATGCGGTGTTGAGTCCATTTCGTTGAGCAAGGAGTAGGTCTTGTCTTTTATATATTTGGCTTATGGAACTGTATGTGTGCTAATTTCAATCTCTGGTTTTATGCAGCACCCCAACTCACCTTTCCCCATAAGCAAGCATAAGTTGGTTTTCTAAATTTGAGACCCTGTTCTGTTTTGTAATTCAGTTCATGTGTAGCCAAGTTTACATTCCGTGTATTTGTGATATCTTATGATGTTTCTTTTTCTGTGTGACTTATTTCTCGTAGAATCATCATACCTGAATCCACTCATTATGCCGCTACGGGCCTGATGACGTAGATTTCATTGCTGAGTGATATTCCATTGTACGTGCGTACCACAACTTCTTTATGCACTTTTTGCTTTCTCGGATATTTAACTTGTACCGTAGACGAGGTTCTTGTCAACAGAGCCGTCCCAAACTTTGGGGTGGCTCTGTGTTTTTGGTTTTAATTTCCCTAATCTATAGGACCATAAGTGGAAGTGCCATAGGCTGTGTTGCTTTGTTTCCTACGTGTTTCAGGAAACACCATACACTTCTCCAGAATGGCTGTTGGCAATTTACATCCCGCCCATCAGCATGACAAGGCTTCCTGTTCTCCATGACCTGTCCTGCCTTTCTGGATTTTACACTTTTTTCAGATGGCCCTTTTGACCGGGGGGCAGGGAGACTTCAATGTAGTGCATATTGCCTTTACACGCTTGCTTGGTTGGCCAAAAAGGGCGTATGCGTTTTTTCCTGAATATATTCAGGAAAAAACGCATACGCCCTTTTTGGCCAAGTGCATCATTGTCGACATTCTGCCTCTTTTCCTATGCTTTAAGTGCAATTCCAGTCTACCCCCTGAAATCATTTTCCTGAAATTCTGCCCCGCTTTCAAGTCCTCTTCGAAGACTTACTTCAGTACATTTTTGGACGATAGCTGTCATTCATAACTCTGCAGGTTTGTGAATTACAGTGCCCCTGAGCTCCTTTCTTCAACTCGCTTTCTTGTGAGCTGGCCGCAAAACCGCAGGATTGCTTCAGGCCCTAATCTTTTTCCGGCCGGGCACGCTGAGCCTTTGGTTAATTCCTCTTCCTGGTGGGAAATGAGCATTAAATTTCCATGTTCAGACACCTTCACATGAGTCGTCATGGTGCCCCTTTGCCCCGGTTATCTCTATGGAGGTTGGAGTTGGAAGGCCTCCTCACTCAAGATCAGTGTGCCGACGGAGCCAACCCTGCAACTTCAGGGCATGGTTGGGGGTTAGGATCACCACGAGAGTTCCTTTTTCCTTAGGATGGAGGTGGCCTTTTGGGCTGCTGATTTCCATGTTATCAGATACTGCCAGTATCTTGGCCAGATGTGGCGGGGGGCCAAGCCCCTTGGTGACCGTAGTTTATCCTACCTGGATCGCATTCTTGCATTGTTCCATTTCAAGTGGTCCCAGGTTTTCCACTAATACTCCAATGGCGATTCACCGTTCACCAGGAATGTAAAGGTCAAAGGGTTTAGCTAAATTAGGGAGTTCCAGGGCAAGGGTCTGAATTGACTGCTCTTTCCATTCTTGAAAGGCCACTTCTGCATTCTATTCAAAAGGATCATCACCTTTTCCTTTCAGTGTTTCATATAGAGGCCGAGCTAGTAGACTGTAGTTAGGGATCCAGAAGCAGCAAACCCTGGCCTCCCCAGGAACCCCTAAGCTGTCTTCTAGTTTCAGAAATGGGTAAGGCTGTAAATTGTTTCTTCCCTTTCCTGGGATGGGCTTCTCCGACCTTCTGTGAGAATGAAGCCCAGGCAGGTCACCGTAGTCTGTGATATTTGAGCTTTTTCTTGGACAACTTGTATCCTTTATTGGCTTCGTAGTTCAGAGGTCTCCTTAGTAGGGCTGGCGATCAGAATGTCGTCTGCATATTGAAGGAGTGTTTCCTTTTCCAGAGGTAGAACTTTTAGGTCTTTAGCTGAGCTTTCCCCAAAGATGGTGTGGGAATTTTTGAACCCTTGGGGCAACAGGGCCCGGAAGTATTGTTTTAGTTGTATGTTGAGTCCTGCCACTCACAAGCCAAAATTTCTTGTGACTCTGGGACTAATAGAATACAAAAGAAGGCATCATTGAAGACTAATACAGAATACCATGTCCTGGTGGTTGGTAGAATGACCAGCAGGGTGTAGGATTTAGGAACTACTGGAGGTATATCCTCGGTGGCTTCACTGACTGTCCTGACATCCTTTACCAGGACTCCAGCAGCCCATGGGGCTCTCGAGGTCAGGCCAATCCCAGGATATGGAGCTCACCTGGGCAGGTACCCCACCCCAGCCCACGGGGCTCTCGTGTTCAGGACCCTCCCAGGATATGGGGTTCCCTGGGCAGGTCCCCCTGCAGCCCATGGGGCTCTCGTGGTCAGGCCCCTCCCAGGATACAGAGCTACCCTTGCAGGTACCATGGCAGGGCTGGGAACACAGGAACCGTGCATATCGCCCTCATTGCAGAGCACTCCCAGCTCACCTGTCACTCAGATCTGACACAGAGCATCTCAGAGCAGGACTTGAACTAACAAACAGCAGCTCCGACAGGTCTGTGACCCTGGGCATCACTCTGTGTGGCCTCCCTCCATCTGGTTTTCCAGAGACTTCCACTGCACCCGGGGCACCAGGCCTCTGTCTCCACCCACCAGCCACCCCTCCTCTCCCTGACTCCTGGGTTCCTCTCATTAGGAGAGGGTTTTCTTGAAGTTGTCTCCCACTCATGGGCCAGATAATATAATTAGAAAACAAGCCAGAGCTGCAGCCCCTTGTCTATCCTGACTCTCAGGAGCCCACACCTGTTCCTTGGACCTGGCCGATTCAGCAAGTTCCAGTTTCTGCAACTGTGAGCCCCTGAGGGGTGATTATTGGCTGGCCTGGGAAGCCTGACCGTGCCGGCCAGCCCTCCCCAGGTGTGCCTGTGTTCAGATCAATATAAACACCGCTCCAGGCAGCAAGAGCCCCTGCAGCTGTGCCTGACGCCATTTTCTCTGCCCTGTCAGCAGTCTTGGTGCTGGACTGGTGGGAGGGAGTGAGAGGCCACGGCTTTGTGGGTGGCCCAGTGTGAGTGGGGCTCTGCTGGACTTTCTGCAGCAGTTGCCAAGATGCCACCTGCTAAAGAAGAGGATGTGTCACTCATACTGGCCGCTGGAATTTCTCCCTGGGCAGAGGTGAGTGAGGAAGAAAGCAGTGGGGGCCGGGACAGCAGGGGTATCTCAGGCAGGGAAATGGAAAGCTTCCAGAAGAGCACCCAGGACCAGGACCATCCTGGCTGGCCTGCAGGCACCAAGTCGGCTGGCATGCTGTCGCTCATGTGGCTCCATGGCCCTTCCTCTAGGCTTTCAAGTCCTTGTACATATTCAGGTGTTTTACCTGGGAAGGGTGGGAACATTTCAGCAGCAGCTGGCCTGGGGCTCAGCCCACGTTTACTCACAGATGCCTCGGCACTGTCCCCCAGCTTTGCAATGAGGACGCTTGTTGCGTGGGGCCTGCTGGCTGAATGGGAGATGATTCCCCACCACTGACCAACTTCAGAATTGTTTACAACTGGAGCAAGTGCCCTGATACGGTTTTCCTCTGTGTAGCTGGTGGGTTCTGTTTTTTTTTTCTTTTTTGGTTCAAGGTAGATTTTATTCCTCTTTTTTGTATTTACAGATATAAGCATGGAAATAATTTATTCATATAAATACATGTATGTGAAGGGAAGAATATTTTTTCTGTTTTACTTTTTGTAATTTGAATTTTATTTTATTTTTTTATACAGCAGGTTCTTTTTGGTTATCTATTTTATACATATAAATGTATACATGCCAATCCCAATCTCTCAACTCCTCCCACCACCACCCCCCAACAGCTTTCCCCCCTTGGTGTCCATACGTTTGTTGTCTACATCTGTTGCTCTATTTCTGCCTTGCAAAACGGTTCATCTGTACAATTTGTCTAGGTTCCACATATAGGCATTAATAGACAAGATTTCTTTTTCTCTTTCTGACTTACTTCACTCTGTATGACAGTCTCTAGATCCATCAACGTCTCTACAAATGACCCAATTTCATTCCTTTTTATGGCTTAGTAATATTCCATTTTATATATGTACCACATCTTTATGCATTCGTCTGTCTGTGGGCATTTAGGTTGCTTCCATTACCTGGATATTGTAAATAGTGATGCAATGAACATTGCGGTGAATGTCTCTTTTTGATTTATGGTTTTGTCTGGGTATATGCCCAGTAGTGGGACTGCTGTATCGTATGGTAATTCTATTCTTAGTTTTATAAGAAACTCCATAACTTTCTCCACAATAGCGGAAGAGGGTTCCTTATCTCCACACCCTTTCCAGCATTTGTTGTTTGTAGATTTTCTGATGATGCCCATTCTAACAGGTGTGAGGTGATACACCATGGATGAGTCTATTTCGTTGAGCAAAGAGTAGGTCTTGTCTATTACATATTTGGCTTATGGAACGGTATGTGTGCTAATTTCAATCTCTGGTTTTATACAGCACCGCAACTCAACTTTCCCCTTAAGCAAGCATAAGTTTTTATCTAAATGTGAGACTCTGTTCGGTTTTGGAATTCAGTTGATGTGTAGCCAAGTTTACACTCTCTCTATTAGTGATATCTTATGATAATTACCTTTCTCTGTGTGACATATTTCTCTTAGAATCATCATGCTTAAATCCACTCAACTTGCTGCTACAGGCCTGATGACATTGATTTCATTGCTGAGTGATATTCCATTGTACGTAAGTAGCACAACTCCTTTATCCATATTTTTCTTTCTGGGATATTTAATTTGTACTGGACTCAAGGTTCTTGTAAACACAGCAGCCCTAAATTTGGTGTTGGCTGTGTCTTGTTGATTTTAATTTTCCTAAGCTATAGGGCCAAAAGTGGAAGTGCCCTAGGGTCTGTAGCTTTGTTTTTCAGATGTTTCAGGATACACCATAAACATCTCCAGAGTGTCTTTTGGCAATTTACATCCCGCCCATCAGCATAACAAGGCTCCCTGTTCTCCATGGCCTGTCCTGTGTTTCTGGTTTTTACACTTTTTTCAGATGGCCCTTTTGACGAAAGGGAGATGAGACTTCATTGTAGTGCGGATTTCCATTTCTCGAGTGCTTGGTTGGCCAAAAAGGGCATATGTGTTTTTTCCTGAATATATTCAGGAAAAAATGTTTACGCACTTTTGTCCAAGTTCATCACTGTCAAAGATCTGCCGCTTTTCACATGCTTTAAATGCAATTCCAATCTACCTCCTGAAATATGATTCCTGCAATTCTGCCTCGTTTTGAAGTCCTCTTTGCAGACTTACTTCAGTATATTTTTGCCAATAGCTGTCATTTATAACTCTGCAGGTTTGTGAATTACAGTGCCCGTGATTTCCTTTCTTAACTCGTTTCCTTGAAAGCTGGCCACAGAACCGCAGGTTTGCTTTAGGCCATAATCAGGGTCTGGCACGGCACTCTGAGCCTTTGGTTAATTCCTCTTCCTGGTGGGAAATTAGAGTTAAATGTGCCCCTCCGGACACCTGCCTCACTCCCAGCCCCTTGGTGATGTGTGTCCTGTGGTTTGAGGCCACATGTGCTGGGTTCCTCACCTTTGGCTGATGTGGCTCCACTGGTGTGAGGACACTCCTGCCTGGTTCCCATCCCCTTGGTGATGTGGGCCCTCTGGTGAGAGTCTTATCCTGGCTGGGTTCCTCACCCTTCTGTGAGGTAGGCCCTCTGCTGTGAGGTCACTCCTGCCTGGCTGGCCCAGGTCACCTTGGTGACGTGGGCCCTCAGTTGGGAGTTGGTGCCTGCTGGGAGTCTCCTCCCCTCGGTAATGAGGGCCCTCTGGCGTCAGACCCTAACTCCTGGGCTCCCAAAATTTTCTGTTGTGCGCCCTGTGGTGCTAGTACACTGCTGCCAGGTTCCCAACCCCATGGGAATGTGGGCCTTCTGCTCTGAGGTCCCAACCGTGGGTTGCTCAGTTTCTTGATGAGGGCCCTCTGGTGTGAGTTCACTCCAGCATGGATCCCATAGCCTCGCTGCTCCTGGCCACCTGCGGGGAAGTTCCAACTGCGGGATTCCTCACCTTTTTCCTTCTATGGGCCCTCTGTTTTGAGACTCCTCCTGCCTGCCTCACTCCCAGCCCCTTGGTGATGTGTGTCCTCTGGTTTGAGGCCACGTGTGCTGGGTCCCTCACCTTTCGATGATGTGGCCCCACTGGTGTGAGGACACTCCTGCCTGGTTCCTATCCCCTTGGTGATGTGGGCCCTCTGGTGAGAGTCTGATCCTGGCTGGGTTCCTCACACTTCTGTGAGGTGGGCCCTCTGCTGTGAGGTCACTCCTGCCTGGCTGGCACACCCCGCCTTGGCAATGTCGGCCCTCTTGTGGCAGTTGGAGCCTACTGGGAGCCTCCTCCCCTCGGTGATGAGGGCCCTCTGGCGTCAGGCCCTAACTGCTGGGTACCCACATTTTCTGATACGTGCTAAGTTGTGCGAGGACACTCGTGCCATGTTCCCAACCCCATGGTGATGTGGGCCTTCTGCTCTGAGGTCCAAACGGCGGGGTTGCTCACAGTTTCATGATGTGGGCCCTCTGCTGTGAGTTCACTGTGGCCTGGATCGCATAGACTCGGTGCTCTGGGCCGCCTGCTGGGAGGTTCCCACTGCAGGATTCCTCAGCTTTTTTATTCTATTCACCCTGTGTTGTGAGGCTACTCATGCCTGCCTCACTCCGAACCCCTTGGAGATCTGGGTCCTCTGGTTTAGGCCACATGTGCTGGGTTCCTCACCTTTCTATGATGTGGTCACCCTGGTGTGAAGACAGTCCTGCCTGGTTCTGATGCCCTTGGTGATGTGGGCCCTCTGGTGAGAGTCTTATCCTGGCTGGGTTCCTCACCATTCTGTGAGGTAGGTCCTCAGCTGTGAGGTCACTCCTGCCTGGCTGTTGCACGTCACCTTGGCGACATGGTCCCTCCGTAGGGAGTTGGTGCCTGCTTGGGGACTCCTCCCCTTGGTAATGAGGGCCCTCTGGCATCAGGCCCTAATTTCTGGGTTCCCAAAATTCTCTGATGTGCGCCCTGTGGTGCGAGTACACTTCTGCCAAGTTCCCAACCACATGGGAATGTGGGCCTTCTGCTCTAAGGTCCCAACGGCTGGGTTGCTCACAGTTTCATGATGAGGGCCCTCTGTTTTGTGTTCAGTCAGGCCTGGATCCCATAGCCTCGCTGCTCCTGGCCGCCTGCTGGGAGGTTCCAACTGCGGGATTCCTCACCTTTTTTACGCAATGGGCCCTCTGTTTTGAGGCTCCTCCTGCCTGCCTCACTCCCAGCCCCTTGGTGATGTGTGTCCTGTAGTTTGAGGCCACGTGTGCTGGGTCCGTCACATTTCGGTGATGTGGCCCCACTGGTGTGAGGACACTCCTGCCTGGTTTCCATTCCCTTGGTGATGTGGGCCCTCTGGTGAGAGTCTGATCCTCTTTGGGTTCCTCAGACTTTTGTGTGGTTGGCCCTCTGCTCTGAGGTCACTCCTGCCTGGCTGGCACACCCCGCATTGGCGACGTCGGTCTTCTGGTAGCAGTTGGAGCTTGCTGGGAGCTTCCTCTCCTCAGTGATGAGGGCCCTCTGGCGTCCGGCCCTAACTGCTGGGCTCCCCACATTTTCTGTTGTGTGCCCACTGGTGCGATGACACTCCTGCTTGGTTCCCTTCCCCATGGGGATGTGGGCCTTGTGCTCTGAGGTCACAATGGCTGGGTTGCTTACAGTATCACGATGAGAGCCCTCTGTTGTGAGTTCATCACTGCCTGGATCCCATAGCCTCGGTGCTCTGGGCCGCCTGCTGGGATGTTCCAACTGCTGGATTCCTCACCTTTTTATACAATGGGCCATGTGTTTTGAGGTTAATCCTGCCTGCCTCGCTCTGAGACCCATGGTGATGTGGGTCTTCTGGTTTGAGGCCACATGTGCTGGGTACCTCAACTTTCGATGATGTGGCCCCACGGGTGTGAGGACACTCGTGCCTGATTCCCAGCCCCTTGCTTATGTGGGCACTCTGGTGAGAGTCTGATCATGACTGGGTTCCTTACCCTTCTGTGAGGTGGGCGCTCTGATGTGAGGTCACTCCTGCCTGGATGGCTCATATCGCCTTGGCGACGTAGGCCCTCTGTTGGCCACTGAAGCATGCTGGGAGCCTCCTACCCTCTTTAATGAGGGCCCTGGAAGAAACGCATATTCCCTTTTTGACCAAGTGCATCATTGTCGAAGTTCTGCCTCTTCTCCTATACTTTCAGAGGACTTCCCGTCTACCTCCTGAAATCGTATTCCTGGAATTCTGCCCCGCGTTCAAGTCCTCTTTGCAGCCTTACTTCAATATATTTTTGGACGATAGCTGTCATTTATAACTCTGCAGGTTTGTGAATTACAGTGCCCCTGAGCTCCATTCTTCAACTCGCTTTCTTGTGAGCTGGCCGCAAAACCGCAGGATTGCTTCAGGCCCTAATCTGGTTCCGGCACGGCATGTTGAGCCTTTGGCTAATTCCTCTTCCTGATGGGAAATGAGCATTAAATTTGCTCGTGCAGACACCTACAGCTAATCTCTCATTGGTTCTCCCTATTCCTGTTCATCTTGCTCAGAAATTCCAAACTGTGCCAAACAGGAGGTTAAAGGCACTGACTCTCCAATTGGGGAAAGAGTTAGTAAAGCGTCTGGAATGGTAAAACCGAGTATGAGGGGAAGAAAACTGAGATGCATTTAAAAAGGTTTCCCGGTCACACGGTGGACCATATTCTGGGTTTCCCATGCATGTTTTACCTGAAGGAAGAATCCCTTAAACCTGGAGAGGTGGGACCCATGCAATGGGTACCATGCAGTATGATTTCAAAGGGCCTGCATTTTCTCATCGAACCTCACCAATGCTATCAGCCCAAAGTGTCAAACCTTATGTCTCACTCAGCTCTAGGTGTAGATGTGGTAAATCCAGGTTGCATCACAAGCCCTGAATGAACTATTTAAGAACTGCTCTCTATTTCACTGTCATTGTGTTTGTTTTTGTAGTTTATTTTGATAATGGGATTTCTCGGATTTTCTCTGCTGTCTTCATGCAGCTGTACACACACTTGATTCTCTTACAGAGACATATAAATCCATGGGTTTGAAGATTCTTACTAGTCATGTGTAATCCTAGGAGTTGAATATGGTGTGTTTAGTCCATTTCGTTGAGCAAGGTGTAGGTCTTGACTATTACATATTTGGCTTATGGAAAGGTATGTGTGCTAATTTCTATCTCTGGTTTTATGCAGCACCCCACCTCACCTTTCCCCATAAGCAAGCATAAGTTGGTGTTCTACATTTGAGACCCTGTTCTGTTTTGTAATTCAGTTCATGTGTAGCCAAGTTTACATTCCGTGTATTAGTGATATCTTATGATGTTTCATTTTCTGTGTGACTTATTTCACTTAGAATCATCGTACCTGGATCCACTCAATATGCCGCGACGGGCCTGATGACATAGATTTCATTGCTGAGTGATATTCCATTGTACATGCGTACCACAACTTCTTTATCCATTTTTCACATTCTGGGATATTTAACTTGTACCGTAAACGACGTTCTTGTAAACAGAGCTGTCGCAAACATTGGGGTGGCTGTGTGTTTTTGATTTTAATTTCCCTAAGCTATAGGACCATAAGTGGAAGTGACATAGGCTGTGTTGCTTTGTTTCCTACGTGTTTCAGGATACACCATACATTTCTCCAGAATGGCTGTTGGCAATTTACATCCCGCCCATCAGCATAACAAGGCTCCCTGTTCTCCAAGACTTGTCCTGCCTTTCTGGATTTTACACTTTTTTCAGATGGCACTTTTGACCGGGGGGCAGTGAGACTTCATTGTAGTGCAGATTTCCTTTACACGCTTGCTTGGTTGGCCAAAAAGGGCGTATGCGTTTTTTCCTGAATATATTCAGGAAAAAACGCATACGCCCTTTTTGCCCAAGTGCATCATTGTTGACATTCTGCCTCTTTTCCTATGCTTTAAATGCAATTCCAGTCTACCCCCTGAAATCGTTTTCCTGAAATTCTGCCCCGCTTTCAAGTCCTCTTTGAAGACTTACTTCAGTACATTTTTGGACGATAGCTGTCATTCATAACTCTGCAGGTTTGTGAATTACAGTGTCCCTGAGCTCCTTTCTTCCACTCCTTTTCTTGTGAGCTGGATGCAAAACCGCAGGATTGCTTCAGGACCTAATATGTTTCCGGCCGGGCACGCTGAGCCTTTGGTTAATTCCTCTTCCTGGTGGGAAATGATCGTTCAATTTGCCCGTGCAGACACCAACAGCTAGTCTCTCATTGGTTTTCCCTATGCCTGTTCATCTTGCGCAGAAATTGCAAACTGTGCCAAACAGGAGGTTAAAGGCACTGACTCTCCAAGTGGGGAGAATGTTAGTAAAGTGTCTGGAATGGTGAACCCGAGTACCAGGGTTCGAAAACTGAGATATATTTGAAAAGGTTTCCCAATCACACGGTGGACAATACTCTGGGTTTCCCATGCATGCCTTAGCTGAAGGAAGAATCCCTTAAACCTGGAGAGCTGGGACCCATGGAATGGGTACCATGCAGTATGACTACAAAGGGTCTGCGTTTGCTCACCGAACCTCACAAATGCTATCAGCCCGAAGTGTCCAGCCTTATATCTCACCCAGCTCTGGGTGTAGATGTGGTAAATCCAGGTTGAATCACAAGCCCTGAATGAATTATTTAAGAATTGCTCTCTATTTCACTGTCAATGTGTTTTGGTTTTGAAATTTATTTTGATAATGGGATTTATCGGATTTTCACTGCTGCGTTTAGGCCACTGTACACACGCTTGATTTCCTTATGGAGACATATAAATCCATGGGTTTTAAGATTCTTACTTGTCAGGTATATTCCCAGGCTTTGAGTCCGTTTCGTTGAGCAAGGAGTAGGTCTTGTCTATTATATATTTGGCTTATGGAACCGTATCTGTGCTAATTTCAATCTCTGGTTTTATGCAGCACCCCAACTCACCTTTCCGCATAAGCAAGCATAAGTTGGTTGTCTCAATTTGAGACCCTTTTCTGTTTTGTAATTCAGTTCATGTGTAGCCAAGTTTACATTCCGTGTATTAGTCATATCTTATGATGTTTCTTTTTCTGTGTGACTTATTTTTCGTAGAATCATCGTACCTGAATCCACTCATTATGGCGCTACGGGCCTGATGATGTAGAATTCATTGCTGTGTGATATTCCATTGTACATACGTAGCGCACCTTCTTTATCCATTTGTTGCTTTCTCGGATATTTAACTTGTACCGTAGACGAGGTTCCTGTAAACGGAGCCGTCCCAAATTTTGGGGTGGCTGTGTGTTTTTGATTTTAATTTCCCTAAGCTATAGGACCATAAGTGGAAGTGCCATAGGCTGTGTTGCTTTGTTTCATATGTGTTTCAGGAAACACCATACACTTCTCCAGAGTGGCTGTTGGCAATTTACATCCCGCCCATCAGCATAACAAGGCTCCCAGTTCTCCATGACCTGTCCTGCCTTTCTGGATTTTACACTTTTTTCAGATGGCCCTTTTGACCGGGGGGCAGTGAGACTTCATTGTAGTGCAAATTTCCTTTACACACCTGCTTGGATGGCCAAAAAGTGCGTATGCGTTTTTTCCTGAATATATTCAGGAAAAAACGCATACGACCTTTTTAGCCAAGTGCATCATTGTCGACATTCTGCCTCTTTTCCTATGCTTTAAGTGCAATTCCAGTCTACCCCCTGAAATCGTTTTCCTGAAATTCTGCCCCACTTTCAAGTCCTCTTCGAAGACTTACTTCAATACATTTTTGGACGATAGCTGTTATTCATAACTCTGCAGGTTTGTGAATTACAGTGCCCCTGAGCTCCTTTCCTAAACTAGCTTTCTTGTGAGCTGGCCGAAAAACCGCAGGATTGCTTCAGGCCCTAATCTGTTTCCGGCAGGGCATGCTGAGCCTTTGGTTAATTCCTCTTCCTGGTGGGAAATGAGCGTTCCATTTGCCCGTGCAGACACCTACAACTAGTCTCTCATTTTTCTCCCTATTACTGTTCATCTTGGGCAAAAATTGCAAACTGTGCCAAACAGGAGGTTAAAGGCACTGACTCTCCACGTGGGGAGAATGTTAGTAAAGCGTCTGGAATGGTGAACCCTAGTACCAGGGAACGAAAACTGAGATGCATTTGAAAACGTTTCCCAATCACACGGTGGACCATACTCTGGGTTTCCCATGCATGTTTTAACTGAAGGAAGAATCCCTTAAACCTGGAGAGTTGGGACCCATGAAATGGGTATCATGCAGTATGACTTCAATGGGTCTGACTTTGCTCACCGAACCTCACCTATGCTATCAGCGCAAAGTGTCCAGCCTTATGTCTCACCCAGCTCTGGGTGTAGATGTGGTAAATCCAGGTGGCATCACAAGCCCTGAATGAATTATTTAAGTATTGCTCTCTATTTCACTGTCATTGTGTTTTGTTTTTAAAATTTATTTTGATAATGGGATTTATCGGATGTTCACTGTTGCATTTAGGCCGCTGTACACACGCTTGATTTCCTTATGGAGACATATAAATCCATGGGTTTTAAGTTTCTTACTTGTCACGTATCTTCCCAGGCGTTGAATATGGCGTGATGAGTCCATTTCGTTGAGCAAGGAGTAGGTCTTGTCTATTATATATTTGGCTTATGGAAAGGTATCTGTGCTAATTTCAATCTCTGGTTTTATGCAGCAACCCAACTCACCTTTCCCCATAAGCAAGCATAAGTTGGTTTTCTAAACTTGAGACCCTGTTCTGTTTTGTAATTCAGTACATGTGTAGCCAAGTTTACATTTTGTGTATTAGGGATACCATATGATGTTTCTTTTTCCGTGTGACTTATTTCTCATAGAATCATCATACCTGAATAAATTCATTATGCCGCTACGGGCCTGATGACGTAGATTTCATTGCTGAGTGATATTCCATTGTACGTGCGTACCACAACTTCTTTATCCATTTAATGCTTTCTTGGATATTTAACTTGTACCGTAGACGAGGTTCTTGTAAACAGAGCCGTTCCAAACTTTGGGGTGGCTGTGTGTTTTTGATTTTAATTTCCCTAAGCTATAGGACCATAAGTGGAAGTGCCATAGGCTGTGTTGCTTTGTTTCCTACGTGTTTCAGGAAACAGCATACAGTTCTCCAGAGTGGCTGTTGGCAATTTACATCCCGCCCATCAGCATAACAAGGCTCCCTGTTCTCCATGACCTGTCCTGCCTTTCTGGATTTTACACTTTTCTCAGATGGCCCTTTTTCCTGAATATATTCAGGAAAAAACGCATATGCCCTTTTTAGCCAAGTGCATCATTGTCGACATTCTGCCTATTTTCCTATGCTTTAAGTGCAATTCCAGTCTGCCCCCTGAAATCGTTTTCCTGAAATTCTGCCCGGCTTTCAAGTCCTCTTCGAAGACTTACATCAGTACATTTTGGACGATAGCTGTCATTCATAACTCTGCAGGTTTGTGAATTACAGTGCCCCTGAGCTCCTTTCTTCAACTCGCTTCCTTGTGAGCTGGCCGCCAAAGCGCAGGATTGCTTCAGGCCCTAATCTGTTTCCGGCAGGGCAAGCTGAGCCTTTGGTTAATTCCTCTTCCTGGTGGGAAATGAGCGTTCCATTTGCCCGTGCAGACACCAACAGCTAGTCTCTCATTGGTTCTCCTTATTGCTGTTCATCTTGCGCAGAAATTGCAAACTGTGCCAAAGAGGAGTTTAAAGGCACTGACTCTCCAAGTGAGGAGAGTGTTAGTAAAGCGTCTGGAATGGTGAACCCGAGTACCAGGGGACGAAAACTGAGATGCATTTGAAAGCGTTTCCCGGTCACACAGTGCAGTGTAATGTACGTTTCCCATGCATGTTTTAGCTGAAGGAAGAATCCCTAAAACCTGGAGAGTTGGGACCCATGGAATGGGTACCATGCAGTATGACTTCAAAGGGTCTGCATTTGCTCACCGAACCTCACCAATGCTATCAGCCCGAAGTGTCCAGCCTTATGTCTCACCCAGCTCTGGGTGTAGATGTGGTAAATCCAGGTTGCCTGACAAGCCCTGAATGAATTATTTAAGAATTGCTCTGTATTTCACTGTATTTTTTTTTGTTTTTGGAATTTATTTTGGTAATGTGATTTATCGGATGTTCACTGCTGCGTTTAGGCCGCTGTACACACGCTTGATTTCCTTATGGAGACATATAAATCCATGGGTTTTAAGATTCTTACTTGTCAGGTATCTTCCCAGGCGTTGAATATGGGGTGTTCAGTCCATTTCGATGAGAAAGGAGTAGGTCTTGTCTATTATATATTTGGCTTATGGAACGGTATGTGTGCTAATTTCAATCTCTGGTTTTATGCAGCACCCCAACTCACCTTTCCCCATAAGCAAGCATAAGTTGGTTTTCTAAATTTGAGACCCTGTTCTGTTTTGTAATTCAGTTCATGTGTAGCCAAGTTTACATTCCGTGTATTAGAGATATCTTATGATGTTTCTTTTTCTGTGTGACTTATTTCTTGTAGAATCATCGTACCTGAATCCACTCATTATGCCGCTAGGGACCTGATGACGTAGATTTCATTGCTGAGTGATATTACATTGTACGTGCGTACCAAAACTTCTTTATCCATTTTTTGCTTTCTCGGATATTTAACTTGTACCGTAGATGACGTTCTTGTAAACAGAGCCGTCCCAAATTTTGGGGTGGCTGTGTCTTTTTGATTTTAATTTCCGTAAGCTATAGGACCATAAGTGGAAGTGCCATAGGCTGTGTTGCTTTGTTTCCTACGTGTTTCAGGAAACACCATACCCTTCTCCGGAGTGGCTGTTGGCAATTTACATCCGCCCATCAGCATAACAAGGCTCCCTGTTCTCCATGACCTGTCCTGCCTTTCTGGATTTTACACTTTTTTCAGATGGCCCTTTTGACTGGGGGGCAGTGAGACTTCATTGTAGTGCAGATTTCCTTTACACGCTTGCTTGGTTGGCCAAAAAGGGCGTATGCGTTTTTTCCTGAATATATTCAGGAAAAAACGCATACGCCCTTTTTGGCCAAGTGCATCATTGTCGACATTCTGCCTGTTTTCCTATGCTTTAAGTGCAATTGCAGTCTACCCCCTGAAATCGTTTTCCTGAAATTCTGCCCCGCTTTCAAGTCCTCTTCGAAGACATACTTCAATACATTTATGGACAATAGCTGTCATTCATAACTCTGCAGGTTTCTGAATTACACTGCCCCTGAGCTCCTTTCTTCAACTAGCTTTCTTGTGAGCTGGCCGCAAAACCGCAGGATTGCCTCAGGCCATAATCTCTTTCTGGCAGGGCACGCTGAGCTTTTGGTTAATTCCTCTTCCTGGTGGGAAATGAGCGTTCCATTTGCCCGTGCAGACATCTACAGCTAGTCTCTCATTGGTTCTCCCTATTCCTGTTCATCTTGCGCAGAAATTGCAAACTGTGCCAAACAGGAGGTTAAAGGCACTGACTCTCCAAGTGGGGATATTGTTAGTAAAGCGTCTGGAATGGTGAACCCGAGTACCAGGGGACGAAACCTGAGATGCATTTGAAAACGTTTCCCGGTCACACAGTGCAGTGTACTGTGGGTTTCCCATGCATGTTTTAGCTGAAGGAAGTGTCCCTTAAACCTGGAGAGTTGGGACCCATGGAAGGGGTACCATGCAGTATGACTTCAAAGGGTCTGCGTTTGCTCACCGAACCTCACCAATGCTATCAGCCCGAAGTGTCCAGCCTTATGTCTCACCCAGCTCTGGGTGTAGATGTGGTAAATCCAGGTTGCATCACAAGCCCTGAATGAATTATTTAAGAATTGCTCTCTATTTCACTGTCATTCTGTTTTGTTTTTGAAATTCATTTTGATAATGGGATTTATCGGATGTTCACTGCTGCGTTTAGGCCGCTGTACACACGCTTGATTTCCTTATGGAGACATATAAATCCATGGGTTTTAAGATTCTTACTTGTCAGGTATCTTCCCAGAGTTGAATATGGGGTGTTGAGTCCATTTCGTTGAGCAAGGAGTAGGTCTTGTCTATTATATATTTGGCTTATGGAACGGTATCTGTGCTAATTTCAATCTCTGCTTTTATGCAGCACCCCAACTCACTTTTCCCCATAAGCAAGCATAAGTTGGTTTTCTAAATTTGAGACCCTGTTCTGTTTTGTAATTCAGTTCATGTGTAGCCAAGTTTACATTCCGTGTATTAGTGATATCTTATGATGTTTCTTTTTCTGTGTGACTAATTTCTCGTAGAATCATCGTACCTGAATCCACTCATTATGCCGATAGGACCTGATGACGTAGATTTCATTGCTGAGTGATATTCCATTGTACGTGCGTACCACAACTTCTTTATCCATTTTTTGCTTTCTCGGATATTTAACTTGTACCGTAGACGAAGTTCTTGTAAACAGAGCGGTCCCAAATTTTGGGTTGGCTGTGTCTTTTTGATTTTAATTTCCCTAAGCTATAAGACCATAAGTGGAAGTGCCATAGGCTGTGTTGCTTTGTTTCCTACGTGTTTCTGGAAACACCATACACTTCTCCAGAGTGGTTGTTGGCAATTTACATCCCGCCCATCAGCATAACAAGGCTCCCTGTTCTCCATCACCTGTCCTGCATTTCTGGATTTTACACTTTTTTCAGATGGCCCTTTTGACCGGGGGGCAGTGAGACTTCATTGTAGTGCAGATTTCCTTTACACGCTTGCTTGGTTGGCCAAAAAGTGTGTATGCGTTTTTTCCTGAATATATTCAGGAAAAAACGCATACGCACTTTTTGGCCAAGTGCATCATTGTCGACATTCTGCCTCTTTTCCTATGCTTTAAGTGCTATTCCAGTCTGCCCCCTGAAATCGTTTTCCTGAAATTCTGCCCGGCTTTCAAGTCCTCTTCGAAGACTTACATCAGTACATTTTGGACGATAGCTGTCATTCATAACTCTGCAGGTTTGTGAATTACAGTGCCCCTGAGCTCCTTTCTTCAACTCGCTTCCTTGTGAGCTGGCCGCCAAAGCGCAGGATTGCTTCAGGCCCTAATCTGTTTCCGGCAGGGCAAGCTGAGCCTTTGGTTAATTCCTCTTCCTGGTGGGAAATGAGCGTTCCATTTGCCCGTGCAGACACCAACAGCTAGTCTCTCATTGGTTCTCCTTATTGCTGTTCATCTTGCGCAGAAATTGCAAACTGTGCCAAAGAGGAGGTTAAAGGCACTGACTCTCCAAGTGAGGAGAGTGTTAGTAAAGCGTCTGGAATGGTGAACCCGAGTACCAGGGGACGAAAACTGAGATGCATTTGAAAGCGTTTCCCGGTCACACAGTGCACTGTAATGTGCGTTTCCCATGCATGTTTTAGCTGAAGGAAGAATCCCTTAAACCTGGAGAGTTGGGACCCATGGAATAGGTACCATGAAGTATGACTTCAAAGGGTCTGCATTTGCTCACCGAACCTCACCAATGCTATCAGCCCGAAGTGTCCAGCCTTATGTCTCACCCAGCTCTGGGTGTAGATGTGGTAAATCCAGGTTGCCTGACAAGCCCTGAATGAATTATTTAAGAATTGCTCTGTATTTCACTGTATTTTTTTTTGTTTTTGAAATTTATTTTGGTAATGTGATTTATCGGATGTTCACTGCTGCGTTTAGGCCGCTGTACACACGCTTGATTTCCTTATGGAGACATATAAATCCATGGGTTTTAAGATTCTTACTTGTCAGGTATCTTCCCAGGCGTTGAATATGGGGTGTTGAGTCCATTTCGATGAGGAAGGAGTAGGTCTTGTCTATTATATATTTGGCTTATGGAAGGGTATGTGTGCTAATTTCAATCTCTGGTTTTATGCAGCACCCCAACTCACCTTTCCCCATAAGCAAGCATAAGTTGGTTTTCTAAATTTGAGACCCTGTTCTGTTTTGTAATTCAGTTCATGTGTAGCCAAGTTTACATTCCGTGTATTAGAGATATCTTATGATGTTTCTTTTTCTGTGTGACTTATTTCTTGTAGAATCATCGTACCTGAATCCACTCATTATGCCGCTAGGGACCTGATGACGTAGATTTCATTGCTGAGTGATATTACATTGTACGTGCGTACCAAAACTTCTTTATCCATTTTTTGCTTTCTCGGATATTTAACTTGTACCGTAGATGACGTTCTTGTAAACAGAGCCGTCCCAAATTTTGGGGTGGCTGTGTCTTTTTGATTTTAATTTCCGTAAGCTATAGGACCATAAGTGGAAGTGCCATAGGCTGTGTTGCTTTGTTTCCTACGTGTTTCAGGAAACACCATACCCTTCTCCGGAGTGGCTGTTGGCAATTTACATCCGCCCATCAGCATAACAAGGCTCCCTGTTCTCCATGACCTGTCCTGCCTTTCTGGATTTTACACTTTTTTCAGATGGCCCTTTTGACCGGGGGGCAGTGAGACTTCATTGTAGTGCAGATTTCCTTTACACGCTTGCTTGGTTGGCCAAAAAGGGCGTATGCGTTTTTTCCTGAATATATTCAGGAAAAAACGCATACGCCCTTTTTGGCCAAGTGCATCATTGTCGACATTCTGCCTGTTTTCCTATGCTTTAAGTGCAATTGCAGTCTACCCCCTGAAATCGTTTTCCTGAAATTCTGCCCCGCTTTCAAGTCCTCTTCGAAGACATACTTCAATACATTTATGGACAATAGCTGTCATTCATAACTCTGCAGGTTTCTGAATTACACTGCCCCTGAGCTCCTTTCTTCAACTAGCTTTCTTGTGAGCTGGCCGCAAAACCGCAGGATTGCCTCAGGCCATAATCTCTTTCTGGCAGGGCACGCTGAGCTTTTGGTTAATTCCTCTTCCTGGTGGGAAATGAGCGTTCCATTTGCCCGTGCAGACATCTACAGCTAGTCTCTCATTGGTTCTCCCTATTCCTGTTCATCTTGCGCAGAAATTGCAAACTGTGCCAAACAGGAGGTTAAAGGCACTGACTCTCCAAGTGGGGATATTGTTAGTAAAGCGTCTGGAATGGTGAACCCGAGTACCAGGGGACGAAACCTGAGATGCATTTGAAAACGTTTCCCGGTCACACAGTGCAGTGTACTGTGGGTTTCCCATGCATGTTTTAGCTGAAGGAAGTGTCCCTTAAACCTGGAGAGTTGGGACCCATGGAAGGGGTACCATGCAGTATGACTTCAAAGGGTCTGCGTTTGCTCACCGAACCTCACCAATGCTATCAGCCCGAAGTGTCCAGCCTTATGTCTCACCCAGCTCTGGGTGTAGATGTGGTAAATCCAGGTTGCATCACAAGCCCTGAATGAATTATTTAAGAATTGCTCTCTATTTCACTGTCATTCTGTTTTGTTTTTGAAATTCATTTTGATAATGGGATTTATCGGATGTTCACTGCTGCGTTTAGGCCGCTGTACACACGCTTGATTTCCTTATGGAGACATATAAATCCATGGGTTTTAAGATTCTTACTTGTCAGGTATCTTCCCAGAGTTGAATATGGGGTGTTGAGTCCATTTCGTTGAGCAAGGAGTAGGTCTTGTCTATTATATATTTGGCTTATGGAACGGTATCTGTGCTAATTTCAATCTCTGCTTTTATGCAGCACCCCAACTCACTTTTCCCCATAAGCAAGCATAAGTTGGTTTTCTAAATTTGAGACCCTGTTCTGTTTTGTAATTCAGTTCATGTGTAGCCAAGTTTACATTCCGTGTATTAGTGATATCTTATGATGTTTCTTTTTCTGTGTGACTAATTTCTCGTAGAATCATCGTACCTGAATCCACTCATTATGCCGATAGGACCTGATGACGTAGATTTCATTGCTGAGTGATATTCCATTGTACGTGCGTACCACAACTTCTTTATCCATTTTTTGCTTTCTCGGATATTTAACTTGTACCGTAGACGAAGTTCTTGTAAACAGAGCGGTCCCAAATTTTGGGTTGGCTGTGTCTTTTTGATTTTAATTTCCCTAAGCTCTAGGACCATAAGTGGAAGTGCCATAGGCTGTGTTGCTTTGTTTCCTACGTGTTTCTGGAAACACCATACACTTCTCCAGAGTGGTTGTTGGCAATTTACATCCCGCCCATCAGCATAACAAGGCTCCCTGTTCTCCATCACCTGTCCTGCATTTCTGGATTTTACACTTTTTTCAGATGGCCCTTTTGACCGGGGGGCAGTGAGACTTCATTGTAGTGCAGATTTCCTTTACACGCTTGCTTGGTTGGCCAAAAAGTGTGTATGCGTTTTTTCCTGAATATATTCAGGAAAAAACGCATACGCACTTTTTGGCCAAGTGCATCATTGTCGACATTCTGCCTCTTTTCCTATGCTTTAAGTGCAATTCCAGTCTGCCCCCTGAAATCGTTTTCCTGAAATTCTGCCCGGCTTTCAAGTCCTCTTCGAAGACTTACATCAGTACATTTTGGACGATAGCTGTCATTCATAACTCTGCAGGTTTGTGAATTACAGTGCCCCTGAGCTCCTTTCTTCAACTCGCTTCCTTGTGAGCTGGCCGCCAAAGTGCAGGATTGCTTCAGGCCCTAATCTGTTTCCGGCAGGGCAAGCTGAGCCTTTGGTTAATTCCTCTTCCTGGTGGGAAATGAGCGTTCCATTTGCCCGTGCAGACACCAACAGCTAGTCTCTCATTGGTTCTCCTTATTGCTGTTCATCTTGCGCAGAAATTGCAAACTGTGCCAAAGAGGAGGTTAAAGGCACTGACTCTCCAAGTGAGGAGAGTGTTAGTAAAGCGTCTGGAATGGTGAACCCGAGTACCAGGGGACGAAAACTGAGATGCATTTGAAAGCGTTTCCCGGTCACACAGTGCACTGTAATGTGCGTTTCCCATGCATGTTTTAGCTGAAGGAAGAATCCCTTAAACCTGGAGAGTTGGGACCCATGGAATGGGTACCATGCAGTATGACTTCAAAGGGTCTGCATTTGCTCACCGAACCTCACCAATGCTATCAGCCCGAAGTGTCCAGCCTTATGTCTCACCCAGCTCTGGGTGTAGATGTGGTAAATCCAGGTTGCCTGACAAGCCCTGAATGAATTATTTAAGAATTGCTCTGTATTTCACTGTATTTTTTTTTGTTTTTGAAATTTATTTTGGTAATGTGATTTATCGGATGTTCACTGCTGCGTTTAGGCCGCTGTACACACGCTTGATTTCCTTATGGAGACATATAAATCCATGGGTTTTAAGATTCTTACTTGTCAGGTATCTTCCCAGGCGTTGAATATGGGGTGTTGAGTCCATTTCGATGAGGAAGGAGTAGGTCTTGTCTATTATATATTTGGCTTATGGAAGGGTATGTGTGCTAATTTCAATCTCTGGTTTTATGCAGCACCCCAACTCACCTTTCCCCATAAGCAAGCATAAGTTGGTTTTCTAAATTTGAGACCCTGTTCTGTTTTGTAATTCAGTTCATGTGTAGCCAAGTTTACATTCCGTGTATTAGAGATATCTTATGATGTTTCTTTTTCTGTGTGACTTATTTCTTGTAGAATCATCGTACCTGAATCCACTCATTATGCCGCTAGGGACCTGATGACGTAGATTTCATTGCTGAGTGATATTACATTGTACGTGCGTACCAAAACTTCTTTATCCATTTTTTGCTTTCTCGGATATTTAACTTGTACCGTAGATGACGTTCTTGTAAACAGAGCCGTCCCAAATTTTGGGGTGGCTGTGTCTTTTTGATTTTAATTTCCGTAAGCTATAGGACCATAAGTGGAAGTGCCATAGGCTGTGTTGCTTTGTTTCCTACGTGTTTCAGGAAACACCATACCCTTCTCCGGAGTGGCTGTTGGCAATTTACATCCGCCCATCAGCATAACAAGGCTCCCTGTTCTCCATGACCTGTCCTGCCTTTCTGGATTTTACACTTTTTTCAGATGGCCCTTTTGACCGGGGGGCAGTGAGACTTCATTGTAGTGCAGATTTCCTTTACACGCTTGCTTGGTTGGCCAAAAAGGGCGTATGCGTTTTTTCCTGAATATATTCAGGAAAAAACGCATACGCCCTTTTTGGCCAAGTGCATCATTGTCGACATTCTGCCTGTTTTCCTATGCTTTAAGTGCAATTGCAGTCTACCCCCTGAAATCGTTTTCCTGAAATTCTGCCCCGCTTTCAAGTCCTCTTCGAAGACATACTTCAATACATTTATGGACAATAGCTGTCATTCATAACTCTGCAGGTTTCTGAATTACACTGCCCCTGAGCTCCTTTCTTCAACTCGCTTCCTTGTGAGCTGGCCGCCAAAGCGCAGGATTGCTTCAGGCCCTAATCTGTTTCCGGCAGGGCAAGCTGAGCCTTTGGTTAATTCCTCTTCCTGGTGGGAAATGAGCGTTCCATTTGCCCGTGCAGACACCAACAGCTAGTCTCTCATTGGTTCTCCTTATTGCTGTTCATCTTGCGCAGAAATTGCAAACTGTGCCAAAGAGGAGGTTAAAGGCACTGACTCTCCAAGTGAGGAGAGTGTTAGTAAAGCGTCTGGAATGGTGAACCCGAGTACCAGGGGACGAAAACTGAGATGCATTTGAAAGCGTTTCCCGGTCACACAGTGCACTGTAATGTGCGTTTCCCATGCATGTTTTAGCTGAAGGAAGAATCCCTTAAACCTGGAGAGTTGGGACCCATGGAATGGGTACCATGAAGTATGACTTCAAAGGGTCTGCGTTTGCTCACCGAACCTCACCAATGCTATCAGCCCGAAGTGTCCAGCCTTATGTCTCACCCAGCTCTGGGTGTAGATGTGGTAAATCCAGGTTGCCTGACAAGCCCTGAATGAATTATTTAAGAATTGCTCTGTATTTCACTGTATTTTTTTTTGTTTTTGAAATTTATTTTGGTAATGTGATTTATCGGATGTTCACTGCTGCGTTTAGGCCGCTGTACACACGCTTGATTTCCTTATGGAGACATATAAATCCATGGGTTTTAAGATTCTTACTTGTCAGGTATCTTCCCAGGCGTTGAATATGGGGTGTTGAGTCCATTTCGATGAGGAAGGAGTAGGTCTTGTCTATTATATATTTGGCTTATGGAAGGGTATGTGTGCTAATTTCAATCTCTGGTTTTATGCAGCACCCCAACTCACCTTTCCCCATAAGCAAGCATAAGTTGGTTTTCTAAATTTGAGACCCTGTTCTGTTTTGTAATTCAGTTCATGTGTAGCCAAGTTTACATTCCGTGTATTAGAGATATCTTATGATGTTTCTTTTTCTGTGTGACTTATTTCTTGTAGAATCATCGTACCTGAATCCACTCATTATGCCGCTAGGGACCTGATGACGTAGATTTCATTGCTGAGTGATATTACATTGTACGTGCGTACCAAAACTTCTTTATCCATTTTTTGCTTTCTCGGATATTTAACTTGTACCGTAGATGACGTTCTTGTAAACAGAGCCGTCCCAAATTTTGGGGTGGCTGTGTCTTTTTGATTTTAATTTCCGTAAGCTATAGGACCATAAGTGGAAGTGCCATAGGCTGTGTTGCTTTGTTTCCTACGTGTTTCAGGAAACACCATACCCTTCTCCGGAGTGGCTGTTGGCAATTTACATCCGCCCATCAGCATAACAAGGCTCCCTGTTCTCCATGACCTGTCCTGCCTTTCTGGATTTTACACTTTTTTCAGATGGCCCTTTTGACCGGGGGGCAGTGAGACTTCATTGTAGTGCAGATTTCCTTTACACGCTTGCTTGGTTGGCCAAAAAGGGCGTATGCGTTTTTTCCTGAATATATTCAGGAAAAAACGCATACGCCCTTTTTGGCCAAGTGCATCATTGTCGACATTCTGCCTGTTTTCCTATGCTTTAAGTGCAATTGCAGTCTACCCCCTGAAATCGTTTTCCTGAAATTCTGCCCCGCTTTCAAGTCCTCTTCGAAGACATACTTCAATACATTTATGGACAATAGCTGTCATTCATAACTCTGCAGGTTTCTGAATTACACTGCCCCTGAGCTCCTTTCTTCAACTAGCTTTCTTGTGAGCTGGCCGCAAAACCGCAGGATTGCCTCAGGCCATAATCTCTTTCTGGCAGGGCACGCTGAGCTTTTGGTTAATTCCTCTTCCTGGTGGGAAATGAGCGTTCCATTTGCCCGTGCAGACATCTACAGCTAGTCTCTCATTGGTTCTCCCTATTCCTGTTCATCTTGCGCAGAAATTGCAAACTGTGCCAAACAGGAGGTTAAAGGCACTGACTCTCCAAGTGGGGATATTGTTAGTAAAGCGTCTGGAATGGTGAACCCGAGTACCAGGGGACGAAACCTGAGATGCATTTGAAAACGTTTCCCGGTCACACAGTGCAGTGTACTGTGGGTTTCCCATGCATGTTTTAGCTGAAGGAAGTGTCCCTTAAACCTGGAGAGTTGGGACCCATGGAAGGGGTACCATGCAGTATGACTTCAAAGGGTCTGCGTTTGCTCACCGAACCTCACCAATGCTATCAGCCCGAAGTGTCCAGCCTTATGTCTCACCCAGCTCTGGGTGTAGATGTGGTAAATCCAGGTTGCATCACAAGCCCTGAATGAATTATTTAAGAATTGCTCTCTATTTCACTGTCATTCTGTTTTGTTTTTGAAATTCATTTTGATAATGGGATTTATCGGATGTTCACTGCTGCGTTTAGGCCGCTGTACACACGCTTGATTTCCTTATGGAGACATATAAATCCATGGGTTTTAAGATTCTTACTTGTCAGGTATCTTCCCAGAGTTGAATATGGGGTGTTGAGTCCATTTCGTTGAGCAAGGAGTAGGTCTTGTCTATTATATATTTGGCTTATGGAACGGTATCTGTGCTAATTTCAATCTCTGCTTTTATGCAGCACCCCAACTCACTTTTCCCCATAAGCAAGCATAAGTTGGTTTTCTAAATTTGAGACCCTGTTCTGTTTTGTAATTCAGTTCATGTGTAGCCAAGTTTACATTCCGTGTATTAGTGATATCTTATGATGTTTCTTTTTCTGTGTGACTAATTTCTCGTAGAATCATCGTACCTGAATCCACTCATTATGCCGATAGGACCTGATGACGTAGATTTCATTGCTGAGTGATATTCCATTGTACGTGCGTACCACAACTTCTTTATCCATTTTTTGCTTTCTCGGATATTTAACTTGTACCGTAGACGAAGTTCTTGTAAACAGAGCGGTCCCAAATTTTGGGTTGGCTGTGTCTTTTTGATTTTAATTTCCCTAAGCTATAAGACCATAAGTGGAAGTGCCATAGGCTGTGTTGCTTTGTTTCCTACGTGTTTCTGGAAACACCATACACTTCTCCAGAGTGGTTGTTGGCAATTTACATCCCGCCCATCAGCATAACAAGGCTCCCTGTTCTCCATCACCTGTCCTGCATTTCTGGATTTTACACTTTTTTCAGATGGCCCTTTTGACCGGGGGGCAGTGAGACTTCATTGTAGTGCAGATTTCCTTTACACGCTTGCTTGGTTGGCCAAAAAGTGTGTATGCGTTTTTTCCTGAATATATTCAGGAAAAAACGCATACGCACTTTTTGGCCAAGTGCATCATTGTCGACATTCTGCCTCTTTTCCTATGCTTTAAGTGCAATTCCAGTCTGCCCCCTGAAATCGTTTTCCTGAAATTCTGCCCGGCTTTCAAGTCCTCTTCGAAGACTTACATCAGTACATTTTGGACGATAGCTGTCATTCATAACTCTGCAGGTTTGTGAATTACAGTGCCCCTGAGCTCCTTTCTTCAACTCGCTTCCTTGTGAGCTGGCCGCCAAAGCGCAGGATTGCTTCAGGCCCTAATCTGTTTCCGGCAGGGCAAGCTGAGCCTTTGGTTAATTCCTCTTCCTGGTGGGAAATGAGCGTTCCATTTGCCCGTGCAGACACCAACAGCTAGTCTCTCATTGGTTCTCCTTATTGCTGTTCATCTTGCGCAGAAATTGCAAACTGTGCCAAAGAGGAGGTTAAAGGCACTGACTCTCCAAGTGAGGAGAGTGTTAGTAAAGCGTCTGGAATGGTGAACCCGAGTACCAGGGGACGAAAACTGAGATGCATTTGAAAGCGTTTCCCGGTCACACAGTGCACTGTAATGTGCGTTTCCCATGCATGTTTTAGCTGAAGGAAGAATCCCTTAAACCTGGAGAGTTGGGACCCATGGAATGGGTACCATGAAGTATGACTTCAAAGGGTCTGCATTTGCTCACCGAACCTCACCAATGCTATCAGCCCGAAGTGTCCAGCCTTATGTCTCACCCAGCTCTGGGTGTAGATGTGGTAAATCCAGGTTGCCTGACAAGCCCTGAATGAATTATTTAAGAATTGCTCTGTATTTCACTGTATTTTTTTTTGTTTTTGAAATTTATTTTGGTAATGTGATTTATCGGATGTTCACTGCTGCGTTTAGGCCGCTGTACACACGCTTGATTTCCTTATGGAGACATATAAATCCATGGGTTTTAAGATTCTTACTTGTCAGGTATCTTCCCAGGCGTTGAATATGGGGTGTTGAGTCCATTTCGATGAGGAAGGAGTAGGTCTTGTCTATTATATATTTGGCTTATGGAAGGGTATGTGTGCTAATTTCAATCTCTGGTTTTATGCAGCACCCCAACTCACCTTTCCCCATAAGCAAGCATAAGTTGGTTTTCTAAATTTGAGACCCTGTTCTGTTTTGTAATTCAGTTCATGTGTAGCCAAGTTTACATTCCGTGTATTAGAGATATCTTATGATGTTTCTTTTTCTGTGTGACTTATTTCTTGTAGAATCATCGTACCTGAATCCACTCATTATGCCGCTAGGGACCTGATGACGTAGATTTCATTGCTGAGTGATATTACATTGTACGTGCGTACCAAAACTTCTTTATCCATTTTTTGCTTTCTCGGATATTTAACTTGTACCGTAGATGACGTTCTTGTAAACAGAGCCGTCCCAAACTTTGGGGTGGCTGTGTCTTTTTGATTTTAATTTCCGTAAGCTATAGGACCATAAGTGGAAGTGCCATAGGCTGTGTTGCTTTGTTTCCTACGTGTTTCAGGAAACACCATACCCTTCTCCGGAGTGGCTGTTGGCAATTTACATCCGCCCATCAGCATAACAAGGCTCCCTGTTCTCCATGACCTGTCCTGCCTTTCTGGATTTTACACTTTTTTCAGATGGCCCTTTTGACCGGGGGGCAGTGAGACTTCATTGTAGTGCAGATTTCCTTTACACGCTTGCTTGGTTGGCCAAAAAGGGCGTATGCGTTTTTTCCTGAATATATTCAGGAAAAAACGCATACGCCCTTTTTGGCCAAGTGCATCATTGTCGACATTCTGCCTGTTTTCCTATGCTTTAAGTGCAATTGCAGTCTACCCCCTGAAATCGTTTTCCTGAAATTCTGCCCCGCTTTCAAGTCCTCTTCGAAGACATACTTCAATACATTTATGGACAATAGCTGTCATTCATAACTCTGCAGGTTTCTGAATTACACTGCCCCTGAGCTCCTTTCTTCAACTAGCTTTCTTGTGAGCTGGCCGCAAAACCGCAGGATTGCCTCAGGCCATAATCTCTTTCTGGCAGGGCACGCTGAGCTTTTGGTTAATTCCTCTTCCTGGTGGGAAATGAGCGTTCCATTTGCCCGTGCAGACATCTACAGCTAGTCTCTCATTGGTTCTCCCTATTCCTGTTCATCTTGCGCAGAAATTGCAAACTGTGCCAAACAGGAGGTTAAAGGCACTGACTCTCCAAGTGGGGATATTGTTAGTAAAGCGTCTGGAATGGTGAACCCGAGTACCAGGGGACGAAACCTGAGATGCATTTGAAAACGTTTCCCGGTCACACAGTGCAGTGTACTGTGGGTTTCCCATGCATGTTTTAGCTGAAGGAAGTGTCCCTTAAACCTGGAGAGTTGGGACCCATGGAAGGGGTACCATGCAGTATGACTTCAAAGGGTCTGCGTTTGCTCACCGAACCTCACCAATGCTATCAGCCCGAAGTGTCCAGCCTTATGTCTCACCCAGCTCTGGGTGTAGATGTGGTAAATCCAGGTTGCATCACAAGCCCTGAATGAATTATTTAAGAATTGCTCTCTATTTCACTGTCATTCTGTTTTGTTTTTGAAATTCATTTTGATAATGGGATTTATCGGATGTTCACTGCTGCGTTTAGGCCGCTGTACACACGCTTGATTTCCTTATGGAGACATATAAATCCATGGGTTTTAAGATTCTTACTTGTCAGGTATCTTCCCAGAGTTGAATATGGGGTGTTGAGTCCATTTCGTTGAGCAAGGAGTAGGTCTTGTCTATTATATATTTGGCTTATGGAACGGTATCTGTGCTAATTTCAATCTCTGCTTTTATGCAGCACCCCAACTCACTTTTCCCCATAAGCAAGCATAAGTTGGTTTTCTAAATTTGAGACCCTGTTCTGTTTTGTAATTCAGTTCATGTGTAGCCAAGTTTACATTCCGTGTATTAGTGATATCTTATGATGTTTCTTTTTCTGTGTGACTAATTTCTCGTAGAATCATCGTACCTGAATCCACTCATTATGCCGATAGGACCTGATGACGTAGATTTCATTGCTGAGTGATATTCCATTGTACGTGCGTACCACAACTTCTTTATCCATTTTTTGCTTTCTCGGATATTTAACTTGTACCGTAGACGAAGTTCTTGTAAACAGAGCGGTCCCAAATTTTGGGTTGGCTGTGTCTTTTTGATTTTAATTTCCCTAAGCTATAAGACCATAAGTGGAAGTGCCATAGGCTGTGTTGCTTTGTTTCCTACGTGTTTCTGGAAACACCATACACTTCTCCAGAGTGGTTGTTGGCAATTTACATCCCGCCCATCACCATAACAAGGCTCCCTGTTCTCCATCACCTGTCCTGCATTTCTGGATTTTACACTTTTTTCAGATGGCCCTTTTGACCAGGGGGCAGTGAGACTTCATTGTAGTGCAGATTTCCTTTACATGCTTGCTTGGTTGGCCAAAAAGTGTGTATGCGTTTTTTCCTGAATATATTCAGGAAAAAACGCATACGCACTTTTTGGCCAAGTGCATCATTGTCGACATTCTGCCTCTTTTCCTATGCTTTAAGTGCAATTCCAGTCTACCCCCTGAAATCGTGTTCCTGAAATTCTGCCCCGCTTTCAAGTCCTCTTCGAAGACTTACTTCAATACATTTTTGGACGATAGGTGTCATTCATAACTCTGCAGGTTTCTGAATTACACTGCCCCTGAGCTCCTTTCTTCAACACGATTTCTTGTGAGCTGGCCAGAAAACCGCAGGATTGCTTCACGCCATAATCCTTTTCTGGCAGGGCACGCTGAGCCTTTGGTTAATTCCTCTTCCTGGTGGGAAATGAGCGTTCCATTTGCCCATGCAGACACCTACAGCTAGTCTCTCATTGGTTCTCCCTATTCCTGTTCATCTTGCGCAGAAATTGCAAACTGTGCTAAACAGGAGGTTAAAGGCACTGACTCTCCAAGTGGGGAGAGTGTTAGTAAAGCGTCTGGAATGGTGAACCCGAGTACCAGGGGTGAAAATTGAGATGCATTTGAAAACGATTCCCAATCACACGGTGGTCCATACTCTGGGTTTCCCATGCATGTTTTAGCTGAAGGAAAAATCCCTTAAACCTGGAGAGTTGGGACTCATGGAATGGGTACCATGCAGTATGACTTCAAAGGGTCTGTGTTTGCTCACCGAACCTCACCAATGCTATCAGCCCGAAGTTTCCAGCCTTATGTCTCACCCAGCTCTGGGTGTAGAAGTGTTAAATCCAGGTTGCATCACAAGACCTTAATGAATTATTTAAGAATTGCTCTCTATTTCACTGTCATTGTGTTTTGTTTTTGAAATTTATTTTGATAATGGGATTTATCGGATTTTCACTGCTGCATTTAGGTCGCTGTACACGCTCTTGATTTCATTATGTAGACATATAAATCCATGGGTTTTAAGATTCTTACTTGTCAGGTATCTTCCCAGGCGTTGAATATGGGGTGTTGAGTCCATTTCGTTGAGCAAGGAGTAGGTCTTGTCTATTATATATTTGGCTTATGGAACGGTATCTGTGCTAATTTCAATCTCTGGTTTTATGCAGCACCCCAACTCACCTTTCCCCGTAAGCAAGCATAAGTTGGTTTTCTCACTTTCAGACCCTGTTCTGTTTTGTAATTCAGTTCATGTGTACCCAAG